>NC_049916.1:7033888-7642221 GCF_001411555.2 Juglans regia
TGTTTTTCAGTGGGAAATTGTAACTATGGCACCGTTGATAGTTCCTATCTTTATTTCTAGATGATACCTAGTGTCACATTCAAACTTTGAGGGCACTTCTCTTATACTTTGAAGCTGCCTCTTGTTTAAAAGTGAATCTAGCAAAATCAAAATTGGTCCGGTGGTCAATGCTTCTCTAATGTGGTGAATTTGACTAGTATCATGGGGTATAAGGTATCCTCCTTGCTTATGAAATACCTTGGCCTTCCCTTGGTGCTTCTTTCGAGACAATGCCCATATGAGATATTGTGATTGAAAAAATGGAGTAAAGATTGGCTAGTTGGAATAGTATACATTTTCCCAAATGGGGTAGAATTTACCTAGATTAAAAGCACCCTATCCAATTTGCCCACATACTTGTCCTTATCTTCCCTTCCCGCAAAGGTGGCTAATTGTATTGAAAAGCTCATGGTGTGATTTCTTCTAGAATTGGTTGGATGACGAGTTCAAGTTTCATCTAGTGGATTTTGCAAAGTATGTACTGCTCTTTGAGGGAGGGTTGAGAGTTTGTAACTTTTTTTTCATCCAAACTCTTTTGGCAAAATGATTGTGGCGATATCAACAAGAAATGGAAGTTATATGGAAGGCAGTTTTAGATTTGACAATGGATAATTTGAGGAAGTGTGGCCTTATTGTTATGGAATGGTGTTTCATGTGCAAGAAGTATGGGGAATCTGTGGATCAGCTACTTCTGCATTGTGAGGTCACAAAGGCCTTGTGGGATGGAGTTTTTAGCAGAGTTGGGTTGGCTTGGGTGATGCCTTTGAGCGTGTTGGAGGGGTTATATGGTAGCTCTCAAGTGACTGCAGTGTGGAAGATGGTTCCTTTGTGTCTTATATGGTGCATTTGTTGGAAAGGAACGAGAGGTGTTTTAATGATTAGGAGCGCACCTTTGTGGCAATCTGGGATTTTTTTGTGTACTCTTTATTGCAATGGTTTTCTGCTTTAGTGCTTAATGGAGCTTCCGCTCACGACTTTTCATTGTCATTTTCTGTTTTCTAGAATGTATTTAGGTGTTTTCTTTTGTACACATCCTGTGTACATGGGCTTCACCTATTTTGTTAATATTCTCCTAAAAAAAAGGGTGAATGAACCACACAAGGTGGGGTGTGGTAGCACATAAGATGAGGATGGGGGTTTTGTCTAGACAGGCATACTGATTTGAAGTGGGTGATGAATCAAGAGCCAAATTTTGGGATGATCCATGATATGGAGATAGGAGCCTCAAAACATCCTTCCAGTAGTGTTTGAGGTTAAGCGGGTGAAGGAAGCTTCAATATCTGACCTCTTGAAATTCTTTAATAGATAGATCCTCTTAATGGAATGTTGTCTCTTTTATAGCAGCACAAGATTGGGAAGTAAATACCATTAAGAGTTCTTTACAATACTGTCTTCTACAAGATTTACAGTTGGTAATGCGGATAAGGTTCATTGTTCGATCAATTTGTCAAGTTCTAACCATCCAAGGATCTAATGCAATTTCGTGGAGGACTATTGGATTACTGAGGCAGCCCTGAAAGCATCCTTTGTTATCTAAATATCGTTCTTAAGAAGATTCTCACTATAGATAACCTACGAAAATGCAGAATATCTATGATGGATTGGGGCTGCATGTGCAAGAACTGGGAAACTGTAGAACATTTGCTACTTCAGTGTGAGGTAGCCTGGAACTTGTGGAACTTCTTTGCTAGAGTAGGATTAGCATGGGTAATGCCTAGAAGGTTGGTGGATTTTCTAGCAAGTTGGAGGGGCCTAAGTTGCAGCAATATGGAAGATGGCTCCCATATATGTCTATTGTGGTGCATTTGGAGGGAGAATAGTGATAGAGGTTTTTGAAAAGCAGACAATGGATGAACTTGAAGTTTCCTTATCAACACCTTGTTTCTTTGGACAGTCAAGACAGATTTTAGTAGTGGTTATGAATTACTTGTATGGGTTGTAAATCCTAAATAGATGTTTATCTTGTTTACATCTTGTGTACTTGGGCCAGGCCAATTGGCATCAATTATCAATTCATAAAACTTATTTATTACTTTTCAAAAGAAAAATATTGCTGATTGTAAGACTGTATGGGTAGCAGAAAACATGCAAATCCAAAATGGAACAACTCAATGCGATATCCTTTTTACAAAAGTTGTGCAAGATTGGGAGGGGGATTTGGTTTCCTCTTCTTTTATGAGATATTATACGTTTTCAAGATAATACAAGGTGTGTTTAGTATATGGAGGATCCCATCCTAGGGACACAAGTTTGAAGTGAGGTCATAGTATAAGTTTTTTTTTGCTGTACAACCTGGAAGTGAGGAAGCGACTGTCATTGTGGTGAATTGGTGCAGTATGTGTAATTAGAATGGGGAATCCATTGAACTTCATCATTGTGAAGTAGTGAGAGATTTACGGTGTTTGCTATTCAAGGAGTTTGTTATCTGATTGACTGGCTGATGCTAAAACGGTGATATAGAAGGGGCATGATAATGTTTTGTTAGCATGGAAGTTTTCTTCTTTATGCTTAATTTAGTGTATTTTGAGAGAGCGGAATGCTGGGAGGTTTGGAGATTTGGAAACTAGTAGAGCTAACAAACGTAGTCCTCAACTCCCTTTATACATTTATAGCAGCTCCTGATACTTTGTTTTTTTTTTTTTTTTTTCTAGCTTTTCAGATTTTTTTAATTGTTTTTTTCCTTTTTATTATGAATATGGGTTCATTTGTATACTTCTTGTGTACTAGGGTCTTGTCCCTTTGCACTTTTTAATATGATTGTGTTGCATATAAAAAAGTTCTATTGACTTATTTTTTCCCTTAATTTCTCACTTTTTTTAATATTATTGTTTCTTGTTCAACTTGTAGTCGTACGAGTGCACCAAGTTTTGAAAAGGAAGGGAGTATCATGGAAATCCGGTCAAAAAATAAAAATTCTGAAGGGAGCATGTGCTGGATGCCATAAGAACAATGTCTATGCGGAACTGGAATACTTCCTGCTTGAAGGATTCCAAGGGGATGCTGGCGGTAAGTGATTTCTTTGACAGCTTATGAGGTTGTCGAATTTGACAATGCCAGTTCAAAACTAACCTTTCCATTTTTCCGATCCCTTGCTGCCCCCCACCACTGGATTCAAAACGGTGTCTGGCGACATGGGGCAAAAAAGGGGATCCTATCAACGTGTGTTTGACCAGGTTTTATATTTTAATAGTTCAAAACTAACTGACATGTTTTTGCC
This sequence comes from Juglans regia, assembly GCF_001411555.2. NCBI lineage: Eukaryota > Viridiplantae > Streptophyta > Magnoliopsida > Fagales > Juglandaceae > Juglans > Juglans regia. The sequence continues at coordinate 7,037,145 of NC_049916.1, forward strand.
CTCAGTAAAATTGTCTTTTCATGTATTTTAAGGTTATCAGAGTCCGACTGGTAGAATTATTTAGGCCCATAATAACTTGACCAATCTTTTTTGTTCCTTTTCAATAGGGGAAGCTCGAATTATATGTAGGTATGTTTCTTTTGCCTTTTCTGCTGTAAAAATTCCTTATACTGTGCAGACATCCTTGAAAATCATTTTCTCAGTGATATTATTTCTTTTGGGTACAAGGCCCCTAGGCATCCCTGATGACAATGGTTCCATCATTGCATTTAACAATGGGGATGCCAGTTTTAATATCTGTGGCTCTTTGTCCCTACCTATCAACGTGATTGATTCTGGAAAGGTTTGCCATTCCTTTGTTGGTTATCTATTCTCAAGTCTTTCCTGATATTAATGAAATTGAATGATTTTTCCTAATCTGAGCCGTTCAAATCAGTGCTTAGCTATTGGAAGTATCGAGTGGAATTGCCAAGTTGATAAACAACGTCAGAAATCTCCTTCGATAATTGATCTGCTCAGTGTTAAACAATGTCAAGAGCTGGAGATTGATGGGGTATTTATTTACTTATCTCTCCTTATATATGTTGGAACATAGTTGGTTTTAGAGTCCTTAGTTCTCTTTGTTTGGTTTTGTGAAGAGTAGATAATAAAAAACATATAGGGAAACTTATAAAAAAAAAAAAAAGGAGAAATGATATTTGCAATCATAGAATGCGCAAGCACGACGCACTTCTTTGAAAAAAGTGAGTAAATATGGAACCCACATGAAAAAATTAATTTTTTAATGGTGAACCCCACTATTTTTCGGATTACGTGGTGCTTGCACAAGTCATGATTGTATCTAGCGTTACTAAAAAACAACATATATGGAAACTAAGTTTTCAGAATAGTTGAATTTTTTATTTTCCAAATGTCACTATTGTGGGAAATAACTGTATATCTAAGACTAACTCGAAGTATAGTAGCGGAACTAAACGAAAGAAAAGATGACAATCACACAGAAAGAACACCAAGAATTAAGTGGTTCGACTCAAAATGAGCCTACGTCCACTGGTGGGGTCGGTATCGGAGATTTCACTATCAACAAAGATGGAGTACAAATGAATACAACAAAACTTCACAAGGAAGTTATCTCTTAAAACTCACTCTATAACTTCTCTCTCAAGAAAACACTAAAAACAAGTGAAAAAAGTGATTTCTGAAGTTTTTAAAGGGAAGTGGGCGCCGTTTGGTATTTATAGGAACAGTAATGTTCACTTCTGTGAACATTGGCTCGAGCGAACACTCGAGCGAGTGTCGAGCGAACGTAGGTTTTCTGCACTTCGCTCAAGCCAACACTCGAGCGATGGTCGAGCGAAGCTCTCGAAGCTCTCTGACTTGAACTCGCTCGAGCTGGGTGTCGAGCGAGGGTCGAGCGAATCTCTCTGACTTGGATACCGCTCGAGCTGCATGTCGAGCGAGGGTCGAGCGAAGCTCTCGAAGCTCTCTGACTTGAACTCGCTCAAGCTAAGTGTCGAGCGAGTGTCGAGCGAAGCTCTCTGACTTCATATTGCTCGAGCTGAATCTCGAGCGATGCTTGAGCGAGACTCTCTGTCTGACTTCGCTCGAGCGAACCTACGACACATGCACTGTTCCATCTGATTCAAGCCACCTCCTAACAACTATGTTTGAAATTAAAGCATTTTCAAATACTGATTTGTATAATCCTCTACTTTATTCAGGCACTACCTGTTGATGGTCTAGTTCATGCTGGACAAGTTCCTCCTTCAGAGATTGTGGCTGTTGTACGGCCTGCCAATTTTGTTTCTTCTAGCATCTCAAAGAACTTGGACCAGAATGATATTGTCAAGAGTAATTTAGAAATGTCAATGGAGATTAAATTCAGAGAAGAAGCTGAGGATCTTCAAGATGTGTGCCATATTTATTCAAGGCGTGTAACACCTTCATCTCACCATATTTATTCAAAGCGGATAACACCTTCATCACGTAAAGGATTTCATGGTTTATATATCTTTCCATTGGGTTCCAAGTTTCCAGATTTATTTCAAAAAGCTGGTGTTTATACGTTTTCATTCTACGTTGTAAGTAATACCAGGGTACCATTCTCATCATGTCTTCTCCTTTGTAGGATATTATATAGTTTTAGATCTTAGTGTAATTGTGTATGCTGATACAATGGGATTTTGTTCATCAGGACGAGTTAACTTGTAATAATTGTGACAAAGCAGTGCTAGTTAAGGCATCTTCTAAGGTGGGAAAATGGGATCTTTTGAGTGATGGACAGAGTCCACCTTTTAGCGTGAGGTATGACACCTTTTATTTTTTGAGCTAATTAACCCTTTTTTTAAGATATTCCTTATGGAACCAGTTGATTCATAAATGTCAATGTAATGTGTTGTAACATGAATAACTCCTTAGTCGGAAAGCAATATTTTGATCTTGTGAGTTTTTTCAGTAGACATCTATTGTTTTGTCTGTATCTAAAGCTTGATGTTGTATTTTACAACTTCCACTTATAATTTATTACTTTCTTTTCTTATTAAATGACCTTGTTGGATAGGGTCGGTTCTTGTTTTCCACCTTTCTGTTTGACGTGTAATGACATCTATGGCAATCGAATTCCTTTTACATCAACACCGGAAGTGATGATCAAACTTCAGACAATCAAGGGTGTCCTTGTCGATGTAGAGAAAATGAGGATTGAACTGTCACCCAATAAATTCACTCTCAAAGTTGAGGTATGGTACACATTAATATCGTCTTGCCCTTTGAAGGCATTGCACTAAATATTCTTGTAAATATAGGTATGTTTTCAGTTAGCATCTTGTTGGGGTGATAATGTTGCAGGATATACTGATTGAAAGCAATGAGTTAGACAAGATCCGGCCAAATTATCAAGCAACTTTGGTGATATGCTCTAGGGATAAATTGTCTTCCGTCTCATTTCCGTGTCAAGGTATCTACTGGTCCAATTTTAGATAGCCCATTTGAACAGGTAGGAGGTTTAAATTCTCTTTCTTCTGCTACATTAATAATTCTATGTATGTTCTTGTTTGGATTAGTTTACCCTGGATCTTTACAATTTGTCAAGGCCCGACCACCAATATTGGATGACCAACTGCTTCCGGGCTGTATTGCTAAGGAGCTCGTATTAGAGGTATGTATGGAGGAATTTCTTGTGTTTTCATGACCAGAATTGCATGCATGTTTTTTTGACAACCCGAAGATGTGATTCAGCTATTAGTTGAATAGGAATTCTGTGTGTTTAATTAACAATGCAATTCAAAATTTAATATATTCTATCTTGTGAGGATGGCTGAAATGGTACATAAAATAAAAAATAAAAAATAAAAGAATAGGCTCCCTAGAGTTGCTGTTTCCTTTTGTTGGGGTTTATCAAAGTATTGTTTTTTATTGATTTTCTTTAATAACATCAAAACATTGCAGCCTTCAACCTTGAGCAGAAAAAAGTCTTAATTAAATATGTCTAATTCATACAAACGCATTGCAACTCTCTTGATACCTCTTATATGGTACACACAAACACATGATTTGTATGAAGTTAATTAGGCATGCATCTCTCTCTCTCTCTCTCTCTCTCTCTCTCAGCAGCAGGTTTTGGTAATATGTGAAATGTATCGTGAAACAACTCTAAAGAGTTTGCACAGCTCTAAATCAATGTTTCTCTATCTACTCTATTCTTGTATGTTTTGCATGAACTGCTTTTCCTACGTAAATCATGGCATTTATAAATCTATCCGGGAAGTCAAAAATAGCATGCATCATGACTTAGGTACGTAGAAAGGGGCGGCATCAAACGATAGATTGTACTTGCATAATATTCTCAATTTGGGTAAAGCACATGGGGTTATTGGTCATTAATCCCAATAATAAACCCTAAAATAATTCCATTGCAATGACGACCCAACTTCGATTTCCCGACATCTCGTAATACAATTACCCTCAAAATAATCTATCCTTATATGGGGCCAAACTCACATAAATACATATACAACACTTAGATCCATAACACCTACACTTAGATCCATATACATATACAACCCGTAATAGTTAGCTATGGAGAAATACTCTAGCCACAATGTGATCACACAAAAGTAATCTCACAAACTGATGCGGTTTATTAGATTGTAAAGTTACTTTTATTGTAAAGCAGATATGATGGATCACATGAAACTACATCAGTTTGTAAAATTACTTTTGTATAATCCCTTTGTGGCTGTAGCACTCCTTAGCTATGCCAACCTGGTACCATACTAATGCCCCACCTAAGAGAGAGATAGAGAGCTTATTGAGCAGTGGTCTGCGTGTGCTCTAGTGGTGGTGCAAGACTAGGCAATGGCAATGTGAATGTACCATAGTGGCTAGGCACGCTGGTGAGAGCAAGGGAAGAGGTCTCTTGTCTCTGGTTGGAGTCTAGCGGTGCATTGTCCAACAGTTTCGTGCATGGGATGGTTTAGGGTGGGGCTTGAGCTTCACTTGGTTTTCGTTGGTGTTGTAGTGGCTGCGAGGGACCCACATATGGTGGAACCCATATGTTTCGGTTTGTGTAAAAAGGAGGGTGGTGGCAGCGACTTGGTGGCTCTTGTTTTGGTTGGTCTGGGTGGCGTTCATGGTGGAGGACATAAACCTCAAGTCGAGGGAAGACTAAAGGGAGGGCATTATGAAGACGTTCTTGTAGAGGGAGTTTCGGGTGGAGTATTAGTCTTACGGGAAACAAGGGGTTGGGGTTGGGGAGGTGTGTTTTATTCCAATTCGGGCTTGCTGTATTTTGGGTTGCTTTTCATGGGCTTTTTGGGTCATTAGCAGCTCTCTAGCTAGGTGTTTTCTTGTATACGTTCAGTGTACTTAGTTACTCTTCTTGATATATATAATATTTTTACTTATCAAAAAAAATATATTGGTTCATTAATACCATCCAAAATCATTCTCTAAACCTTAGGGAGCCTTAAAATAAGCTCATGGGCCTATGGGCCCAATTAAAAATTCTTAGCCAACTCAAAAAGCTATTGCTCGTGTGGTTGTCCAAAATGGCCCATTACAGGCCCAAGACAATTATCTTTTTTCTGACCTTAAAAATATTGGCCTGAGTTGTTACGTACCGCATTTGGAGGCATCTTTGCAACTTCATAGAACCCTCTATGAGTCATGGATTTGTTGACTTCTTGTTATCACGAAGTTTTGTTAATGAGATCACAATATGCAATGTACTGAGTGTGCAATGAACTTCTTTCGTTTATTCTATTATATAATACATCAAACAAAGGAAGATAATTTTTTTGTCAAAATATCTGTAAAATAGTACACAAATATTTATTTCACTTGCTTTCTCGATTTGTTTTCTTTTTATTTTCATCGAAATAAGCTACCTTGTTTCATACGCACTCAAAGGTATGTGATATGGTATATTTTATTGAACTGGTACATGGCTAAAGCACATGATCTGATAATCTTCGATAAAAATAACATGTTCTTAATTTTGTTTTAGCATACTTCTATTTGCCATAACATTCACTACATATCATTCATTACATGTTCTTAAACGGTAAATTGTTTTGAAGTTTTATGACATCATTTTCTAATGTATCATTCTATTAGATGGCATAATCATCTTAGATATGTACACATAATCAATCTTACTCATTGTTTGTAAGACAATAATAACTTGTATTCTGCTGTATCTCGAAATTTATTTTTGCTCACAAGCATTGTAAGTCAATCTATTTTACTTCAGATGTTTGATGCATATGGTAATCATATCTCGCAAGGCTTGGAAGTTGAATTAGTTGTGGAAGGATTTTGCATACAAGATCAAATAGGTTCAAAGCGTAAGGTCAGGTTCTTTTTTTTTTCTGGCATGTTATTCTCATCCTGAGCATAGTAAGTAATTAGTTGGGAATCAGGCTCAACAAGTTGAAAGTTGATCCTAGTTGTAGTAAGAATTATTTCCATAACTAGAGATCTTTTATGTGTAGGTTGATGATAACGGATGCATTGACCTTGGTGGCCTTCTGAAAGTAACAGCAGGCTATGGAAGTAAAGGTTTTCTTTTGCAGTGGCCTCTTTCATACTTCTGATCTTGTGAAACTTGTTTGGGAGAAAAAAGTTCATGCAATCAAGAAAGAAGAGAAGAGATAGGGGAAAATTTAGGAATCTATGCTTAGTTCTTTTCCAGAAGTAGCAAAGAAAGTTTTCTGTTTAAATTTTTTTCTTGCACTTATTAGTACTTCCGGTTTTTAAAGAATCTTCTTCCCAATCATGTAGCATGCTTTGTTTTCAGTATAAGTGGCATCATTGTCAGCGATAGCAAATGATGTATACCAAGTATATTGTAGTTCAATGATACTAATTGACCATATTATCAGTGAATTTTGGTTTAACTTATTGTATCTGCCTTGCCCTGCAGTTTCACTGGCTGTTCTGTCTGGCCATGAAGTTGTTTTCAAGCAAGAGTTTCAAGCTCAAAAACAGGAGATGCAGATTACGTCTGGGGTTAGTAATGCCTTATGTTCTGTCTGGCCATGAAGTTGCATATGTTCGTTAGTTTTTATCTTTTATTAATAAGAATGTTGGCTGAGCCAATTATCAAAAAAAACAAATGTTGGCAAAGCCCAAGTATGCAGGACATATACAACAGGAGAAACAAGTTAAAGAGAAGAGGAAGAAATTGATACAAGGAACTTATGAAGATTGGGGCCATTAATATTTGTAGCCATTGTTGAAAGAAATAATGCTCTGATAAATAGACTTCTAAGGTCCTCCACTGAGCATTCTTATCTTCGAAGCTCCGGTCATTTTGTTTCATCCAAAATACACCATAGGAGGCATGTGGGTACCTTACTCCAAATTGCTGCAATTTGCTAAATACCATGAATGTTTTTCCAGCTGGCTAGTTGATCAGCCACCCTCCCCAGAATTACCCACAGGAATTACCCATGCCATTCCCACCCTGCTGAATAAATCATCTCACAAGGCCTTGGCAACCTAATAGTGAAGAAGTAGATGGTCCACTGTTTCACCACTTTTCCTGCACATGCAACACTAGTCAATTACAATAATCCACCTTCTTCTGAGGAGCTCAATCAGCTACACTTCCAAATGTTCTTCCAATGGAAATAATTGTTCTCCTAATTGGTGATGGACCTATAAAAGGAGCGAACAGAAGATTTTCCTTTTCAGAATGAAACCCACAACTTCTTGATTTCTTTTATCTCCATGGAAAACAATAGGCTGAAGAATTATGCAAAGATCCTGACTTCCCAACCATGGGTAGCTCTGATAAAGTTAAGATTCCATTGAAGAGAACCACTCAAAATCTCCATAATGTCCGCAACCGAAACCTCCTGTTTACATGCAATTCTGTAAACAATCAAAGGCGTCCTTAATGGCTCTATCTTGACCCATCTTCCGCCACAAATTTTGTGTCGAAGAAATACCCCGTCCCCTCCTAATGTTTTTCCCTCCAAGCACCACTATATTTAGAATCACTCACTGCTTTCAACAAGGCTTGCCTCTCATTTTGATAGCGCCACAGCCATTTTTCTAGAAGTGCCCGATTGGACATCATCAGATTTCATTCTCCAACCCACCACATGAGAACGAAGAGCATACCTTCTTCCAATTGAGTAGGTGAAATTTGAACTCTTCACCCAGTCCAGTCCAATGGAAATCACGTTGGAGCTTCTCAATATGGCTTGCCACACCGGCTAGAAGGGAGAACAATGATATGAAGTAAGTTGGCAAGTTTGAGAGAGTACTCTTTATTAAATTGGTGTGACTGCCTTCCAACTTGCCAACCTATGCTCAACTTTCCTCATTACATTATGCCAGATAGACTTTGCTTTGACTGGGGCACCCAAGGGTAGACCAAGATACTTCATGGGTAAAAATGATACCTTGCACCCAAAGTCCTGGCCAAACTCCAAACATTGTTGATGACAACATGCCCCACCAGAAACATTTGTGACTAGAGAAGTTTACTTATAGGCCAGAAACAACTTCAAAGCATAGTAGGAGTGCCTTTAAGTACTGGATTTGACTTCGACCCGCCCCACAAAATATTAACGCATCATTTGCAAATAATGAATGTGAGGTGTTAAGAATGCCATGTTAGTATCTCCCACTGAGAAACCTGTCATAAAGCCATCTCCAGCCACCATTGACAGCATTCTGCTAAGGTCTTCCATTATGATAACAAATAATAGAGGAGATAAAGGATCACCCTACCTATACCCTCGAGAACTATAAGTTTTTAAATGATTGCATTTCACATACATTCAGATTATACATAAGTGATTTTAAGTACCTGAGTTTTGTACTGCCGGGTAGTGAACTAGAAAATATCATTTTTGAAATCGTGAATTCTGGGAGACTTCATGATGAAAAGAAGTGTGCGAAATTTTACACTAAGTATAAATTCAGAGTCATTCAATCAGAGGATTCTATTTCGCACTGCTTCAAATATGCCATTCTGTTCCTGCTCTTCCTCTCCCTCAAAACAAGGGTTTTTTCTTTGAAGCTTCTCATTCTTGTCACCCAGAGCTACATCTGAGTGTTAAGGTCGCCACAACTTTCCTGTGACTATTATTTCGTTTTGAGTTTGATATTGATTATTGTTGAGCTTTATGTGCAGGTCTCCCTTGTGCAATCCCCAAAATTGGAGTATGATGAGAGTCAGTCTCCATATTCGAATGAAAAGGTCATGCTTCTTGAGGATTCGTCTTCTCTAAAACAATCAGAAAAATTTATCATGCCATTGATAACTATTGAGAAGGTACAGAAATTAATCTGAGATTTATGATTGCTGTTCTGATAAAGATGCAGTAAAAAACTTGTTCCCTGTTGTCATTATTTGATTACTGTGTATTGATTGCTTCTTAATTTAGGAACTTGAGGATGAAGTACTCCAAATTGGTTCGCGCATTGGAAATCTAGAGAAGAAACTGGATTTTCTCTATAATAGTAAGGCAGAAATAGAGCAAGACATATCTCAGTTGCAAGGTCTGGGTTTACCATCACATGTTATTATTCATTTTCCTTCTCACTTAAGCATATAGAGTGCTTGGAGCTTGACATTGAAAGGACTCAAGTCCATTCCCAGGAATGGAAACTGCAAGTAGAAATTTCTTTCAGTGAACCCATGTTACCCATCTGTGTCAACATCAGCATCTTCATCTTGTAAACCACTCCCCCCAATTCCACCACTAAACTTAAAAGTATATATCTGTATTGAACATATATGAAGGAGATAGTGGGGTGAGGAACTTTTTAAGATGGCAGCTCTCTTTTATTGTGGACTTGCATCCATATTTGAAGGAGTTTGACAATGATGACCATCATTTGGAGAAAAAATTCAAATATGAAACACATTATGGAAATTCAATTTCCATTAGGCCCTAGTTACGGAGACACAAAATTGTGAAGCAGATATAGAAGTATATGCTGAGCTGTGTTGCATTTTTTCAACATTTAATCTACTAAGAAGGCAAACAAAAACTGCAGAAGGCAATAAAATGTATGTTTAGATAAAAGTCGCACATGTAAACATCTCATGTAAACATCTGCTCGGGAGCCCTATGCTGGCAATAGGTGGCACAGCAGACAATGCAATGTCTCAAATTCACTATCAAATTTGAGAATGTTGCATTTGATGTTGCTTGTGGTCTTATTTTAATATTCTTTTGTACTTTTGGTTTGTATGAGCATTTTTCCCTAACAAACCGAATATATAAATGAAGTGGTTAACTTGCAATGCCTCTGATGTCATGACTTATACACAGCTTCTATTGAGCCCTGTCTTCCAAACTCCCCACCCACAAAAGAGGAACTGATAAATCGGATACAAAGCAACAATCACTCTGCAGCATCTGTCCTCTGTTGTCTTTCAAGAGAATTCTCCTTTCAAGGGCTAAAAAACCATTTCATGGAAGAGATAGTTGGCCTGGTTGCACTTCTTGGTACAGTTCGCCTCAATAAGCTTAGCAGGTCATTTCCACTTTTGTTTTTCTTTCTTCGCCCCTCTTGATATTTCTTTTATGAGTAATTGAAAACTATATTCAAAAAGGCAAAAGGCATAGCCTAAACACACAGGATGTATACAAAAGGAATGCCTAGTTAGGGAAAAAAAAAGATACAACGTATTTATGAATACAGCCTGTTAAAATCTATAGCTGCTGCCAAGAGGTGTAGAGATTGAAGAGGAAAATTTTTCCCCTCTCTGGATTGATCTATATGCAGGATATTAGCAGAGTACTTGGGTGAAGATCAAATGCTTGCTGTTGTCTGTAGATCCTCTGCAGCTGCAAGTGCTCTTGAGAAGTTTGAACACGATGGAGAAGTGCATTGTAGACATGCTCTTCATGCAGAAGCAGCTGCACTTGGAAAATCTATATATGGCCGATTTCTTATTGTATGCCTTGAAGATATAAGGTCTTGTTTTATGATTTCTATTCCTGTATTTTTGTAGTTATTGTTTGTTTCATCATCATTCCTCATGGCAGCAATTTAGGGCTCGTTTGTTTTCAGAGATGAGATGAGATGAGATGAGATGAGATGAGTTGAGATTAAAGTTAAAAAATTGAATAAAATATTGTTAGAATATATTTTTTAATATTATTGTTGTTTTGGGATTTGAAAAAGTTGAATTGTTTATTTTATTTTGTGTGGGGATTTGAGAAAGTTGTAATGATGAAGTGAGATGAAATGAGATGAGATGAGATGTTTTTGGAAAACAAACAAGGCCTTATTTTTAAAAAAAGTTTCTGCAAAAGAGATGGTTTGCAAAGTATTAAATTGTTGGACTGTTTGGCAGGGCTTACAAGGGAGAGTTTGAAGGTAGTGACCCTCAGAGGAAGCTTGCCTTGCCGTATCCTACCTTTTCAAGTGGGAAGGTGCCAATGGGTTTCGTTGGTTATGCAGTTAATATGATTGACTTGGACGTTGGTCATTTACACACAAGAACTGCTGCAGGCCATGGCCTTCGGGAGACCTTATTCTATTGTCTTCTAAGGGAGGTCCAAGTATATGAAACCATGGAATGCATGTTAGAAGCCCGACATTGTATAAAGCATGGTGCTGTCTCTCTGGATGGTGGGATTTTAAGAGACAATGGAATCATTTCTCTCGGATTTGGGTATCTCTCTCTTGCTGTCTCTGTGGATATTGGCGTGGTTGTAAATTTCTGGTTTTTGCATGTTATGCTTTTAATCATGAAGTTTTTGTTGGCTTGACCTATAAAAAAAAATCATGAAGTTTTTGTTGGTTTGAGCCCCATATCCTAAGCAAGGAAGGATTTCCTTGACCGGATGTTGCAAGCTTCATGCTGGAATAGTGATTCCAATTGGATTTCACACACCACAGACACATAAAGAAAACGACTCTCATCCACCCACACACATACTGTGTGCGGCGCATGTGAATATTTTCTTTACGTGGTGTGAGAATCAGAAAGGCAACGATACAGTAAGAGATGCCTTTTTATGCCTAGTTATGAATTAAAAATCTTCACCTTTTATTCTTCTTCCACGTGCTTTCCCTAGAAAATATAAACACAATTGAGCCAATTTCTTTAAAAGCATATGCTTTTTTCCTAGAGGTCAAGATAGAAAGATAGAGAGGAGATGAGCAATATGGTGAAACAAGACATCATATCTTAGGAGGTTCGCACTTGTTAGGAAGCTATCCACAATTTATTATGTCATATACATTTTAGAAGCTTCCAAGTCCACAAACAATTTATCACCTGTATTTTCCATTGCAATGTTGTATTCTATCTTTATGAGGAACAGAATCTTTCAGAGATTACTTGTCTAGAGAACTTTATGGACGTGGAAACTTGAGAAATGTGCGAAGTAGTAATAGTACTTGTTCTGCCTAAAGGCATATTGATTAAATTTGACATAGATTTGGGACTTGTCCTCTTCAGGAATCCTCAGATATGTTTTTCAGTTACCGCACAAGAGAGCAAGCCCTCGAAGGAAATTGTGGAGATCATGAAGCTTTTTGAAGAAAATAAGTCTGAGTTGAGGGGGGTGATCCATTCTATAGAGAAGGTGACCAGATCCCTTAAGAAATATATGAAGAAATTCAAGAAGAAAAAAGAGAAGTATCAGAAGCTTATGGATGATATGGAGCCAGTAGTAAAAGACTACTGTCTGGAATACAAGAAGCTCTGCCCAGAGAACACAGGCTCCTCATCCTACTGATGTTCTTTGTTCGTGTTACTTCTGTAAATGGTGGTGAAGTTGATTTTCAATATGTTTTATTTTTATAAGCTTGCCTTTTTCTTATAACTTGCATGTTTTGAGTTACCTATATATATGTACGCTTAGACTGTCGGAGTTGCCTATAAGTAAAGCTTAACTTCCTTCTCGTTAATTGTCACTATTAGTCATCTGTTTTTAATGCAAGTCCCTCTGTAAAACTGCATTTTTAAAGGTCAGAGATCAGTTTATGGCCTAAATATCAGAAGGGTTTGTGAAATAAGAGCCCTCATTTCAATACATACGAGCAATGCTACTTTTTATCATAAACTATACCGTCCCCAATCACGGTATATTTCAAGCAGCTTTTTTTTTTATCAACTACTTAAATGATATTTACTTGAAAGGTGTCACGTCATTAGGTGTGCCTGAAGATGACATGATCAAGAACTGTTCTCAATAAATATTTAATAATTGTTATAGATAGAAATGATTATTGCGTAAGTGTTGCTCAATTACTTTGAAATAAATAAATAAATATGAAATCTACATAAAAATATAAATAAATTTTTTAATAGTGAATTTTACTTTTTTTCAAAATAATTGCAGGGTGTTTACCCACTCCACGACTGTATATAACATTACTCATGCAATAATACAACACCCGGTATTGTAGAAGAACAACATCATATCATTGTTTGGTTGTACCCTAAATCATTTTGGATGTTTCATCTTAATCACAATATCATATAATTTCCTTAACCATTACAATACATTTAACCTTCGTGTCCTTGAGGTTAGGTCGACACATAATTCATTCAAAAACCACCTTGTGAGTTGTGGCTATAGGGTTGGTGAAACATATCTAAAATGCTATTTGCTCATCCAAGATTCAAAGCACTTCTTGGGTGGCACATTCAAAAGAAAATAATTAGCGAACTCTTTTATAACTCTATATTAAATTAAGGACAGTTTTAGGAAACTGGATTTCATTTATAATGAAGTGGTATTTTTGCATTAATCAATTGTAAAATAGGTTGTAAAAGATTTACAAGAGACTTGTAGGTATATCATTACCCAATCAAATAGAGAGTTTGGATAATAGCTCACACCATTTGGCATGGTTGTCTAACTATTTGTCATCTCACTTATCACATGATAATGGTATCCTCATTTTTCATGAACATTGATGTAATTAGCCTACTTCATTGTTCAAGCCATGCATGCATCCCATGCAAGCCAAGGTGCACAGCCTGTAGCAAATACAGAGGAGTCCACCGAGTGCATGCAGCAGAATGCAGGAGGTGCTCCTGTAGATTCCATGCAGTAGACCCTTCAGCCCATGCAGCATACGCAGCAGTATTCACAGCCCATGCAACGTACAAGGCACCACCCACAACAATCCAAAATTGCTGCAACAAACCATCCATTATAATCAACACTTTGCTAGTTGTACATTGCACTAGTACTAGGAATATTCTTTCAATCTTCTTGTATATATATAGCGGCACTGCCTCATTGTAATCTAAAGAGGAAAATCAATATACAAAGCTGAAAGTTTAGCATGGTATCAGAGCATACCTAGGACTCATCGTCCATCTTCTTCCTCCCCTCCTCATAGTGCACCATGTCCGACACCTTTGCTACCATCTCTCCTTCCTCCCTTCCCTCTCTACCTTTACCAAACTTTTCCCATATTCTATCTGTTAAACTCAACCTTGAGAACTACCTATTATGGAAAGTTCAACTAGTTCCTTATCTAAGGGGCCAACGACTATTCAAATTTGTCGATGGTTCTCACCCAGCTCTACCAGCTCTTCTTCCTAATAACTCACACAATCCTGAACATGACACTTGACTTCAATAAGACCAATTGGTCATGTCAGCTTTGATTTCTTCTTTGTCTGAGTCTATTATAGCTCAAGTAGTGGGTTGTGCATCGGCTTGTGAAGTCTGGTTATCCCTTGAATCCACCTATGCCTCTTCTTCTCAAGCTCGGTTAATCCAAACTCAACTTCAGCTTGCCTCTCTCAAGAAAGGATCTGATTCCATTTCTGTTTATTTTCAAAAGGTAAAGGTCTCGTAGATATAATGGCTGCAGCTGGATGTCCTCTCCCTTCAAATGAGTTCGTCCCTTTTTCTATTAGTTGGTCGTGGACCTGATTATGACCCATTAATGTCATCTGTAACAACCAGAATAAACCTCATTTCCACTAAGTCCCTTCTTGGTCATCTCCTCTCCCATGAAGGAAGGTTACAGCACCAAGCTGCTACAGCCTCCTTGTTTACCTCTCCAGAAATATCAGCCAACTTCTTTTCACGAACCCCACCTTCGAGTCGTGGTTGTGCAATATGTGGCCGCCAAAACTATGGTTGCAACAAGGGTGGAGAGCGTCCAAACAGTCGTGGTTGTGGTCCCTCTACCTTTCCAGGTAACTCTCATATTGGTTCTTCCCCTAACTTTTCTGACTCCAAACTATTTGTCAAGTGTGTAATAGGCTTGGTCACATGGCCCTCACCTGCATCTATCATTTCAACCAAGCTTACACCTCTGTAGCCCCTGCCTCGGCTCACTATATTGCCTCCACCTATACCCCAAACAATGCTTGATATCCTAACACAGCTGCAACGAATCACATTATGAGTGATCTTGCTAATTTGAACCTTCACGCTGCAGACTATCATGGTATTGATCAACTCCAAGTTGGTGACGGCTCATTTGTTCCAATAACTTGCTCTGGTTTAGCTCTCTTCTCTTCTCCTCATTCCAAACTTATTTTTATTTTACACTAATTACTCTGTATTCCTTTATTTACCAAGAATTTAATCTCAGTTCGTCAGTTTTGTGTTGATAACAATGTCTTCTTTCAATTTTTCCCTAGAGTGATTCTATGTGAAGGATTGCAACTCCGGGACTCCACTACTCCAAGGGACAACAGCTCCTAATGGACTCTACACATTCTCATCACAGCCCCAAGCAAACTCAAGCTCATTTTCATCTCTCTCACAATGGAACTCACGCCTTGGTCACCCATCCATCAAGATTGTCAAATATGTTCTTCTTAAACATGGTCTTCCTTTTGATGTATTTTCATCCATGAATTTCTGTAATGCATGTGCTTTGGCAAAGCATCACCGAAAACCTGCTTATGCTAGAGTTAACGAATCTGTTGAACCTTTTCAGTTAATTTTTAGTGATTTATGGGGTCTTTCACCTCATGTTTCAAATTAGGGCTTTCGATTTTATATATCTTTTGTAGATGACTATTCAAGATATATATGGTTGTTTTCCATGCAACATAAGTCCCAAGCTTTATCTATTTTCCTTAAATTTAAGGCATATGTTGAGCTACAATTCAATGCAAAAACCAAACAAATGCAAACTGATTAGGGTGGGGAATTCATACCCTTTTCTGAAATTCTTTCAAAATCTGGCATTACTCATTGCATAACTTGCCCTCATGCCCATACTCAAAATGGAATAATCGAACATAAGCATAGGCACATAGTTGATTCTGGATTAGCCCTACTTGCACATGCTTCCATCCCATTAGTTTTTTGGCCCTATGCTTTCCAACATGCCATATGACTCATAAGCATACTTCCATCATCTTCCCTTAACAACTCATCACCACATCTCCTGCTTCACAAAACTGATCCTAACATCAAACATTTACATGTCTTTGGGTCGACCATTTGGCCTTTAACACGACCATTCAATAAGCACAAATTTGATTACCTAGCCTTGGAGTGTGTTTATCTCAGCCTACGCCCAGCCTATAGTGGCTACATTTGCTATCATATTCCCACCAAGAGAATATATGTTTATAAAGATATCCAGCATAATGAAAATACCTTTCCATTTGCCAACATCTCAAAGCCCACAAATGTCACTGAGCCAACATTTATATCACTTCCATTCATTAACCTTAACCCAACTCAAGTCCAAAGAACTCAATCAATTCTAGGCCCACCCCCAACTACATCGTCTTCTCTACCTCCTTCATCTTCTTCGATCATCAACCATGACAATCTGCAGCAAACAAGTTCAATAGTGACACGCTCCAAAAGTAATTCATCTCGACCTCGTCAGTTTACAGATGACACAATCCCATGGCCACCTCCTCGAGCTCATTTATCCATTGCTTCCATGATCCCCGAAACACCTACATGTTTCTCAGTTGCTCAAAAATATCCAGAGTGGAGACAATCTATGTCAACTAAATTTAATGCCCTTCTAACAAATGACACCTGGTCACTTGTCCCCATCTTAGAAGCTGCCAACGTGATCTCATGCACGTGGATTTTTCGCACAAAGAGACTTGCCAATGGTAAAATTGAAAGAAGAAAAGCATGTTTAGTGGCCAAAGGGTTCCTCCAACAATCTGGCATTGATTATGACCAGACTTTTAGCCATGTTGTTAAGGCAACAACACTAAGACTTGTGTTGGCTCTTGCTGTGAATAGAGGTTGGAGAATTAAGTAATATGATGTGCAAAATACATTCCTTCATGGACCATTATATGAAACCTTGTTCATGTCACAACCATCGGGTTTTACTCATCCTCAATATCCAACACATGTATGTAAGCTGCGCTAGGCCATTTATGGCCTTAAACAGTCACCAAAGGCACCGTATTCATGCCTAAGTCAAAAATTGGTTGATCTCGATTTTCACATATCCTCAGCTAACTCATCATTATTTGTGTATACTCATGGTGATGATGTTGTTTATATACTTGTTTATGTAGATGATTTACTTATAACAGGATCAAATGTCACCCTCATTGCCAATCTACTTCAAGCCTTAAGACCGGAATTTCCAATCATCGAGCTTGGGGACTTACATTTCTTCTTGGGTATTGAGGCAACATACACAACAACTGGACTTCTCTCAACACAGAAGAAATACATCTCTGACTTACTAGCTCGCACCAACATAAGTGCAGCTAAGCCGATCAAAACACTAATGGCCACATCAGAGAAGCTCACTTTGCATACTGGAAATGTTTTTGAGGACCCATCATCGTATCGGAGCACTGTTGGATCACTCCAGTACCTCTCTTTTACAAGGTCCGATCTGGCTTTTATTGTGAGTAAGGTATGCCAGTACATGCATGCCCCTAGAGTACTACACTAGCAAGCTCTAAAGAGAGATCTTAAGGTACCTAAGGCACACATTTGATCATGGCCTTCTCTTCTCCAAATCAAGCTCAATGAACATCACAGCTTACTCGGATGCGGACTGGGCAGGGTGCCCCGACCAAAGAAGATCAACAAGTGCATATTGTATCTTCTCTGGTTCTAATTTAATTTCATGGTCCTCCAAGAAACAACAGACTATTGCCCGGTCCTCCATTGAAGAAGAGTTCAAAGCCGTAGCCAATGCAACAGCTGAAATTATTTGGATTCAACATTTTTGCGATGACCTTGGTATTCCACTCACCACTACTCCAACTTTATTATGTGACAATTGGGAGCTATGTATCTGTCCTCTAACCCTGTCTTCCATGCAAGAACAAAACACATGGAAATCGATTTCCATTTCGTGCGTGATAGGGTCATCAATAAGTCACTGTATATGGCTTTATCTCAGGCAAAGAGTAGCTAGCAGACCTTCTCACTAAGCCCTTATTTGCTGCAAGGTTCAATTTAATATGTTCAAGTCTTCGCTTATGTTCAGCACTGCTTGACTTGAAGGGGTTTGTTTAAGCCATACATGCATCCCATGCAAGCCAAGGTGCACAGCTTGCAGCAAATACAAAGGAGTCCACAGAGTGCATGCAGTAGAATGCAGGAGGTGCTCCTGCAGATTCCATGCAGCAGACCCCTCAACCCATGCAACGTACAAGGCACCACCCACAACAATCCAAAATTACTGCAACAAACCATCAATTATAATCAACACTCTGCTAGTTGTACATTGCACAAGTACTAGGAATATTCTTTCAATCTTCTTGTATAAATATAGAGGCACTACCTCATTGTAATCTAGAGAGGAAAATAAATGTACAAAGCTGAAAGTTTAGCATTCATCATTCCCTTATGATACAATTTCCTTTCAATCAAAATAATCCATGTGTTTCCAAAACATAAGTGAGCACGTACATCTTTTGACACCATATCATACATTAAGCTACTTTAAAAAATATTCTTCATTTCCAAACCAAATTAATTTTATCATGCATGGGATGATGAGGATAAAATGATCTGATAAATTTGTGATTAAACTATATATTTTATTATGCATAAGAAGAAGTGTTTAAATTACACAAAACTGAAAAATTGATGCAAAAAGAAAAAGAAATGGCAATCGATGAAAATGAGAAATTCAATTACCAAATTAACACAACAAAACATCATAATCAATGAATGTCATCTCATAACGAGTTATCGTCATTGTACTCATCCATTCGGTGTTGTATGTTGCAGAATAAGATCAATGTTCTAAATTCCATTCTGGTGATCATTCCAATTTAAATACTGAAACGGAATGCCAATTTCGGCTAGAATGGACCGAAATTTAGAACAAAACATAATGATGAGGTATAGTGTATTGAGTATTACATTGGAAAGGAAAATTCCTGATAGAATGGCCGAAATGAAACAAAATTAAGAACTATGATTAATGTACGCGACATTAGGCCTAATGGATTAGAGATAGAGAAGATTAGGGTTGTGGAGAATTATAAAATAAAATAAAAATGAGAGTATGAGATTGGAAAATATAATAGCAAAAAGCATTATGACAATTGCTAAAAAACAAAATTCTGCATATACAAATATTATCCCTTTTTAGAAAAGATACACTTTGGATGGTTAAATTATTATAGGTTTTGGATTTTGTATCCTAAATTATTGAAAATAATACATTGTTTCTTCAAATCACTAAAATTAATACCTTGCATCATAATTCAATTATTACAGTTGAGATAAATTAAAAGAAAAATAGGTGATTTGGATGTAATATATTATTTTTGATAATTTAAAATATAAAATGTAAAATACTTATAGTTTAAGGTTATCTATTTTTTTTCGTGAATTAATCTTGAAACAGGATGTGGTGTAAAAGTCACATTCAAATCTTGGTTGTCATATTAGTGTTTTTAGTTATAAGTCTATCATTTGCTTAGGTAAAATAGACTCACACACAATCAAAACATAACTATATAAAATATTAAAAAATGCCATATCAAGGAGACTTTAATGGACCTGTTAGAGTATAAAGCTTCCACTTTCATAAGAAGAACGTCTGGAGGATAAAACAATAATCTCAAGACTAGCTTTCCTAAACAATATATATTGTGAAATGGTGGCAGTACAAGCCTATAACATCCAAAGTACCTTAACTTGCTATCGCTGCACAAAAGCTGATCATCTTAACCTGTCATACATATTTTATGGAGATTTGGGATATGAAGCTCAAATTAAAGCCATAAAATAAGTAGCGACTCCTACTTCAATTGGGACTTCTATTAAACCAACCTATGAAAGAGTTCCACCTTACTTCCCCTTTACTAGAGAATCCATGAATTCCAAGCACCTGCATTAGCAACAGGGATGCAAATGACAAATAACTAGCGAACTATGTTTGCCTTCAATTATCATCGCCACTCATCTTTCCTTATGGAATGGACTCCTCCCTAGATTTTCCTTTCCGCTATTCCAAGCAAATCCATTCTAAAGATTAGAAAACAACAAAAAATGTGAGTGGACCTAACTTCTTGAATTATGACTATATTCATGACTTGAGAGAAGTTTTGGGCCAGATGCGGTAAGAATCTCAAATTTACACCCTCCAATGGGAGAGGGTATATACGCTATCTAATATCTTTATTATAGAACTGATTTGAGATGATAAAACTCATGTACCCTCTGTCCTCAAGCCCAAAGCTTTCTCTCTCTCTCTCTCTCTCTCTCTCTCTCTCTCTCTCTCTCTCTCTCTCTCTCTCTCTCTCTCTCTCTCTCTCTCTGTGAAAGAAGCCCAACTTTTATTGAGAATAACCTTTAAATTAGGGAATGAATACAATTAGGATAATTTCCAATGTCTACAATATCATATTGTAAACATAAAGCATTCTTAGCAAGCTCATGGGCAGCATTATTAGTTTCACTAAGAATATGTTGAATCGACCACTTCATGTGAAAAAGACATTTCTAGATGTCACTAAATTAGTCCAACACTACTCCAATTCTCCTCCTCTTCCTCCACTGCCTTAACAACCCTCAATACATCCCCTTCCAAGATTATTTGGTTTAAACCGAGGTTAGAGCTGAAGATTGCCGCTTGGAGAGTAGCTACTGTTTCAACAAAATAAGCATCAGGATAGAGATCTCTTACAGCTTTAAGAGTAGTTAACACTTGACCTTTCCAGTCACTGATCACCATTCCAATGCCCACTTTACATAGATTTTTGTTGATGGCAGCATCCTAATTCACATTGAAAGTATCCTTAGGGAGAGCTGACCATTATAAAATGGGATTTGAGTTGATCACTGTTGAGTGAGGATTCTTGTGATGCACCTCTTTGAACTCCTTCAGACTTTTATTGGATGGATCACCAGGGCATTGGGATGCACCAAATCTTCTCCAAACACAAAAGCATTCCTCATCTTCCATAAGTTCCAAGCCACCATTGCAAACTCTTCAACTTCATAAACGTGAAAACTTGAGAATACAATTTCAAGCATCTCTTTGAAGGAATTCTTCTCGATACTACTTTTTTTAATTCTTTTAGAACACTGACCCCAAGCATCCTGAGCAGAAAGGCAACTCCAGAGAACATGTTCAGTAGTTTATGGCCAAATCAGACATATTGGACATATTTGATTGTCAACCACTTTCCTTTTATACAGATTCACCTTAGTTGGAAGAGTTCAAGACTAGCCCTCCAAAGAAAGGTTTTGCATGCATTTGCAATCTTGAGTTTCCATATCTGAGACCAAGTGGATCATGTATAATTTTTGCTGGATGATTGTCCTTTTCTTTTGTCTTGTATCTCTCTTTGAATGTGGTATGCACTCCTTACAGAAAATTTTCCATTTGAGGTGCATCTCCATACCAGTTTATCACTTCTGGCACAGGCATTGATTGGAATCTTAAGAACCTCCTCCCCTTCTAATGCAATAAATAGGGAATGGATTCCCTAGACATCCCACTGCTTTGTGTCACTGTCTATCAAGTCCTTCACCTTGGCTTCCTCACGAAGGATCTTAGGTGGAGATTGGACTTTGAAAGTAGAAGGACGTGATATCCATTTGTCTTTCCATATCCTTACTAGACTTCCATTTCTAATTCTCCATAATAGTCCATCTTCAAGAAGGGGCCTTGTTGCCATAAGACTGGGCCAAAGAAAAGATGGATTCCTACCTAGTTTGGCTTAAATAAAGTATCATCTGGGGAAGTATTTTACCTTCAGCACCCTGGTTGCTAGTGATTGGGGTTTCTCCAATATATTCCAACCTTGTTTTGTTAGTATAGCAAGGTTAAAATTCTCCAAGTCTCTAAACCCAAGATTACCTTCAGCCTTTGCCTTTCCTATCTGCCTCTAGTTAATCCAGTGAATTTTGTTCATTTCCTCACTTTGACCCCACCAAAACTGCTTCATTACTCTATTGATCTCTCGAAGCATATTCTTTGGGAGTTTGAAAACCCCCATACTATAAGTATGGATGGCTTGGAAGACAGACTTTAGCAGCATTTCTAGCTTGAGAAAGGTATTTAACCTTCCAATTACTAATCCTTCTTCTCACATTATCCAGGATGCTCTTGAAAGCTTTTGGTCTTGACTTTTCAATTTGGGTTGGTAGGCCAAGATACTTCTTATATGACTAGGTGGATCTGATGCCAGTTACTATAGTGATAATTTCTCTTACATGCTACTTGGTGTTGCTACTGAAGAATATTGATGCTTTGTCTTTATTAAGCTTCTGGCCAGAGGCTTTCTCATAAACATCCAGCACATGCATTAATTTGTTCCACTCCAGGGGGTTTGCCTTACAAAATAAAATACTATCATCTGCAAAAATGAGGAGGGTTAATGTGTAACTGACCTCGAACAATTAAGATTCATGTGATATCACCTTTGCTTGCTGCATTGTTGGGTAAGGAATTGAGGGCTTCAGAATATAAAATAAAGAGATAGGGCGAAATAGGGTCACCCTGTCTGATTCCCCTGGAAGGTTGGAATGCTTGGTGAGGCAGACCATTGATGAGTATGGAATAGGATATTGTCCTTACACACCTCATTATCAAGGCAATCCATTTGTCAGTAAAACTCATTTTCTTCATTATTGCAACCAAGAAGTCTCATTCCACCTTGTCATATGCCTTGCTCATATCTACTTTCAAGGCCATAAAATCATATTTGTTTCCCCTCATCCTATTGTGCATAGAATGCAAGGTTTTATAGGCAACAATGATGTTGTCCATGATCAATCTATCTAGAGTGAAGGCACTTTGAGTTGGAGGGATAATAGCAAGTAAGATAGTCTTCAATCTGTTAGCCAGAACTTTTGCGACAATTTTATACAAAACATTGTACAAGCTTATAGGTTTGAAGTCTGATACAAGCAATGGATTTTTCTTCCTCGAGATAAGGGTTAGTTGAGTGTCATTTAACCCCTTTGACCAGAGCCCTTTGTTAAGAAAGTCAAGAACTAATTTACAAACATCATCACCAATTACATCCCAGTGGTGGTGATAGAAGCAGGTGGAAAGCCATATGAATTTGGTGAGCTCAAAGCATTCATGCTAAAAATGGTATTTTTAACTTCACATGTAGTAAATTCCTTGGTGAGACTCTCATTCATTTCATCAGTTACACATAGGTTCGAGACATACATCCAAGCTAGAAGGTTGTGAGGAAGAAAATAAATTGTGGAAGAAAGAGTGAAATAACCTACTTATGTCTTCAGGATTGGTGGACATGTTTCCCTCCCCATCTGAGATGCTCTTAATGGTGTTGATCTTCTTTCTCTAAGTCGCACAAGAGTGGAAATATTTTATGTTCAAGTCACCCTCTTGCAGCCACCTTTGTTTGGCTCTTTGTCTCCACTTGATGTGTTCCTCTTCCAACATGACCTCTACTTCTCGTTGGAATTGTTCAACTTCTTGTATAGAATCTTCTCTGTTAGAGCTTTGCAATGAATTAATCATTTGCAGCTTTTTATTGATTGAACCCCTTTGCCAGTGCAACACATTTTTCAGTCCACAGAGAAATCGTGTGGCCACATCTATTCAATCCCTCCCTAGTAGAAAAATCTTACTGTTGTAGTTGAAAGGCCCTTTCCAAGCATTTTTTACCACCTCATGGAAATCTTCTCTTCTAGCCCAACTAGTTTCATATCGAAAAGGCTTTCCAAGGTCTGATTTCTTCAATTTCATTACTTGCAGAAATTAGAATGGGGCAATGATCAGAGATACATACTGCAAGAACCTTGACTTTGAACTGGGAAGAGGAGTTGATCCATGTACTACTACCTAGAGCTTTGTCCAACCTTTCTTTGGTAAAACCACCACCCTTCCTATTGTTGCACCATGTATACTTAGGTCCCTCAAAGCCCAAGTCACTAAGCTCACACTCTTCTAATGCTTCTTTAAAACTCTCCATCTACTTATAAGGTCGAGCAGCCCCACCCTGTTTTTCATCTTGAGTGAGGATTTCGTTAAAGTCTCCAGCTCTCCTCTTTTTGTCGTCACAAGGTTGCCATAAAACCCAGTTAAACATCATTAGCCATTGTTTGTGTGATCATCCACCAGCAATGAGATATGACTTTGGGAATATGTATCTAAATGGGCCTAAAAGTGATCCTTCCACAAGAAGGCCAGTCCCTCACTCCACCCCATGCTATCAACCACAAAACTTTGATCAAAACCCAGCTTATACCTAATACTCACTACTTTTTCACTTTTGTATTTTGTTTCCATTAAGAAAATAAAACTTGGGTGCTTCTCCTTTACCAAGTGGTGAATTTCACGAACTATTTGAGAGTTTCCAAGCCTTTGATAGTTCCAACTTAAGAGGATCATTGGTCCTACCAGGGCTACTGAGTAGCCTCCACCAATATAAGTTGCTCTTGAGAAACAAAAGAAATATCACCTCTAAGCTTTTTAAGAGGGATATCTAGATTATCCATTAGAACCAGATCCCTTTTCTTACTGGTATCGTGCAATTCAGTACCCATAGGGTTGTCGTCCTTAACAGGTAAAACTGTTTGAGTCTCCTCTAGCTCGACGTTTCTAGCTTGCCACTTTTTTTTTTAATTTCCCCTTAGGGTTTTGGAACTACTTTGCTGGTCCTGAGTGGCTTTCTCATGATTGGCAAGTTTCTTTTTGGGCACAAAGTCAAAAGTCATACACGTAGGGACTTTCTAAAGCAACCCTCCATGATCTGTATACCATTTTTCCAAACTGATCAAATTGCTTTGACCTTTGATATTTATGGAAAGATCCTTACCAGATTTGATCGAGATTGGTATGGCTGCTGAATCTTCCATGTGGGGTTGGATCTTTCTTTGATTCTACAAATTCTTAGGTCCAAATAGGGTGTTAGCCGTCAACTTTCCATGATTTCCTCCTCCTGATTCTTTGTTCCCTTGACCCTAGCCACACTCTCTTGATTCTAATCCTCGGGCTGATTTATTAGCAATTTCCTTTTCTTAATCTTCCTTTAAATACTTTCCTTTTTAAATTCATTGGAGTTCTCATCGGAAAAAATTCTAGGTCGAGATTCAGAGGTCTGTTCCTGAAACTTTTCACCACCTTTTTTTCCAGCTGCCAAAACCTGCTGATATGTCTGCACCAACTCTAAGCCATGGACCATATTGATCATTCATATTCTCTGATAAACTTCCACCATTGTTATTCTTTGAGCATGCATTGCCTTCATGCTTAATGACTCTACATTGGAAACAAAAGAGGGGCAGGCGTTCATATTTGAAAGGGATCCACGACTATCTCTCCCCTATAGAGAGGAACCTTCCTCTAACCAGGGGCTTTGTGATATTAGCTTGCACTTTGATCCTCAAAAACTTACCCCAGCCAATGCCTTTCTCATCCAAATTAACTTTCATGATTGTGCCAATCGCTGCACCAAATTTTTCTCCATACTCTTTCGTCATACTAGCTAATGGCATGTTTGGAGTTGAACCCAAAATGGTTCATGTGTGAATGTGATGTCCTTTGCCGTTGTGCCTCCATCAAATTCATTCAAACATATTTAAAAACGATCAAAAGACCAGGGTCGTCCTTTAAGAACACGACTCTGTCATTCTCCTCATGGAATTCAATCAAGAATAAGTTCTTCCCAACTTTTGTTAAAAAAAAATTGACCCTATGTTTGCCATACCTTAGCCATCATCATATATCTGAAAGCCTCTTTGTATCCTTCTCAGCAGGTATTTTTACAATAAGACAGAGTTTTCCACGTTTAGAAATTGAAAGAAGATCCTCAGTCGTGATCTTAACCTTTTGTTTCTCTTCTTCAATGAGTGAAAGATTTGACAAATCCTTAGCCATATTGAAACTCTACTGGCAACCACCCTAGAAAAAATAAAGAAACTCCACCTTTTACCCTTCAACGAAGGAAGGGGACCCTTAATCTTAATGACTCTCTCTTTTGCCTCAATTTCGTCTCTATCTCAAGTCCGAAGCTCTCTCTTTCTTCACCTTAATCTCTCTCTCTCCTCAAGCCCATACTTCCTCCCTTGGTCAATGATGGGCCTCGCGGGCCGGTTGGATTGGCCATATGGGAGATTGATTTTCTTTAGAGATATTAATGTGTGTATTACAATATGTCAAATGACACAAAAATATTGTATCGGTTGGTTATGCATCTGATTGAGAAAGTTTCTATAATTTTTGTTCAAAGTTTAGGGCTTAGAGTGGAATAGAGATAAAATGCCTAAAGTGAATCTCTCAACATTCAAATTCACTTATACAATTATAAATATTGTAAAATTCCTTTCATATATTTTATCTATTTCTGATTCCAAGTCTTAAAGTAGAGGTCCAAAAACCAATACTAAATGCCTGCCCACGTTGCAAGCCTTTTGAGAGGCGAAATTCACTGAGCTTCTGATGAGAATGTAAAGTGTCATATTTTTTTCTCTTAATGTTTAGTCTTTTATACTTATTTGGTGCCTAAATATACTCATTATTCTTATATTTTTATTTAGGAAGCAAACTGAGTCCTTTAATGCAAAACGAAGCTAATTAGGCGGTTCTAGATAGTTTCAACACTACTTCGTAATCTGGGCATAAGTCTCTCATCTAAGCTCCGATTGAGATTATTCAAGATGTTATGGAACACCAAGACAAATATCTACAACTTTCATGTTTTGAGTTTTGAAAGATACTGACTGCATAAAGGTCGAAATCTAGCTTGAAGTTGACGCACTTGCATTGCTGACGTTTCAGAACGTTCGGCCTTATCGTGCAATTCAAATATGTGATTTAATTGCAAATGTTTTGAAGATCTGGTGCACGAAAATTACAGCTAGAACTTTCCTAGTTATATTAGGACTCTATTTTATTTTTAATATTTCCCTTAATTAAGTCAGATTTGGATATGGTTATTTGAGGATAATGTTTAGAATATTTTAAGAGATTTGGTAAGATTCTAATAAGGGGGCATGGACGTGTAAAAGGAGAAAATCATTGGACTAGGGCATCTCTCTCTCCTCTTTTCTAACTTTTCCTTCCAGTTTTCATGATGACTTGGTGTGACTAAACTTTCATAATTGGTCGAAGGAAACGGAAGCCTCGGAATTAATAAAATTGTGATATCTGATTTGTTTTTAGTGTTCAATTTATGCTTTTGAGTATGGAATGTTTTTCTATGCCTATTTTCATGATTGTCTTGTTTAATTACTAGGAGGCCTACTAGTTTATTATTCGTTGCAATCTACTGTTAGATTAGACATCAAATCTGTAATTGTTTGATCCCTCTAATTTGTGAAACAAATAAGTTTTGATGATTTGTTGCATCATAAATTATTAGATCTTAGGAAGAACGCTCAACGAAATTAAATGCAACCGCTTGTGCTTGTGTTGTTTAGCTTCATCGATCTCTCTAATTCTTAAAGTTGCTACTAGATTAAACCTTTAGCGCTTGTCTTGGATTGTTTAGTGGTTAAGGTTAATTAGATCGCTTGTTTTCTAATTAACTACGACTAAGGAGAGATAGAAAAATAATTCCAACAGTGAATATTCAAAGTATGAATTAATATATATTTGCATCGATGATCAGTTGTAAAATTCTGATGATGAATGTTGACTTATACCAAGGTTTGTTCTTTTTATTGACTTCGATACTTTAATTAGAATTGTTTCTTAGTTGTTCTTCTTAAAATTATTTTCGTTATACTCAAACCCCCCCAATCTTTATTCACTTAGCATAAAACTAGACTAAATACTTTCTATAGAAACGATCCTTACTTGCACTACTACATATATTTTTAGGAATATAAGTTTTATTTTTAGTTGTCTACAACAGCACACCAGCTTCGGAATTCAGAGATCTACTAAGCATGAAGGGAAGAATGAGTTTTGAATTTGTTGGACAATTTGAGAAATCTGAGGATCGAACAGTCCTCAGCTTAATATCTGACAAGCTGGATTGTTATGCTTAAGTGACAATTAACGAGGCAGTTTTGCACAAAGAGCAACCACGACAGATCATGTTGAAGTGGTAGGAACAAACGGATGGATAGTCCAAGGTAACAATCACCAAACAATTTAAGCCTCGTTCACTTTCACAAAAATTTTCATCTCATCTCATCTAATCATTATAACTTTTTCAAATTCCTATACAAAATAAAATAAACAATTCAACTTTTTAAATCCTAAAATAAAAATAATATTAAAAAAAAATATTCTATAATATTTTATTTAATTTTTAACTTTTATCTCAACTTGTCTCGTTTAATATGCGAAAACAAACAAGGCCTTAGGTATAAGATAAAAAAGAATAACAATAGCGAATACGACAATAGACTAATAGCGAATATGATTTTTGATAATAATATTACATTTATTGGGAAGAAATTATTAGGGTGCCAACAATATCATGAAAAATCTTAATAAGACTGCAAGACTAGTTAAATGCACCGATAAACTCTACCTTATGTAGAACCATGAATCATGCAAAGTGATGAGTATAATGCAAGCATCTTGCCAAAGAGATGTAAAACCAACTAATGGTCAGTGGTTTTCTTTGGTTTTTTTGGGACAGAAGTTTGATCTTCAACAGTTTAACCATTCATTACAATGTACCCATGAGCATCTTGAGTTCCAAGGGGTTTCACTCATCCAAATGTGCTTTTGCAGCATCAGAAATTGAAGAAGCAAATCCTCTCACTGGCCTCCAAAAAGGATGCCTTTCCCTTCCCACTACATTTTTCCTGCTTTCAAAACCAGAAAAAGCAGAAAGCATGGATCTCGGTCAGAGCTCAAGCTGACAGAGATACTTTAATGGCTACTTCATTACCTCACATTGGTACTAATTTTAGGACAGATGTTCGACCTATACATCATCTTGGGGTGAATCTCTCTGGAGCTGCCTGACTTTGATGCTGCGCATATATCAAGACCAAAATCTTTTAGAAGTCATCCACAAATGTAGAAACACACCAGTCAACTATATAGAACACTTACCCAGAAAATAATAATAATAATAATAAATAAATAAATAAATAAAGAGAACACTTAAGTCGTGGACAGATGACCACTTACCAGAAGAATTTTTACAAAAATAAAAAAAAAAAGTGGGATGATGAGAGCATTCGATGCTAATCTATAACACCTATGGGAAATCTAGTTTTTTCGAATGCGAGTCACAACCCCACAAGGTTAAGAAATCAAATAAAACTTAGTGAGAACATCTTTTAATAAAGCATCTGTCAAGGGTCGTTCATCACTTATGTCTACTAGTCAAAATAACAAAAGAAGTTACTTCCATGTGTTTTTGATAAGTAGTTACTTCCATATGTAAGCCACAAATACTTGTCAATTGAGATCCATTCAAGGCAATTACCTGAGTTGCATATGATGAGCTTTCAGCAAGGAACTTGAGAAACTCTTGCTTCTTTTTTTCAAAATTGGACTTTTCTAAGTCCAAGATTGCTTGTTCTCTCTTCATATCCTCCAGCATCTTATCTTTTTTCCATTTCATCTCCTTGACCAGTCTATCAGCCTCATTGTAGTTTTCAGGTACAGTTGATGTTACCAAGGGCTTTGGGAATTTCACACCAACATCTTCCCTAACAACAGACAGGTTTATTGTACGACTGAAAAATACAATAGAAAAAAACAACTGAACACAGAACTAATCACTAATTCATCAAGGAATATCAAATCCACTCAAGTTGGTTTAGTGATTCTTATTTGCTAGTAAAAAGATCAAAGATTTCAGTCAAAAGCACAGTTTCTTGTATTATTTATAATTGTGCGGTTAATCCTTTCTTTCTCACTCCTACTTCTGATCGCTGGTGAAAGAAGAGAGAGAAAATCAATTGAAGGCAACACTGAAGAAAGGAAAGCTATTTAATCTTTCAATGTAAAACTGTGTGATACAGAGGCATCTGCATTACATGAATACTGCAAATATCTTATCAAGCAAATCATCAAGTTTGCAAGAGAAAGATTGTCCCAATGGAATAAATGATGATAAATTTGCATTTCGCTTGTGGTAGCAGAGCTTCTTACCGATTCCCTAGGGAAAAAACACCAGTACTCCGAATCATCCCTCCATCTAAAGAAAGGGCTCCGTCACTTATACAAGGAAGAGCAAGGACCATCTCTGCCCTCGTTTTATAAACTTGCAGGCGCGAGAAGAGATTATAAAATAGTGTCTCCCTGAGGCCATACCCACTGGCAGTGAGACAAAACAAGTTTGTGCTATCCACATTGATCATATTCACAGCAAACCCAAGAAACCCAGGTGGGCACTCCCCATTAGGTAATCTTGGCTTTATTAGATCCAGCCTTCTTTGAGGGTCATCAGCTACAAACTCACCTGCATATGGTCTGTGAAAGAGGCAAAAAGTTTTTTAGAAGGTTTACAAAATACAAGTCAGATTGTCAAACAAAAAGACAGCATAAGAGAGACCCATGCATTAAATTATCAAGACAAATAACAAGAAATCGGCCATCCAAAGTTCTCCCAATGGAAGCACCAAGCCCATGAAGACCAGAACTTGTATTTATGCAGCCTTCCTTGTCATAAGTTTCTAGAGCTTTGACACCTTCATAAGTCTTGCAGACAATTGCCAGCATAGTCTCAACTCCTAAGTACTCTGCAAAAAGCCTGCAGACCAAATAAGTTGAAAGACAATTATGTCAAGCATAGTGAGAGAATGTTAATAGTCCTGTCATGATGTCCCTCAATTAGGATACCCCATTCCCGACCAGGTAAGCAAACAGGGCACCTCAAGTTTCAATGATGAAGGCTAATAGAAGATGACAGTCTATTTTGGATGCGATCGTAATCATTAAACCTCGAATGCAGCTAATGATGAGATCATGAATAATGCAGAATACCAGAAACGGAGAAAATGCAAAGTCAAGCAAACCTGCTAAGATTATCATCATCTAATCTTCCAAGTGTAGCAACAACGCCAAGCACATCCTTGGTCAATGGAAGATGGGAAGCCTGAGTACCATGCCGAGTTTTCAATTGACACAGAATTCCAGCAGCAGACTTTTCATGCCGTAGAATCTGTTCAGTTGTTTGCTCCTCAGGCTGAGGTTGGGAGTTGTTCTCATTTTCAGTCTTAGGAATGCTTGAAGAATGACTTTTGACTAAAATTTAAACGAGATAAAACTTGTAAGTAATCAAATATGGAAAAAAGAGTCAAAGCCATAGACATTTTAAAATTTTAAAATTTATTCCTATCCAAGGTGGATTACATAACAGGAAATCAAAACTTTGATGCCCTTCATTATTGAGTTCGCTACAACTCCCACAAACCTCTTCACTAATTTCCCTTCTAGTTAATCGTATGTAAAGATGCTAAGAATGACGTGATTTTTTTTATTGGAATGACATATAATCATACGCCATTCTTAGCATCTTTATATATGATTACCCCGCATATCTTCTTAGACAACCAAAAATTACACCCAAGTGAGATATGCTTGATCTAATGTTTAACAGCATCTAACTAAAAGTTATATTTATTACACCATGACAGTTGTAATTATATCCCAGATAAGCAGAATCTAACTAAGGTCTAATAAAGTGGTCATTTCCCATGTCATCTGGATTCATTTACTTGTTTAAGATGGATTTGCACTGTATTGACAGTGGCATCTATTAAAAATAAGAAAAGATCATACCTTGCAAATCGAGAATGGAGTCATCTAATTTGCTTTTCTGAGTTTTGAGAAATTTTAAATTCTCCTCATGCTCTTTGATTTTCATCCCTAGCATATGTAGATCATCTTGAAGTTTCTGCATAAATTAGGTATCATGAACTTAGTTTGCTTAATTTACCAAAGAAAAAAGAAAGTTTCATTTGTTTGTTACATTGCCACCTGATGAAGCAGTAAGAAATGACAAACAACACGAACTTGTTTTTTTATTTTGATAGGTGAATGATCATGCACCTGCATGGGATTGAAGTTCTGGCCTCCCCCCCCATCCCTTTTTTTTTTTCTTTTTTTTTTTTTTTTTTGGGGGGGGGAAGCAGAGATGTCATTTATTTGAGGATCATCTACCATGAACTAAGGAATAGAGAAAACCTAGCATCTTCGCCATCACTCATTTCTTAATGAGCTCCATAAAAGATCAATTGTTTCTACTAATTAGACACAGAAAACAAACATTTTAAACCAACTCCGCAGTATAAAATTCACAACCTTGGAATAGTATATGATAGTTTCCGCATGCGCAAATCCTCCATTTTGCATTTCATCCCTCACAACTATACTGGTCTCATTTTGATCAACTTGCGTCAGTGCTGATGAATCTTTGACAGATAATGCCCTTGTTTGAAATGAAATCTGCAAAGAGAGGGATAGTGACATTATTTGAAAAGCATAAACAACAGCCTCTTGTACAAAGATTTGTCCCTCATTTTCAATATTTTTGTTTGACACATGCAGAAAAGATACTTTTGTATGCATATTTGGGGGGAGGGGAAGAAAAAAAGGAAGAAGCTGGTCTTAATGCAAAAGAGTGGATAGCTATTGTTTACTACAATATTACTTTTTTATTTTTTCAATTGCCTATTTAGAAACACTTTTCTTATTACCTTTCAAAGAACATGACAAATCACCAGCCAGGCAAAAAGTAGAGATTCTACCATTTCTAACCATAACTCTGAGAAGCTTTTTAAGGAATCAGAAGGAATAGCAGACTTTTAAAACAGCAAAGTACATGCAATCTGGCACAACTTTCTGAATAATTAGCTTTTGGCTCTGTACAGCACTTCAACTACTTTTATAGAGTTTCCATTACAGGTAGATCAAAATTTAGACTTTCACAACAATGGTGAAAATCTTGCCTTTCACTATTAATTTTGGCTTTATTATTATTTCTGTAATTTCCACAAGCTGAATTGCAGAGAAGTTTAATATTACAGGAATATTTCAAGCAGAATAGGGTGGTGGGAAGCAACACGAATGTTTTCAAATCCCTTGAGGTTAACGCCCTCTCGTACCATTCCATGAACGACAATTTATAGCCAAAATCTTCTCAACTAAATAAGTTCCTTTAAAGAAGAGAACAAGCTTGATATTACATTAATAATGCATTACCTGTTAACTGGATTGAATTACAAGATCTCTCTAAATCAAGCCATTTACAGCAATAGAATCTGTCTAAATAAGGAAGCTATGACTAATTACAAGATCTGTCTAAATAAAGAAGCTATGACTAATTACAAGATATGTAAAGCTATAGATACATGCCATATATGACTAAGTACAAGAAAGGGAAGTCGTATGCTATCTGTCCAGCACATATCCCACTGACATTACCTTGACTTGTAAAAAAAAAAAATAATGCATTACCTTGCCATCAGAAATTCAACTATTCCTTGTTAACCAGTTAATTGTGCTTTTGTGTTATGATCTCTACTAAGCGCAGCAACAACGCACTGTCAAATTAATATCCACTTCTTATCATGTCACTTGTCAGTGCCAAAAAGTGAGTTTTCCTGGTTTAGAACTAACCGGCAAAAAATCCCTACTTTTTTTTTTTATATAAGTAAAAATTTTATTCATCAAATGCAATAGACGAACCCCATGTACACAGGATGTATACAAAAGAAACGCCTAAATATATTCTAATACTAGAAAAAGGAGGAAAAAAACTCATGGACAGCCACTCCATTAAGTACAATAGCTGAAAACCAATTAAACAAGGAACACATAAAAATTTCCAGAGTTCTTCTACATTGCATTCCCTATTTATTAAAACACCTCTCATTCCTTTCCAATCAAATGCACCACATAATGCACAAAGGAATCATCTTCCACGCGGCTGCCACTTGAGAGCAAGTATGAAGTCTAATCCAACATGCGAGTAAATCTACCACTGATTTTGGCATAACCCAGGTCAGTCCGGATCTTCTAAACACACCATCCACTTTAGCCACATCACAATGTAGAAGTAGATGATCCACTGATTCCGCAGCTTTCTTGCACATGAAGCACCACTCCATAACAATCACAATGTAGAAGGCATTTAAAAACCCCAACTTTTTAATGCCTTTTACACCAAATAATGGATACATAATTCAAAAGAGTTCCTCTTCTAACTGGAAGTGGTGCAAACGTCATGTTCACACCAACTAATGAGATAATGACACATCAGCATAACTTTTATTTTCAAATAGACATTGCCGCACAGGATTTCTTCCCATTTCTAACAACAAAGATAGTAACCCTTCCCGCTAATATAGAAACCCATCTTTGTTCAGCCATTGTTGCCACCCAGCGAGCTCTACCACCAGTGATTTGTAGTCTACATTAAATGTTTATCTTACACAAATAGAAACTGCCACATTAAATGTTTATCTTACAAAAATCGCACGGTATTTTATAAATAGAAACTGCCACACAGCTCTTCACAAAAATCATAGCTCCGCCCAAAATTTTCCACACTAACATTGGAAAGAAATTTGGAGAAGATTTACGAAACCGGTAAATCACAATCGCAGCTCCATCCAAAATTGTTTTAGACTAAAGCAAATTTACATTGGGAAGAATATGCGGAGAAACCAGTGTTGGGTTGTGCTTTTGAGTGTAAGAGATTTCGTGCGGAGCAACCGAGGTTGGGTGGTGCATTGTGGGCTGAAAAAATTAATGTTCCAAAGTTCCTAAGTGGAGAGAGAGAGAGAGAGAGAGAGAGCAAATTTGTTGTAATTCACTTGTTTTTTCAATACTACACAAAATCCAATGAATCTCGGCCTAAACCACCACCTTTACATTTCCAACCTCCCGTAAAAAATTTAAATTTCCAACTGTGTTGGACTTCGACAGCCTTCCACTGCGATGGAGATCAACTTGGTGAGCAACAGGGGGCTTGAGGACAAAGAGAGCAACGGTGAGGCTTGAGAGAGCGACGGGGGGCAAAGAGAGAAGGGATAGTGAGGACGGAGAGAGAGAGAGAGAGAGAGAGAGAGAGAGAGAGAGAGAGGCTTGAGAAAAAGGAAAAAGGAAGGAAAGACGTAAGAGAAAAAGGAATTTTGTAACTTCGTTTTGGGTCTAAAGTAAGAATAATTAAACAATGACATGTCCCCTCCCAATGGATTGTGTAAAACTCACCAACACACTACATTCGGTTTGAAGGTTTTCCCAATTCAAAAGCATAACCGTTTTATATCACCAAAATTAACCAAAGAACTTCCATCTTCTATGAACACTAATTCAAAAGCTTAAAAGATAATTTTTTTTTTTTATTGGCACCAGGTGTCTGGGAACAGCGTCCCATCTAATCCCGGGGGTAACCAAGCCCTCGTCAAGGAGTTCCCGCCACTGCAACTCAGGTAATTCAAGGAGAAAATCCCACAATCCGTTGGCCTCTAAAAATTGTTTGCACCAAATGGGATTTGAACCTTTGACTTGGGACCTCCAAACCCAATGCCTTTACCACTTGAGCCAACCCCTAGGGGTTAGAAAAGCTTAAAATATATGAATCTGATACTCTCACTCTACCTCCCCCAAGCAAATTACACAAGGCACATGCCAGCTGTACACTAAAGACAACCATTTGAAGCCATTACAATAATTGCTTCTTTTTAAAGCAATTACAATAACTTCAACAACACAGTGCCAGAAGGGCATACTGACGTCCAAACTGATTTTTCTGTAACGAATATCGTTACCATTACAAACCTAATATAACAATTCGCTCCGGGTAGCCCGCAAATTTTGTCCACTATGCACTTACGTTTGATTTGTTTCCACAACTTTCCTTGTTGGGCATGAATCACGATCTGCTCCTATAAGAAGCAGTAGATGCCTTACGGCTGGGTATCAGTAAAATGGCAGAGTCCTTGAGCAAAACCTGGAGTCCAATTCCCTCGAAGCAATTGATTTATCCCTTTATATTCTTTATTTAGTGATTTTCAACCGACAGAAACTCTCGAGTTCATATCACTAACCATAATTTATGAGCTGTTCAAAACTACCCAGTGCAAAATTTAACTCCAAAATATAAATAATCGCTCTAAAAATATAAATATAAAAAACAGTTAAAAGCAAAAGACCGTATTGAAGTCCATAAACTTTTCTTGAACATTAAAGTTTCAAACAACCGTAAAGAAGGAAGCCAAGGCTAGCAATAGAAGCCCCAATTTCCCGTTTGGTTACTGAGAAAATGAGAGAGATTTCAAATAATGTAGCCATTGCTGTTAACAAGACGATTTCAAGTTTCTTTCTCCTTTATTCCTTCTCTTTTTTCTTTCCCACATTTCTCAGAACCAAACAGTCTGGGAAAAATTAGAAATGAAGAAAAGGAGCATACCTGGTTATTGGGTTGAAACATCGTTGAGGTTCACTCGCTCCCTCCGTCTCTCTCCCCCTCCCTCGCAATTTTGCGTACCTACTAGGGGATTCAGCTTGCCTCCAGTGACTTCTAATATATAGTATTTCTATTTTCTTTCTAATATAAGTTATAACGCGTATTGCAGAATAAAATAAATAAATAAAACCCCAATAAGGCAAAGATGTCGCGTTTCAAAGCTAATCTACAAAAACGACGCGGTTTTGAATATGATATTAGGCTGGAGTCTCTCCTTCGCAAGTCTTCTTTTAGTTTTTGTTTGGATCGTGAGATGAAATTATAAAATTTAAAATTTAAATAAAATATTATTAAAATATTATTTTTTAATATTATTATTATTATTATTTTATAATTTGAAAAAAATAAATTATTTATTATATTTTGTATGAAAATTTTAAAAAGTTGTAATGATGAGATAAAAACACTTTCATTATCTAAAGGCGCTAAAGATTCTCTTTTTTGTTAAAATTAGGGATAAGCAATGGGATCCCGCACCTCATTGCCCTGCCCCCCGCATAGTAGGGCAAGCAACCCCGCCTTGCCCATGAAGGGGCAGGGCCCCTGCAAGGCAAGACATCGACGGGAGCAAGGGGCAGATGGCCCCAACGAGGCCCCACCCCATCCCCCACCTAGCACCTAATTTTTTATTTTATGTAAATATATATTTAACTATACATATTTGTAAATATTTATTATCTTTACTATATATAAATATAGTAATATGTATTAAGTAGAATTTTTACTTAATATTTTGTGTAAGTTGTAGTGTAGTAAGGTGACCTATTTATAGATTATCTTCATAATACAAGTATTACACTTAAGTAATATGAGACTATTTTATTGTCTTGGCAGGATTACTAAACTACAACTTACACAAAATATATACTAGTAAATTTAAAAACTACATAATTTTTAAATTATAGTCATATTTACAAATTAAAATTTACAATTTAAGTCCAAAAATGTATTTTTGATCAATTTTTTATCCAAGAATAATTTTTGGACCTAGTAAATTGTAGTCCATTATTGAAGTGAACGGAGGGCGGGGTGGATTGAGAGTCTGCCCCCACCCCCAACACCGGGATGAGGTACCCCGCCCACCCCAAACCATTGTTTTAAATATGGGTGTAACCGGTCCAGTTCGGTTCAATTTTGGATAAAATCTAGGACCGAACCGGTATGTACCGGTTTTGTATTTTTCAAAACCGATTACGCATCGGTTACCCTCCTAAACCGGTACTTCCGATTTCCGGTCCGGTTTTGCGATTTTTTTAAAATGCAAGTTTCACAATTTGTCATTAAAAATTTGTTTATAAACAAAAAAAAAATTTTGATTTAAAAAAAACAGTTTTATACTTTTATTAATATATTAGACTATATAATAGTATTAATATTATACTATTTGTATAGTTATAAGTTATATATTAATATTAGTTATAAACTTTTAATAATTTAGTATTAACATTTTATGTAATAATTTATAAATTATAATAAGAAATTATTTTATATATGAATATATATAATTATATATATTATATATAAAAATTTCACATAAAAATTTATAATTACACATTATATATAAAACTTATATATATTAATATTTTATATATATATAAAATATTTTATATAAAACTTATATATAAAAATATATTTTTTATTTTTTTTAATCAACCGGTCTGGTCCGGTCCTGTTCGGTCCAAAAATTCCGGAACTGGAACCGGTCAGTTTTTACATTTTAAAAACCGGTTCCGGACCGGACCGGCTCAAAACCGGTAAAACCGGTTCGGACCGATTTTCCGGTTTGAGTTTACACCCCTAGTTTTAAATATCATACCGTACCGGCCGGTATGGCCGATATATGCCGTACCAGTCACTAGTTTAGTACAGGTATTACATATATTTCATAACGACCCAAATATTGACGGTACCAATCGGTACTGTACCGGCCTATATTTCGGCTCGTACTGGCCAGTATTTCTGCATTTAATTTGTTTTTTTTTTTTCATTTTTTCAAACTATAAACTCATTTTTTATACCCTAATTTAGACTAGATTATTTATAATTTGTATATATACATTTATATATAATTTATTTATATATAAATTATTATTTTAGAATATAATCTATATATATAATTTATTCATATATCGACTATCTTAAAATAGTATACGAACGATATTAATATCAAAATATTTTATTTCAATATTTTGACCGGCACAACGTCCGATACGGTATTCAAAACTTTTGCCCCGAACCCCTAGCTGAAACTTTGGTCTCTCACCAACTCAAGCCTCATCATCAAATCATCGTTCCGTCACAAAGACTGCTATCGGAGCTTTCGATCATCGCCTTGCTCTCTCTCGTTGGGCCTTTCGGTAAGTCTCTTCGGGCCTTTCGTATGGATTTGGAGACTTCTAGGGAAAGTGTTTGCAAATGTTGGTATTATTGGCTTTGATTGTGCGCTTTGTTGCTTTTCCATCAATTTTGGCCTCATGATTATTTCCATTGGTTCGTATGGATTTGGCGATTTTTTGTTGTGAAAAATGCTTGGCTGAAAATTTGTTTGGAGGGAGGTTTTGTGCAAATCTGTGTTTGTTTGTTTTCAATAACAGTAAGCAATCTGGTTTCTGAAACACGCCGGAAAATTTTAGAATTTTGGATTGGATTTTGTGACCCATTAGTTCTGTTCTGGCCAAACAACGGCAAGCTTATATCCTTTACTGGAACTTGAACATGTTACTCAAGCTGCATCAATAAATTGTTATTGTTCATTTCACTAGGCTTTTGCTGAAAGACTACAGAAATGAAAAGGGGAACAGTTTTTAATAATGTATTTCACTAATTTCGCAGCTTGCGGTACTCTGTGGATTGATTATGTCACAGTAGACGTGGTGAAGTAGAAATGAACTTCCAAGAAAAGCAGAAAAATAAATTGAAAAATTCTAAACATAAGCCCCACACCCTACATACCACTTAAAAAGTATATGATTTTACTTTTTTATTTTCATATTTTATATTGAATTCAACACCGTTGTTAGGATGCCACCTAGTTCAACCCAAGAAGGTCGGCCTTTTACACAACCAATGACATCAATTATTTGCACATAAATCCCCAGACCGCAAGAAGAACCACCCCAAGTGATAGGTCCCATGCATGATCACCCCCACGATGCACTCCTCCACCACGGATGGTCCGCAAGTAGACGTTTTCCAACCACTAAGAGCCACCATAAGCCACCCTCGATCCCTCACAGCAAACAAAAGCCAACGTCAACAAAAGCCAATGTTTATGTGTCTCGCATGTCATAATTATGCAAACATATTATTTGTCATAACATACGATCATGTCATTCCGCATCATGTTCAGATTCAAATACTATAATTATGTACATATTATGTCATACATCTCACGTTGCATAAGACACATAAGTTATCTTTAATTTAAGTGCAAAATAATATCAGATCAGTTTAATCAGATGATCATTCAGATACTTGGTACCAAAAACAAGATAGTATTATAGCTATACTAATATATAACTAAAACTAATATATTATATATAGCTAAATAATCACTATATTAAATAATGACAAATAAAATAATGATATAGTAATACTAATTAATAATACTAAATTACTATACTAATACTATCACTATAATAAATTACTATATTAATACTATCGCTATAATACTATCAATAATATAGTTATAATAAATTAAACTCGCTATAACAATTAACAAATATTAATATAACAATTAACAAACTCACTATAGCTATAGTTATACTTATAGTCTAATATAGACTATAGTTATATTATATACATATACTAATATATAACTAATACTAATAAATAGTTATACTAATAGTCTAATATTAATATTATTATATAGTCTAACTAATACTAATAGTCTAATATAGACTATAGTTATATATTATTATAGTCTAATATATTATATAGCTATAATAATATATAACTAATACTAATAGTCTAATATAAACTATAGTTATAGATATACTAATATAGTTATACTAAATCACTATAATTAATATTAGTATATAACAATACTAATAGTCTAATATTAATACTATTATATAATCTAATATATTATATAGCTATAACTAATACTAATATTTATTCTAATACTAATAGTCTAATATAGACTATAATTATACTTATACAAAATTACTTATATAGTTATAGACTTATAATATAAGAGTTTAGTCTAATTAGATTATTAATAATAATTTTGATATTATTACTAAACGGCGCCGTTGCACCTCCAGTCTTCCAAACCCTAAGGCCCGCACCTCTCTTCCTCACTCCCTCACTCTGCCTCTCTGCCTCGCAGCCTCTCTGCCCTCTCACGTGGCCACGGCCCACGCCGTTGCACTGTGCACATCTCGCTGTCGCCCCCTCAGAAACACAGACCCGCTCTCTCGCCGTTGCACCTCCCCTCACGGCCTCACCTCTCGAGCCGTTCCCGTCGCGCACACAGCCCCTCGGCCCCTCTCTCAACGCTGCGCTGCCCTCTCTGTCTCTCACCGTCTCACGCAGCCCTCCCATATCTCACGCAGCCGGCAGGCCCCTCTCTCACGTCTCTCTGTCTTCGACGGTAATTTTTCTTGGAACAATATCGGATATGTATATCATTTTTAATTTCCGTTGGTTTAATTGTTATGGGAACTTTTTTGTTTCAAAGGTTTATTGGTTAAATGGGAACTTTAGACATCTTTGAGAATTTTCGTCTAGGTGTTGCTCGTTGGGCTTAATTCCTATACAATTTTGTGCATCTTTCTTAGAGGTCAGGATTGTTTAGACATATGCTCCCAGTTGTTAAAAGAAAGCAGAACAGAGAAACTATTTTACTTTGGGTTGTCGATTCAAACACAACAAAGAAAGTCTAATACTTCCAAGTTGAGCGAGACTCTTACGTCTGCAATGATATGGTTGGGTTGCGGACTTCCTAGGTTTTTTTTTCTAAGGACCACGTTAGCCTAAAGCTCTGTTTGTTATGTTTGATTAAGCATTTGAGTTGAATGAAATCTTTCAAGTGGCTTTGCTCCATTGCCTTCAGCCCATATCTCTTGTATGACTTCCAAAGATGAAATCTCCCATTTCTACTAAGTCAAAAATGAAAAATAAAACATCTACTGAATTGTAAAAAAAAAACTACCTACCAGTTGGATGC
This sequence comes from Juglans regia, assembly GCF_001411555.2. NCBI lineage: Eukaryota > Viridiplantae > Streptophyta > Magnoliopsida > Fagales > Juglandaceae > Juglans > Juglans regia. Next base: position 7,078,565 of record NC_049916.1, read on the forward strand.
CCTTTTGAAAGATTTATTTGCTCTCATACATAGATGGATTCAAGATATTAAAAGTTAAAAAAAAAACAGTTAAAATCATCTTCTTGAGGATCTTTATTTGTCTAACGTCAATGGTGAAGATCATTATTTTTTATAAACTTACTAAACATATTATATTCTTTTCTAGGAATTTGTATTATAAATTTTTAAAACTTTTTGTGTTTCTTAAATTTACCATTATTATTCCTTTCTTAAATCATTTTTTATAAATTTACTAAACATATCATTTTTTCAAAAGGTTTATGCAAATGTGGGGGGCAAAGAGCAGCCTTTTACCTCTTAAGATAGGATACATTCCCAAGCATTGTATTGGACTCTCATCCATAAACAGTACTGTTCCCCAAGAGCACCTGCTTTCATATATAGTGATGAATCTGATCTGTAATAATATTCTAGCTAGGTATCCTTTTGATGCAGTTTCAGAGTCCATGCATTTGTCTTCAGCTATTGGTCTCACGCTCACACATATTTGTTCCAAGTTCTAGATTGCTAGCTACTTTTAATGCTTATCTCTCTCACAAATCTCATGCATTCACTAAATTAAAACCGTAAAACCGGACCGAACCGGACTGGAACCGGTAAAACCGGATGTACCGGTTTAAGGGGGTAATCGGTGCGCAATCGGTTTTTGAAAATGCAAAACCGGTACATACCAGTTTGGTCCTAAATTTTGTCCAAAATCGGACCGGTTACACCCATTATATAATAAGCAATTCAATTTTCTCAAATCTTAAAATAATAATAATATTAAAAAATAATATAATAATAATATTTTATTCAATTTGTAACTTTCATTTAAAATTATTTCATCTCATTTCACTATCCAAAGGACCTTAACCGCATTTTCGATGATGCTTTACGGGGTATTGTGCGCTTGAAATCTTCGAACCACTCTTGGTCGGAGGCAACTGCCAGCCAGTGTTTAAGTCTGAAGTCGACCCTAGTACACACTCTCTCTCTCTCATTGATGTTTGTTTGCCTAGAAAATGCCGGAAAAGAAAAGACGTTGAGGTCTTTAATCTCAAAAAATCGTCAATTTGCTTCTCTACTCATTTGATCCTAATGCATCTATAGTTTGCTCCGAGATTTTTGCTCTTTTATTAAGTTTATTTATTTTTGAGAGATAGATGCAATGTAAGAATTCAAGACTCGAAGTTGTGTTTTTCCCTTCTTTTCCTTTTTGATAAGTAAAATAATTTTTTTTTTATAAGTAAAATGATGAAATTTCCCTTCTTTTCCTTTGCTTCCGCATCGACCAAACTGCGGGTTTAAGGTTTTAGCTTTTTTTTTAAAAATTTTATCTTATTATTTTCAAGTTCTCCTTCAAAGTATATGGAACTTTGTACTTGGGCCATTGCTGTGGACTTTAATGGCATGAATCTCCATGAGTTTTTAGTTTCTAATGCTCCTATTTAAATAGGGCATATTCTGATTTGTAATTGACAGTTGATTGGATGAATAAAGACTTATTTTACTTATAAAAAAAAAAAGTATATGGAAATTAGGGTCTCTATCTTTGAAGGTAATATCCTGAGAAATTTGAATTTGATTAGCTCCAGAAGTTTTTGAATTTTTTTGCTTGTTTATCAGTTAGGGTTTATCTCGTTAATTACTTGAAGAAAAACCCAATTGAAGCATTACTGTTTTATATATTGTTTGTTTATTACCTCTTGTATTGAGACTAACAATTGTGCTTTTCGTCCAAATTAAGGTCTCTCTATCTTTGGAGAGCTTGAAAGTTTTTTACATTCAATTTGATTACTCTACTGCAGTTGTGAAGCAAGATGAGGCCATCTAGATTTAGATGCATGAAACATGATATCTCATAGAATTTTAATTTAAAGCAAGCCAAATCCCTTTCTGCCCGTTCTATAGGCAACGACTTTAGCCTAGGGTATCTGAAGCTCTCATTCCCAATTCTTCCTTGTTCACTTTCTTGCAGCCGAAATTGAGATCGGACGACGTCACGCCTGTCAACCACAACTGAGCAAGAAACACTGCTGAAGCCTTGTAGATGCCCCCCAAGCTGGTAGATTTATATCTCCCTCGTCTATTCGTCTCCATCTCCTCCATCTCTCTATGTAAACGCTGTCACAGCCATGTAAACGCCTCCTCGACCTTGTCTATTTGACTCCATCTCCTCTAAATGAATCTCTAAATCGCTCACCCTTAATCGACATTGTTGGGGCATTTTTCAGACTTTATTTTTTGAAGAATCATTTATACAAGCTTAGTTATAGATCCGGTTGTGTTTGATTTCGTTTCTGGTAGGATTTGATTTGGTTGGCTTGGAGGAGCACAAAGTTTTGTTCTTAAAGGTAGGGACGAATTTAGTCTCCTCTGTCCTGGATTAGCTGCATTTCTGTGCTTTCCCACAACCTCAAAGCTTCGATCTTTGCTGACATCAACATAGACTCTTTCAATCTTCAACCTTGCCTTTCATCGACCTTGTCTCCAAAACTTGAATCTTGGTGGTGAATACCAGGGGCCTGGTTGGTCTTCATCATTTGTAAAAGTTATCTCCTACCAACTGTAAAGAATTGGCAGTTTTTCTAAAGCCTGGTCATTCTCCATGCCGTTAGGTGTGGTAGTGTGCAAAAATTAGGAGCTTGTGTCTAGAAGAACTCAGAAGTTTTTAGTGGGTTTTTCAGCCTTTCAGGCATGTTAGATTAAGGGCAGAATGAGTTCCTTTAGGTATTGGGCATCATTTATTCCTGCCATTACAAAATAAATTGTGTATCTTCATTGTGTCACTTGTTGCCCAGAAAAATTAGGAAAACTTGTATCTGAAATAATTTTGATATCAAGTCCTGAAGTCAGAATCCTTTATGATAAATTTTTGTGAAGCTCTGTGTTGATAAGGACATAATTTCCTAGCCAAAGATTGTCTTATACTCTTCCAGGAGGTTTATCACGTGTAACAACCAACAACCTATTTATAGCTTACTTTTTCATATTCTTGCCAAGATTCCTCACTTTGTGGAAAGTTCTACCAAAATTCTGTAGTCTTACCTATGCAGCTGTCAAACAGAAGAGAAGCTAGTTTATGGTTGTAGTTGTTTATTATGCTCCATATGCATGTTAGCAACATTTTTTACTAGGATTATAAGTCAAAATATCCAATTATAGGATCCATGTGCCACAAAGTATAAATATAAGTGACTTAAAGCTATGATGCTTTGAGACCTCCTCAGAGATGTTGTGGCAGTGTCAGACACCTTTAGGAACTGACACCTGTATGGCAAACATCTGATGCATGCTGGACACATTCCATGTGTGTTAAGAACAAAATTTACTTTTTATTATCCAGGAAACATGGATGGCTAAGTTTTCTCTCTGTACACATGCGAAAACTTTTCTTTTGCCTGTTGTTGTTATGGTGAATCTGTGATGGGTCTTATAAGAGAAGTGGTGGTTGAGTCCAAATTATTTACGTTAGTTAAGGAAGGTGATTCTGTTTGCATTACAGAGAAGGGGTGGAAGAGGAAGCAGGAACTTCTGATTGAGAAGAGCACAGCCCAATGGCTTGTTAAGTCTTTGGATGCATGTTCAAGTGGGATGAAGCAGGACTTCTATAGCACCATTAGAGAGGGTTGCTATTGTTATTTAGCACAGAAGTGTTATAACAACAGGGGATATTACTTAGTGGTGGCTGAATACAAGGAGGGGGGGAGGAGAAGCTTCATTCTCATTCCAGAAGGTCAGGAGGGGAGAGGTTGGAAAAGGGTGAAGGAAGCTCTGGTGGAATGTGTGCAGGAGGGAAGTTTGAGGGGTGGCCATTATGGTGGAGTATATCGGAGACCTCAGGTGGAGACGAGGCACTCGTATAAGGAGGCTCTGCTACGCTCGAGACCACGGCGTGAGGAGAATGGAGAAGGTGGTGGGGGTTGGACCACTGACAGTTGCGTGCCTCGAGTCTCGAACGGCATACAAAGGCCTAATCGTGGCAGAGACGAGGTGCAAGTACTACGCTGGGTGGTTGAAGACCTACAGGGCCAAATGAGGAACTTGCAGAGAGAGTTGGAGGACGTACGAAGGGTGGTCGGGCGAAATATGGATGGGAATAATTGTAGGGGGAAGGAGTTGCAGGGGCCGGGCTTTGCTGGAGAAATGAATTCATTTCAGCCCAACGTTGGTAAACGTAGGTGGAGGCATGTGACTGGGCCGAAAGTGCTGGGCAAATGGGCCTTAGCCCAATGGCTCATTTACGGACGGGTCGCAACCCAGAGACCCGAAGTCTCGCGAAGATAGTTATAGGGCTTCGCCTACTGGTGCGTTTGGTGCGCATTGTACGTTGCGCAACTTGCCGTCGCAGGGGGGGATATCGGCCGATGCTCAGAGATCGCTGATGATGATAGCTAACTCCGATGACGATGTGTAGGCGCGGGAAATCAGGCACGAAGTGGGCTGTTTTGCGACAGGCGCTGCGACAGGTCCTGCGATTGGTTCGGGAGGGTCACCGCTAGTGATTGGGGGCCAGACATCGCCGATGAAGGGAAAGGAGTTGTCCCAGCCTCCGACGAACCCCTTCACGTTTATTTCTGAGGATACCGAAAAGGACGGGGCTTTTACTGATTGTGAAACAGAAGGATCTCCATCTGAAAAGGATGGGGTGTCTTCTGATGATGAAAATGATCAAGCTATAGTAAACATGGTGGAAGTTACGGGGGTGGAAGAGATTCGAGGTACATCAATGGATCACAGGGAGGGTGAACCAGTTCCGTTAAATTTTATGTTCCCTATGCACACTGGAGTTTCAGATTGGGTTTTTAGGAAGGTTACTGAAATTCAAAAAGTTGTGGTATTGGAATATGAAGGATATGAAGATCAGTTCATGGCCTTGCTCACGGCTATTGAGGTGGGGCACCAGCAACATAGGAAACTTGGTTCAAAAAAACAGCGGGAACTCGAGAGGTTGATGTGGTCGTTGAACACTGAGGGGAGTTCTAGTAGGAGTAGGTCGAAAGGGAAGGGGCTGACCGTGTCTCCATGAAACCCAAAATAATATCGTGGAATGTTCGTGGGCTCAATGAGGCTAACAAACGTCTTCAGATAAGAAATTTGCTTCGTGAGTGGAAGGCAGATATTGTTTGTTTACAAGAGATGAAGTTGAAGATTATTGATAGGAGACTTGTGAGAAGTTTATGGAGTTGTGCACACGTTGATTTGGTTTATTTGGCTTCCAATGGGGTGTCAGGAGGTATAGTGGTAATGTGGGATAGAAGAGTAGTGGAGATAGTGGAGGAATTCATAGGAAGGTATGCAGTAGCGTGCTCTTTTAAGAGTATTGCAGATAACTTCTTGTGGGCATTTGCAGGTGTCTATGGCCCAAATATAGACAGTAATAGAGTATTGTTGTGGGAAGAATTAGCCGAAATACACAGCTGGTGGAACCTCCCATGGTGTATAAGGGGCGATTTTAATGTTACTAGATTCCCGAGCGAGTCATCTGGAAATAGAAGAGGACGTCCAGCTATGGTAGAATTCTCAGCATGCATCGCTGACTTGAATTTGGTAGATTTGCCTCTTGCTGGGGGTCCCGTCACGTGGGTTAACAACCAAAGTTGGTCTAGGCTGGATCGCTTCTTAATTTCGCCAGATTGGGAATGTCATTTCCCAGATGTCTGGCAAAAGCGCATGCCTCGTATTAGCTCAGATCACTGGCCTATTTTGCTTGACTGTGGTGGCCTCCGAGGAGGGCAAAGGTACTTTAAATTTGAAAACATGTGGCTAAAATCTGATGGTTTTGTTGAAAGAGTAAGGCAGTGGTGGTCCTCGTATCAGCTTCAAGGTACCCCTAGTTTCATCTTGGCTGGTAAATTGAGAATGTTGAAAAATGATTTGAAGTTGTGGAATAGGCAATTTTTTGGTGATGTAGGTGAAAACAAGAAAGGCAAGTTGAGGGAGATATAAGAACTTGAGAGGCTCCAAGAAACTAGATCCCTTACCTCGGATGAAGTAGCTCGGAAGATTTTGTTGGATGCGGAGTTAGAGAGAATTATCTTATCTGAAGAGACTTCTTGGAGGCAAAAGTCAAGAGCATTGTGGCTCAGAGAAGGTGACCGCAGCACAAAGTTTTTCCATCGTGTAGCAAATTCCCATAGGAGAAACAACAACATTAAGATGTTGAGAATTGAAGGTGTGGAGTGCAGAGAAGACCATGTTATTTGTGACCATGTAGTTGGCTTTTATGAGCAACTACTAACTGAACCCTCCAGTTGGCGGCCATCTCTTGATGTCTTGGCATTTGATTCCATTGGTCTGAATGATGTGTCTCGATTAGAGAGGGCTTTCGAGGAAAGAGGAGGTTGTTGATGTAGTGAGGAAAATGGCTAAAGATAAAGCTCCAGGGCCAGATGGGTTCTCTATGGGTTTCTTTCAAGAATGTTGGGACGTTATTAAGGAAGACATTATGAAGGTGTTTCAAGAACTCTTTGTAGTTGGTAAATTTGAGAAAAGCCTAAATATCACATTCCTTGCGTTGATCCCAAAGAAGTTGGGGGCAAGTGAGGTTAAGGATTTCCGCCCCATTAGTCTGGTAAGTGGAGTTTACAAGATCATTTCCAAAGTGTTAGCAAACCGGTTAAGTGAGGTGGTGGGGAAGATTATAACCAAGCCTCAAAACGCTTTTGTAAAAGGTAGACAAATCCTAGATGCGGCACTTATTGCTAATGAATGCTTAGATAGCAAAATAAGGGCAGGCTCAACAGGGATCATTTGTAAGTTAGATATGGAGAAGGCGTACGACCATGTCAACTGGGATTTTCTTCTCTACCTACTTGGGAGATGTGGGTTTGGAGAGAGGTGGAAAACATGGATTCGTTGGTGCATATCAACGGCGAAATTCTCTGTTTTAATAAATGGCAGTCCAATAGGTTTTTTCCATAGCACGCGAGGTCTGAGACAAGGCGATCTGTTGTCGCCTCTGTTATTTGTTGTTGTGATGGAAGGATTAGGCAGGATGATTTCGGCCTTGACGAATAATGGCTTTTTGGAGGGCTTTTCTGTGGGAACCCTGGATAGTGGGATCATTAACATATCCCACTTATTATTTGCAGATGATACTCTAGTGTTTTGCGAGACAGATCAAAGTCAGGTGCGTACGTTAAAGGTAGTACTGTTGTGTTTCGAAGCAGTTTCCGGGTTAAAAGTGAATTTCGACAAATCCAAATTGGTGCCAATTGGTATGGTTCCAAATGTTCGACAACTGGCGAGTACGTTGGGTTGTAAGGTAGCTTCTCTGCCGTTGACGTATTTGGGGCTTCCGTTGGGGGCAAGAGCACGGACACCCTCCTTATGGGAGTCGGTGATTGAGAAGATTGAGAAGAGATTAGCAAGTTGGAAGAGACTGTATTTGTCGAAAGGCGGTAGGCTCACACTGATTAAGAGTACACTCTCAAATTTACCAACCTATTTCCTTTCACTATTTCCTATACCAGCAAATGTGGCGCACAGAATTGAGACACTCCAACGCAATTTTTTGTGGGGAGGTTTGGGGGATGAGTTCAAATTTCACCTGGTCAAGTGGGAAATAGTATGTCGCCCTATATCTCAAGGTGGCCTGGGCATTAGAAATGTGAGGACCTTCAATAGAGTGCTACTCGATAAATGGCTGTGGAGATATAGTTAAGAACCGGATGCATTGTGGAGAGAGGTGATTAGGTGCAAATATGGTGAGTCATGGGGGGGTTGGAGCACCAATGAAGTTAGAGGAACTTATGGAGTGGGCTTGTGGAAACACATTAGAAGAGGTTGGGAGGTTTTTCTTCGACAAACCCGTATTCAGTTGGGTGATGGCTCTAGGATTAAATTTTGAAAGATATATGGTGTGGTGATAATGCTTTACAAGATCGTTTTCCTCCTCTATTTCAAATTGCTAGTGTTAAAGAAGCTCTAGTGGCGGAGGTTATGGAGATGTTGGGTGGGCAATTTCAATGGAATATTAGCTTTAGTAGGGCATTACAGGATTGGGAGATAGACAACTTGGCAGATTTTTATAGGCTTTTGTATTATGTGAAGCCAAGCAATCAACAAGAAGATGGGTTATGGTGGCTACCGGATGGAAAAGGTGCATTCTCGGTTCGTTCTTTTTATAAAGCTCTCTCCCATGAGCCAAGTACTCAATTTCCGTGGAGAAGGCTTTGGAGGAATAAGGCGCCCCCTAAAGCTCTTTTCTTCGTGTGGACAGCATCGTTGGGTAAAATACTCACGACTGATAATTTTAGGAAGCGGAGGGTTATTTTAGTAGATTGGTGTTGTATGTGCAGGTGTGGGGGTGAGTCGGTAGACCATCTTCTGTTGCATTGTGTGATTGCAAGGGCTTTATGGTATGAGGTACTTAGTAGGGTAGACTTGGTGTGGGTCATGCCGGAGAAAGTGGTGGCAGTGCTGGCTAGTTGGCCAAACATTGGAGGTATACATCAGATTAAAAGGGTTTGGAAGATGATCCCAATGTGTATCATGTGGTGTCTATGGCAGGAACGAAATGCGCGGACGTTTGAAGACAAGGAGAGATCGCTAGAGGAACTGTTAGCATTATTTTATAGCACTCTTTGTACTTGGGCTATTGCAGTTGATTTTAATGGCATGGCCCTTCATGATTTTCTTGTCTCTTTGGCCCCCTCTTAATCAGGGTCCGCTATTGTAAATACTGGGCTAGGCCTATTCTTTGAGTAATATATCTTTTTATTTATAAAAAAAAAAAGGTGGGTTGGAGTTATAAGTACTTGATATTCTGATCTTACTTCTAAAAAAAAAAAGTACTTGATATTCTGAAAATGCTTAACAATTCCTAGCTTTTGTGGAGAATGTACACACACACACACACACACACACACACACACACACACACGCTCTCACAGAGAGAGAGAGAGAGATAGAGAGAGTAGAGCACACTCCTCTAGGTAACCTGCTTTTTACAAGGGTAAACACATGCTGATATAGGCTACTCTTCTTGTTTGTTTAATCAGATGTGAAAGTCAAGGACAGCATGAGGGTCAGCTAGTACTTCCGCCCTGTTAAAAGAGAAATCCTTTATTGTAGGGATCCTATTCTCCTTGATTATAGTTCCGCCTCAAACATCTAACTCAAGCCAAGATAGAATACTTTTTTATCATCTAGAGCTTTGGTGAAGCTGTTAGTCTTTTATTTGAGTTGTTTGCTTGATCTTTTATGTTGACTTATGACTTCAAATCTGTTAAGAGTGATTGAATTCAGAAACTATATGTTTTTAAGCTGTCAATGTTAGAGCGATTCCTCATGTCTTATGTGGTGCATATGGCTTGAAAGGAATGATAGGAGCTTTGAAGATAGGAAGCGCTTTTTGGATGAACTTAGAAATCTCTTCTTGCACACTTTATTTCTTTGGTTTTCTGCTATTGTACTAAATGTAACTAGTGTTCATGATTTTCTTGTATCTTTTTCTGGTTCCTAGAATGTAAATAGGTGTTTTCTTTTGTATACACTGTGTACTTGGGCAAAGCCTATTTCATTCGATTTAATAACATTTATATTACCTATATAAAAAAATTCACTTTTAGATCATAACGACAGCATTGCTTTAAACAAGCTCCCGAAATTATCTGATATCTGTGTTTATCTGATAAGCAGTGTGATTGAAGGGTTACTATAAATGACATGATTGTCTTGTTTGAATCCTAGTACAATTTTTCTGTTTGAAAAAGGCCAAAGGGCAACTTCTTAGCTGCCTTGGTCACATTTATCTTTCTCCCAATCAGGCTTTCTTTTCAGATTGGCTTTAATGACATGCATTTTTCTTACTGAGAATGGTTGTTATAAATAACAAAAATTAGATAGCATCTTATGGTCCTCTTTTGGTCTGTGGTCTGGCAGAGTACCTTGGGAAAGTTGATGGCAGGCAAAACCGCAAAATCTGTTGCGAAGGCAATTGGGGACTACCAGTACCCGTGGCGGGAGAAATTGGCAAAATACAAGGGTGAGCTATCCAAGGGTGTATGGGGTTACTGGGAACTGGGGGCCTGGAAGCCCCTTGGCATCAGTGCTCGTCATAGAGCTAGACTACGCAAGGAGGTCCTCCTTGCAGGGGAAGATTGGCCATATGATCCGGAGAGGAAAGAGATGAGAACCAAGAGGAAAGGGCACAAATGTGATAGAATTGCTGCGGAAAAACGAGAAAACACTGCCAGGCTGATGCAGGAGATGCCACAAATGTTGTTGGATTACAAGAAACGTAGGTGGGAAAAGAAGATGAAGGAAGAAGACAAGAACAAGTGAACGGTTCTCTCTCTTGCCCTGAAAAAAAGAAAAGAAAAATAATGGTTCTCACTCAATCTTTTCTTTTCTAGTAACATGGTTAGCTCTTTGTTACAGTTCCATAGACTTGGCTTATAAACTTTGTTTTCATGCACGTACTTGCAAAGTATTTCCTGGAGAAATTTCTTGTGCGGTTGAGTGCACTTTTCAGTTTCCTCCCCCCAGTTCATCAGCAATTTTTGGAGTAGAAATGTATAATTTAATCACCAAATGCTTATTCACTAAGCAATTTGTAATGAGTTTTGCTAGTCATCATTCACGTAAACTACACCATGTATTTTTAATTTTTTTTTTAAATTTTTAAATTTTTTAGTTTTATTCTTTCTAAATTAATTGATTTCTTCTATTCATAATTAATACACTATACATTTGATAAAAGAAAAAAAAAACTAAAAAATTTATGTGAAATACGTGGTGTGAGGATGGTGAATAGAATTTTTCATTTATAATTGAACTTTTATTTACCGCTACCAAGAAAGATGGCCTTTTCACCTTTTGATGAACTGCTTAATACGGGTCCATTTTTTTCATGTATAGGGTGTGAAATGTGCTTGGAATATGGCACAGACGGTTCGATTAATATTTTTAGGAATAAAAAATCTAGTTATTATCTCAATTCTTATTATCTTTTCATCATTTTATAATATGATATTAGATGATAAATTCATAATTAAAATATAATAAATAATCTCTAATTATCTAATATAACATTATGATGAGGGAATGATGAAAATTATTCAGAAGAATTGTGTGTTTTTTTTTCTTTTACTGTCTCTCTTCATTAACTGCGAGTGGTACATTGCTAAAAGGCCTTGAGCTCCTTTAGCAATTTTCAATTACCGTCTCTCTTCGTTAACTCAAAATATTTTATAATTTTTTTTTCAAATATTATTTAAATATAAAATAATTTTTAATTTCAAACCGTTAAATTTTTTAATTAATAATTATCTAATAATTATTTAAACACAAAATCATATACAACAATTTCAAACAAAATCTAAAAAAATAATATAATTTTTTTAAATTTAAAAATAAAAATTATATTCAAATAATTTTTTAATTTATAATATTTTTATTTAATTTTTTCACTAATTTTTCAAAATCTAATAAAATATATTAACTCAAGACATTTTATAACTATTAATAAAATTCTGGAATATCTGAAAGGTCCAAATTAGCCTTAAACTACTTGTAACCAACAACTCATTTTCTTTTGTATTTTCTTGAGCTGCAGTTTCAACTAGTCGTTTCGAGTTTAAGGTTTCGTTTGGTTATACATGTGATAAAAGTTAAATAAAAAATTATTAAAAGATAATTTTTATTTTAAAATTTTAAAAAATTGAATTATTTTTTATATTTTATTTGAGAGTTTGAGAAAGTTATAGTGATTAGATGGGATAAGATGAGATGAAATAGTTTGTGAAAATAAACCAAGCCTTAGTTATTCTTTTAACATAAAACTTAGTTGTTCATTTTGATATATTATTATTATTATTATGGACAATATTTTGAGATTTATTTTATGTTTTAATATTTATTTCATTCTCTTTATTAATTTTTCAACATTATTTTTATTGAAAAAATTATAATAAAATAGATGGCTTTTAAAAATTAAAAATTAAAAAAATTGGTTGTTTGGAAAATTCGGGTACAAACCGGATACCGAGTTTCAAAAATCTAAATTCATCTGGTTCGTAATCCAGATTAATTTAGGCGGATACTCAGGTCGCATTTCACACTTAGGTTCAGGTCAGAGATATCCAATCCTACAGGCTACCAATGAAGGAGAAGAAAGTAGCCGTAGGAACTAGTCTTGCTTTAATTGAAGTAGAGACGGATTAATACAATTTTGATTCCTTTTATTTTAATGGAATGTTTAGGGAATAAGATGATATAATAAATTTGTGGATAATAGTAAAATAATTTGAGTTAAGTTATTTTATTAGGTTTTAGAAAAAGAAAAAGAAAAAATTAAATAAAAATATTATAAAATTAAATTAGTTTTAGAATATAACTTTTAGTATTATTTCAGTTTTAAAATTTGAAAAAATTATATTATTTTTTGTATTTTATTTGGAAGCTTGATAAAATTGTAATGATTAGATAATGATTAGATAAAAATGTTAAATGTTTGAAATTAAAAAATATTTATATTTAAATGATGTTTAAAAAAAAATTATAAGAAATTTTAAAATAAAATGAGATAATAAAGAATGTGTTTCCCAAACAATCCCTTACTTAATCAATGATATACATGCCAATAATGCATATTACCTTTTTCTGAACCCTCATGGTCTTGCCTGCTTAGCATATGAAAGGCAGACGCACCTATAGTTCATGCTACCCTGCAGATTACATAATCTGATCCTTAGGTCAAAAATAATTTCATCTCATCTTATCATTACAAATTTCTTGAATTTTCATACAAAATATAATAAACAATTCAATTTTTTTCAAATTTCAATTCAACTTTTTTAAATACCAAAATAATAATAATATTAAAAAATAATATTCTAATAATATTTTTTTCAACTTTTAATTTTTATCTTTCATTTAAAACATTCCTCATTCCTTGCCCCTTCATCGATCTCTCTTTTGGACTGTCATTTCAAACATTCTCATTCAACTCCTGATTCTTCAATTACACAAGTCATTGCCTACTCACTAGAATCTAGCTCTCTACATTGTCACTTGATCAAAAATAGAACACTGTTGGGAAATATTTTAAAACACTTTGTAAACTAGAGAATATATAAAATAACAAGAACAAATTAGAAAGAGAGAACCCAGTGTTGAGGCACGTTGTGATGGACGCTTTCCTTAGAGTAGATTATGCCGCCTCTAATTATAAACATGCACTAGTCTTCTTGACAGTCTATTTCTAAGATACAATAATGTCGGTTCCCGTTAATCTACTCATCGGTGCACACAAAAGAAAATCCTCGAACCTGATATAAAATAGTCAAAACCCAAAGAAAGAAAAACAAAAGGAAGGAATATGTGTTTCTCTAATTTTTGTAGAGAATTTGGAGTTACTGAATTGGTGGGTGAGGTTCCCTATTTATAGAGAATGAAAGGGCACTTGTGAAAAGTCACAACTTATTTAAATGAAATGGTACATGTGAAAAGTCACATCATATTAATAAAATGTTACTTGTAAAAAGTCACAACTTAAATGAATGATTACTTTTGAGAAGTCACAACTTCTCAAATATTAGAGAATACATTGAAAATATTTCTAATTCACCAAATGACACAACCCTTTGTTGGTTAGGAAGCGGTTAAGGCTCGTATCCCCAAGAGGTATACATTGGTTCAAGTACCAAGACATAGTTCACATTATTTTTACTTTACATAAATATTTTAATCATTTCTAAGTTGAAAAACCAACAATCTCCCACCTGATTAAAATATTTTAAAAAATAGAATAGAATACAATTTTCTTTGGACTAAGTACTATGCATCAATAGAGGTAGCTTGCGGTTTTGAATGTTTACCTAGTGTTAACGTGTTTCCATCTGAAAGATCCATGGTGAACTAAGTCTTGAACCATAATTTTTTAACTCAGGCTTCTCCACACTAGACACATAGTAGTACGACATATATTAGGTTCCTTTCAAGGTGGTGCATAAAGGACGTGCACCGTATCTTGGATTTATGAGCGCTCTAGGGAATATCCCAATTACCATAAACTGCGGCCCCACAGTCACAGTCACATAGGTGAGTCCTCCAATGGTATCTGCAATTCAATACCTTACCTTAGTCTTGGACTCATTCAAAACATTTCATTTTTCGTTTGCCATTTCATTTATAGCACTCATACCCTAGGGATGAACTTGTAATAATATTTTAATAGTGCTATCCAGTCACTCAAATAATTTGTTCTTCCCATTGAGCATTCTCTTTGGGATCTCCAGTCAGGAAGGTTGGGTTGCCGCAATCAGTAACCTAATTAATGGACTCCAATCTCATCCCCTTGATGTACGTATAACCTTCGACTTTGCTAGTCCTTTCATCAAAGGATCCGCTAGGTTATCTTCTAACTTTACATATTCCAAATTCAGGTATCTTATCGTAGAATGCCTGATACTCAAATGTCTCCTCTTATGATTAAAGTGTTTATTATTACAAACATTTATCACAGCCTAATTGTTAGGGCTGTACAACAAACCGAGAAGATCGACTCAGACCGGCCACCGGAGCTCGGAACCGGCAGAAACCGGTGAAGAACTGGTCGGCGTGCTGTAGAAAATAGTGTAAACTGATATCGGCCGGTTCGACGTCGGTTCGAACCTGGTTCAAACCGCTGAACTGGCCGATTAAAGAAATGTTATTTTTTTTTAATATATTCTGTATTCAAAACGATGCCGTTCAACTTAAGTTTAATTGGAACGGCGTCGTTTTAAGTCTGTAGTTGTGTTTTAACATAATTGAAACGACGCCGTTTAGTATTAAACCAAACAACGTCGTTTTATTCATAACGTAATAAAAAAAATTAAGTAGAGCGACATCGTTTGGTTTAGACCAAACGGCGTCGTTTTGAAATTAGGTCGTCTTCTTCCTCGGGTGTCTTCTTCCCAGTAACATGATCGCATTTTTCATCCTCTCTCTCTCTCTCTCTCTCTCTCTCTCTCTCTCTCTCTCTCTCTCTCTCTCTCACTCTCTCTCTCTACTCTGCAACACTCTCTCTCTCTACTCTGCAACACTCTATCTCTCTACTCTCTCAGACGAAACTTGCCGATGAACCGATCGTGAACCGCCGGAGAATTTCCAGTGTCGAGACGGCCGGTGTTTCTTCTCTCCATCGATCGGTTTCGGCCGGTTTCCTCCCCCAAAAATAAACTATCGGTCGGCGTCGGTTTTACCCCAAAACAGCGCCGATGAGGTCGGTTTTCACCCCTACTAATTGTCACAAAAAATAGAAATAACTGACATTGACTTTTTAACTAGTAGAATTTCTGATAATAAATTCTTAAGCCACTCCACCTCATGTCTAGTAGTATCTAAGGCTATTAATTCAGCTTCCATAGTAGATCGTGAAATCAGAGTTTGATTGGAAGATCTCCAAGCCACAACTGCTCTACCGAGAGTGAAAATATATCCACTCGTTTCCTTACGATCTACTGTGTCAGTTATCCAACTAGCATCATTGTATGCTTCTAATATAGTGGGATACCCAGAATAATGGATATCATATGTCATAGTTCCTTTCAAATATTTAAAAATTATTTTCAATACCTTCCAATGAGAATCATTAGGCCTACTAATATATCTGCTAAGTCTACTCACAACATATGAAATATCAGGTCTAGTAGAATTAACAATATACAGTAAGGTACCAATAATATGAGAATATCTCAGTTGTGACATAGGATCTCCAAGATTCTTACTTAAATGCAAACAATGATCAAAAGGAGTACTGACAGATTTGCATTCGAATCTCTCATACTTTTTAAGAATATTTTCAATATAATGAGATTTATTTATGCTAATACCATCACGAGATCTCATTAATTTAATACCAAGAATTACATGTGCCTCTCCCATGTCTTTCATGTCAAAATTCTTAGATAAAAATTTTTTAACATCAAGAACAATATCTATATTGGTATTAAAGATGAGAATATCATCAACGTAAAGACATGACATTACGTATGCACCATCAACTATTTTAGTGTATAAACTCTTATTAGATTCATTTATCTTAAAATCATAAGATAAAATTATTTCATCAAACTTTTAGTGCCATTGTTTAGGAACTTGTTTCAAACCATAGAGAGATTTAATAAGTTTACAAACTTTCATTTCCTTTCCTAGAACCACAAATCCCTCTGGTTGATCCATGTATATCTCTTATTCTATATCACCGTTAAGAAATGCAGTCTTTACGTCCATTTGGTGAATCTTAAGTTTATGGATCGTTGCTAGAGCAATTATAATATGAATTGTGGTTATTCTAGTAACAGGAGAATACGTATCAAAATAATCGATACCCTCTATTTGTGTAACGCCCTTTGCAACCAGCCTAGTTTTAAATTTATTAATAGTACCATCATGTTTCAAATTCTTTTTAAAAATCCACTTACATTCAATGGTTTTACATCCATGAGGGAGATCACATAAATTTCAAGTGCCATTAGTCTTAAGAGATTCCATCTCACTATTTACTACTTCTTTCAAGAAAGTAGAATCAATGCAAAGCATGGCATCCTTGAAAGTCAATGTGTAACACCCCGACCCCGAGGGTCCGGAGAGTTAACTCATAAAACCTGATAATCAACTCTAACAAGGCTAGAGTACTTCCAAATTCAAGAATTTATCCATTTTCCCAAACCTCAAATCTGACGTATATACTTCAATTAAATAAATCAAATAAACTCATCTATCCAATATTCAATCCAACAACCCAAATAAAATCAACTCTTCTTCATGTCTCAAATAACAACTAGAAATAATATAACATTAACACAAGTATCCATAAACCGTCTAAATCCATTGAAGCAAACTTAAGAAAAATAAATAACCTCCAACACCAACACTAATATCATGAGATACCCAACAACAAAACAATGCTAATCTTCTCCATAGACTCTAATACTGATCTTCAGTTGAGCCATCGATGTCATCTGAAATATTATGAAGATTAACGGGGTGAGTTATCAACAACTCAGTAAGCAGAGAGCATATACTAGCATGTAAACATGAGTATTTATAACATTTGATAAGCCGAACATAATATTTACTTTCAGAATGAAGAAACAAAACTTGTACAAAAACATTAGAGTGAAATTTTCAGAAAAATGAACTTATTCCAAAAAGAACTTCCGTTGACATTTCTAAACTGAAACATTATAATCTTATCTTCATTTAATATCACATCGGGACAATACCATGTTTAACCCCCGTGGTAGGGTTATAAACCACCATTATACCCGTGGCTGGGCCATATTCCATGTTTCACCCCCGTGGTAGGGTTATAAACCACCATTATACCCGTGGCTGGGCCATTTTCCATGTTTCACCCCCGTGGTAGGGTTATAAACCACCATTATACCCGTGGCTGGGCCATTTTCCATGTTTCACCCCCGTGGTAGGGTTATAAACCACCATTATACCCGTGGCTGGGCCTTAACAGAAACAGAACGGATTTCATCGAAAATCCGATTACAATCATATACAGAATCAGAACTTCATGCCAAGATTTTCAGATGACACATCATATCAAAACAAAACACTGAAAAGCTTCAGATAATTTCACATGTTGGAGATAAACATAAACAAAATATCCTCATTTGTTCATAACAAAACTTCCAGATTTTCATATTCGCTCTTTTACATAGTTCAGAAATAAAGTACACAAAACTAGCTCATGTCTACACCAGTCATGACAGAAAAATACTTTCTCTTATATTGAATTTATGCATATGCAGAATAAACATCTGAGGTTGTTTTCAGCTCATTTCTTTTCAAAAACAAACACGTTTATTTTCAAAGTCAACCTCATTTTATTTCTTTTATGCAAAACTAGTATATGAACCCCGCTTACCTGGACTTCTTAGCTTTTCAGAAATTTCTTCAAAAAATATTGAGTCGACTAATAATCGTCACCTATAAAAAAATAATCACACAATTTCCGTAAGTTTTCAACCAATTACGGATTTCCATATTTAAGCCTAAGCTTCTAAAATAATCTATCTTAATTTCTCAAAACTTAAAAATCCTCATAATCCCAAAGTATATCATTACTTCATAAAATCACCAATATCCACCACAACCCACGTCATACACAAAACACCAATATTTAAACCCGAACAGCCAACAAATCTCATAGTCTAAACCAATCATACTAACAACTCCATCACCCAATCCAATCAACCCCGTTACTCCTCGGACTCAGTCCGGCAAAACCAACCAGCAATTAAAATACAGTGTAATGTGCTAGTGCAAAAATACATTAAATTCACGAGAATTCTTTGAAAAAAATACTTACATTGCTATATAATGATTTCCGAAGGATCACGAAACTGAAAAAGGCGACGTCTGAGCAACACCACAGTGTAAAATACACTGTGGCCGTGGGTCACAAATACCCACTTTTCAACGGAGACAAACGAAGACCCCAAAATGATAGGGTAGGGCCTAGAGAGGTCGGTGAAGCCAATGGTGGTGGTGGTTTGCCGTGGATGACGGCGCAAATGGTGGTTTTAAGGCCAAAAACGTACAAATCGGAAATGGACTTGGTGGGGCTTCACCGGTGACGGATCGGAGCTGGGGTTGGGTCCAAAGGGTTGCCAAGAGGTCAGGGATGAAGTGGTAGGAAGATGGTGGCCAATGGTGGCGCGACGGCGGCGCGCGGCGGAGGTGAAGGCCGCGGCTTCGTGCCGTGCGTGGAGGCTAACGGTGGCTCGGATGGAAGTGAGGTTGGTAGGGTGAGGTCGCCGGCGGCAGGGGAACCAAAAGGAGGGGGCGGTGTCGACCACGGCGGCTCGACGGCGGTGGGCTGGGTGGAGGCCGAAGTCGCACGGGGAGAGAGAGAGGGTCGGGCTCGCGCGGGAGAGAAAGAAACCGAAGGAAAAAGGAGAAAAGAAAAAACAAGGAAAAGAAAAGGAGAGGAAAGAAAAAGAGGGGAAAAAAAATGAGGTCCAATCCTCATAACTTGGGTCACGAAAATGATCCAACGGAAACGATTTTAAAACCATAAGTTAAATAAAATAATTTAAACGTAATGGTAAAGTCAAATTGAAATAATTAAATCACCCAGTGATTAATTTAAATATTAAAAGTAATTTAAATGCATAACAATAAATAAATATCAAGAAAGCACACAATAAAATAATTTTCACCAATTTAACAAATTAAAATCATAGAAATAAACTCACTAAAAAAATCCAACCAATTTTAAAATAGAAGGATAAATTTTTGAATAAATAATAAAAATCCTTCAGTAAAAAAAATTACACTAAAATACGGGGTGTTACATCCTTCCCCCCTTAAAAAAAATTTCGTCCTCGAAATTTGTAAGGTCAAACATCACGCTAAAGCAGGATGCCAGATACAACTCAAAACACGCTCGAAAAGACCATACCAACAACAACTCCCAACAAGCATGAGTAATGTTCTCTCAAGTCTATTTTCATAGGCAATTCCATCATACTCGTATTAGTCCCCCAGTGGCACAACACGTCCAGTATTCTTAGGGTGGCAATACTATCCAAAATCTCATCTTTCCACAAGAGCCTTTACACAACATCCAAGGAATCACAATGATTATTACTATTTTCGTAACACGATCTGCGCTAACCTCAATCGACTCCTATGTTAAAACTCACAAACCTTAATTGAATTCTACAAGTTGGTAACCTATTAGCCACTTCCAAAGTTAACCATCAATAAACATTTCCATCATCCAGACCTATTATCTCAAAATCAACAAGAATTATATCCTAATTCCGCACCACCAAAAGTTTAATCTCTAATTCCTTAAGATCAGCATAAAGTTTGAATCCTTAAATATAACACAACATAATACCATTGAGTACGAGGTAGCTCAACGCCTACTAACCAAAAAAAACTCTCACCACATTTGGTAGAAAATTCTTTATCTCCAAAACCATGAACTATTACACACTTTCCTCAAACTCACCAAGAATTAATTCCTGGATCTGCACCAACTATTATCCTTAAATCTGCTATGGATCTAATCCCAAAACCTACCACTAAAACCTCGAATTAATAACAATTATTATCCAAACTGGACCAATACCTTCAATCCTCAAAGAAATAATTCCCTTAAAATTTCCTATATTAATAACTCAACTTCGATCAACCCCATTAATGGTCACAGATTAAACAGTCTCCAAAATAAATCAAGCTAACACTCCAAGCTTGCAGAATTAAAAAAATTTCAATCTCATTATAAATCAGTCCTTCAAATTGCAATTCTAAGATCTTAAATTATATAAGAATCAATTTCTGAAATCTGTAAGATCGATGAACTTATATCCAATAATAAAACAATTGACTCCCAAAGCTTTCAAAATCTAAACATTAAACGATAACAATCATTTCCGAAAATCTGCAAAACCTTAAACTTTTGGTGAAATTTCCGTAAGTCTATCTTTAAAGTTTGTTGAACTTACAATCTTCTATTTTAAAGCCTCGTGTCATACATCCATGAAATCGAAAATCTCAAATATCTTACTCCCCAAATAGATTACCCAGACTATGCCGTTCCTTTCAAACCTTGATATTATAAATGCACACCAAGTTGATAAAAGTTCAAGTTTACTCTGCTAAATATAACAAAAGCGTTCTCAGTCGTACCATCATCCTGCCATAACTTAATCCTTAACCTGCTTTTCAGCTTCGAACGAAACGAACAAAACAAAATAAACTTAATAAATATAATAATATAATTTCAATTCAAATAAAATAAAATCAAACAAAACCAAATAAATTCAAGTTAAATAAAAATAATAATTTCCAATTAAACCTTTAAACTTTTCTGGTACTGCACACATGGTTTTACCCATAATGTGGGACTTGAGCCGTGCCACCTATAATGGATAGGCCCGACGAGGACGTCGGGAATTTAAGGGGGGTAGATTGTGATACCCCATATGATATGGATAAGGGTAGGTGGTGTATGGGATCCCACATTGCTTGGGAAGGAGAAGTTCTTGCACTTTATAAGGTTCCAATGGGGCTCCAATTGTATCATTGACTAGTCCTTTTGGAGTATAGGCCATGTGGTTTGGGTCTTCCATTGGGGCGTTACAGATGGTATCAGAGACAGGTTAGAGATTCTGCATACTATAAACCTTGGAGGTTTAGATATCTGTGGGTTTAAGAAGAAACTTCAGATTTGAGGTGTAGAATTTTAAAGAATAAGAGATGATTATGTGGATATTTGAGGTTTAGATTTTACAGACTTTATGATTGAGTTTCGAGATTTTGAGGTTTAGGGATTTTAGATCCGACAAGCTTACTTGGTGGACTATAGGAGATAATCTTTATAAGATTAATTTAAGGTTTAGATTTTTGAGGTTAGATTTCTAAAGACGAAAGAGAGTTTAGAGCGATGTCGGGTTTGCAATATTAGATGGTAGGAATGACTATATGTGCTGATTAATGATATGACTAAGAATGGATAAATTCTTGAATTTGGAAGTACTCTAGCCTTGTTAGAGTTGATTATCAGGTTTTATGAGTTAACTCTCCGGACCCTCGGGGTCGGGGTGTTACACAATGGGTCTTCCTCCATAGAATAAATATAATAATCATGTCGAAAGTCATTTTCCATTCTAACTCATTTTCCTCTTTCAAGTTCATTTTCTAATCCAGATACACTATCAGGATTAGATATAATGGTAGGTTGACTATTGGTGGAAGGAAAACTTACTGTAGGTAAAGATCTTTCTAACTTATTTTTAAAAGGAAAAAGATTTTCAAAGAATGTTGCATCCCTAGACTCCATAATGGTGTTGGGATCAATACCTTGGACTTCTAATTTGATAATAAAAAATCTATATACAGAACTATGTCTAGCATACCCAATGAATACTGCATCTACTATATTGGGACCTAATTTTTTTTTCTTAATTTTTGGAACATTAATCTTTGCAAGACAACTCCAAACTCTAAAGAAATCAATATTGAGTATTCTACCATTCCAGAGTTCATATGGTGCATTGTCAGATCCCTTAAATGGTATTCTATTCAAGATAAAACAAGAAGCAAGTATTCCTTCCCCCCACTGTTGCTCAGGTAGGTCGGAACTAGAAAGCATGCATTTGACCATATCTACTAAAGTTATATTTTTCCTTTCAGAAACACCATTGATTGGGGAGAATATGAAATGGTTTCCTCATGTATAATACCATTCTCCTCACAGTATTGAACCAATTGATTAGAAGAGTATTCACCTCCTCTATCAGACCTGATAATTTTAATCTTTCTCTCCAATTGGTTTTCAACTTCAATTTTATAGACGACAAATTTACTAAATGATTCATCTTTTGTTTTCATCAAGTAAACATAACAAAATTTGGACATATCATCTATAAAAGTAATGGAGTATTTATTACCACATTTAGAAGAGACACCATTTAAATAACAACCATCACTATGAATTAATTTAAGTAGCGATGAATTTCTTATAACAGATTTAAATGGTTTTCTAAGCTATTTTGATTGTGCATAGATTAAACATTTTTCATCTAAATCAACAGGAACTTTAGAAATAATCTCTAAATCCACCATTCTTTTAACATTATGATAATTAACATGGTCTAATCTAGCATGCCATATTGAAGAGGAACATGTAGAAAATGTAAATTTATTATTAGAATCAAATTTGTCTTCTACATTATTTTAAATATTTATTACAAACAAACCACCACTTACATAGCCTTTCCCCATAAATGACTCATATTTAGTTACAATAATTTTATTGGATTGAAATAATAATGTGTAGCCTGTCTTACTAAGTAAAAATCCACTAATTAGGTTTCTCATCGCCTCTGATATGTAAAATATTTCTTCTAAAGGAATAGTATTTCCATACGTTAATTTGAGTTCAATTTTTCCTACTCAAAATACTTGTGCAGAGGAGGAGTTACCCATCGTCACTTTCATGCCGCTTGTATCCTGATATGTTGAAAAAATATTACGGTTAGAAGTGACATGTACATTGACTCATGTGTCTACTATCCAATCAGTAGCATTACAAGCCAGATAAACTTGGGAACTTATGGTTACATACTGTTCATCAGTTCCAGCAGAGTCGGTCTCGGAAAGCACCATATGAGCTTGTGGGTTAGGCGATCTTGATTGTTCATTGCCTTGATATTTCATCTTCTTATACCGACAATTTTTTGACCAAATGACCCGGTTTGTTACAGTTAAAACAAATGAGTCTTTTATCATCTTTGTTAATATATGACTTTGGTTTCAAATTATTTCCATAATTAGTTTTACCCTTATTGAATTTGGATTTCTGATGTATTGGGTTCTTATGTGTTTTATGGCATTCTACAATATTTGCTTTAGACTGAAAATCAGAAACCAATAGTGGGATGAGATCATTTTCTAAGTATTGTTCTTGAATCCTAATGGTAGAAATCAAGGTTTTCATGATTATATCTTCAGTCTTATATTTAAGAGATAGACCAAAATTCTTCCATGAATGAGGTAACTTGTCTATTGTACAAGTAACATGGAGACGTTCGGTAATACCCATTTCCCGTTGGCCCAATTCATGGTAAAAAATAGTTAACTCATGGGCTGTTTTACCACAGATTTGGAATCATCCATCTTGAAACCAAGAAATTGGCTTGCGGTGTACTTATCCATTTCGGCATATTGTACACCATATTTCTTATCAAGAGCATTCCAAATATCTTTGACAGATTTAATGTATAGATAAACATCAAAAAGTGTATCATTTAAATGATTTAAAATCCTATATCTACACAAATTATCTTTTTCTGCATATGTTTACAATTCAATAGTACGTGCGGGCTTATGTAATTTATCAGAAGGAAGATCATTTTCAATAACAAAATATAATCCAAGCATTGCAAGAAAGATTTTCATATTTTCTTGCCAACGCTTAAAACTAACTCCTCCAAATTTTTTGGGTGCAATTAATTCGTTTGAAGTCATGGTGGCAACCAAACAATTAAAACATACCTCTAGTTTAACAAAGAGATTCTACTATAAGATTGTAGTGAAGTATTTTAAAACGCTTTGTAAACTAGAGAATATGTAAAATAACAAGAACAAATTAGTTAGAGAGAATCCAGTATTGAGGCACATTGTGATGGACGCTTTCCTTAGAGTAGATTCCGCCGCCTCCAATTATAAACATGCATTAGGCTTCTTAACAGTCTACTCCCAAGATACAACAACGTCGGTTCCCATTAATCTCCTCGTCGGTGCACACAAAAGGAGATTCTCGAACCCGATATAAAATAGCCAAAACCCAAAGAAAGAAAGACAAAAAGAAAGAAGAAGTGTTTCTTTAATTTTTGTAGAGAATTTAGAGTTAATGAATTTGTGGGTGGGGTTCTCTATTTATAGAGAATGAAAGAGCACTTGTGAAAAATCACAACTTATTTAAATGAAAGAATACATGTAAAAAGTCACATCGTATTAATGAAATGTTACTTGTGAAAAGTCACAACTTAAATGAAAGAGTATTTTTGAGAAATCACAACTTCTCAAATATTAGAGAATACATTGAAAATGTTTCTAATTCATCAAAGGACACAACCCTTTGTTTGGTTAGGAAGCGGTTAAGTTTCGTATCCCTAATAGGCATATATTGGTTCAAGTATCAAGATACATTTTCATTTAAATTTAGATAACCGAACCAATATATTGAATAATTGTAATGGTTCACATTATTTTTACTTTACATCAAATATTTTAATCATTTCTAAGTTGAAAAATCAACAAACACTTCAAGCCAAAACACTTCTTTAGTTGTCATTTATTGTCTTTGGATAGTGAGGTGATATAAAATATTCTGTAAATAATAAAAAAAAATATAATAAAATAATAAATAATAATAAAACGTTCACAATTCAAACGGTGCCAAATTTCTTAGTGGAAATTTCTAACACTCATTGGTAGTAACCAAGTGAGAGGAAAATTATTAGAAAAAGTGGGTCTATAAACTCGTAGAAACCGATGGTACCATTGACCTTTACAAATTTAGATAAAAGGATTTGAGTAAGAATATGGGTTGGACTATGCAAAGAGTTTCAGTCCCATGAATAAATAATTTTATAAAAATAAATTCATAAATTAACGTAATTTAATGTAGTACGTACGATTATAAAATTATTTTTATTATAAAGTAGATATAAATATCATATAAAATTATATTAATTTGTGAGTTTATTTTAACGAATTGACGTGAAACTTCTTCAATAAAATTGCCTCGATTTTCTAAAGCAAGTTTGTGTAATTCTTTTGGTTGATATAAGTATTGGGTGAGTGCTTCTTTTCAATTGTATTGCATTCAAAGGTACCATAAGCTGTACAAAAGTATACATAGCAGTGGACAAGGAATTGCTGTGTACAACAGTTTTAAAGATAAAATGATTAGTTGTGCATGATCTGATGATTCTGATTTTTGATCATCATGAGTGGCTGTGGCATTTTTAACGGAGTGATTAATCTTCTTCTTAGGTGTACTAAAAGGCTAAAAACATTAAAACCGTTGGAGATGGATGTTTCTGTTGATGCTGAACTATGTTGTCTGAATGCCTTTTTAACTGATTTGCTAAAGTCGACGATGCCGTTTTATAATATCTACAGTCTATTCTCGAAACGTCACAGTACCCGACCCTTTCTGTAAAATCAGATATTTTCTCAGAAAATCTTTCATCGGCTGCTTCTCTTTAATCCATTTGCATCTTCAAAATTCTCAACCATACATGGTAATAATCCCATATTCTAAAACACACGATTCCACTCCGATTCTCTTAAAACCCTTTCAGAAAATCTCGTTTTTACACCTTTATGAGCCCCAGATTTCTGATTCTATCAGCTTAAAGTTTTCCCTCACTTTCCTTCGTTTTCTGAGGGAAAGGAAATTCTCGCGGCCCCATGGCTGCTGCGCTCAGATCCAGACCTTCCAAGGAAACGGCTTCATTCTCGGCGGCCCTGTTCCGCTGCTTCATATTTAACCACATGCACGCCGGTCGCGTTGCTAGTTCTCACTGCACTCACCGTACCAAGTGGGATGACCTCTATATGAACACCCCCTACCACTTCACTTCCTTTAAACCCGTGTCATTATGTGGCGAGTTCATCGAAAAGGGTATCCAAGTATCCGACGACAGTCGGAAAATAAGTCAGAGTTGTAATCTTGATAAGAATTCGATGGAGAAATTGAGCACTAAGTGTTGTACCGTACTGAGCTCGGATGGGGACACAAGGGAGGTGTGGTCCGGGGACGGGATGGTGATACGAACGGGCAATTCGAGCTTGCATGCGGTTCGTGGGAGCGGCGGTGCGAGCCCCGGGTCTGGCGGTGGTAGTTTCGGGTCAAGTTCGAAAGATGGGTGCTGGGGAGGGTCCAATGTGGGGAATAGTTTTCCGAAGCCGAAGGAGATCCGTATGGGGCTCGACAAGTTCGTAATCGGGCAGGAGAGGGCCAAGAAGGTGAATTTTGTATACGTTTAGTTGGGTTTGCACGTCAGTTTTAGTTTTTATTATAGAGAGGGCATTGAGTCTATCTCTTTGTTTGTGCTGATAATAGTGTATTTATGATTGTTTGTTGACCTTGGATTTGAAGCTATGCTTTTTCCACTTTTTGGCGTCGTTTGTGTGGACAGCATAAATATGTGTTTTGGAAAAAGTTAAGATGTAGTTTACTTGTGACCATATGGTTCTGTTGTCTATGGTAGCGGCTTTGATTTCTTATATGCGTATATAGAGGAAAGATATTGTTGGTATGTTTATCCGCTAATTTTGAAATGGAAGGGATTGTTGCTGGATTGTGAAACGTGTTTGATGAGTCACTTATGTTTAAGTTTGATGATTAATATCCTTTGGTCGTGATTGTCTATTCCAGTTAATGTTGTCTTCACGTGCAGAAATTATCTTTTTCACAGTTTTCCCAATCGTGTTGCTTCAATACAGGTGCTTGCTGTGTCGGTTTACAATCACTACCAGAGGATATATTATGAGTCCCTTCAAAAGGGGTTAGTTCAATATAACATTTCCTGTCTGAATATATTGTTCTTCCATTTATTTTCTTCTTGTGGGGAAGTGTATTATCCAAAAAACGACATAGAGCAGTGTGGTCGCTAAAGATCAATTCATTCATTGTATAGTCTTAAATTTGGCCAATGTCATGCAAATTAAGATTGTGCAATGAAACTCGGGGGTTTACCGAACAGCCTCATGATTCATACAGTGGGTCATAGGACTTCAGTTTTCTCTAAACTCTACCACTGTTGTGTTTTCAGCCTCTCTTTTCATGTATGTGGTGCCAGAGAACATAAAGATTAATGATTCTGTCATATTTAAGTTAAATGAAAAAGAAACTTAATGTTAACCTAATGCTCAGTCTTATTAAGCATATACAGAGAATCTTCCATGTCAATATCAATGATCTTGTATTGTGTAATAGCTTCATATTGCTACTCTTACGAAAGTTGTTCGTCTATACATTGGGGAAAGCCAAAACACCTGCTTGGTGTCAATACTCCATAGCCAATAAGTATATCATTTCACAATCAATGAAAAGACTTCCTTAAAAAAATAGGAGGTGGATTTGAATTTGTTTTTAAATCTTTATAAATGTATAGTCGTATGCATATTAATATAGTTAATTAAGTTTTGGCATACATTCATGACATTAATTGATACAATCAATGGAATGATTGAAATGATGTACACCCAATTTCACTCATAAAATTGCTATGGAAGAGTGTGTCAATCTACCCACATACTGGGCTTGTAGAAATTGCTTTCTTGACCTCCCTTTATAGGAGTGCTGTTAGGACACCTTTAGATTACCAGGAAAAAATAGCTGGTGTGGGCCATGTTGTGTGCTTTCTGCTGTTCGCTGCAGTTAAACATGGTTGTTAGGTATAGATAATGATATCTAACATGTTGCTAATATTTGGGAAGCTAGGCCAACTGAAGAGTCAAGTGAGAAGGAAGCAGATATAGTGGATGATGATAGAGTGGAACTTGAGAAGAGTAACATCCTTCTAATGGGACCAACGGGCTCAGGTAATTTAGTGTAACCCATACATTTTAGCAATTTGAAGTATGTAGCTTTTGATGTTTCACTATGTTCAAGAATGTTGGTATTTGTCAGTGTTCTGACCACATAAATAACAGAAGGTTTAGTTGATGTTGTACTACTCACTTGTTCTCTTTAAATATTATTTCAAGCACAGGGAAGACATTACTTGCCAAAACTTTGGCCCGCCTTGTGAATGTTCCTTTTGTTATTGCAGATGCAACTACACTGACTCAGGCAAGTTGATGACATTATTCCTTTTGTTTTGTTGCATTTTGTGGATTCAGATTTTCTTTCTTGGTATGAAGTTTATTTGCTATCTGTTAAAGTCATACTACTGTAGTCGAGTATAAATCTTAATGGGGGTTGATTTTGGTTTGACCATGATCTCCTGTTTTATATGCAGGCAGGATATGTTGGGGAAGACGTAGAGTCTGTATTATACAAACTCCTTATGGTAATCCTTTTTTTTATTAGTAAGATAACCTATTTTAATTATGTGCATCATAAGTTTGTGAAAAGCTAACATATCCCAGAAACTCACAGCCTCCCTTCAGTGGCGTATGTACATGTCACTTGTGAATTGTGCTTTCTACTTGCCACGGGAATATACTAACTGTTTCCTCCTCGACTGTGGGCCATTAGTTTGTGCAGGATGGTTGCCATACCTTATTCACTTGTATGTATATTAACTTGTATAGTGATTTCCACAGGACATACCAAACTTTTTGCAATTGGAAATACAAATCTTGAGTCAATATTTTAGCCTGTAAATCTCCAAGTTACATTGAAAGGAAGTGGTTCTTATCTGAGTACCGAGTTATATTCTTTATCTGCGTTAATCATTTTTTTAGGCCTTCACTTTGTACCTCAGCTCCTAGTCAGTCATTATAATATCCTTGAGTCAAGTAACCCAATCTTCCATTTCATCTTTGGGAACCACTTTTGTTGCTCTCTCATGCGGGTGCATGTTGCAGTGGGACTCTGCTATTATATTTAGAAAGTAAAATGTGGGTGCTGCAATAGGAACTTATTTATTGGTACAAGATTTAGTACTATTCTGAGAAATTTTACGGAGAATACAAACCTGGTACTTAGTGGTGCTTTGTTCTGTAATTCCTCAGGTAATATGTGAAAGGCTCTTGCAATGGAGCCACTTCCTTTGTTGCCCTCAAATATAAGCTTGATCTCTATTTGATAAAGTGCTGCTTCACAGCACTTTATGCTTATGAGGGATAAATAGTTATAGGTTATTTAATAGTGCATTCGTATGTCAGGTTGCTGACTATAATGTGGCAGCTGCCCAGCAGGGCATTGTTTATATTGATGAAGTTGACAAGATCACCAAAAAGGTTCCCCTTTCTTTTCCTGTTCAATTCCTTCTCTCACTTTTTTTTTTTTTTTTTTAACTTCCATGCTCTCTTTTTAATGCTTTCTATGTCTTCCAAATTCCACTTTGCAGGCTGAGAGCCTCAATATTAGCAGAGATGTGTCTGGGGAAGGCGTGCAGCAGGCATTACTAAAGATGCTGGAAGGAACGGTAGGTGTAATTTGTAAATGTAAATTGGAGATATGAGTTTATTGACGGTTCCTTGTAAGTTACTCATTGGGCATGATGTTTGTACTCTAGAGGCATTTGTCATGGATGAACATGTAACTAAAATGAATGACCGAATATTTTATTTGGTGGAGTGGGCTTTTACTTATTTATTGTCTGATCCACTAACTTCCATCCGTTTTAGGTTGTCAACGTTCCTGAGAAGGGAGCTCGAAAGCACCCTAGAGGTGAAAACATACAGGTACATGCACTGTTACATTCTTTTCGTAGATCAGGTTAAGATCAGTTTGTAATTATACTTGCTGTTATTGTTTCTTTACAGATTGACACAAAGAACATTCTCTTCATCTGTGGAGGTGCCTTTATTGACTTGGAGAAAACAATCTCAGAAAGGTTAGTCAATATAGAGTCTAGTTTTTGCAGTATTAGTTTTTTGGACTTGAAATGAATAGTAATTACTAGTAATTGTTTTGCATCCACTCAAGGCACCAAGATTCTTCTATTGGGTTTGGTGCTCCAGTACGTGCCAACATGAGAGCTGGTGGTGTTACAGATGCTTCTGTTGCATCATCTTTATTGGAGAGTGTAAGTGCACTCCTGCCTTCCATTAACAAGTAACAGCTTATAGCCTCTTTCTTATATAAAATATTTCTTAACACGAAACCCTACTTTTTTCAACTAGTTTGTTGTAGCAGTTTTAGATATTGACATTCCATGGAAACTGTTGTTTTTGGCAGGTTGAAAGCAGTGACCTCATTTCTTACGGTTTAATACCTGAATTTGTTGGACGATTTCCCATCCTTGTCAGTTTATCGGCTCTAACTGAAAACCAACTTGTACAGGTGACATATTGTACCTTGTTTGTCTTGTGAAAAGAATTGTGTCTCCCAATGGCATTTACTCAAATTTTATGGCATGATAAGGAAGATTGAGAATATACAGATCAGGGAGAGATATTGACACTAGAGAGCTGGACAAACGCACCGCATTAACAACCATATTACATTGTCATCTCCATGGATAAGTTTAGAGGCATCGGGTCTTATCTTTTATTGCATCTTCTTCTTCTTAACTCCATTGGGTTGTACATGGTGGGAAAGTATTTTTTTATGTGATTGGTCCTTTTAATTATACGTATGGAAATGCGATCATTCTGATATTTTCATAGGCATTTATTGTACACAAATAATGTCATTATTAATCCTGCAATAATGTTTGTTTTATAGGTCCTTACAGAGCCAAATAATGCCCTTGGGAAGCAATACAAAAAGATCTTCCAGATGAATGGCGTAAGTATTTCATCTGCAGCCCCTCTTCCTTCATTGTTCATTTTGGGCTCTATTCATCCATTTAAAAAGTTCATTTCTTTCATGTTACAGCTTATAAAAAAATAAAAAAATTCATTGCTTACATGTTTATCCTATCTTTGCTTGTTCACATTAGACTTGCAGAATCCATTGCTCATTCATAGTCTGCAAATGTTATTATTTAGAGCTACATTAGTATAGATTTTACTCTTTTCAGGTCAAGCTGCATCTAACAGAGAATGCCTTGAGATTAATTGCTAGAAAAGCAATCTCTAAAAACACCGGAGCTCGAGGTTTACGGTCAATATTGGAAGATATATTGATGGATGCCATGTACGAGGTGTGTGAATTTTCTGCTTTACAATTTTTCTCTTGGTGTGAAATGGCAATAGATTGCAGTAGCTGTTGCAATTAGGATTGCAACATAATTTTATGGATATACATTATATTCCTCCTTAGAACATTGAAATCATCCCTTTAAATCGTTTTGCAGATTCCCGATGTTAGAACAGGTGATGACATAATAGATGCAGTAGTAATTGATGAAGAGGCTGTAGGATCTGAGGGACGGGGATGTGGAGCAAAGATCCTGTACGGCAAGGGTGCATTGGATCGATATCTTTCACAACAAAAAAGAAAGGATTCAGAGGTGCCTACTCTTATGGCAGAATATATATATCTTAGCTAAGAGTTTTTCATTGCACAAATTTGAAGTGTCTAATAAAGCTTTTATTTGCTTGCTTTTCAGACCGCTGTGGAGGGGACTGATGGAGAACCGGAAGTGGAAATAGAGACTACTCCTATTGTTGTCAGCATGTAATCTTTGGTGTACTTTATTTAGAGTAATGCTGCATACATGTGTTGAGTGTGCAAGCGTCATGCAGCCGCTTTGAAAAAAAGTGAGGTTCACTATTAAAAAATTAATTTTTTTTTATATAGGTTTTATATTTATTCACTTTTTTCAAAGTTATTGCACGACGCTTATACACTCACGACTATAATTATCATTTCTTCTTTATTTATATTCTTATCTTTTGTACATAATAAGTTATGAATTTATTTAACATTTATATAATAAACAAGCAATTGTGCTCCGAATGACTGACTGACTGACAGACAGACACTACTCTTCCAATGGTCTCGTGGCTTTTTATTTGAGTGATTTACCTATAAAGCTACTTAATCGATAAAAGTGATCGATTAAATTTTTATTTATTTTTATTTAATAATTAAAGAAGTGAATAGTAATGAATTAATATATTTTTTTATTTTTTAAAAATATTTAAAATGGTGTAAAAAATAATTAAAACAAAAAATAAAAAAAATAAAAAAAAGTACATTTGCACTAATCGGTACACTTTCCTTCGGTTAAATATCGGAATTTAAAATAAATAATAATATTACTCTTTTTATAAAATTGAGCATCATTATTTACTGCATTAGAGCACTCTCATTAGATTAGTCAAAGTTAAATGACAGTTTTGATGAATGTAAGAGAAATTTAATTTTTGACTATTTCATTCACATAAAATTTCACATTGGAATAACTATTTTTTTATTATATAATAATAAAATAATATAAGATGAATTTAATTTTAGTTATTCACATTAAATCTCTATATTAGATTATATATTTATTCATTATATGGTAATGAATAATTAATAATTTTAAAAATATTTAATTTTTTTAATTATTAATTTATTTAATTTTATTATATTTTACTATTTTACTTATTATATGTTAATTAATAATTATGTTCTTATTAAATTAATATACCATTAAGTCAAATTAATATATTAATTGTGATAAAATATGTGATAGAAAAAAAGGGAGAGAGAAATAATTAATAAAATATGTATTTGATATATGTACAGTAACCTTTAAATTTAGAAAATTTTTTGAAAATTACTGTAGATATTTGAAATTTAATTAATTTAATGTGAGTAGATTTTACTCTTTAATAACTAAATATTCATTAAATTTAACTTTTAACTAATCTAATGAAAATACTCTAATATATATATATATATATATATATATATATATATATATGATGTTTGATGATTGTAAAAGGCATTTGACACCTAAATCGTGGATTAAAAGTTAATATTGTAGAGACCGACCAATTAATTATTCCTGGATTGCCATGTGTCTGTCTGTTGTAGTGTACCAACAAAATTGTGTTCCACTTCCTTTGTTGCATTCGTTTTGACTCTTTCCTCTTTTATCTACACAACAAATCGACAAATTTATAGTTCAGTTTGTTTGTTTTGTTTTTTTTTTTTTAATTATACTGAAAGCAATGGTGATAATGGACGTAGATTTGAACTCTCCAACCAGAATTCTCCTTTAACTTCATGTTCAATCAAAGGGCACTGTACACTGCTAAATGCTGCCCGATGTGATTTCTTCATTCTTATTCGTAAATTGATATGATTTTATATGATTCGTTAAATCTATTTTATGTTAAAAATAATTTTATAATTTGACGTATCATATTAAGTTACGTTACTTTATGTAATTCTTTTATGATTGATGTATTTCTATTTAGATATAGAAGTAAGATGAAACCATCTCATCTTATCTAATTTTAACTAATAATATTATTATTATTTACAAACCATTCCAACTTAACTCAATATCCAAACGGACGCATAACTCCAAATTGAGAATGAATTCATGTGAGGTCA
Organism: Juglans regia; assembly: GCF_001411555.2. NCBI lineage: Eukaryota > Viridiplantae > Streptophyta > Magnoliopsida > Fagales > Juglandaceae > Juglans > Juglans regia. The sequence continues at coordinate 7,112,223 of NC_049916.1, forward strand.
TTGTTCTGTATATAAATGAGCAATGATTCAGTAGCAATATCCAATAAATATATAGAAAGAGCAATCATGAAAGAAATAACGTTTTAACACAATCTTTTTCACTTAAAGTCGAGAAAACAAAAAGAAAAAAAAAAAAAAGAAAAGGAAATTGTAAAATGTGAAGCCTCGCTGTCGGTGGTCAGGTGGTGTTGATCAGATGCTGTCCTCTCCATCATTAGTCCATCTGTAACCACTTTTTTGTTTTCTTACAACTAGTCCAGTTAGGATCAAACATAAACAAGGAAGTATATAAAACTTTACTGTCATGTCTTTCTAGAAAGACATGCAAAAAACATCATAAAAATTAAAAAAGAAAAAGATTTAAAATTTTCAAATCCTTTAGGAATATCTAATAAATAGTTTCATAACATTAACCACATTGGTTATGAAATATATGTACATCTATATATATATATATATATATATAGATAGTAATGTTAGAACTACTTTAATATTCCACTATTATATCATTTTGTTGATTTAATAGTATATAATAACTTGAAATCTTTAACAATAAATTATCCAAGGACTGCTAAACCTCTATATCAAGTCAATGAAAGTATAGTTTCTAATGTTTTTCATACACATATATATTATTTAGAATTAAAAAATATATTTTTTTTGGCAATTTTGGTTATGTGCAATAATAATCATCGGCTAATATAGATATTTTTCAAGTGATTATTTTAATTCACAAACAAGATAAATGCAATTAAGTTACAAGGTCATAATAATTCTAGTATTTTGTGCATAGCCACAAATTTAATTGCAAAGTAGATAATCACCTTCTAAAATTCCCCTAAAGTAAATAAAGCAAAGCAAAGAACTCCATTTCTGTCTATTTTTACCAAACAAAGGAAAGAAGGAGGTTAATATATATATATATATATATATATATATTTATATATATATATATGCTATATTATACTTTTAAATCAAAAGAGAGAAAAATATGCAATTTTAAATCTTAAATCACAAGTTGTGATATATCTACAACTCTTTATAATTATTTTACAACTTAATTTATAATCGATCGATGTAATTATGCCACTCCATTAATTAAAAATAACTTCAATTTTATAATTACTTCTCATTTGAAGTAGACTTGTAAAACAGTTATAAAAAAGTCATGAGTTTTATTATTTCTCGAACAAAAAAAAAAAAAAAAAACCCATAATCAATTAATCAAACCATTTTTCTAGACACTAGAAAAACATAAGAAATATGGTAGCAACTTAATAGAGAAATAATATTTACAATCATGGAGTGCATAAACGTTATTCAATCCCTTTGAAAAAAGTGAGTAAATGCATGACTTACATGAAAAAAATTAATTTTTTAATAATAGACTACACTCTTCTTTAAAATAATTACGTAGTATTTACATATTTTACGACTATATATAACATAACTTAATAACGGAAAATCTACTATCACAATCCAGTGAAAACCGGGTATTACCTTAAATAGAAAGCTGACACACCATAATAGATAAAAGTAAAACATAAGGAAAATGCTACATGCCCCGCTGGGGGCTCCTGCTGGGAGCTCCCGCTGGGGCCTGTAGCATTTTTTTATATATATTTTTTAAATTTATTTTTATATAGATATTTTTAATAATTTTAAATATTTTAAAAAATAAAATAAAAATTATAATATTATTTAAAAATATTTTTTTAATTATGAAGTAGAATAAAAATTAATATTTAATGATTTGTATTTTACTTTCTGATTAAGGAAGTGTTTTTTTTTTTTACTTTCTGATTAAGGAAGTGTTTTTTATTGATTTGTTTTTTACTTTCTGATTAAGGAAGTGTTTTTTAATGATTTTTTTTTTTACTTTCTGATTAAGGAAGTGTTTTTTAATGATTTTTTTTTTACTTTCTGATTAAGGAAGTGTTTTTTAATATATTTTTTTTTACTTTCTGATTAAGGAAGTGTTTTTTAATGATATTTTAAATTTATTTTATTTTTTAAAAATATTTATAAGTGTAAAAAAAATCTATATAAAAAATAAATTAAAAAATTACACATAAAAAAGTACATGTTAAGCTCAACAGGAGCCCCCAACGGGGGCTGTAATATGACTATTTTAAATATTTTTAAAAAAAATCATAATATTATTAAAAAATATTTTCTTAATCATGAAGTAAAATAAAAAATTATAAAAAATTATTTTTTTATAATTTTTTATTTTACTTCGTAATTAAGAAAGTATTTTTTAATATATATTTTTTACTTTTGGATTAAAAAAATATTTTCTTAATAATATTTTAATTTAATTTTATTTTTTTTAAAATATTTTAAAATATTAAAAAATCTATATAAAAATTATTTAAATAAAATATATATTAAATAATACTACAACCCAGCGGGAGCCCCCAGCGGGGGCTGTAGCACTACCCAAAACATAAAAACATTGGTGGGTGATTGAGGACCTGGGGTGGCCAAAGGCTACTTTCGAGCTCGACAGAGCCTCCCTGACGTCGATGAGGCGTCAAATTAAAAGGATTCAACGCCAATTTGCTAAATTTGAAAGATTCATGCCAATTTTCCGGATCCAGCACCTTGAAGGCATTGGATTAGGGGTGAGTATTAACTTAGTCGGAGTTGGATTTCCTTAAATCTGACTCTAATTTGTGTAGATTCCGATCCAACTCCGACTCAACTCTGCCCTATCGAAGCAGAGTCAGATTTGAGTTTTCTTTGAGTTTTTTTTTAGTTTCATAGTTAGCCCATTTTAAAATAGAATTTTTGTGGACTTTCAAATATCAAATTTTCTAAAAAATTTAAAACTAAACTAAATCATTTAGTGCTAATTTACTTCTATGCTAGTATCTAACTTATTTTTTATACAAGGTTTATACTATAGTGTCTAATTACATGTTCTTATACTATAGTATTACATGTTATAATATTACACTAGTGTTTAACTTATTTGTAACTTATTTCTACACTAGACTTATTAGTTATTTCTATATAAGACTTATACTATAATGTCTAATTATGTGTTATTATATTTTAGTATATTCGTATATGTGTTATTAACCTATTATACTATAGTTATTTAAATGCAAGTATCTAACTTATTTCTATACTTGATTATATATGGTAGTAATACTATGATGTTTATATATACTAAACTATCATTAGTCTATTTATATTATAGTATAAGTATATTATTTAATAATAATTAGCTCATACTAGTATATATTAAATTTAACTATATAAGTTATAGTTATATATAACTAACTATATAATTATACTAATATACATGATAAATATTATAAATACATATTTTTATAACATATGTACAGTATTGGAGTTAGATTTGGAGTCGAATGATAAAGTTAAAATCGGAGTCGGTCCAATTACACCTACGACTCCGTCGGAGCGAAGTCGAACCGAATCGAATTTTTGAAATTTTGGCCATCCACCAATCCGGCTTTGGACCTGTCGACTCCGGCATTAGAGAGGTGCTAGAATTACCGAATCCGGTTATACGGTAACTTTAGTGACTTTCACTCATGATTGTAACATCCACCGACGTTGATGGGAGTTACCACTCCAAAGTCCAAGATATGGTCGGACTAAATTTATCTTGTGATTTTTTTGAGATATTTCTTGGGGGTGGTAGCCGCCACCTCGAGTGTCGGCCGATATGGTGTATGAAAACTATCTTTAAAATAAATAGCATTAAGGATTATATTTTAGGGTTTAAGAGTGTCATTTTAATATGACATAATTGAGCCTATTGTAAAATGATTGAAACGTTGAGGTGGCGAGCCAGGCTTTCATGGTGTAAGATCTAGGTTTTACTACACCAATCCTGATAGCAACACCTCACATTTACTAATCGGGAGGTGCTGATAGTCGGCGTTGGGTGTAAAGCCCATGTCTTTATACCCTCCAATCCTAACTCATCATCTTAACATCTTAAAAAGAAAAATTTTAGTTATCAGTTACTATTTACTCTTATATTCTAAATTTATTTTCATAGAATATAGATGTATTTTTTATAAGGTGTGGGGGTGTAAGGTAATAAATAGTGACTTATTAGAAGAATTTTTTTTTTAAATTCTATAATAAGCTCAACTATACTAAATTAGTTATTTAAAAAAAAAAACAAAAACCTTAAAATATAAATCTTAAGCTTTTTAAACATCTTAATGTTAATTGCTTTTTAAAACAATCGCTTGACATCATTATGATCGCCCTCTTCTCAAGAGATGATTAAAATAATAATAATTAAAAAATAAATGTGGCCACTGATTACAATTGCCACCCTGAGTGGTGGCCGATACTGCTGAAAAAATTCTAATGGCAATAAGGTCGGATCCAGCCCTAGAATGCATAGATCCAACCTTGGAATGACTAGATCCAATCGGACCCGACACCTAGGCTAGATTTGGTGCCACCACGACTCCAAGTTTGGAAGATCTAGTTGGATTTGCCACATTTGATGCCACCTAGATGCCTAGGTGGCGCTGGACTAAGGCGATTTGACACCAATCCAAGTCAGAGAAAAAGCCCAAGCCATGGCAACCAGGGAGTAGTTTTCACTCGCATATCCCATGCACATACGTCATCTACTTCCATTACGGTTTCCAACAGCGTGTATATAGAGCAACCATTCATTGAGATCACACCACCTGCACAACAGTTTCTTCCATGTCACACGTTCCATACCCCACGTCTCCCGTCGTTGCCTCCCAACACCTGCTAGCACAGCCTCACACAGTTGCTTCACGGAGTCATCTTTGCACCTCCTGTGCCATCCAAAAACCACATGATTGGAAATCCACGTACATCGTAGTCGTCTGCTACACCCTTGAATAGTCGCTCGAACCACCATAGAGCAGCCCCGCCGCACTACCAACCCCGTATGTTCAAGCCATCCTAAACAGCCAAAGACTGCACCTTTTAGCCACTGTCGCAAGTCCGCCGTGTTCCCTCTGATCAACCACCGTGCAACAACAACCTCCACAAAGTCGCCTACGCCTCCGTGCCCAGCCACTGAAAAATCTGGACTGTGTGCTCTGTTTGCACCACACTGAAACAGGGGAAGTGCTTGCCACCGTGAGCCATGTTGCTATCCCTACTCGAAGTCACCACACTGCACAGAAAGTGCTGCCAGGAACCCCACGCCACCCCAAGCCGCTGTTGATACCTCTCGGTAAGCTCACACCGTGCCCACGGTTTCATCTCCGCCTCTCCCTCTTTTTCTCACATTCTTGGGCTCTCTCTTTCTCTCTCGTGTTCAGCCACTCAGCTCAACGAATTCTACGCTGCACCACCCTCAGCTAGCTTCCGCCGCGTCTCTATGCTCCATGCCTAATGTCAACTTCGACGGAGTGCTCAATCACACAGGGCCTTTGTTTCTGGTCTCTTGCTTGGATAGGTACAGCCGCACAGTATTTACAAGTCTGTCATTAAAGCCCACGAGCTTAACTCGTGTTGGGCTTATTTTTGGTTAAGCCTTGATTTATTTCAAAAGCTTGTTAATATTTTAGAGTGTTTTGGACTTAATTTGTAATTTTTTTTTTTCATCACGAGCTTAGTTTTATATTGGACATTGATGAAATTAGAAAGCGATGATATTTTAGGGTTAAGAAAATTTTTAGGTTTTTTGAGAAATTAAAATAAGTATTTTGGGTGTAAATATGAGGTGACTGTTCAATTAAAGATTTACTCAAGCTACATGATTTTTGTTATTAGGTGACGATTGTTATTCCCTTAATGCTATTGTGAGGAAATTTTGAGAAGTTAAGAAGTCCAAGTAAGCGGGGTTTCTATACTAGACTTTGCATAAAAATAAAATAGGTTGATGTTGATTTTTGAAAAATATGCATATTTTGTTATGAAAAGAAATATGAAACGACTTCATTTATTTGTTCTGCATTACTCATGAAATTCTCTATAAGAATAAATTATTTTCTAGCATGACTGGTGTAGATATGAGCTTATTTTTGACATTCTGTTATTGAATTGAGAAAAATGAGCAAATATGAAAATTTGATAATTTTTGAATGTGACGCGAAGATGTTCTGAATCTGTTTTGGAAAATGTGAAATGATCTGAATTTCAATACTCTGTTTTGATATGATGTGACATCTGAAAAACCTTTGGCATGACTTTCTGATTCTGTTCTGACTCTGATTCTAATTCTGTTCTGACTCTGATTCTGGTTTTGATATGGTGATTCTGATTTTGTTTTGCTCTGATATGTTGCCCTATCATGGGATATAATAGTGACCTTTGACCCTATTAAAGGATATAATAGTGACATATGGTCCTGTAACGGGATATAATAGTGACCTCTGGCTTTATCACGGGATATAATAGTGACTTTTGGTCCTATCACGAGATATAATAGTGGTATTTGTTCTGAGTGCAATCGCTCTGGCAACATGGTGGTTTATGTTTTGCTTGGCTATCCACAGAGTGCACAACCCTACCATAGGAGTTAAACATGGTCTCTATTATGAAATGATGCTCTAATATGATAAGATGAAAATATTCGGTCATGTTGTGCCAAATGTGTCTTTGAATATGAACAGTTTGAAATGTTGCTTTGATTTTATGATAATATGTATTTTTGATATTTGCATATTGAAAATGAAATGTTTTGTTTCTGCATTTTGAATTTTATGGAAATGCTCATGTTTACATATTAGCATATATTTCTTGTTTACTGAGTTGTTGATAACTTACCTCTTATCTCTACAATATTTTTTAGATAATTTTGATGATTCAGCTAGAGAACAAGAGTAGGAAGTTTTAGCAAAATGTGAGGATCATAGAGGAATAAGTGTCATTTGGTACAAGTATTTATTGGGTCATGTTTAGTATAGCTATTTTTTTCGGCTATTTTGGTATGTTAAGTTATTGATATTTTTTAGTCTTTGGTGAATTTTTGATTTATTTTATTGAGGATTTCCTTTAGTGTCTCTATGGAGGAATATTGATATTTGGATTGAACATTTTATGGTGTTTCTGGTTTATATATATAATTGTGCCATCGAAGAGAATATTCAATATTAGGAGCTAACTCTCCAGACCTTTGGGATTGAGGCGTTATAAGTAGGATTTTAATTCTATATGAGTAGACTAGCTCGTTTGGACACTTTGAATATTTCATAATTTTGTAAATAATAGTAAAATTATTTGAATTAAGATGTTTTATTAGATTTTGAAAAATGAGATAAAAAGTTAAATAAAAATATTATGAAGTTAAAAATTGTTTGAATATAATTTTTTAATATTATTCTTGTTTTGAATTTTGAAAAATTATATTATTTTTATATTTGGATAATGATTATGTAATGAAAAACTTGATGATTTAAAATTAAAAAATATTTTATATTAGAGTAATGTTTAAAAATAAAATTATAAGAAGTTTTGAGAATATTAAGAATTATGCATTTTATCCACGTGTCCAAACGTCCACTTGTTGGTATATTGAACAGAAAACTGATGAACTGAATAGTGATGAGAGAACCGAGTTTACAACGGGTCCTTGTTGTAAAATTTTCCTTAATAATCGTGGGATGGAATTTCTCTATCAAAACGGTCACCCCCCGTCTTTCTCTGTCTCTGTGAGAGAACAGCTTCCTTTTTCTTTCTTCACAGTTTCACATCCCCCCTCGCCCTTTTTTGTTTATTTTGTTTTCGGGGGGTTTTTTCCCCATAGAGAGAGAGAGAGAGAGAGAGAGGGGGGGAGTGGAATTGTTCCCTCGGAAGCCATCCAACAGACCATTCCATTCCATCCAAGGTCGATGCTCTTCCCAGTCTTCCCACCCTCCTCTTTTCCTCTTTCCTCTAAATTTTCTCAAGAAAACAAAGGAAAATTGTTGGAGTGTAAGAGAAATTGAGGGAAATCGAGGGAAGAGGAAAACCTCAGAAATCTGTTGGTTTTTTCTTTTTATTTTTTGGGGGGGAGGGCGGGAGGGGATCTGATTAGTGGGGATTTCTCGGTCGGGATGGATTTGGACAATATTGAGTGCGTTTCGTCATCGGATTTGGATGAGGATGAGATCCACCACCACCAGCAACAGCACCATGGTCTTCATCCACATCCTCACCATCACTCCGAATTTTCTTCCTCCAGGCCTCGCAATGGCAACAACGTTAATAGCATTAACATTGTGGGTCCCACGGTGATTGCACCGGCCACCAGCGTCCACGAATTGCTTGAATGCCCTGTCTGTACCAATTCCATGTACCCACCAATCCACCAGGTCTGTTTGTCCTCTCTCTGTTAAAGTGTTTTCAAATTTTGTGTGGTTTTGCATGTGTTTTCCTCGTATGATTTTCTGGTTTGGTTGTTGGAAAATCTTTTGTTGGGATTTGTTCGTAGATTTTGACGGAGATCGATCTGGTTGGGGATGGAGTGGATTTGTAGGATTAGGATTGCTTTTGAAAAAAAAATAATTGGGATGTTTCATAATCTGGTAGAAAGTTGTTTGGGGGATTAGTGCTGGAGATTGGCGACTTTGGGATGGGTTTGAGTGGAATTTATGTGGGCCTGAGTTTTGAAGGATTTGCTGGTTAGATGATTGTTGATTGACTAGATATGGGTTTTGAGTTTCTGGGTGGGTGTTTCTTTATCACGCCATAGATTGTTTTGGGATGAATGTAGAAAGTTATATAAACAATGGTTAGCTGTAGATTTATAATTAGTTATGGAATATGCATAGAGGACAATGGTTTTTATTTGGATAATTATAGAGGACAATGTTTATTAGACTGATGAATCAAACCTTTTTTTTTTTTTGATCGGTAAACAAATTTTTATTGATCAAAAGGGAGACAAAGAGTGTCCAAGTACACGGGACATATACATGAACACGATCACAATGTCTAGCTTAGAGATACAAGAAACTCATGAAAAGACCTGCCATGAAAATCAATTACAATCGACCAATGGAGTAAAGTATTGAAAAACAAAATTCTAAGCTCTTCCATTGATCTTTCTTGATCTTCAAAGCATCTTGCATTCCGCTCCCTCCAAATGCACCACCATAGACAAATAGGTAACATCTTCCATATGGATGCAATTTGAGTGTTGCCCCTAATACCTCTCCAAGAGGCTAAAAAATCACACACCCTTTCCGGCATCACCCACGCTAATCCCACCCGTGCTAAGACATCTGTCCATAAAGTCATGGCAACCTCACAATGTAGTAATAGATGGTCAACGGATTCACCACTCTTCTTACACATGTAACACCAATTTATAGCGATAATGCCACGTTTCCTTAGGTTATCTATGGTAAGAATCTTCCCCAAAGATGCTGTCCATACAAAAAAAGCTGCCTTTAGAGGTGCCTTTGTCTTCCAAATGCTTTTCCATGGGAACGGGACTGAGTTGTGCAAGTTTAAGGAATGGTAGAAAGAGCGAGCCGTGAACACTCCCTTCTTAGATGGATGCCAACATATCTTGTCTTCTCCTTCCCCCGACACACTAGTGGAATACACAAAATCAAAAAAGGCCGAAAGGTCGTCCATCTCCCAATCTTTCGGGATTTGTTTGTACTTGTTTGTACTTTGCTTTTCGCATGGATATTTGTACATGGTAAGAGGTTATCGTTGAAAATAAATTGCCCTTCTTTTAAGTAATTAGGACTTGTAAACCACTAAAATCATTTGAAGTGACTTTTAGGTAACCGTGGTTTTCAACAAAGGGAGGGTCTAAAGTCCAGAACAAGGAATTGCTGGTCATTTTGTCTTGGTCATCTGATTAGGTCCAGTGCAGGTCATAAACACCTGTGTGGAGCTTATATATAATTTATTGAGTTGAGGGGTGTCAATAGAAATTTTATCTTGGCTCGCGTGAGTAGCTGATCATGTTGGTTTTCACCACTTCATTCCTACTTCCTATAATTTCTTGGGTCTTGTTTGTTCATTTGGCAGAATGGAATTTGAAATCTATTGCTTATTAGATATGCCTCTTAAATGTTTTTAGCTGCAAGCCATAGAGAGGATTTGAAATCAGTGGTTGGCTTTGGTGCTGTTTGTGTATATTAGCAGTTTTTGGCATTGCACTTTTGCATGGAGGACCGAAGGTTTGATAAGTTGATAGTTGATGACATGTTTATATAGCTTTCTGGGGAAGACACTATTTGTTGGTAACTATTGGAGCTTGTCCCCTGGGTATGCTGAAGTTGTTGAGTGTTCATGACATTTTGGCTTTGGGGAGAAAAAAATGATATCTAAAGTAGGGAGGACAGCAGTTATTGAAGATTTTCTTATGCAAACTATGGATAATCATTAAAAAAAAGGTCAAGATTGCATATAACCAGTTGGCACCAGTTGACTTCTGAAGTATGGCTAATTTTCTGCAATAATTATCTCCTTTAAGCAGTGAAGTTGATAATTGGAGCACTTGGGGCATTGGTCAGTGTTTACTTCGTTCCGTTTTCTCTTTTTTTAACCAAACGTTTTTCACTATATAGTTCTATCTTGTTGATCGGATGGAAATTTATGATATTGTATCTCTTCTTAGTTTCCCCCCTGATTTCTACCCATGTCAATTTCATAATGAAAAACTGATCGGTTTTTTCTTCAATGATGGTATATTCATCTTTGAATATTCTAAGTTTGTAGGTCTTAGAATGAGCTCCTTTTCTAATAGCTACTACCTTTTATGCAGTGCCACAATGGACACACTCTCTGCTCTACCTGTAAAACGAGGGTACATAACCGGTGCCCCACTTGTAGACAAGAGCTTGGAGACATTAGGTGTTTAGCCTTGGAGAAGGTGGCCGAGTCACTTGAACTACCTTGCAAGTATTACTCCTTGGGATGCCCAGAAATATTTCCTTACTACAGCAAGCTGAAACATGAGGCAATGTGTAACTTCAGACCATATAATTGCCCATATGCTGGATCAGAGTGCTCTGTTGTTGGGGATATCCCTTTCCTCGTTGCTCATTTGAGGGATGATCACAAGGTGGACATGCACACAGGATGCACATTCAACCATCGTTACGTGAAGTCCAATCCGCGGGAAGTAGAGAATGCCACTTGGATGCTCACAGTAAGTGTGATGATGGTATTTAGATTCTTTGGTGGGATTTTCCATAATTACTAACTTGCCTCCTTACTTGTTTTTCAATGATGCCGTATGAATCTAGTTTTGCGGAAATAGTTATGGGACCTATATTCCATACAAAGTTCTCATCAAAGAAATTATGTACTAATTGGAGAGGAATCTTTTATGATCATTCTTTAGAGGACATTTTGAGGCATGCTGAAATGCATTACATGCTTTGTGTCTGTTATTTGCTTCAGGTAGCAATCTTTTTGTGTCGCTCAAAAAATGTAATGACGTACAAAATTAAAAGGAAAATGGGTCAAGATTTTTATTTCACGACTTGTCAAAAAAGAAATGATTAATGTCATCCTTGAATTATCAATTGAACCTTAAGGGGTGGCGTAGTGGTTCTGGGGCTAGCCGTATAAACACTACCGACACTTCTTAAATATTACTCTACTGTCACCATTTGATTAATAATTACTCGCATGGTATTCAATACGTATTATAATCTTGACATGGAACAATAGTTTCTCACGAACTTGCAACATATAGAAAACTTTAGCATGTATGCTAGGGACCATAATATATTTATATATACTTGTGCCATTTTTATTAAATAATGAATTCATGTATATTCTGACCTTATGACATAAGCATGTGCCTAACATGCGTCATGCCAATACAATAAGGATATGTATAAATAATGTCAATTAAACAGCAATTGTTGAAATACTAAAGAGAATTGAAAAGTGCTTAAATCAGGATCTTCTAGCTCCATTAAATAGTTTATCTAGTCTATTAGAGATTTGTATAAATTTCTTTGATAGATTATGACTAAACATGCATTCTATTATTTCTTTGTTTAGATTCTTTTTTTGTTGTATTTATATAAACATATTAGGTTGACTGAAACTTAGAACTCCACTAATTTATGCTTATTTATCTGACTAGTTTTTTCTGGAAAAAAAATACCCTGAGCAACCCTGAGCTTCAGATTCTGGCTTTCATTTGAACAGCTGCCTTTGTACCAGTTCAATCTGCCTAATTAGCTGAATCTCACTACTTTGACTGCTCTATTTTTTTAGGTTTTTCATTGTTTCGGTCAATACTTCTGCCTTCACTTTGAAGCCTTCCAGCTTGGCATGGCCCCTGTTTACATGGCATTCCTCCGTTTCATGGGTGATGAAAACGAGGCTCGGAACTATACTTATAGCCTTGAGGTTGGGGCAAATGGCAGGAAACTCATATGGGAAGGTACACCACGAAGTATCCGAGATAGCCACCGGAAGGTCAGGGACAGCCATGATGGTCTCATTATCCAAAGAAACATGGCTCTCTTCTTCTCTGGTGGGGATAGAAAAGAGCTGAAGCTGAGAGTTACTGGAAGAATATGGAAGGAACAACAAAATTCAGATGCCGGTGCGTGCATACCGAACCTCTGTAGCTGAGAAGATGATTTTGAAGGCATCAATTTTTCTGTTCGAGACGCAATTGTGTTGTAACTGCTCCCATTTTTCTGGTATGTTGTAATGGATGAAAGTATCAAAGGAGTCCTGGAAGATTTAGCTTCTTTCAATTGTATGATAAGCTACCTCTTCTTCCTTTACCACTTCCTTGTAAACATGGTTGAATTACCTGCCTCTAGACCAAGAAGACTACAAGTTGTAGTTGTGTCTTGTGAATATAAACTAGACACGCTAGGTATTGAAGTTGTTTCCTTGTTTTGAACTGTTTGTATGGCGCCATGGGATACACATCATTATTTTACTAAATTGTGAGAAATGTTAGAGATACTTATAAAGCTTCCGGTGCACCCAAACCCCTAGGATTGGCTCAAGTGGTAGGGCCTTAGGTTGGTTTGAATAGTGAGTTGAGTTAAGATGAAAGTTGAAAATTGAATAAAATATTATTAGAATATTATTTTTTAGTATTATTATTATTTTGGGATTTGAAAAAGTTTTGTTTATTGTATTTTATGTGAGAATTTGTGAAAGTTGTAATGATGAGATGAGATGAGTTGAGACTAAAGTTAAAAAGTTGAATAAAATATTGTTAGAATATATTTTTCAATATTATTTTTGTTTTGAGATTTGAAAAAGTTGAATTGTTTATTTTATTTTGTATGAGAATTTGATAAAATTGTAATTATGAGATGAGATGAGTTGAGTTGTATCCTGAAAACAAATTAGGCCTAAATTCTCAATCCAAACTGAGTTTTGTTTTCGCAAATGAGATGAGATGCGTTGAGATTAAAATAAAAAGTTAAATAAAATATTGTTAGAATATATTTTTTTAATATGATTTTTATTTTTAAAATTTGAAAAAATTGAATTATTTATTTTATTTTATGTGAAAATTTAAAAAAATTATAATAATTAGATGAGAGATGAGATGAATTGTGAAAAGAAAAATTTTAAACATAAGCCCTACACTCTTGCACACTATTTAAAAATATATGATTGTATATTTCACAAAATATGTTTCATGAAATATGAGGATAAAATGATAAAATTATATGTTTTTAAGTGGTATGCAGAGTATGAGAATCAATGTGTATTTTCTTGTATACTCATTCCCGCCGTAATCTCTTTTTACAATTCTTGGCTCTATCTCGAGGGCCATATGGGCTTTTTACAATTGTGGGCTTTACAACTATATACAATTATAATTAACTTCTAATTCAAAGATCCAACTGACTGAGCCCATCCCAACTTCGGCCCATACAGTCCACGATTGGCATAAATTGCCCTAACCCTTATTCGGATGAATCTGAGGCGATGCTGGCAACTGAGTCGGTAAGCAACTTCCCTAATCCTTTGGATCACTTGGAAAGGGCCATAGATACATGGAAGCAGTGGTCCTGTTAGGGGTGTAAATCGGTTGGTCCGGTCCGAGGGTGATGTCCATCATTTTTTTTGGATGGGACTGAACATCCATAGGGACCGGACCATATCGGTAGCTATCGGTCCGGTTGGTTCTGCCCAATTTTTTTATTTTTTTCGAATAAATTAATAAAGAAAATTTATTTAAATTACTAAATTAAAATTAAGCGAATTATTAATGTGAATTAATTAATTACATTAATATTAATTTGTAATTACAATTTACATATTTAAAATTTTATATTATAAATGGTGATATATTAGATGAAAATTACATAATTAATTATACAATTATTATATAAATAATATATATAAAAAATATTTTTTTATTTGACTATTCAGTCGGTCTGGGGTGAAAAATCCCACCTCGGGACCGGACCAAAAGCTTTCGATCTTTCTATTTCATGGACTGAGATCGACTGGTCTTAGTCTTAGTCTAGTCTGGAACAAACCAGTCAGTTTGGTTTGGAACAAACCAGTCGATTAGGTTGGTTTCTTCGGTCCAGACCGACCAATTTTCGGCCCTAGATGCTATTATACAGAAGACTATTGGTATGACTGCAACCAAAGGTAAAACCAATCCCCTTCTACAAAAGTTTGTTCCTTTCTCTTTAAATCAGCAAATGTTTTCATCCGATCTTGTGCACGATGTAGGTTATCTTTCAATAAACGAAACATTTGATCCAATGTTTTGAATACCGTATTGGAAGTCATACCGGTCAAGGCACTGTAATGAAATATTTCGGTACCGGTACCGTTTCGTGTATCATTTCGGGATAGTCAATATATGAATAAATTATATATATAAATATATATAAAATTATATTTTAAAATAATAGTCTATATATGAATAAATTATATATAAATACATATATATAAATTATAAATAGCTTAGTCTGAATTGTGGGTCAAAAAATAAGCTTGTAGTTTGAAAAAATGAAAAAAAAATTGAAGGCTAAAATATCGGCTGGTACGGGAGGTATTTGGGTCGGTACGAAACTTATATGGTACTTGTATCGGCCCAACGGTATCGACCATATCGGCTGGTTAAAAATAATGAT
Organism: Juglans regia; assembly: GCF_001411555.2. Classification (NCBI taxonomy): domain Eukaryota; kingdom Viridiplantae; phylum Streptophyta; class Magnoliopsida; order Fagales; family Juglandaceae; genus Juglans; species Juglans regia. Next base: position 7,127,246 of record NC_049916.1, read on the forward strand.
TTGATCTCTAGTCAACAATTGCTAATCTACCTCGGCCACTCGGGTGGTACCAGACATGTATGATACAAGCCAAGGAAGTGGAGATCCATACACGACCTAGAAGGGGTCATCTTAGTTGAGCTATGCACCGATGTATTGTACCACCGTTCTACCAATGAAATCCATTATACCAAGTCCTTAGGACGATCTCTAACAAAACATCTGAGATAGTTTTCTAGACTCTTATTAATAGCCTCAGACTGCTCATCCGTCTATGGATGATAGGCAGTACTATGGCACAACTGTACATCGTGACTTTTAAAGAGCTCTCTCGAGAAACTACTGGTAAAAACAGGATCCCTATCAAACATAATAAATTTAGGAAAGAATAATGCTAGTATGCTTCCACATTTTGTTCTCTCATTTTGACAGCTCATGTATTTAATTTTTTTTATAATTTTTTTTACATATTGATTAAAGAATTGATTATTAGTGTATTGGTAGTTTTTTAAGATGTTTAAGGATGTTAAAAAAATATGAAAAAAAAAAAGATTTTGCCTAGGGGCACACTCAACAGTCACTGATGGGCGGCACCCTAGTAGTACTCTTTAGGAAATCCATGTAATTTGAAAAATATGCAGCATAAAAAGTTAGGCAATAGTCTTAGTAGTATAAGGATGTGATAATGAGATAAAATGACTATATTTAGTCAATCTATCCACTACCACCCAAATAACTGAATGAACCTTTGAAACAGGTAGACCCTCAATGAAATCCATTGATATGTCTGTCCAAGGCTGATTAAGAATAGGAAGAGGTTGAAGCAATCCACTGGGCCTAGATTGCTCCACCTTAATCCTCTGAAAAACATCACAACCACGTATGAACTCTTTAACAACACCCTTAAGGCCTGGCCAGACAAACTTCCTCGTAGCCCTGTAAAGGGTTTTGTCTACCCTAAAATGCCCACCTTCAACACTACTATGAAGTAGATGCAACAATCTTTGAATAAAATTGGGGTCATTAGGTACATACAACCTTCCTTGTAGAATAACAAATCCCCCTTAATAGTAAAACTATAAGAAGAAACCTAACCCTTAGCCATGTTCTTACTGTTGGCTTGTATGTGGAGCTTGGTTTGTGAGAAGACAGAAAATTCTTTTGACTATTGCTTGAGCAAATCTCAACCTGTGAATTCGCTCGAGGTGCGCTCGACAGTGGGCTTGAGCGAAGATTAGATAGATTGTTCGCTCAAGGTTCGCGTGATGCTGGGATCGATCGAAACACTAACCCTAGTGTTCGCTTAAGTAGCTCTTGACAGACCGCTCGAGCCAATGTTCTATTGGCTGTTTACTCGAGGTGCTCGACACGTGCTCGAGCAAAGAACAAAGTTTTTTCGTTTAGGGTTTTCAGCATCGTTTTCACTATATATATGTAATATTTGTTCTCTCGTGTGGATGTTCTGTAAATCATAGTGAACAAAGAGAAGCAAATGTGTGAGAGTATATTATGAGAGAGAAAAAACCCTAGAGTGAGAGTGAGATTGTGTGATTAGAGTGGTACTCTTGTAGATCACTGTGTGTGATTGTAATCTCATATAAAATAAAATCTCCTGCAGCTCTGTGAATGTAGGCATGTTGCTAAATCATGTTAATTTTGTGTTGTGTAATTGTTGCTTTTATTTGGTTGTCATCGTTGGTTTCACAATAACTGGTATCAGAGTCATGCTCAGGTTTGAGTGAGAACGATGGCTAAAGACAAAGTGAAAGCACCTGGGATCAAGAAGTTTGACAGCACTGATTTCGGGTACTGGAGGATGCAGATAAAGAACTACCTCTTTGGGAGGAGACTCCATCTTTCACTTTTGGAGAAGAAGCCGGAGAGTATGGACGATGCTGATTGGAACCTATTAGATTGACAAGTTTTAGGGATTATTCGACAGACATTGTTAGGATCGGTTGCACACAATTTTATTAAGTAGAGGACCACAATGGATCTCATGATGACTTTGTCTGTTATGTATGAAAAACCATCGGCAAATAACAAGGTGCATCTGATGAATAAGCTATTCAATTTGAAGATGTCAAATGGTATGTCTGTTGCCCAACACTTGAATGACTTTAATACAATCACAAATTAATTGTCTTTTGTAGAGATTGAGTTTAATGATGAGATCAGAGTGTGGATTCTATTGGCATCGTTGCTAAATAGTTGAGAGACCATAAGGATGGCAGTAAGTAATTCAACTGGCAAGTTGAAACTGAATTATGATGACGTACGTGACATGATTCTTGCTAAGGAGGTACGCAGAAAGGACTCTAGGGAGTTTTTTTTGGTACCGATTTGGCTCTGAGTGTTGACGATAGGGGCAAGAGACACGATAGGTCAAGATCCAAGAGTAGGGGTAGGAGCAAAAATGAGATCTAGCCAACAGATCATTTGATGGAGTTGTGGCAAACCGGGTCACATCAAGGGAGACTACCAGAATCAGGAAAGGATTGATGATGACGCTATGAATGAGGTGGCTGAAGAAATACAAAATGCTCTAATTATTGCAGTGCACAACCTGGTTAAAGATTGTGTGTTGGATTTGCTTTGTGTTATAGCACCTCACATAAAGAGATCATGCAAAACTATGTTGCTGGTGATTTTGGGAAGATGTACACGGCTAATGGAGAGGTATTGAATGTAGTGGGAGTGAGCGATGTGTGCATCGCACTTTCAATTAGGAGCGTGTAGAGTTTGCAGCAAGTCAGACACGTTCCAGATCTGAAGAAATGCCTGATCTCTGTAGGACAACATAACGACATCGGTCATACAATAACATTTTTTGGAGGAGCGTGGAAGGTCACAAATGGTGCGTTGGTCTTGGCAAGTGGCAAGAGAACTAACACTTTGTATTTAACATTAGGGTCCAGTGATGTGTAGGAAAATATATAGGTGTGTCAAAGAAGGCTTGATCTCTCAAATCAGATGGGAAAGTAAAAAGGAGTAAGTTTTGTTGTACCTCATGTACGTCTGGAGAAATCTCACGAGACCATGGTGCAAAGCAGAGGTGTGAGACATGGGAGTAAAGTGTTTGGTGTTCCGGGGATGTCTACACCTATAGTTGGTGCTCGTAGAGTTGCCAGGACAACTAGACATCCACGATGGACACCAACCTTGACTTGTATCTTGCTGACAGAAGGTGGTGAGCCACAGAAGAACAAAGAAATCTTACGAGAAGGGAGATCTAGTAAGTGGGAGTTAGCTGAGGTTGTCAGGGTCGGTTCGAGACTGAATATTCTCAGTGCAATGAGAGTTGTGAGTTGCCAATGGATGTGACGATGCACATGAGAGATTGAAGTTGGGCTTGACTTCAGTGCATCTTTTGGCTTGAAGACAGAAAGCTGTGAGCTGCAGAGGAGATAAGGCTGTGCTAAAATAGTGGCTGGCATGTGGAGAACCAGTCTCCAAGTGGGAGATTGTTGGGTTGCATGTGGAGCCCAGTTTGTGAGCAAAAAAGGTGCAAACAGAAAGTTTGCTCCACTATCACTCGACCCGGCGCGCAAGCGAAGCTCAACCTGTGAGTTTACTCGAGGTACACTTGACAGTGGGCTCGAGCGAAGATCAGACAGATTGTTCGCGTGATGCTGGGCTCGAGCGAAGCACTAACCCTATTGTTCACTTGAGCAGCGCTCGATAGGCCGCTTGAGCTAATGTTTTATTGGCTATTTGCTTGAGGCACATTTGACACTCGCTCAAGCCAAGAACCCAGTTTTGTCATTTAGGGTTTTTAATGCCGTTTTCACTATATATATGTAATGTTTGTTGTCTTGTGTGGATGTTCAGTAAATCAGAGTGAACAATGAGAGGCAAAGATGTGAGAGCATATTAAGAGAGAGAAAAAACCTTAGAGAGTGAGAGTAGAGATTGTGTGAGTAGAGTGGTACTCTTGTAACTCACTATGTGTGATTGTAATCTCCACTGAAATAAAATATCCTGCAACTCTGTGACCTGAATAATTCATCAAGCAACTTTTCTACAATAGCGATAGGAAACTTATCCTTAATAGTTTCATTATTCAAAGCCCTATAGTCTATACACATTTTCTAGCTACCATCCGCCTTCCTTACTAACAAAATTGGAGAAGAGTATGGATTTGGTTTGGGCGAATCACTCAATTATGTAACAACTTCCTTATAATCTTTTCAATTTCATCTTTTTGAAGATAAGGGTATCTGTAGGGCCTAACAAATACAACCTTAGATCCAGGCTTTAAAAAAATAGAATGAATATGAGATCTACTAGGGACAAATAGGGGGGTAAATCGGTTCGGTCCTGTCCGGTCCATCATTTTTCTCGGATCGGATTGGACTGAACATCCCTAGGGACCGGACCGGACCGGTAGCTATCGGTCCGTTCGGTCCGGCCTAATTATTTTATTATTATTATTATTATTATTATTATTTAAAATAAATTAATAATTTTTTTTTATTTAAAATACTAAATTAAAGTTAAGTGAATTATTAATGTGGATTATGTAACTAACTCAATAAAAAACTAATTTATATGGTCAATGATAATAAATTAGATGAAAATTACATTCTTTACATATATAATTACTATATAATTAGTTAATTGATAGAATATTAATTTGTTAATAACATATTTAAAATTTTATATTTTTAATGGTGATAGGTTATATAAAAATTATATAATTAATTATATAATTATTATATAAATAATATATATAAAATATATATATTTTAAATTCGGTCGGTCCGGTCTGATCCAAGGTGGGAAACCCTTGGATCGGGACCGGACTGAAAATTCTCAGTGCTCTATTTCAGGGACCGAGACCGACTGGTCTCGGTCCTGGGTCGGTCTGGTCCGAGCCGGACCGAGCCAACTTGTCTAGTCGGTTTCTTCAATCCGGACCAAGCAACTTTCCCCCCAAACGGAAAACCCTTTTGGTTAAAAAAAAAAAAAGTCTTGATAAGTAGATAAAAGGTTTTGAATAACCTGAGGAATTTCCTTAGTTTCTACTTGTTTCTCCATAATCTGTAACAACACCTCTTTTGTCACTTATTATTTTTATTCTAATATTAATTAGAATAAAAGAGAAATTTAATTGGGTTTCTAATTTTATATTTGAATTATTCTATTCTCAAGTTAGTGTGTAGACCACATCATTACCATTACTTAAGTGATAAAATTTAATTTGTAAGATTTAAATTTTAAAATTTCTTTTTCAAATTAAATTATGTTAAGTAAAATCTTTATTAGGTGTATTATCCACACTGGCTTATAAATAGAATTTTTATATATATATATATATATATTAACTAGACTTTTCAGTTGGCGCTGTGTTTTTTTTCCTAATATCAATCATATAAAGAAAGAGTGATGCTAGGCTACCACCCAGCAGTGATTGCTGGGTGTGTTGCCTAAGCGAAATTCATCTTTTGCCCTTTTTTTCTTTTCACATTTTTTAACATATTTAAATATTTTTAAAAATAAAAAAATATATCAATACACTAATAATTATTTTCTTAATCAATAAACAAAAAAAAAAAAATATTAAATACATGAATGGCCAAAATAAGGAAGTAAAATGAGAGGATATAGAAGCATTATTCATTGAATAAGAAATGATAATCCTTTACTAGCTTGTAAGGGATATTCTCACGAGGGTTATATTGGTCAATTGATATTTCCCACTCCCTTCAGAACTAGGATTCTCCACGACCTGGCCCGTCCAAAACACTATATATGCATCCGTAATGCCTTTTATGGTCATCAAGTGATCAAACTCCACGGACAGTTACTTCGCAGCCTTCTCTTCTCATCGGTCAAAACCTGGTCCCGTCGATCGAGCTGCCATTCTCTAGGTTGGTTTTCTAACTTCTTTTGCGTTTTTTTCTCGTTTTCGAGAAGTCCTATATACAATCAGAGCAAGATTGGTGTGCAGTTCTATTAATAAATAAAATAAAATAAAATAAAATATTATTTTAAAATAAATATTATTATAATTTTAATTTTTTTTTAAAGTATGGATTTATATTAGCAGTTCCGGTATGTACTGACTCTTTTCTTTTGTATTTATTTTTAGAAAGAAATTTCTAGACCAGAAAATCATGATGCAGTATTATATTCTCCATTGTTTCTGTAATTTCCTTCTCCCATGGACCCTATTTTTCCCGCTGTGCATGTATAGTAATTTTGTTAGTATTCGATCCCCTAATATTTCACTTATAGAAAGTGATGAAATCCTTACCAGGAGTCTCCATTATTCTCAGCTGGCTATATATATATTTCTCAACCTTGCCTTTTGATGTTTTGATCAAAGGAAAATTGTGCTATATATGTGTATTTCTGTTGTTTCATTTGAGATTTTTTTTTTTTTTTCCTTCCATTTGAATCATATTCACTCTTTCACTCTAGTTTGTAATTTTTACATGCATTTTTTAAAAACATGTAGGTACCGATATCATGTGGTCCTCACTTCCTACAGATTTGGTGGATTCCATTGAAGAGAGTCTTGTCCTTTACATTGACAAAGTTAGACTCCGTTGTGTTTGCTCTTCGTGGCGTTCTCACCTTCCAAAACTATCAAACCACTCAGTCGTCGGTCCGTGGTTGTTGCTACCTGATAATCTTGGAAGCAAGACATGTGGATTCTGGAACCCGCTTGAGAAGAATGTATACAAACTAGATTTGCCTGAGGCTGGAGATCAGATAGCTTTTAAGGGATCAGACCATGGCTGGGTTGTGATTCATGACAAGAAGGATGCAATATATGCACTAAATCCACTTACAAGAGCCAGAGTTTGGCTTCCTCCAAGGTCCAAGTTTCCTGATATAAGAGAGTATAATGCTCATAATCAAGACAATGAGTATCAACTTTGGGAGGGGATTCCCGATGGCGATGGATGTTATAATTTCAAGGAATATTATTCCTTGGGTGCAACTCATGTCAGGAACAGTCTCCTACAAAAAGTTGTCTTTTCTTCGAGTCCTACTTGCAGTGATTTTGTGGCAGTGGCTATCTTTGGTGAATATGCAAAACTAGCCTACTGTAAACGTGGAGACAACAAATGGTCATTACTTGATGAAGACATCCCTCTTATGGAAGATCTCTTATTTCATGGAGGCAAATTGTACGGAGTTCAACATCTTGGACGGCTGGTAGTTTTTGACAATATTATGAATGCAGGTTCTAATTCATGTCCAAAGCCAAAGTTCAAAGACATTGTACCTACGAGATTGTTGCTCGACAATTTATATTTGTGTTGGTCTTCTAGTACTGGGCTAATGTTGGTCCGAAGGGACATGAAATATGACGACGTCGATGAGTACGATGAACATGGGGACCAGATAATCACACTTGAGACTGTTGGTTTTGAGATTTTCAAACTCGACACAATTGCTCAAACATGGTGTGAGGTTAAAAGCTTAGGAGATGATGTGCTGTTCTTGGGATTGAATTCCACTATATCCTTTTCGTCTCTCGATTTTCCGAGCTATAAGAGAAATTGTATATATTTTACTGACACCCAACTAAACTTTCAAATCAAGGGAACTGGAAGGGATTTGGATGTAGGTGCATTTAGCTTGGATGAAGAAAAGTTTGAGCACTTTCGAGCTTATGTAGGTGACTCAAAATCTGTTTGGCCATCTCCAATTTGGGTTGTGCCCAGTCCTTTTAATTGATCAGTTAACCTTTTTAGTTTATTCAGGGCTAAATATTTTTTAGATCACTTCACTTGAGTTATCTTTGTAGTTTAATAAATGATACTTAGGTTTAGAAAATTACAACTTTGCACAATGGAAGAGATTCCACTCAGTATCCAACTCCATAGCTAGCGACCACACCCACATCAAACCAGTGCTGCTCCGCCGTTGTCCAAACCATTGAAGCGCCCGTCTCATCCATCCTTCCAGAAACCATCGTGAAAGCCTAAGTCAAAACCTTAATCTAATCCTAGCCTCGAATCCCCGTCTAAAACTAGACCGCTCTCTTTGCGATGATGTCCAACCCTTCTATCCCTCTCTTTGCGCTCAATCTCTCCCATGGCTCCATTGTTTTCCTCACCTACAATGGGGAGCGCACAGTTTCCGGCCCAACCTTCCACCTCGCTGGTTCCTTCAGCCGCAAGATGACCATGGACGACCTCATCGAGAAGTAGATGCGGGTAACGCGCCAGGAGAACCTGCATTGCGAGCTCGTCTCCTTTGACGGCGACTATGGCAACGGGTTCCAGCACTACGTCAACGAGACGCTCGTGTTCGCCATCAAACGTGCTTGGTTCTGTTATGAGGCTATGGGGAAAGAGACGTATGGCAGAGAGTTAGGGTTACATGGCACCGAAGACAAGGTAGAACTGAAGTGAAGGAGTTCGGGAAGTCAAGTGAAGTAAAACCTGGTACCAAAACGCATAGCGGCAGCCTTGAACCGAGTACCAAAACGCACAGCAGCAGCTATGATTGAAGCTCACCATTTCACCCAAACCGCACCGTTTCGTTGGATTTATTAAACGCCCCGTTTGCATAATTTCAGTTATTTACATTTCAGACTTGTATTTCTTTAAAAGGTCTAGAACGTGGTATTTGAATTTCTGCTTTATTTAGTTATGAGTTAGGGCACGTGTCCATATGTTACTGCTTTGGTTAGTTACTCCTGCGTGGGTATTAGGATAGTCCGGGGGCACAAACTTGGGCATCTGACATTTTATTTTGAGATTATTGAATCAAGTCTATGGGAGGTTAAGGGTCCCTCGAAGAACCTTATATCCATCTCTTTTCCAGTTTTCCTTAGAGTCATTTCCACAAACAGCTCACCTGCATAACGTTTTCCATCAATTATCAACCCATAATTACTACTATCCAATCCATTTACAACATACACATCACAGGGATATTACAGGTTCATGTATGTTACTGTCTCGGATGAAGGGAAAGTTGGAAAGTGAATTTGGCAATTCTGAGAAATCCAGATGAGGAAAAGTTTGTGGAAAGATTGCGGTTGGGTTGGGAATGCACTAAGCAATGCACTGGTTCTTTTCCTTTTCCTCGGGTGATCAGTTTCGACCGATGATGGGTGTAAATGTAATATACCTGGTGTTGGGTTTGATCCGATGAAACCGACTTTAGTCGGGTGTACCCTTGTCGGGCTTTTCGGATTCATTGGGCGAGGCCTTCTTTTGCACGGGCCTAAACAAAATCATGACTCATGCATATATATATATATGATTGACCCAATTCACAGCGCAGTAGTGCTACAACAAGCTAAAATATCATATGGCTTTCTGATCCAGCAGTACCATCGCTTACTCACTCTTAAAACAAAAATCAAAATGACAAATCTTACTGTGATAAAAACTGATCGATAATATTTTTATGAATCCAGATTTTCTTTTGTTCCAATATCTAGTTATCCTAGACGGCTAATTCATGCTGCATGATCTACCTTATCCTCCTCTGCTTGCTTTTAAAATAACACTTTTCCTATATATGGACAAAGTAAATCTGCAAGATTAGAGAAAGCCCAAGAAGATTCTTCAAAAAGAAACATTTCTTTCCATGCATGCATGCAGAGAAAGATACCAAATTTGATCTAGACGATAAGTTGGCACGCGTTTTGTGTAACAAAACAGAGGAAATGGACGAGAGTGCTCAGAGAGCATGAGGCATGGAATTCTGGAAAGTGCTCTTGAATTCAATTATTACTGTGCACGATACAAGCAGCTACTTATACACATATTTCCTAACAAACTAACCGATTTACATACTAAAAACAAAAGGTATCTTAATATGAAAATATGTACAAATAATAATGAAAAGAATAATCGACATAATAAAAAGGAAGTGTAGCGTAGCTGGTCATCATTCTTCAGACTTCAGTATTTCTTTTAAACGACATGTAGCCGTTATGGGTGGATGACGACCTACAGCTTCATTATGTAATAGCCCCTGCAAGATGGAGAATAGAGATTCACTATTCCCATCTTGGATAAATGTTTTTGTAGAAGATAATAATGCAATGCCTTTGTAAAGATGTCAGCTAGCTGGTATTGGGATGCAATATGAGCTGTGGTGACAGCTCCTTCTTAACTTTTATCCCTTATTAGGTGACAATCCAACTCAATATGCTTAGTCCGTTCATGGAAGACCGGATTGACAGTTATGTGTAGAGCGGCTTGGTTGTCACAATAAAGTACTGCAGCTTGTGGACGTGGAATTTTAAGATCAGAAAGCAGGTAGCGCAACCAAGTGAGTTCGGAACAAGTTGAGGCCATGGAACGGTACTCGGCTTTAGCCGATGAACGAGATACCAATTTATTTTTTTGTTTTCCAAGAAACAAGTGAATCACTAAGAAGGATACAATATCCTGTAGTAGATTGACGAGTGTCGGGGCATGAAGCCCAATCCGAGTCGCAATAGGCTTTGAGCTGAAATTGAGAGGTAGATGGCAGCAAAATACCTTGTCCCGGGGCAGCTTTGATGTATCTTAGTACTTTGTGAGCAATGGATGAATGTTGAGTCCTTGGGTTGTCCATAAATTGACTAAGGAGCTGCACAACGTAGCACAAATCAAGCCGAGTGAGGGTGAGATACAACAAGCGACCAATGAGCCTCCTATAAGAGCTTGGATCTGAAATGGGGTCGCCAGAATCCTTGCTCAATTTAAAATTCTGGTCAATTGGCAGCTTGGTGGGTTTGCTACCAAGGGTTCATGAGTCAACCAAAATATCCAATGCATACTTGCGTTGGCATAGGTGAATTCCTTTAGAAGATCGGGCAACTTCCAAGCCAAGAAAATAGCGTAAAGAACCAAGATCCTTGATCTTAAATTGGCTATTAAGAAAAGATTTGAGACCTATGATGGTTGTGGGACAATTTCCAGCCACAATGATATCGTCTACATAGACTAATAAGACAGTAAATACAGTACCATCAAGCTTGATAAAAAGGCTATAATTGGCTCTAGATTGTTGAAAACCAAAGGCAATAAGAGAGGAGGAGAATTTTGAGTACCATTATCGTGATGCCTTAAGGCCATAAAGGCTCTTAAGTAACTTGCATACTTGTTGAGGTCCTCCTTTGTTATATCCCTGGGGTTTGCGCATATAAATCTCCTCTTCTAAGTCACCATGGAGAAAGACATTGTTAACGTCAAATTGATGAAGAAACCATCCTTGGATGGCTGCCACCAAGAGCAAAACCCGAATTGTCACAAGTTTAGCTACCGAAGAAAAAGTCTCTGTATAATCTATGCCCTCTTGTTGTGTAAAATCTTTGGCAACAAGTCTTGCTTTTAATCTCTCAACTGACCCATCATAATTAAACTTAGTTTTGTAGACATACTTGCAGTCAATGATATCTTTTCCAGGAGGTAAATCAGTGATAATCCAAGTTTGGTTCTGTTCTAAAGCTTCCAACTCATTATTCATGGCTTGACACTAGCCAGGGTGTGCCACGGCTTGCTTGTAGGTTTGAGGTTCAAACACAGTGGAAATAGAGGTGGAGAAGGCACTAAAAGTAGGTGAAAATTTCTGGTAAGAAAGAAAATTTGATAGTGAACAAGGATTACCATGAGGAGGTGTAGAAGCCTTGGATAACGATTGATCTGAAGCTGAAAATGAGGCCTGGTCACAGTAGAAGTCTTGCAAGTACTGGGGAGCTCTTCTTGATCTGGTAGACCTACGAAGTGGTAGAGTATTGGATGGACTTGGGAGGGGTGGAGATGGAGGAGAATTGATGGGAGATGAAGGAGAGGATGTAGTGGGCAGAGATGGTGATATGGTTTCTGGGAGGGTAATGGAATTGGAGGGTGGAGTTGGAGTGGGAAAATCAATATTATTAGATAATGGTTGGGAGAAAACAAAGCTGAGATTAGAGGATGTGGTGGAAGTAGGGATGGGCAAGGATTGAAAATGGAATATTGACTTATGGAAAATTACATCCCGAGAAATGAAAATGGTTTTGAACTCAATCTCAAGTAGTTTATACCCTTTGGTACCAAATGGGTAACTAAGAAAAATGCACATGCGACTTTGGGGGTCAAATTTTTTTTCTACCATGGGAAAGGGTAGAAGCAAAACAGAGGGAACAAAAAATTTTGAGGTGAGAATAGGTGGGTGGAGTATGTAATAAAAGTTCAAATGGAGTTTTATTCATGAGAAGTGGACTAGGGGTTCTATTAATTAAGTAGGTTGCCGTTAACACATAATCATTCCAATATTCTGTTGAGAGACCAGCTTGGAGGTTTAAAGCACGAGCCACGTTAAGTATGTGTTGGTGCTTTCTCTCAATAATTCCATTTTGTTGAGGAGTGGCAACACAAGTGGTATGTACAATTCGTTTGGAGTTAAAAAAATCTGTCATGAGGAATTCACTGCCATTGTCAGTTCTCAATATTTTGATTTTTAGTTCTGATACCATCTAATAGAATAGAGGAAAGGGACGAGAGTGCTCAGAGAGCATGAGGCATGGAATTTTGGAAAGTGCTATTGAATTCAATTATTACTGTGCACGATACAAGCAGCTACTTATACACATATTTCCTAACAAACTAACCGATTTACATACTAAAAACAGAAGGCATCTTAATATGGAAATATGTACAAATAATAATGAAAAGAATAATCGACATAATAAAAAGGAAGTGTAGCGTAGCTGGTCATCCTTCTTCAGACTTCAGTATTTCTTCTAAACGACATGTAGCTGTTATGGGTGGATGACGACCTGCAGCTTCATTATGTAATATTTTGATAGATAAGATGAATAAGGCATTGCTTGTATAAAAAATTAATAATGATCTATTCTCAGATATTTTCTTTTCAAACATCACTCAAATATAAAATAATTTTTAATTTTAAATCTTTAACTTTTTTATCTAGTCTTTACCTCATCATTATCTGACCAAATACAAAACTCAATACAATTTTTTCAATTTTGAAAATGAAAATAATATTAAAAATTATATTCAAATAATTTTTTAAATTTATAAATATTTTTATTCAACTTTTTCTTTCTCATCATTTCTCAAAATCTAAAAAAACATCTTAACTCAAATCACTTCACTATTATTTACAAATCATTTCACTATTATTTATAGATATTCTGAGATATTCTAAGGGTCCAAACACTTCATAGATCTAAATTTTTCAACAGCTGATGTAACAATAAAAAATAAAATTAATTAAGTGGTTTGATAGAAAACAAAAAAGATGTTTAAGAAATTATAGAGGTGATAGATCATGTACTCTTACTTGGTAGTTACTTTCAACAAAATCTTTATCTTCCCCTTGTTGACTGTGGAATGTACTCTTACTACAACAAAATTAAGATTCTGGGACGATTTTTTTTTTCTTTTGGACAAAATGAAAATCGTCTCAAAATATAACTTATTGAGACGAAATTCTTATTTCATCCCTAAAAAATGACGGAAGTTGTTTACAGTTAAAACATAGAATATTTGTTAGAACGGTATATGTAGGGACGAGAAATTTTGTAAAATAAGCATTTGAATGGATAGTATATACGGTCGAATGAGAATTTGATGCATTAAATGACTAAATCTAGTAAGACATTGACATAACATTCAAACAACATACAACACCTTTCGAACGTCAAGGTGAATCGATGTTCGAACGTAAAATAAAGGGTTCGAACGGATGTTAATTGCAGAAATATTTTCGAACATAATAAAATAAATATTCGAACGGATATTATATATGATCAAAATTGGTGGGTTAAGTCACTAAATTTAATGGGACATTGACTTACTATTAGAACAATTTATTGTATGGTTCGAACGACCTGGTTAATCAATGTTCGAACATAAAATAAAGTGTTCGAATAGAAATTTATTGCAGAAATATCTGGTGGGAATGGAGAAACATTCGAATGGTTTTATGTTACATTCAAATGATGATAGAATTTCTAAAATTTTTACTTAATTATGGAGAAATTTTTAATTTATAAAAAAATAGCAATTAAAGAATATATATATATATACACAATAGAAATCAATAATTAATGTAGAAAAGAAAAAGAAAATTCTTAATTAAATTAATTTTACAAAACACAAAATATTATCCACAAAAAAAAAGAAAAAGAAAATGCAAATAAAAAATATAGACTACTACTGAGGTAACTCTCTGACCACATCCTCTACTCCAGTTAGACGAGTCTCTAGCTGAGTTAGCCGAGTACTGATCGTGACCTGATTCACAGAGATGTATCAATCTATATAAGTAAGTTAGAGGTGCTAGAATTAATCTCTGTACATAAGTCTAAAATGGCACTTTGAATCTCCGTATGCACTGCATCAATCACCTCCGGCCAATACTCCATGATCTCTCGAGTATGCATCTCCCTGAGTATCAATCGGCTCTGAAATTGGAGCACGAAGACGACATCTTGAGTGTCCTGTGCTTCGTGACATGGTGGAGGAGTTGATTAGTCAAATCGGCTCTTGGACACGCTCTGCAATATCTGGCAGGATCCCGGCGTGTAGCAGAAATCTTGTGATCACAATCTCAAATGGCAGTATATCCGTCATAATGTACAGAGCCTCTAATTGAATTCTAGTGAAAATTCTGTGAATTGTAGTAAAATAGTTTGTGAATAGTAGTGATATTGTTTGAGTTGAGTATTTTTTAGATTTTGAGAAATGAGAAAGAAAATGTTGAATAAAAAATATTATATAAAATTAAAATATTTTTAGGATATAGTTTTATAATATTACTTTTATTTTAGAATTTAAAAAAGTTGAATTATTTTTTAATTGAAAGTTTGGGAAAGAGTAATGATTAGTTTGAAAATTTTGCATTTGAATTATGTTTAGAAAAGAGATTAGATGAGATGAGATAAAATAAGAATTTTGGGATGAGATCTATTTCCAAACAAGCCCCGAGTGTTCTCTCCAAAAACGGAAATGAAAATGGGTGAAATGAGTGAAATGATGACTTGTAGGCCTAATACACTTCTGAAAAGTGAAGTATGAGCTTGAGTGACACATTGATAGGTGGTGATTAGGTCACAAAAATATGCAAATAGTGAGTGATTTTCTGCCAATGAAACTTCCAAGAGAAGAGTGGTGGTGAGGTGGCATTTTCCTCTCACATCAAGTGACTATTTGGGACTGTCATGAGAAAAGGTAGGCCTGCCATGGGTGGGTGGAAACTTCTTCAAGAAGTTTTGCCAAGGTGGTCAAAATTTGTGGGCCTTAAACAAGTGGGCTTCAATTTGGGGTTTGATTAGAGTTTGAGATGCTGTCAAACCCAAATTCATTTTTTCTTGACCCAATCAAAATTTCAAAGTCTAAAAGGTTGAATGATGATGTTATAATATGAATTTGAGGGATTAATAGCATGTGGAAGTGATTTAATTAAGTAGTTAAACACAATGCTAGAAATTGGTTCAATTTAGGGTTTGGAAACCAAGTTTAGGGTTTGGGGAAACCGTTTAGGATTTCCGTTTCAACCAAGCTTTTAGTGTTTCAATTGGATTCCAACTATTTACGGTTTCAATAGTACTAAAACCCTATTTGATTTGGCACAAAATGGACGATTGGATTGAATATGGTTTTGTTTAGGTGACATGATCTCACACCTTGAATTTTTTCACATTTCCATCTCATGGTTCCTCTTGGTGCCTAGTGTTCTATACTATTCAGTAATTGTGGTTAAAACCTTGCCAAGTGTCCAAATAAAACTTTTTTAACCTAATTTGGACATTCCACATTGTGATTTTGAAAACATTACACTTGGTGCTACTATTGAGGTTATTATTCACTTTGGGAAAAGTGTAATAAATTTTGTTTTGTAAAATTCTAAACATACACACAAACCTAATATGCAATTTGTTTATCGAAATCCAACTCCGAAGTGTCTTAAAATAAACAAAACATGTTTTCAAACAAGCGTTTCGTCTTAAAATTGGAAATGGTTTATTGCGCCATAAAATCATAAATATTCCTCTAAGTTTAATGGCGTAGACCATATTTCATCCTGGCACTTCTAACTATCTTAAATAAATAAAATCGTATTTCTGACACCACAGTGAGTGGTAACACTGACTATGCTGACAAATTAAAGCTTATGCGATTAATAGTCGATTCGTGAAAACTCCATGTCTTCATAAGGTTCCTAAAGCCTATAGAAATTCCACCATTGAATTTCTAGCTAGTTGTTACACTAACCATCACCAAAAAGTTTATGTGACAGTTAAATTTTTTCCCTTGATGGTTTCATCCATCACAAAACAAAGAATCTGTTGTAGTGTAAAATGTTGTATGTGTTTTTTGGAAAATAAGAAAGAAAAAGTTGAATAAAAGTATTATAAAGTTAAAATATTGGTAGAATATAATTTTTTTAATATAATTTTTGTTTTTGGGTTGGAAAAGGTTGAATTATTTTTTATGTTTTATTTGGAAGTTTGGAAAAATCGTAATAATTAAGTAATGATTAGATGAAAAAAATAATATTTCAAGTTAAAATGTATTTGTGTTTAAGTGGCATTTAGATGTTGAGATGAGATGAGCTAAGACCATCTCAACATCCAAACAAGTAGGGGTGTAACTGGTCCTGTTCGGTCCGGTTTTGGACAAAATACATACCGGTTTTGTATTTTCCAAAACCGATTACGCACAGGTTACCCTCCTAAACCGGTACTTCCGGTTTTACTAGTTTCCAGTCTGGTTTTCTGATTTTTTTAAAATATAAGTTTCACAATTTATCATTAAAAATTTGTTTATAAAAAAAATGATTTAAAAAAAACTAATTTATACTTTTATTAATATATTAGATTATATAATAATATTAATATTAGACTATTGCTATAGTTATACGTTATATATTAGTATTAGTTATAAACTATATATTTAATATTAGTATTAGTTATAAACTTTTAGTAAAAACTTGCAGCATTAATTATAAGTATAACTATAATCATTAGTCTATATTAGACTATTAATATTAGTTATAAACTTTTAGTGATTTAGTATTAACATTTTATGTAATAATTTATAAATTATAATAAGAAATTATTTCATATATGAATATATATAATTATATATTATATATAAAAATTTCACATAAAAATTTATAATTATACATAATATATAAAACTTATATATATTAATATATATATATATATAATATTTTGTATAAAAGTTATATATACAATAATACAAATATTATTTTTTATATATATTTTTTATCAACCGGTCCGGTCCTGTCCGAAAAATCCTAAAACCGGAACCGGCCGGTTTTCACATTCTAAGACACGGTTCAGGATCGGACAGATTCAAAACTGGTAAAACCGGTCCGGTCCGGACCGATTTTCCGGTTTGAATTTACACCCCTACAAACAAGGCACTATATTACCACAAACTTAAAGTCTCACATAATGTTTGTAAACTTAAGTCTAGTTTGGATAGCAAGATAATCGTATGTCATCTCATCACATATTAATATTCAAACACCATAAACACATCAATATTTAAATTTTCAAATTTTTCATATAATCGTTATAACTTTTCTAAATTTTCAAACAAAACACAAAAAATAATTCAACTTTTTCAAATTTCAAAACAAAATAATATTAAGAAAATATATTCTAACAATATTATAACTTTATAATATTTTTATGCAACTTTTTCTTTCTCCTTTTGCAAAACCCCATAAAAAGCTTAATTCAAACAATTTCACTAATATTCATAAATAATTTCACTACTATTCACAGATCATCTCATTTTATCTCACTCTTCAAACCAGGCCTTAAGTACTATATATTGTAATCTTGGGGAGCAACCCACTGATCAATCTCTGCTGGAACTCTAGAAGCATTACTGATTAACTCATGACTAGCAAACTGAAGGAATTGATCAAATGATCAACAGGGTGATGGCCGTCTGTACATTAGGAGAGGAAAAATGGTTGGCTTGAAGGCTCATTATCTGGCAGTACTAGCTAGGTTTTCAAGAATTAGTAATGCACAAGACCTTTGCAAAAATCGTGTACCATGCATAAGGCTTAACTAGCTAGGTTTAGAAATATTTTTAGCTCGTATTGTTGAATTCAGATTCAAACCCGGTAACTTGACAGAGAAATCTCACGTACATCTAGCGAAACTCACTTGAATTTGTCTTCAATCAGAACTCTGTGTAAACCAGGTCTTTTACGCCTCATCTTTCTATTGAATGGTAGAACTAGAATGCATATACTCACACCAGATTATACCCACTCTAGTTAATTTATAAAAATAAAATTTTAATTATGTTATCTATTTTTAAGTATTTTAGACTTTTATTTGTTGTTAATTAGGGCCACATGTCACACTCTAATAGGTTACCATGCATGTGGCAACCTGGTGTCAAATGAATTGGCGGGACATGATAGAAGCATTTAATTATAATTGCAAAATTTTGCATACAAAGGGAGCATAAATTATAGAAAAATTATTCTCGTCAGTCACTATTCATCATCTTACACTCTACATCTTATGAAAAACACTCCCACATCTTAAAAAAATATTCTTACATCTTATAAAAAAGTTATAAATACGGAGTGTAAGAGTGAATAGTGATTGATGCATAACATTCCTCTAAATTATAAAGTAGTGATTTGTAAACGGGCTAAAACCTACAAACTGATTATACAATTAACTTCTTTAATTTATTTTCTGTGGTACACTTCTTTAAATTGGCTATCTATCTTCTTCTTCTTCTTCTTTTTTCTTTAAATTGAGGCAATCTGATCGTCCATTCTTGAAACACTTAAATTGCTTAATAAAAGAAAGGCTAACCAATTGGCTGAATGAGGTGGCTAGACTAGGCAATGTTTCAAGAAATGAATTTAAGGCTTAAAATAAGCAAAAATGTCCTGATCTAATCTCTCAAAGAATACATGAAGTTTTGGGAATGAAGTCTGGAATAAAAAAAAAAAAGAAAAAATTGATTTGCACTTAACCAAAAGAAGGAATAATGAGGAATATAACAATCTTTTTTTTTATGTAATTCCAAATGAAAACTTAAAATAGAAGAAAGATAACACTTCGGGAAAAACTGATTGGCTCAAAACTCGCAATGGTCATGGATAGTCTCCACTCCGTTATCTTCAAGATTCTTTTTTCAAGTTTTATAGGCTAAGAACCCATGATATGCATAACAAAAACATATATAGAAGGAATCAAACAAGCAAATGACACAAAAGTTGAAGTTAAACTACTTGATCTCACTCCAAAGTAAAATGAAACGTTGTCCTCAATGTGAAAATGATATGCTCAAATAGATGTGGTGAATGCAAAAAGCAAAATACATTAAGAACACGAGCACTTGGAACAATAAAAGTGAGGCAAGGAGAAAGAATAGCATTAGTACTTGATCAAGCTAGAAATCTACTACTTGCAATATATTAGCTAAAACAAACAAAAGAACCTAGCAACTAAAACAATAATCAAGTAAAATGATTTAAAAAAAGAGATGCTTTAGGTCAGATGCAGCGAGTAGCTCAGTTTTACACCCTCCAATGGGGTAAAGTCACGTAAGCTTTCTAATGTACTTACCCTAAAAACAAATACATTTGATCAAACTCACTTGAGGAACAAGCCCACTCTCAAAAAAGCTCTCTCTCTCTCTCTCTCTCTCTCTCTCTCTCTCTCTCTCTCCCTTCGAACTGTGATCCCTTTTGTTTACTACTTAGCCTTCCATGATCATTATGCCCTTCTTGTCTCTTTCACTTCTTCCTCTCTCTAAAGATTTTACTGATTATCATGAAAAGTAGAGTTGGCAAACACTGTCAGCGGGCCTCTACTTAAGTGGATCTCGAAATGGATCAGCGACATGCAGTCAATCCAAATCAAATAATGGACTTATGATGTATGTCACTGATCATAACCAAGGATCATGGGAAAAAGTTAGTGAAAGTCTCATTCAGTTTGTTAAGATCAGCAACATGCAGCACAAATACTTTCACTGTGACTTCCAGTCGTAGTATAATAGTCTGTTTATCTAACTATATCAAAATCACTTCAGGCGACTTCGCCTTGTGGAAATTGGGTAGGGGTCAAGTCATTGGCCCCATATCTTTTTTTTTTTTTTACTATGTTGTACTAGCTAGTTTGGAATGAATGTCGAGACCTCTCACCCTGTTATCTCTTGTATCATGTAACTATTTTATATATTTATAATAGGGTTGTGCATCCGAGTACGGATCTAGATATTTTCGTATCTGAATCCGTACTTAGATTTTTAAAATCGGGCGGATACCCACCCGTACAAAACCTATTACAACTCGAGTAGGTACCCGGTTCCGGATTGTAACCAGTATCCGGTTTTAACTCCACCTTTTTTTTTTTAATAACTAAAATGACGTGGTTTTGAAATAAATATTATGTTTTAAAAAAAAAACACCTAGTTACGAATAACCAGTTAAAGAATCGGATCCGTAACCGCTCAAGTCCAATATTCAGGCAGATAACCGCCTGGATTTTCGAGTTCTAGACCAGTCCGGATGCACACCTCTAATTTATAATATACTTGCTTAGAAAAAAAAAAAAAACTCATATTATGAATTACCATGTATGTTTAGAACTCGTTTAATTGTTGATCTATCTCTTCCTAAAATGTTAACCTTGTGAGTTTTATAGCTCCCTCATGCTAAAACCACATCACTTGCTAACTTTACGCATGATCTGTACACCTCCCTCGTCCTAAAATAACCCCTATCATGCTAGCCTTATGATTTGCATATGTCGATCCCTTATGCACCTGCCCTTCAATTTATAGTAGCAGTTCATCCTTGAGCGTGATCCTATATTGGTCTATATATATGCTATATATATCCTTTATTAATGTGGCAATTGATAGGGCAAAGGTCTCGATTATTATAGGCTACCAGGTGGCTTTGCCTGTTGCTTTTGTTCTTTACCAAGTCTATATTGTCTCACAGATTAAACCCATGGCCTATCTCATACCCAAAACTTGAAGAGATAAAAGGATACGTACCCCTCCCTCTAATGGAGAGAGGATGCAAGTCCACGTAAATGAAGAAATGGTGATTAGTGATTATAAATAAAAACACAACACGTGGGCGGCAGGATTCGAACCTGCGCGGGCAAAGCCCACATGATTTCTAGTCATGCCCGATAACCACTCCGGCACGCCCACCTTCTTGTGGTGTTGTTCCCAAGTAGTTTTATTATTTAACTAAAGAAATTCTGTAATTTTCTTCATGTGGGCATGATGTCAAAATCCTTGTCCTAATTGGTATAACCTCAGCTTCTAAAATAAAAGTTTGGAGTTTGAAATCTCCTTCCCTAAATGCTTGACAAAAGAAAAAAAAAATTGAGGTGCATGATGAGTTGCACATTAGTGAGAAAATTACAGAGGGCCGCTTAAAGAAATTTTTAGAAAAAGCAAGTATATGAAAAGATCGATAAATCCAAAAAGTCATTGCCCAATCAAGGAAAAGCTAATCCAAAACTTTCTTAAAATATCGAACTAAAATATTACGCACCTAAAAAAAAGAAGAGAGATTGACTTAGGTCTCCTCATTGTCCTATATAACATCGATCGAGATTGACCATTATTAAATGTCTAATGAATGTCTTCACGGTTTCATCGTCAGTAATAGGGGTGAGAATTGGTCAGTCTGGACCGGGAAAACTGACCGGACCGGATCGAGAATAGTCCCAATCGGTCTCGGTCCGAATTTTATAGGACCGATTTTATTCAGTCCGATCCACGGTCCAGAGGGTTTTCAGACCGGACCGGGCCGAATGAAAATTTTTAAAAAAATTATATATATTAATTATATAATTCTCATTTAACCAATTAACATAATCCTATCACTAACTCACCATTAAATAATTGTTAACTAATAGTCTAATACTAATATTTATAATTTTATACTAATACTAATATTTATACTAATACAAGTATTATATTAATAGTCTAGACTCTAGACTCTACTTCTATACTCTAATATGATATATAAAAAAAAAAATACTAATAGTCTAATATAGACTAAGATTCTACGACTATAGTTATAGTTATACTAATATTATAATATAGTTATAACTTATACTAAATCACTATAACTAATATTAGTATATTACTAATAGTCTAATACTAATACTATTATATAGTTATAACTTATACTAATCATGGATTCATAATAACTAATCACTATAAGTCTATAGTATTAATGTATTATTGTATCACTATATCATTATAATATAAATTATATAATATAGTTATAACTTGTACTAAATCACTATAACTAATATTAGTATATTACTATTTACTAATAGTCTAATACTAATACTATTATATAGTTATAACTTATACAAATCATGGATTCATGATTCATAACAACTAATCACTATAAGTCTATAGTATTAATGTATTATTATATAATATATAGTATTAGTATCACTATATCATTATAATATATATTACTATTACTATTGGTAATTTAGTATTGGTATACTCTATTGTTATTTAGTATAATATAAGTATTATATTATACTAAGTACCAACTATATAACTATTATAAGTTATAATGACTTAACTCATATAAGAGTTATGGTATTAATAATTTAATAGCATATTATAAAAGTTATAGTATTATAGCATAATATTTGTATAATAGTATAGTATTAATATCACTATAAGTTATAAGTTATAACCATATATACCTAATAGGCTAATAGCCTAATGCAATGATTTATTCATCATATAATGATATACCTAATACAATGATTTATTAATCACATTACAAATTTACATATACAAAATGTAAAAACTTAAAAGTTTAATAGATGGAAGAATTGAAAATTATCATAAATTTATAATACATTGAATTTGAGTCATTGACTCATTGAGTGACATTGACAATGTGACATACTCTAAGTTAGTAACAAATTAGCAATTAGCAATTAACAATTAACATCATAAATATAATTATCATTAATTTTTTTTAATGAGTTAATTAAATAATCCACATTAAGTAATTTATTTAATTTTAATTTTATTAATTTAAATAATTTTTTTAATTAATTTATGTGCCAAAAAGATAAAAGAATCACAGATTCACAATAAACTATAAAGTTACATTCTGCTACCAGGAACGGCGCCGTTTGGGTACAAAATGGCACCCAAGCAGCGCCGTTTTAGTCACTGCAGGCGAAAAAAATAACTGAGTTGCACGAAACGGCGTCGTTTCACGCAACCCAGTTATTTTTTTCCAACTTAACTTCCCTGAAACGGTCAAATTGGACCCAAACGGTGACGTTTCAGGGAATATAACCTGACTAATGTAAAGTGCTGCGTGCATTTCGTCTTCCCCGAATCCCTCCCCCCCAAAATTCATTTCCCCTTTTCAAGTTCTTTTTCCCCAATTCCCCTCCCACCGTCCTGCAAACCGTAAGCGCTCTCCCGCCGTCTCGCCAACCGTAAGCGCCGCGAATCGCGATCCACCCTCCGTCTCAGCACTGCAGTAGGCCCCGATTGATAGTTGGTACTCTCTCTCTCTCTCTCTCTCTTCCAGAACTGGTTTTCATTTCCTTGTGATCAAAATGGTTTTTTTTTGCTCTAGGGAACATCTGCTTGGTTACTTGGTAGTTGATGCTCTAGGGAACATCCGTTTCGTTGTGAATCTGTGATAAATGTTTTTGCCATCAGTGCATCACCATGACACCAACCCACCTCCGTATAAGTCCATTGCTAATTTGCTAGATTAATTAAATGATTTTGCTCCAAAATTATATTACTCTTGGAATTTGTTTTTCTTAAACTTTTTACTTCATGCGGCTTTAATAATGATCAAAAGTTCAAAAGAGTATCTCCGTTAAAAACTTAGAAATAGGTTTGTAAACTGTTTTTTTTTCTTTTTTTGTAGGTCGTACGTTTGTAAATTGTTACAGGTGCCAAATTAGCACCAATCACCACAAAAAAGTAAAACTAAAATACTTAAAAACAAGCAAAAAAATCCTTTTTTTTTTTCAAAAACCATCCTTTTGGAAATGTTATTTGAGCCAAGTTCAGATGGCATAGACTACTTACACATTATATATACAAGTGGAATGCTACCTAGAAAGAGGAAAATATACAAGAAAATCATTAAAACTCAACCCATTAAAATGTATAGAAGCTGCTCAAAGGAACAAAGTAGTATTGTAGAGTATGAAATGGAATTTGCCATGAGTAATTTATGGACAGTAAACAAAAATGTATGTTTATAGGCAAGTACTAGACATGTAACATTCATGAGTAATGACTGAAAAATAGGAAAAATGATAGACAAAATATAAAGTTATTTACTTCATTTACTTTATTTACTTCAAGATCAACTCAACGGGGTAATTTCTTATATTTAGAAGTGTCATTTTATTGCTTTATAGTTTATATATAGGAATTTTCTGATAATATTTTGGCATATAGGAATTGCTTTAAAGTGTCATTTTATTGTTTGAAACTTTCCATTGTTTATTGAACCTCTTTAATTATTAATATTTGTTTTCTAATTATTTTGTCCTTTTGTCCTTTTTATAGATGGAGTCTTCTACAAATGATGTGCAAGAGTCAACACCAAACATGCATCCACCCCCACGCCCACCTCTTTCCCCATCCAATGTAAGTGATCAATCAGTTGGTGAGTCACAAAGAGGTAGAGTTAGGTCTTTTGTTTGTGATCACTTTACAAAAATATCAAAAAGTGATCCAAGTAAACTTAGGGTTGTATGTAATTATTGTGGTGCTTCGTATGCATGTGATACGAAGACCAATGGTTCGAAAAACATAAAGTATCACATTGAGCATCAATGTAAGAAATGTCCGTTTAAGAAGACGGATAAATCACAAACCAGTCTAGGTTGGAAGGTGGAGGGAGGAAGTGGTAGTGGTAGTGGGAGACTTGTGCCTATTGCATTTAGTGTTGACACTTGCTGACAAGCCTTAGCAGAGATGATTATTCTTGATGAGTTGCCCTCTAGGCATGCTGAAGGGGAGGGTTTTAGGAAGTTTATACTTGTGGTTTGCCCTAAGTGGGTAGAGATTCCATCCCGTATGACGGTTGTCAATGATTGCTTTAATTTGTTTTTGAAAGAAAAATAAAAGTTGAGAAATGCTCTTTGAGGGCAACGAGTTTCCCTCACTACGGATACATGAACATCCGTGTAAAACTTAAACAATATGTGTCTCACAGCACACTTTATTGATGATGACTGGAATTTACACAAGATGATTCTTTCATTTTGTTTGGTTGAAAATCACAAGGGTGATACCCTTGGTAAGGGCATAGAGATGTGCTTGCATGATTGGGGGCGACCAAAAATACTTGCACTCACACTTGATAATACAAGTTCTAATAATGAGGTTGTTTCTTATTTGAAAAAAAAAACAAAGTATAGGAGAGACACGATCTTGGAACATGAATTCTTGCATGTTCGATGTTATGCCCACATTTTGTACTTAATCGTTCGTGAGGGGGTTAAAATAGTATGATGAGTCTATTGCGAATGTGAGGGATGTTGTGAAGTATGCTAAATTCTCCCCTCAAAGGTGGAGTACATTTAAGAAATATGTGGAGTTGGAAGATATTGAATCTAAAAGCCTAGTTTGCCTAGATGTATCGACTAGGTGGAACTCCACCTATCTTATGTTGGAGAGGACTTCAAAATTTAAAAGAGCTTTTGATCGGTTGGAGGAAGAAGATCCGTGCTTCCTTAGTAGTATTGGAGATGACGATAATGACGATGTCGATGATGAAAATGTGGGCCATGTGGTCAATACGAGAAAGTCAAAGAAGTTAAGGCCTCCCAATGCATCCGATTGGGCGAAGGTATAGTTGTTTGTGAGGTTTCTTCAATTATTCCATGATGCAACTTTAAAATTCTCTAGAGGTGAATATGTAACTTGTAATATTTTTTTCCCGGAGTTGGTTATTATTAAAGATTAACATGGAATGTGAAGAACGAAACCCCGTGGTAGGATTAATGGCCACAAATATGAAGAGAAAGTTTGACAAGTATTGTGATAACTTGGAAAATCAGAATATGTTGCTATATATTGGTGTTCTTCTTGATCCTCGCTACAAGATGAGATATCTTGATTTTGGATTGGGAAAAATGTATGCACATGATCATACAAAAAAAAATTGATTTCAGTTGGAAGGTGAAAAATGCATTTATCCGCATGTATGAAGCATACAAGGAAAATGAAGAAAGGCATTCTCCTCAGCGCACAATTTCCAAAATGAAGATGTAGCTCCTTTAGCTGACAAGGCGAATAGTAGAAAGGCAAATTTGATGGCCGAATTTAAGCAACAGTTGAGGTCAGAAGAAAATTTGGAAAGTAAGTCAGAGGTTGATAGATATCTAACTGAAAAATATGAGGATGAAGATGATAGTTTTGACCTTCTAATTTGGTGGAAGGTGAATTCAGCTAGATATCACGTACTTTCAAAGATTGCACCCGATATACTTGCAATACCGGTATCTACTGTGGCCTCTGAATCTACATTTAGCACTGCGGGTTGTGTACTTGACCATTTGCGAAGTAGTTTAAATCCAATGAGTGTTGAGGGTCATATGTGCACAAAATTGGTTTCATTCTTCTTCTAGTCCAATAAGCCTTAGGACTTTAATGGATGAAGTTGAGGAATTTGAGAAGCAGCTAGATATGGGTATGTAATAAAATTACCTTTGACATCTTTTGGGGTTTATTTTGTTTTATCTTTTATGTTATTATTGTCATGTAACTTTATTTGACACTAAAGAGGTAAGAAGATTGTTGGTAAGCTAGGCTCTGAAATTATTTCTTGATCTTCATGTGGTATTTTATCAGATTTTAGCAACTTTAAATTATTTACTCGGTCAACCGTTTACAGCTAAATTTATAAAGCCATACCTATCGAAACTTGTTCTATCATATTCTTCCTTTAGATAGATTCATGGAAGTATGCTTTTGTGGAAATTTTGGAAGTAATTTTAGTGATCGAAAAATAAAAGGTATGAAAGGACTAGAGCTTATCAAATTTTGCATGCAATGACACTAAACTTATTCCAATTCAGTCTGGGCCGTAAATTATAATAAGTTATAACTTTATTGATTTTCTACATTAATGGATATCTCAACTTCATGGCCTCTATCTTTTTGGGATCTACATGACAAGTTAGTTTTTAAAATATATTAGTTTCATGGGAAATGATATATATACTTACGACTGTTTTACTGATAAAAAAAAAAAATACTTACGACTGTTTTATAATTATTTTATAATTTCATATTAAATGAAGGGTAATTTCATAAAATTAAAATTTATTTATAATGAACTGACATGCAGCTTCCGTATAATCTTAAAGCATCTCTTTCCGCCTTGCAGCCTAGTGAGCAGAATACATATGCTGAACTTGAAGCTGCATACAAGTGTCTTGAGGAAAGCTATGATACTAAGCAGGAAGATATTATTGACCTTAATGGCCTACGGGCAATCTGTTGGCAGTGGGCCAGTGGCCCCACTTTGGACCTTGCAACTCGACTGCCTCAATTAAGAGCTGTTGTTCTGCATAGTCCCATACTCTCTGGCTCTGTAAATTACCCATTATATGTTAAGTACTTAAGCTGTTAAGTTTTGGATTATAATTTGTAATTTGTAATAACTTTTGGATTATTTTTTTTATTTTTTAGTTTTTTATATAGATTAGTTTTTTATTTTTTATTTTTTTATCATTATATTTTTCAAGATCAAGTTTTTTTTTAGTAGTTTTAGCTAAAAAAATGTACAAAATTTGAAGTGGACTGAAAATAATTGAAATTAGGCAAAAAAAAAAAAAAAAAAATCAGATTTAGATGCGTTGAATGGCCCATTTTAGGCATGTCCAAATCGACTGGATCAACCTTGGACCGGACCGGACTGGACTGAAATCACCCCTAGTCAGTAGGGGTGGTGGGTGAGAACCGCATCTAGCCCGTTGTATCTCTAAAATGGCGCCATTTTATTATAGGGTTAAATATACAATATAATTTATAATATCATATATATTAAAAAAAATAAAAAATTAACCATAGATTCTATTTTTTTCTTTCTTCTCATTTCTCTCTTTCTCAATTGCTGCTATCCTCCCTTCCTCTTCTCTTCTCTCTCTTACTTTCAAGCTTTCATGTCTCAATGACCACCATTCTCTTTTCTCTTTCCTTTCTCTTTTACTCTCTCTTCCCTTCTTTCTTCTCCTCCTACTCCTAAGCCGGTAGAGAATTTCTTGATGTTATCATGGGCCGTCATAGCTAACGGTTGCGAGTTCTGAGTCTCTGTTGTTGTGGGTCATATTTTGTTAGAGACCCATGTTTGGCAGTTGCGATTGTGGGTGATGTCGTGATGGGTTTGTGAGTTTAATGATCCACGGCCGCTACCATGGGCCATATAGATCTGCCCATAGATTTTATAAGATCTATGAATAGATCTATATGACACATGACCACGGTTGTGCCTCATGGGTCTGTGCATAGATAGTTTGTGCACAGATATGAAGATCTGTTCAATTCGCCAATTGCTACTTTGTTTTGTTTATTTGTTTGGTTTGATATGTAATTTTGTAAGTTTTTTTGTTGGATTTGTGAGATTTTTCTGATTTTTAAGTTTATTTGGTTTGGTTAGTATGTTTGTTTTAATTTTTGTTTGGATTTGTAAGATCTGTAACTTTGCTTTGTGCTATTTTATTAGATTTTTTTGTAAAAATATGGTGTTGAATGGGGTGGCTGAACGGTGGTGGCACTAATCCATCCCCGACATCTAGACGAAGGCACCCGCTCAAGGGGACGGGTCCCAGGGGCCCAAATTCCCCAACCTCGGTCGAGCCGAAGGCCACCCGTCTGTTAGGGCTTTAAACGAACCATTCGATAACCCACTCTCGATACTCGCTCAATTTAACTCAAATCAAAATCGACTCGTGAGGAAAAAAAAAACTCGTTCGTAAAAGCATATACCTACTCGATTAGTAAATAACACATACCTGATTAAACTCAACTGGAGAAGGCTCATTAAGCCTGCTCATTTATGCTCAACTCGATTAAAACTCATTCATACATCAATAAATATGTGTGTGTATTAGTTAATAATATAAACATCATACTTTTTATAACTAAATATATAGTATGTAACCTAATTACTTATGCTTAGTCACTTTTGTTTATATATTGAATTTACTTCATAACTTTTATAGTTTATACAATAGTTAGTCAATAAGATTTAATAATTTCATATATTAGTAATAGGATCCATATATGGAATGTTAATACATATTATTATCTTATGTCTAGGTATTAATAATTTATCTAGACATATAAATATATGGTTATAATGGATGAATATAAACTAGTTACGTATTAATTATTTATAAATTTTTGCAAGTTTCAAATTTAATAGAGGATATACTTTTTAGTTATAAAAATCTATTAAATTTAGAATCCTTTTTACAATTTCTCCAATTCTTAATTATTTAGGTCTCGTTTGGTTATACAAATGAGATGGGATGAGATGAGAAATCTATAAATAGTAGTGAGATAGTTTGTGAATATTAGTGAAATAGTTTGCGTTAAGATGTTTTACGGGGGTTTTGGAAAATGAGAGGAAAAAAATTGAAAAAAATATTATAAATTTAAAATATTGTTAGAATATAATTTTTTAATATAGTTTTTTTTAGATTTGAAAAAGTTAAATTATTTTTTGTTTGTTTGAATTTTTTTTTTAATAATTTAGTAATGATTAGATGAAAAAGTTGAAAAGTTAAAAATTTGAAATTGAAAAGCGTTTATGTTTGAATGATGTTTAGATATTGAGATGAAATGATATGAGGTAGAAGGAGATGAGTTGAGACCATATGTGAAACAAAATGGAAAGCAAAAATAATTATTTTTTACGTAAAAAATAATGTATACTTTAACAGATTAACTACAAGTCTCATTTTCATTTTACAATTTTCATTAGGTGCACTCTTTTGTTGAACTTGACCAATTAAGCAATTAATATAAAAAAATATTAATATTTTTTTATTAAATTCAAAAATAAAAGGTTGGCTTCTTAAACTTTTTGATGTATTTTATTACATGTATAAATATAGCATGACAAAACCAAACAACATAAAGGCACAACTAGTTTGGTTCATATTTTTATATCTTTTTATGAAAAGAGTTGAATTTAGACAATAAAGAGAGAATTATATAGTAAAAAATAATTGATTTTGAAAAATAGATGTCTTTCACATCGGACTATAGAACTGAATACCCTATGATAAATATATGAGTTTTTTTTTTTTCATCTTCATAAGTAATAGAAACTCAGGCTGAGTCGAGCTTGAGCTGGGAGATTAGCTCACCAAGCCAAGTTCAAATAAAGATTAAATAAAAATCTGGAGTTCAAATTTTTTTAATCGAGCCGAGCTTAACAGTTCAAAGACCGACTCGGCTCAGTTACAACTATATGTCCAGAGGTGCAGGTAGCAATCCTAATTGTCAAGTTTCTCATTAATGGTACTTGCCTCGCTCTCAGGAGAAGAGAAATGTTCAGCAATCAAGTTTTCATGCTTCAACTACGTACAAAAATAATAATACTACAAATTCTTATTACAAAAGTTTATTGCAAAATTTTCATATTAATAAAAGTTGTATCAACTTTTGTGTTTGGTTAAATTAAAAGGAAAGAAATAAAAGATTTGTTTGAACGAGCAAATCTCTAGCTAAATAGTCCAAGAGAAAAACTAACCCACACACACACACACATAAATATATATATATATATATATATATTAGTTAACAATCATAGCACCTTTTATAATTAAATATATAGCATATAACCTAATTACTTATTTCTAGTAACTTAATACCTATATATTGAATATATATACTTCATAACCATATGTTATTTACTCAAGTACTTGAGTCATTAAATTATAGTAACTATTTCATAATTTGTATAGTAGCTAGTCGGTAGTATTTAATAATTTCATATACTATTACGTAAGAAACATATATAAAATGCTTATATATACTATATATTATGTGTATCATATTAATAATTTTTTTAGACATATAATATATGGTTATTATAGATAAATATCAATTAGTTATAGTAAATACGCTTGGTCTTCTCAAAATTATTTTGTTGTGAGAATAATCCACCAAAGACTTCAATGCTGGATTAGAGTGCAAATGATTTGGATCCGGTTTAGTTCGAGCCACATCTCCAAACGGTTAATGATTGCCATGGATGGGCAAACCCGGGCCAAAGCTTTAGTGGGTGGACTTGGATACACAGATACACGATCGACACTGAGCGTTACCACAGCAAGTGAAGTATGTCTTGTGGTGCCAATTCGGAATAGGTTTTTAATCCAAAGAAATGATATTTGCAGTTATAAAATGAGCATGCATCACCCATAGGGGTGTAACCGGTCTGATTTGGTCCGGTTTTGGATAAAATTTCAGACCGAACCGGTATGAATTGATTTTGCATTTTCAAGAACCGATTCCACACCGGTTATCACCATAAACCGGTTCTGGTCTGGTTCGGTTTTAATATATTATATAATATATAATATTATAGTGATAATATATTGTAATATATTATAATTGTATTATAGACTATAGTGATATATTATAATATATAATATAGGTCTTGTTTGGATTCAAAACTCACATCAACTCATCTCGTCTCATTATTATAACTTTTCTAAATTCTCACACAAAATATAATAAACAAATCAACTTTTTCAAATCTCAAAATAATAATAATATTAAAATAATATTCTAACAATATTTTATTTAACTCATCTAAAATCATCTCTAAAACCATTCTAACAATATAGTGATATATTATAGTATATTATAATATATAGTGATATAATATTAGTATAACTATTAATATAATAAATTATAGTGATATAAGATTTTAAAATTTAATATTATATTAATTAATAATTTATCATATAATACAAAACTATTTTATATATAATTATATATTATATATAAAAGTTATATACAATATAAAAAAATTTGGTCCTGATTTAGAAAAAGAAAAATAAAAAACAGACCGATTTTGACCGGTTTTAAGAAAAATAAAACCGGTATCAGACCGAATCAAACTCAGTACCACACCAAACCTACTGGTTCGGTCCGGTTTACCCTTTTTTTTTACACTCCTACTCGCGCACTCTTTTTGTTAAAAATGAATAAATATAAAACCTACATGAAAAAAATTAATTTTTAATCGTGGACTCCACATTTTTCAAAAGGAGTATGCGGCGCTAAAACAACCCATAATTATATCTAACATTACTCTTTAATCTAAGAGATAATGAAGGAAGGACGTAAGGTGACTTCAGCACGAAAGGGAATGATTCGCTAATAGGATTGTTTTTCTTGAAGGAGTAGGCTTTGGATTGAACTTTCCATTAACGACTATAGCTACACGCTTGATTTGCTTGGATGGTGAAAAGCGCTTGCGCTAGATTGAAAAAAATGAAATATATATATAAATTAAATTAAAATAAAAAGAAAGTCTCGTTTGGATTTAGAAATGAGATAATATGAGTTGAGATGATTTGTGAATAGTAATAAAATTTGTGAGTTGAAATTTATGAATAGCAATGATCTCAACTCATCTCTCAATCCAAACCGATTCTTATAATAGATGTCCGATCCTACTTAATATGTATAATGATATCCATTGAATTCTCTACTTCATGCGTCTCGTCTTGATTAAGAGGGGTCATGGAGAGGCTCAATATAAATTTTTGTAAGTTTCTAATTCAACAGAGGGTTTATTTTTAGTTGTAAAAATTTCATTAAAGTTTTCAATTACTCTAAATTTTTAATTATTAGATTTTATTCCAACACTTAACGAAGGCCTTTTTGGAAGATGAAACAGACATATCCAATGGGCCCGTAGGCCCGTATTTATATTAGACCTTCAGATAAACCCTAAACCCTATAAACAGAACAAAAACCTAGAACCTTCCACCGCCATCCAGACCTTGAACCACCCTATAAACCCTTTACTCGTTAGAGTTTTTACCCCTTAAAGAGATGGCGAAGCGTCTGATTCCGACACTCAACCGTGTCCTAGTCGAGAAAGTCCTGCCCCCGACCAAAACCTCCGCCGGCATTCTTCTCCCTGAGAAAGCCTCCAAGGTAATCTCCGTCTCTTACTCAATGTGTATCCATTTTTGTTTGTAACTTGTTTCTCTTTTTCTGGGGTACTGATTGGTCCCGTTGGTTGTGTAGTTGAACTCCGGGAAAGTTGTTGCGGTGGGACCGGGAGCACGGGATAGGGTGGGGAATCTGTTACCAGTGTCTGTGAAGGAGGGTGACACTGTTCTTTTGCCAGAGTATGGGGGTACCCAAGTTAATCTTGGTGACAAAGAGTATGTTCATTAGTTCCATCCGTCTCTGTGTTGTTTCCAAGCTCATATATATATATATATTTTTTTAATTTTGGATGGTTTTTGGTTTTTGGTTTGTGGGTTTGTGTAGGTTCCATTTATACAGGGATGAGGACATCTTGGGCACTCTTCATGACTGATTCATTTCTTGGATGCAATGGGATTCTGCTTTAAAGGAAGAAATTATGCTTGGGAGTAGGAGAAGTTTGGTTTCAATGGATGTAAACTGATTAGTTATTGGAGTTATTCCATTGATCTAAGTTTGATTTGGCACATGCTAATGCAACTACTTTATTCAGTGACAATTTCTTTGTTTTCATTTTTATTTGCGCATGCTAATGGATCAGCAGCAAGACGCAAGTAAAACTTCTTCGGCTGTGATCGATTGAGACAGAATCATCATGAAATTTTAGCCATTTCTTTTTCTTTGTTTGATGATTTGCAACCATATCATCCACAATGCCCAATGGAACTTCAATAGTTTCATTCAGTAATGCAATGGGAACTGGGTTCGAATCATATAGTGAAAACGAATACTTGTTCAGGAACTAACATGATGAGACAGCTGCGATGTTTCAACCCATTAGTTATTTTGAATCAGTGCTCCTTATTGTAGTCTTGCAATATGGCTCCACGACCTCTTGACTGTGTTCGAGATATTCAATCACCAGAAAGACCTCTTGCCTGTGTTCGAGATAGTCAATCACTACAAATAAATGAGATACGGAGAGAGAGATAAAGAGAGGAAGAAGATGATTCAGATAGTTGAGCTTCAATGATTATTCCCTCCTTTTCTCTCCAGCTATATCGGCGTAACTTACCTCGGAACTTATCTCATAAATAAAATCAGTGCAACAAGAGAATTGAATTGTTCATTCTTTCTAAATATATTTTTAAATATATTCAAGATTTTATTTACAGATAATGTGAGATTATTTTTTAAAATTCTTTATCGGACAGTATTTTTTTTCTGGTCCTTGTTATGAAAAAAGTAATGTGCGTTCTCATTCGTTTTATAACAAATTCTGATATCATGAAAAATTTTATGAGTTTAACTTATCTCATAAAATTAGTTTAATCATTTTTTAAAATCTTATTAACAGATAATGTAAAATTATTTCTTAACATTAAATACTCATCACCAAACGACAGCATATTGTATTACATTTATAATTAAGGAACAAATCGTCATTGTAACATTTGCAATTGAAAGACAACAAGGTATCATTTGCCTTATTACAATTACATAATTACATGTAAAAAATGGCATCAAACGATGATGTACAATTAAGAAACATATACTCTCGCTTCTTATAAAACGACTGAGCTGCACCAAGACCAACTACTTTTAACTATCTTTTCCTCTTGACCCTTCTGAAGCTGTTGATCTTCATTTCAATCCAGCTTGGCTCTCGTCATCTCCCATGACTCGAGCTCCCTTCAATCCATAATATAATCTCTCACTTTAAAGTACCTTGCCCACAAGGTGAGGATATGTGTTTCTCACTGTCAGTAAGGCTCTCAAGTGGCTTATTCTTCATTCATTTCTTGCCATTTCACTAGTACATCCACTAAACCTCTATTATTCACCTGCCTGCTACAACGCTCCAAAATTTGTTGTGGTTCAGGCCTTAACTCACCTTGCATATCTATTAGGGGAAGAACAGATAAAGGTGAAACATGTTGGCCCAATTTCTTCTTCAAATAAGACTCATGGAAGACGGTGAATTTGTGTGCTAGATGGCAAGTCAATTCTGTATGCTACCTTCCCAATCTTGTGAGTTGTCGAAAATGGTCAAAAAAACCTTGGGAAAAGTTTTAGATTCATTCTTACTGCTACTAACTGTTGTCTATTAGGCTCTAATCTCAAATAAATCCAGTCTCCTACATGAAATTCCCTTTTAGTCCTGTGTTTTTCATACGCATCTTCATTCTATCTTAAGCAACTACCAGGTTTGCTTTTAAAATTTTTTATAACTGTTCCCTTGTCCTCAACACCTCATCCACTGCTTGGTTATTAGTCAACCTTGGTACATAAGCCTGAAGCTTAGTAGGTGCTATACTATGGACAACCTCATAAGGGGTAAATTTAGTTGATGAATTAAAGGTTGTATTATACCACCATTCAGCAAGTGGTAACCAATCATACCAAAATAATGGTTTATCACCTGAAAAACATCTCAAGTATTGTTTCAAGCATTTGTTGACAACTTCTGTTTGTCCATCACTTTGAAGATGGTAAGCAGAAGTGTATAATAGATGAACTCTTTGCAGTTTAAAAAATTCCCTCTAAAAAGAGCTAGTGAAAGTAGAACCCCTGCCTGAAACAATACTTCTGGGCATCTCATGAAGTTACATTAGACACAAATAAAGAGGCAACTGAACCTGTGTGCTGGAAACCACCCCAATAGATTTCTTGAAGCTAAATGTGGATGGGGCTAATTTTATTTATTTATTTATCATCAATTAGCTGGAGTAGGGGTGATTCTTAGAGATTATAAAGGTAATGTGCTTGTGGCTTGTAGCAAAGTGGAGCGGGAAGTTTCTTCTGTAGAATTTATTGAGGCAACAACTTTGTTAAGGGGTTTTCAATTGTGTGCACAATGGGGAGTTCCAAAATTATTGTTAGAAAGTGATTGTTTAATTCTTGTTAATGCTTTGAACAATTTCTCTGTGTTTCTAACAGATTTTGAATTCCTACTTCAAGATATTTGAAGAATGATGAGACTTTTTTAAGAAGTTCAAGTCTTGCATGTGCATAGACTGGGAAATATGGTTGTGCATCAATTTGCAAAATAGGCATGGGGTGTTAATGATATAGAGATGTGGTGGGATTTCTATCTTTCTTTTGTAAATCAAGCTATTTGAATTGATAAAAACAATATTTGTAAGGACTCTATTTAACTTCAATGAATGAATGTTTGGTTATAAAAAAAAAAGCTTTAGAAACTGTAAATGGATGTTTCATGGCCATGAAATGAGCATACTTTGATAGTTTATCCACCACCACCATTATAACAGAATAAACCTTTGAGATAGGTAACCCTTCTACAAAATCCATGGAGACATCAGTCCAAATTTTTTTATGGAATTGGAAGAGGCTGCAATAACCCAACATGGTTAATACTCTCCACCTTATTCTTTTGGCATATCTCACACTCTCTAATAAACTTTTTAAAATCACTTTTCAGCTCAGGCCAGTAAAAATTTGCCCTTGCTCTTTTTAATGATTTGTGGAACCTAGAATGGCCAGCAATAGGACTTGAATGCAGAAACTGTAGAATCTTCATATTCAACTCAGTGGAGTTTGGAACATAAATTCTATTATTTTTAAACAGAATCCCATGTCTAAGGGCTGAACTTAGAATTCTGAGAATCACCCTTCTGAAGCTGAATTAACTGTTGTTGAACACATCCATCATCCTCATAAGCCTTCTTCAACTCTTGTAACCAAGAAGGATTAGGAAAACAAATGGTAGATAAGGACAGAGGTTCCTCATCACTACCTTTCCTAGACAAGGCATTAGCTACTTTGTTCTCTACTCCTTTCTTATACTAAATTGAGAAGTCTTAGCCAATCAGTTTAGAGATCCATCTTTGTTGTGCAGAAGTAGTTCCCATTTTTTGTTCAAGTGAAACCTTCAAACTGTGATGTTCAATACGTATGAAAAATGACCCCCCAAGCATATAGGGCCTCGTTTCTTTATAGCTATCACAAGTGC
Source organism: Juglans regia (assembly GCF_001411555.2). Taxonomy (NCBI): domain Eukaryota; kingdom Viridiplantae; phylum Streptophyta; class Magnoliopsida; order Fagales; family Juglandaceae; genus Juglans; species Juglans regia. The sequence continues at coordinate 7,164,377 of NC_049916.1, forward strand.
AAGCAACTCCTTTTCATACGTAGATAGCTGTAAGTTTCTTCCCTTCAAAGCTTGACTTAAAAAAACCAAAGTTTCTGCTTTTGCATCAAAACAACACCAACAACACTGACTGCCACATTCATAACATTCAATCACAAAAGTCTGATTGAAATAAGGTAGGCTCAAAATAGGTGGTTTTGTGATTGCTAGCTTCAACTGGTTAAATGCCTCATTAGCTTCATCAGACCACAGAAAATTGTCTTTCTTCAACAAGGCTATCAAAGCGGTTGCTATCTAGCCCTAACATTTTATAATTTTTTTATAATAACCAGTTAACCCTAAGAAGCCTCTGAATGACTTGACATTCTTAGGTATTGCCCAGTTAATCATAGAGCCTAATTTCTTAGGATTTTCTCTCACACCTTCCTTTGAAATTAGATGGCACAAGTATTCAATTTCTGAAGAAGCAAATCTACACTTGGATTTCTTTGCATATAATTGTTGCCTCTCCAATGTTTGCTAGACAATACTAAGGTGTTGTAAATGGGACTGAAGACCTTGCTATAAACAAGAATTTCATATTTAAAAAAAAAAAAAGAAAAAGAAAAAAAAATGACAAAATGTCTCAAGAAAGGTCTAAAAATATCATTCATTAAACCTTGGAATGTAGAAGATGTATTACTGAGTCCAAATGGCATCACAAGGAACTTATAATGACCTTCATGTGTTCTAAAAGCAATCTTTTGTATATCTTCATCCTTTATACGAATTTGATGATACCCGATCTTAAACCTAATTTAGAAAAAACTGTTGAGCCAAAAAGTTCATCCAAAAGCTCATCTACAACTAGTATCGGGTACTTGTCCTTCACAGTAGCTTAGTTGAGAACTCTATAATCAATGCACATCCTCCATGTGTCATTAGACTTCCTAACCAATAAAACGAGAGAGGAAAAAGAAGATTGGTTAGGCTTGATTACCCCAGACTGCATCGATTACTCCCCAATATTTTCTAATTCAGTTTTCTGATAATATGTGTATCTATATGGCCTAACACTAACAAGTACAGTCCCTCTTTCAACTGTATTTGATAATCATGGCTTCTTTGAGGAGGTAACCCTTTAGGTTCCTCGAAAACTCTATCAAACTGAGCTAACAATTCAGAGACTTCTTTACAATCAACCAAACTCGATTCATTAGATTCAGTAGAAATCAACTGCAATAAAAGACCTTTATTTTCCATAGGAGAGATTTTGTAGACTTCTTTATCATCAATCAATGTAGCACCATTAAAGGGTAAACCTCTAAGACAAGATGACTTCTCTTTATATCTAACTTCCATTTTTAATTCTATAAAGTCCCAAAGAATAGGACATAAAGATGAGCCATTGCACTCCTAGAACAATATCACATCCACCAAGTGAAAGAGTGAAAAAATATGTGGTGAAGGATGTACCTTGTACTTGCATAGCAACAAAAGTACATTTCCCTTGGCTAGTCAACACATCTCCATCAGCCACCTTAATTGGAATTGATTGAGACTTTTGCACCCTCAAGCCACATTTGGAAGTCATTATGGTATCCACAAAGTTGTAGGTACTGCCATTGTCTACCAAAATAACCGCCCATTTCTTCTTCAATCTTCCTACTACTCTCATTGTTCTAGGATTTGGCATGCCCACCATTGAAATTGAAGCAATATGCACATAATCCTCTACTAGCCCTTCCACCATATCAATTTGCTATTCTTGTTCCAACCCAGAATCCACACTACCAGTATGAGGCAACTCCAACCTTCCAAAAGATAGAGCTTAGGTTTAACACACCTATGCCCTTGATGCCATTTCTCTTCACAAAATAACACAAGCTTTTTTTTTCTACAATCTTGCATTTGTGCCTCAGTTACCTTCTGAACAGGCATCTTTGAAAGAGGCAGAGACTTGGGAGTTCCCAAGATAGAGCACTTTGGTCAGACTTAAACACATTAGTCCCCGTGTTTTGCTAAGCGCTATCAGAAACCCCAATCCTTCTTTGCCTCCTAGTACTCTAAATGTATTGTTCTTGAATCTTGGCCAACCTAAATACATCATTTTGGTTCATAGGATTCAACATCCTCACTGGTGGCCTGATCTCATCACGTAAACCACTCAAGAAACAACTAAGTTTGGTTCTTTTTGAGATCCCTCGAATTCTATTTGAAAGAACTTCAAAATCAGGCTTGTAAGCAGTGACTGTGTTAACTTGTTTCAATCTTGTAAGTGCTTCCATTAGATCATCATATGGAGATGACCCAAATCAAGTTTGTATAGCCTGAGTAAATTCTTCCCAAGAACGAAACACCCCAACTTCATTAGCATCTTGAAACCACACCAATGTTTTTTCATTCATGTGGAAAGAAGCAATGAAAATTCTTTGACTAAGTAAGACTTGATGATACAGAAAATATTGATTTGCCCTATATATCCATGCTGATGGATTGTTTCCACTAAATCTTGAAAAATCCGTTTGATTCCCTTAGTAATATCTCTATCAAAAGTGTCACTATGATGTACTTGCCCCATACCTTCATGAACATCAACATTCTGCCCAAAGGTATGGTTATCTTGGTAATTCCTTCAAGCCGCGTCATTCCCTACTGAAACATTAATTGAAGTCCGTGATATTTGTTGAAACAAGTCATTAGGAGTGGTTTGAATTTAGAGATAAGTTGAGATGGGTCGAGATAGTTTGTGAATAGTAGAATAAAAGTTGAATTATTATTATATTTTGTGTGAGAATTTGAGAAAGTTGTTTTGAGATTTGAAAAGTTAAATTGTTTATTATATTTTGTGTAGAAATTTAAAAAAGTTATAATGATGAGATGAGATTTGAAAAAATTAAATTATTTATTATATAACAAATGCCACTCCTCCTCCAGGCTGAAGTGTGTTTTTCTTAATTTTTATATAAAATATAATAAATGATTTAATTTTTTTAAATCGTAAAATAATGTTAAAATATAATATTTTAATAATATTTTAACATTATTGATATCCAAATCAAATAAAAATAAATTGTTCATAGGTTAGTTCATAGGAAATAATGCCTTAAGTTCTGAGTGTTAAACAACTGATTACCTATTGATATCCAAATCAAATAAAAATAAATTGTAATTAATATTAATGGAATTCAACTAAAATTATAAAACATAAAAAATTGGTGTTAAATTTAGGTACGTTTGGTAATGAATTGAAATAAAATGAAAGTTAAAAATAAAATAATATATTAATAAAATAATATATTTTAACATTGTTTTAAGATTTAAAAAAATTAAATTATTTATTATATTTTATATAAAAATTTAAAAAAATGAATTGAAATAAAATGAAAGTTAAAAATAAAATAAAATATTATTAAAATATTATATTTTAACATTATTTTACGATTTAAAAAAATTAAATCATTTATTATATTTTATATAAAAATTAAGAAAAACACACTTCAGCCGGGAGGAGGAGTGGCATTTGTTATATAATAAATAATTTAATTTTTTCAAATCTCATCTTATCATTATAATTTTTTTAAATTTCTACACAAAATATAATAAACAATTTAATTTTTTCAAATATCAAAATAATTTTTTTAAAATTTTTATACAAAATATAATAAATGCTTCAACTTTTATTTTACTATTAAAAAACTATCTTGACTCATCTTAACTTATCTCTAAATCTAAGCTACTCATATTTGCTTGAATTTCATTGATCTGTCCAAGAAAATGGGAAATATTTGATATAAAATGAAACCCGTCTTTTGTTTGTTTTTTTTTTTTTGTTTAGGCTACACTCTCCAACTGTTACGGCTGGGTAAGAATAGGGATCAGAACAGGGGGGAATCTTGCCCTGTTTTGTGGGAAGTTGGCTGTTTGTATTGAGGTCTTTCGATTAGTGCAATGCTTGTTATAAAATGAAACCCGTCCTTTGTTATGCTTTGTTTTTGGCTGCACTTTCCAACTGTTACGGCCGGCTTATAATAGGGATCAGAACTTGGGGGGAATCTTGCCCTGCTTTGTGTGTAGCTGGCTGGTTGTGTTTAGGTCTTTCGGTTAGTGCAATGTATTGATTATTTTTTCCCTCGACCAGATGAGGAAATAGTTCTAATATCAATAAGGTCCAGAAATAGTGGGTGGGGGATCCGGTAAATCACCCTAGTAGGGAAGGGAGGGAACATAAGAGGGCCAGAGGCAATTGATTCATCCAGTTCCATGGTTTTTTGGCCAAAAGGTTGCCTTAATGGCCAGGAAAGAGGTCACCTTGAAGGCAGTATTTTTTTATCAGTACCTTTAAGATGGTTATTGTGGTAATTTTTTATTTGGAATCTAATGCAACTAACTCTAGCAAACTATATATTCTCTACATATATGGTTAGTGATGCTTTAGCTGGCAAGTTTTGATTATGTTGGCTTAGAAAAACTTGGAGTGCTTACCTAAGATGGATTGTATGGACAGGTTGATCTAATGAGTCTGCTTACTCGAGAAAGCGGAAAATGAACAGAATTTTTTAATTATTGGAATGCTCAATCTTGTGGATGACTAGTTCCTTAACAATTATAACACTTACAACTAGAGATGGTATTTTGCTAATGTTTGAGTATGTTCTTTGGTGCAACAATTTATGTCTGGTCATATATTCTTTTCTATAGTGAGATATTCCTCGAGAATATAATTATTCTTGGAGGAGAAAACATCCGCACTTTTTCTTTACTAGCTTTAGGCAAGATCATATGGATAGTAATACAATTAATCCTTTCACTGTTTAGTTTCCATTCATTTGTTGACCTGTACCATAGTTATTTTCTGGAATAGTGGGTTTTGTTCATTTCAAAACTGGCTGGTGACTCCTGTATTCTGATGTAGATGTTTTTCTTCAGTCTCTCTTTGTGAGGTCGTTACATATTGTTTAGTGTACAGATTCTTTTTTGCAGTTTCAAAAATATTTTACTCATGTGCTGCTTGGTTCTAACATAAGCTATCAACTCCCATTAGATATCAACGATATGGAAACACTCTTATAAAGGTGGTGAGTGGAGAGCTTGTACTAACAGGTCTTCAGGAGGTATGAAACGTATTTACAGTCTTAGTCTGGTGAGTTAATGGCTGGTTTATTATGTATTTAGGGTTGACCAGTTCTGGTGATTAATGCTGCTTTTAGTAATAGGTTTGGTTTACTGTCTCTTCAATGTACTTTTCTGTTCTTATATTGCTTTTATTCACATTTTTCCTATTATCCTAATTGAAGTGAACATTCCAAGCTAGAGAATAGTAAAAAATCTTAGACCATCCATTCTCAGTTAGATTGCAACAAGAATTTTATCTTCTGTTGATATGATTGCCACCCACCATCACACTTGTAAATGTTAATCATTGGGTCATGATAGGCACAAAATTTTACCATTGCAGTCACCATGACCTTGAGCTCCAGCTCTATTATTACTGCTGTAATAAGCACTACCAGCAGCACAATTCACAGTCCTTTATCATTATTAACTGCGACTGTTTTGATTTACATCTTGACCTGATTTTCATTTTCTTATAAAACAAACATTAATCATTCAAATACTTTCTGCTCAGAATACTCGTGGAATTCTTACTATGTACTTGACTACTGATAGATCTGCTGTAAATCCTGATCATCTCAACTTCCCCATATAATTGTATTATAATTCCTATATATTGTATCTATCTCCTCCCCTTCCAATATCTGCAATATTCTTACATGTATAAATGTATGTTTGTGTGAATTTATATACATGCTTAAAGCAGTCCCAGATGCTGGATGTATTCAAATTTGATTCCGTGGTGGTTGTGTACATTTTCTAGGTTTGCCTGATACGAATGGTTACATCTACATTGAGGCGAATGGTGGCCTGAATCAGCAAAGGACATCGGTTGGTTTCCTTAATTTTTTTAAGTTTCTTATTCATATATCTTTACATCAATTATTCCTTTTTAATATGAAGACTGCGTATGTGATAATTATGTTGACACATTTCCCTACATGGTTTTGTCGACTCTTTGTAGATATGCAATGCAGTTGCTGTGGCAGGATACCTCAATGCAACCCTTGTAATCCCCAATTTTCATTTTCATAGCATTTGGAGAGATCCTAGGTTGGTCAGCAATTATGTTTCTTTGTGTTTTTGGTCATAGATACAGGGTTCCTGGTTTGCAATAGCAGGAAACAAAGTACAAGTAGTCATTGACAGGTGGTAGCTTTTAAATGTAGATAGATTAAAAATTTGCATATGTAACCACTATATGATTCTCTATTAGAAATTTTGATGAATTAAGTTTCAACAAGCGTCAAATTTATATCTTACCCCAAAAAAAAAAAGCAGTCCAATTGATAGAGTATGTTGGGAATTTGTGTACCATGTAAATTTAAGTATTGTGGTACATGTTCTATAGATTTGTGGGTTTAAGAATGCATTTGATGGTTAGTATCATGTTGTGCATTGTTACTGATTAACATGTTACTGCTATAATCTTCTAAGCACATATTTAGATGGCATTCTTTGTAACATATGTGGAATTTATTTGGGACTCATAAATTCACTCCCTGAGCTGAAAAATCTTTCCATAAAATTGATGGGCTTGCTTGTAACAATTTTGGCCTTTTATTTAGTCCATTGTAAATGCAATGTGCTTGATCCCCCTTCTTCCCCTCTTGAAAAAATAAAGAGACGGAAACTGGAGACTATTCTTTTTTTTTTTAACCCCAAAGGATTAGCCCAAGTGGTGAAAGCCTTGGTCTTGGGGTATCACTCCCTTCAAAGTCCAAGGTTCAAAACCTCATGGGTGCAAACAATCCTTTGGGGTCACACTCCCTGGTGAAAAGCTAGCGATTTAACAAGTTCCGTGTAGGGAAACTTTTGAGGGTGTAGTGCACGGGACCGGGGTTTACTTTGTAGGGGTGGATCCGAATGACCCTGCCTTGGAAGTTATTTCTTCAGTTATTGATAATTTTAGGTCATAAAATTTCATCCTTGGTTTTACTTTTCTATGGGCACCATTATTTTCTAGATGTCTATTCAAATAAGTTAGATATAGATCGTTTGATGCTTGTAGTCTCACCTGTTCTCACTTGTGGTTATATGTAAAAGATGAGTGTTTAAGGGCTTGTTTGGACACTTAAGGGCATGTTTGGGTAATGAAATAAGATGAAAATTTCGTGAATAGTAGTTAAATTATTTAGTTAAGATATTTTATTCAGTTTTCGAAAGGAGAAAGATAAGGTTGAATAAAAATATTATAAAGTTAAAAATTATTCGAATATTGTTTTTTAATATTATTTTTGTTTTGAAATTTGAAAAAGTTTATTGTTTATTGTGTTTTGTTTGGAAGTTTGAGAAAGTTGTAATGATTAGGTAATGATTAGATGAAAAAGTTGAATATTTGAAATTGAAAAGTGTTGTATTTGAGTGATGTTTAGGAAGGAAATTATGAGAAGTTTTAAGATGAGATGATGTTACTTCTCAAACAACCCTTAGAATATATCAGAATTCAGTGAATATTGAATAATAGTGAAATCGTTTGTAAATAGAAGTGAAATAGTTTTGAGTTAAGATGTTTTATTGGGTTTTGGAAAAATGAGAGAAAAAGTTGAATAAAAATACTATAAAGTTAAAAAATTGTTTGAATATAATTTTTTAAGATTGTTCTTGTTTTGAAATTTGAAAAAGTTATAATGTTTTTTGTGTTTTGTTTGGAAGTTTTAGAAAGTTGGATTGAGTTTTGTGTTTGGATAATGATTAGGTAATGATTAGATGAAAATGTTGAATATTTGAAATTGAAAAGTGTTTTGTGTTTGAGTGATTTTTGGAAAATAAATTATGAAAAGTTTTGAGAATATCTGAGAATCTCGAAGTGTCCAAACATGCCCTAAATGTGGAAAAGAAAGGCCGGCTGTTAATATATGGCTCCTAAAATTTTAAGGATCTAGGATCCCTTACCCATTTCTTATATTTTCTGTATCCCAACCCTGTAAGGTCCATTTCATTAGAACACAATCTTCCCCACATGCTGTCGTGACTCATTCCTGACTTCCGCAACCAATTGCCACAACCTTCACTTTCCATTGCATGCTGCCACAACCATTTCCCCAATAGGGTTGGCTAATAAATGGTAGGATGCTAACTCCTAGCCCTCCTGAAGAAAGTGCAGTGCAAATTTGGACCAGCTAATTAGGTGGACCTTGAACTTGTCACCAACATCACACCATAAGAAATACCTCTGAAGCTTCTTGATGCAATTAGCTACCCAATCGGGAATAGGTAAAGTGACAAAAAATAGGTGGAAAATTTGAGAGTGCTATCAAATAGAGCTGCCTGGGCCACCTTAAATAGATTCACTTCAAGACAGCCAAATGACATTCCTTTCTCTATAATATCATCCCATATTTATTCTTCCTTGAATGACAGTCCCAAACATAGACTCAGATGCTTCATAGCTAAAGATGCCACCCTACATCCGAGTATATGGGCCAAACCTCCAATATCTTCCATGGCCCCCATAGTTGTTTCTACACATCCTATAATTACAAAAATATTCTGGTGGTTTGTTAGTTAATAGCATTTATGATGCATATTAATGTCGAAGGAGTTGTTTCATGCAATCTAAACTGGTTAACATAATCCTCAAGTCCTTAAGTGGGATATCATTTTAAGCCAGCGGCTTTAATTGGATATTCCCCATAATAAGGCTGGAGTGTTGGAACCCCTAGGGGCTGGCTCAAGTGGTGAGAGCCTTGGTTTTGTTGGTATGCTCCCTCTAAGTCTAAGGTTCGAATTCTTGGATGCAAAGAATTTCTAGGAGCCATCGGACTAGGGGACTTTCTCCTTGAATTACACGAGGTACACTTGCAGAAAACTCATTGCCAAGAAAACATTTTAGACCCAAATTATAATATAATATAATTATAAATTTTGTTCTAAAAAATATCAACTCATTAGAGTTGTATTTTGGATTGTTTTGGCCTCGTAGGCCAACCTTTATATATGAGACCAAGGCAATACAATACCTCCCACATTGCTTAAGAATGACTGTTGTATTGCCTTGGTCTCCTATATAAAGGTTGGTCTAGGAGGCCAAGGCAATCTATTAACTTGAATTCAAGATTTTAACAAATTGTATATATTTATATACAATATATATTTATATAAATTATTTATATAAATATAAAAAATAATATTTTTTAATTTGGGACGATGCGTAGCAGGGTGCGGGGCGGGGCCCCGTTGGGGTCAGCCCGCCCCCCGCCCTCGCTAGTGGTTCTTCATGTGGGGTGGGGGCCCCCGCATGCGGGGTGGCTCGCCCACCCATGCGGGGGCGGGGCAGACGGGGGCGGGCCCTCGCTGCCCATCCCTAATAATTGATATATGATTGCAGAATGGGGGAGATTGGTTACTTAAGAGAAATATTTTAGCTACAAAGAGATTTCATAATTGTAAACCCACAAATTGATGTGGTCTGATGTACATTAGATTGTAGAGCTACTATTATTGTAAAGAAGATCTAACGTATCTTATTAAGTCATGTCAGTTTGTTGATTTACTTTTGTGGGATTTTTTAGTGGCTGTAACACTTCTCGTTACTTAATATTATGTGACAGTGAATTTAAAATTTTTAAGTTTTGGTTCTGAATTTCTTCTTTGATAACTCAAGTTAAAGCATTGATACTTGGTAAAGTTATTGCATTGCATGGCACTGGCACTGGCACATGCTCCTCATGTAACTCAGGAATTGGTTATCATTTGTAATTCATGAATACAGGATGATGTTTAATATAGGCCATTTCAAGCATCAAATTTTTTTCCCTTTTGAATAAAACAGGTTTATAAGGTTATCTCCTTTTGCAAATTGATTGTCATTCGATGCTCCTCCAGCTATCCAAAGGCTTAGGTGCTTTGCAAACTATGAAGCTTTGAGGTTTTCAAGTGCTATATTAACATTGGGAGAAACTTTGGTTGCACGAATGAAAGATCGCAGCATTCGTGCAAGTAATGGTGGCAAATACATCTCTGTGCATCTTTGCTTTGAGGAGGTCACATTCAATTACATAAGAAATGTGTTGGCTTGATTTGCTTTTGCTGCAAGTTCTAATAATGATTCTCACGTGTACAGGATATGGTTGCTTTCTCTTGCTGTGTATATGATGGTGGAGAGGAACAAAGTGCAGACATAAAGGCAGCAAGGGAAAGAGGTTGGAAAGGGAAATTTACGAAGCCTGGTCGAGTTATACGTCCTGGAGCAATCAGGATCAATGGCAAATGCCCCCTTACTCCTTTATAAGTAAATAAGCCTTGCTATAGTTCCATCGAATGTAATTATGCATATTGAACTTCTATTACTCAAATGTAGAATGCCAACACTTCATTTTATGACCATATGCATTGTGTTTGCTGCAGGTCCACAAATTTTTTATTCATTGGTTTAATTTATTATCATTTGCCTACATCAACTCCAAACTTTTTGTGTATCATTAATTTATTGCATAACAATTGCGTAGGAACTATTTAGGTAAAGACGAGGTGATAATGTGCATAAAATATTTCTTTAACTCTAAATGTCTACATAGAAGGGTCCAAGAATCTTGAAAAGGCTGTATTCTTTAGATTTATATATCGTTTTAGATAAGTGACAGAGGAAAAGGATAAGCTAAGACTTCAGTTTTATATCAAGTGCCTTGTTTTGTCTTCTTAACTGACCGGATTGGATATTTGTCAAGTTCCTTATGCTACAGAGCTAAGCGCATAGGATATTTTATTCAATGCTATTATAAATTTTCTCCAACTTTAATTTTTATATATGTTTAGGATGTATATATAATATTTAGGGTGTATATATGTTTGTAGATAGCTCATTCATGTTTTCATGCATTCAGGTAGGCTTGATGCTTCGGGGAATGGGCTTTGATAGAAGCACTTATATTTATTTGGCATCTGGAAAGATATACAATGCTGAAAGAAACATGGCCCCGTTATTGGAGATGTTCCCTAATTTGCAAACTAAAGTTGGCATCAAATGCGGAACTCGCTCCATTTAAGGTTTGAATTATATGCAGATATTTGTACTTCCTTCCATCTTTGATGTTGAATTTAAAGTCCTTGTTTTGACTCGAGCTAGTTGTTCTAGAATTATTCTTCCAGGATGGCTGCCATAGACTACACTGTTTGTGTCTGTAGTGAGGTTTTTGTGACAACTCAAGGTGGAAACTCCCCCATTTTCTGATGGGCCACCGGAAATACTTGTACAGAGGACACTCAAAGACAATCAGGCCCGACAAGCGAAAGTCAGCGTTACTCCTTGATAATCCGAATATAGGGTATGCAATATGTTCAATTGCTAAATCATTTGTCCATTTTATAAAGACTGAAAAACAGTCTGTTCAGGCCATGTATGCTTCTCAAGATAGCAAAGCTGAAGTTTTTAATGTGCCAGTTCTATGGATACCGAATACCCTTCCAGACTTCCAGTATCTTTTTTTCAATATAATATATATGTTATACCATTGTCATAGTAGGACTGCCAATCTCAAAGGCACTAAAGTTCGAGTGTCTTGTTTTTCCTTTCTTGCCCCCCCCTCCCCCCTCCCAAACACAAGAAGAAAATTATGATTGGGGTCAAGATTGAAGAACCATGGAATCAATTATTTATATTGGTTGTTTTTGCCCAAAGTGCTCCTAACCTGCAATAGATAGAATTGCAGTGTCTGATTGTTTATCTTCCTTTGTTTTTTTCCTAGATGGAGAAGTTTCAAGCGTCAGATGCTGAATATGCAGTCTCATAGCGATTCCAAGGGATACGAACTTAAAAGGCCAAATGACTCGATTTATATGTTTCCATTCCCAGATTGTATGTGCCATTCGAACAAATCTGAAGTTTCAAGATCATCATCAGCTACCTGATCTGCTTGGATAAAGAGCTATTATGGGTGTTTCTCCTACCCAACTTTCTGAGCTCATGTTACTGCCGACCCCCTTTTTTCCATGTTGTAATTCTTTCATTCTTTGTTCCCTTTCCATGCGGTGAGAGGGTACACTTCAATTTTGGGAGATTCAAACATTTTGTTGGACGTTACATTGACCTGATTATTTCCGGGATTGGCTTGTGGTGGATTTGCATCTTTTTTTATATGATGCGGGTGGAGAACATAGAACCCACATTCTTTCCATTGCAGGAGTTGTCCCGTCGCAGGAGTTCCCGGGCAATCCACACTGCTTCATATGTTAAGTTGCAGCTGCCGTGCATGCTGTGACATGACGCTCACATCCATACACGCACTGGTTTTGCCAAGCGTGTACATCATTTGGAGTTTGATCAGCATGTGCAAGACTGTAGACATAGGTTGAACTTCCTGTACATTTCTTGGAAATCAGAATACAGATTCTTTTTGTTCCAAAAGTTGTAGCTCTTCATTTTGCATTTTGGCCCTTTATATTGAAAAGTAATCTAATGAATTTCATGAAATCATATCAATTTGTAGGTACATTTTTGTGCAATCTCTTTGTTTATATAAGAGTTCTCTTATTAGAAACTTTATGCTTTTACGCTTTCTTCATCATATTCTCTTCCGTCTTTTTTTTTGTACATATGTAACATACTATCCCTGATTTTATACACTTCGTTTTTGTTTTTAAAGATTGTTCTACAGTACTTGCAGTGATTTCTGCTTGTCGGTCAGAGAGTAAGATTGCCTTTAAGAATTCTATATTTTTTTAGTTTGAGTAGGGATGTACAAATTGTTGTAGAAATCAGACATTACCATGTAAATGTGAGAAATTTCTACTGAACTCACGTAATACAAAGTTTTTATATTTAAATCCTTATGTCACACTTCGTCGCAACTCAGATCTAGAAGGATGAAGTGTAGGTTCTGTCTTCTAATGGGGGAACTGTGGCAATGGGCCGAGAATGCGGAATGGGTAATTAGAGTATGGGTCCTTGTTATTATGCTTTGGATCTTTAATATTTCGTTAGTCGTTATAACTTGAGTCCAATGGGCCAGTCAGCCCAGTTATTAGTATATATTATTGTGTTTGTTGTTTAGTACAAGTGTAGAAGGGGAATATTGGTAGTTATGCTTTCTGTGTGTCAGCCTTTATATGAGGCACATTCTTTACGTATTGGGTTATGTCAAATTTTATGAGAATACAGTTACTATCTTTTTCCCTTTCTTCCTCTTCATTTATGGAGGTATTCACCCTCGAAATAAGTCATTTGCCATTTTCATCAACCTTTACTAAGCTTTTTTTTTTACATAAATACATCATATATTATGACACAAATACAAGAGTATTACATTCCTAGTATTAGATATTTGATCCCAAGCGACAAATCATGGCAGAAGGAACCAGACTCAATCAGCTCCAAAATGTACTTTCGATCTTGAAGAAATCCACTAATTCCCAGTTGAAGAACTTGAAGATAGAAATGCTAGTCCTCAAAAGACAGCCTGATTCTGTGGTGCAGCAGCTAGCTTCTCTAACTTTGGAGCTGAAGAAGGGGAACAACAATAACCCTCATGTAGAATCATCTTCAGGCAACCATGGCTCTTAGAATGAGCAAGTGGAGCAGGGAGGAGAGCCCCATTCACATCTGGTAAGAATTGATTTCCCCCCTTTCCATGGGAAGATCCCAGTGGCTGGTTATATAAGACTAACCATGTTTTTGCATACCACAACACACTTCCACACCATAAGCTAAGATTAACTTCATTTCACATGAAGGGACAAGCCTTGGTTTGGTTCCAAGACTTGGAGGAGTCTGGGGAAATCTAAGATTGGGAGAGTTTCACTAGGGCTTTGTTAATAAGAATTGGACCATCCTGCTTATGATGATCCAATGAGTCCTTAACTATGCTCAAACAAACAGATCCGTAGAAGAGTATAAATCTAGTTTTGAAGGTTTGTTTAATCCGCTGAGAGGTTTATTAGAAGGATACAAGTTGAGTTGTTTCCTTAGTGGGCTGAAAGATGATATTAGACTTCCAGTACATATGTTAAATCCCAAAATTTGTTGATAGCCTACAACCTTGCTAAGATTCAAGAGCAGGAAGAACCCTTGAGTTTGTAACTCTCAACATGATGTTGGAATCCTCAAACACAACACTATTGCTGCCTCAAACAACACCCACACTAACCCAAAAGCCATTATTCCAGTTCAGAAAATTAAAACCCAACAAATGAAGGAGAGGAGGGACAAGCGGTTGTGTTATTATTGTAATTTCAAGTTGATGATGAATCGGATGAAATTGAAGAAGGAAGAGAGGAGGCAGCAATTGAAGAAATTCTAGACTTTGTCAATAATCCCAACCAATCCGAAATTTCCTTACATGCACTCATTAGTTCTTTAAACCTAAAAACTAGGAGAATTAAGGGAAAGATAGGGAATCAAGATTTGGTTGTGCTAATAGATTCAGGAAGTACTCACAATCTTTTGGACCTTTCACTGGTTAGGGGGGGGGGGATTCCAGTTAATATCCATGAGAATGTAAGAGTTAAGGTGGCTAATGGAGAACAAGTTAGTAGTAAGGGAAGGTGTGCAACACTCAAGGTTAAGCTGCAGGGGACTGTTTTTACTATTCATGCATTTATTTTAGTGCTTGCTGGTTGTGATATAGTATTAGGGGTGATTTGAGACCCATTTTGTGGAATTTTAGGGATCTTTCTATGCAGTTTCAGTATCAAGGGATGTCAACAAATTTGCAGGGGTTATATCCCTTTAATCTCATGGAGGAGGGCGATATTAATCAGGATAATAAGTTGGAGAAAAAAAAAAAGACTTGCTGTTACAATTAATTGAGCATAGAGAGGAAAACTTGCGTGAAGAAATTCCCCCTCTCATCCAAGAGTTACTAAGCCAATATGAGGATGTTTTTTGTGACCCTGAAGGACTACCCCCCACATAGATCCCATGACCATTCTATTACATTATTCCCAAAAACTAAACCAGTTTCAATAAGACCATACCGATACCCTTATTTCCAAAAGATGAAATTAAAAATATTGTGAGAGAATTGCTGAGCACGAGGGTGATAAGGCCTAGCCACAACCCTTATTATTCCCCTGTTTTGTTGGTGAAAAATGTTGATGGTACATGGTGAATTTCTGTTGATTATA
The DNA here is from genome assembly GCF_001411555.2 of Juglans regia. Classification (NCBI taxonomy): domain Eukaryota; kingdom Viridiplantae; phylum Streptophyta; class Magnoliopsida; order Fagales; family Juglandaceae; genus Juglans; species Juglans regia. Next base: position 7,179,512 of record NC_049916.1, read on the forward strand.
GGATCCTAAACAATGTAATTGTCAAGGAAACATTTCCTATTCCAGTGGTGGAGGAGTTGCTGGATGAACTCAGTGGCTTAAGACATTTTTTTCAAGCTGGACTTGCATTCAGGACAACACCAAATCAAGGTTAAAACCCAAGAACATTCATAAAACATCATTTAGAACTCATGAAGGGCATTATGAGTTCTTAGTAATATCATTTGGATTAACTAATGCACCACTACCTTCCAAAGCTTAATGAATGAAATCTTTAGGTCCTATTTACGAAAGTTTATCCTAGTGTTTTTTAATGACATTTTGGTGTACAACAGAACCATGGAAGAGCATATCTAGCACTTGCACGTATGCCACGTAACCTTGGAGGCCATAAAACAACAGAACTTGTTGGTTAGATATTCTAAGTGCAAGTTTGCTACTATAAAGGTGTCTTATTTGGGACATCTAATTTCTGCTGCAATGGTAAAAACAGATCCTAAGAAGTTGGCAACATTGAAGAGCTGGACATTCCCAATAACTTTAAACTCACTAAAAGGTGTTTTGGGCCTATTAAGGGGATACTATAGGAGATTTATTAAGGGGTATGGAAGCATTGCATCCCCTCTTACCTAGTTGTTAAAGAAAAATCAGTTTATTGGAATGAAGATGCTATGGAAACCTTTTAGAAATTGAAGAGGGCAGTAACTCAACTCTCTGTGTTGACTTTGCCTGGTTTTTCTCTACCATTTGTGATCCAATGTGATGCTTTAGGATCAAGACATTTTTCCCAAGCTAGGTGTGAATTGACTTTATTTGTTGGGACTGATTCTTTCGAATTTTACTAAACTCACTATGAAGTTTACTTAGCACAGGAAGGCGATCTAGCTTCAAGGACTTAGGTGCAATTTGGATAGTGAGTTGAGATGAGATGAAAGTTAAAAGTTGAATAAAATATTGTTATAATATTTTTTTTATATTATTATTGTTTAGAATTTGAAATGTTGAATGGTTTATTATATTTTGTGTGTGAATTTGAAAAGGTTGTACTGATGATATGAGATGAGATGAAACATTTTTTGTATTCAAACATGGTCAGTCCTTAAGATCTCACAATGGAAGTTAGTGAGAATTTTTATTTCCAATCTAAAGGGACTCACAAAGGGTTAGTTCTACAAAAAATGGAGACAACATCAGCACCTTCCTCCTTATCAAGTTCCCCAAGAGTTGCAGCCCCTAATTTCTAAGTCCAGTAGCCATTTTCAAGAGCCTCAAGGGTTACCTCCCAATTGGAACCAAAATCATAAGTTACCTCTTAAGGAAGGTGCATGTATAGTTAGTGCTCGACTTTTCCAGTTTCCTTACTTCCAAAAGGAGGAGATCGAGATACTTGTGAAGAATATGCTAGACAATGGGAACATCCGTCCAAATATCAGGGATGAACAACCATAACAGAGCTACTCATCAAATAGTGTGGCATGAAAGAAGAAGAAGCTAGTTGGGAGGAGATTAAGGATTCTATATCACGGTTTGGGTATCTTGCGGACAAGGGGATCTGTCATGTCCCACATCATGCAGCACACATCCTCATGTGTCCTTTAATTTTTTCATCATGTTGTTTATTTGTATTTATCTTGTGCTGACATTTTCTTTTGTAGTCATGGGCCATGTTGGCCAAGTCAAGTATGTTATGTTATGAGCCATGTTAATCAAATTAGTAGGGGGAAAAGTTAATAGAAGTGGGTTGCTAAATTGTTGGGTCAATGTTTTGATAGTTAGTCAAGAGTCTATGCGAGTCTATGTTATTTAGATGTTGGAATTTATTATTTTAATACATCATCCGAAATTTTAATTCAATTTACTTAGAGGTTTGGTACTAGAACCAATTATTTTGTTAATTATTCTATTGGGTCTAACAAATATCTATCATGTTTTGGATTGGATAGAGATTTCGTTCATCAATGTATTGCCTACAAGGTGGCTGTTGAGGAGTTAGTTAGAGAACTGGTCCTGAATTTCGCTACTCTTTCTCAATATCCAAACATGATATTTTCGAGTTTGACCTAATTATGTGCCATGAAATAACAATTACCACACATTGACAACTTATTCATGGCGTTTGACTTTGGCAACATTGTCGTGTTAAAAGAAAGATGTGCTTTTTTCTTTGTTGATATCATATACGAAACGACTTGACAGCCAAGTCAAGCACTTTGTTGCAAGCCAAGTAGAAGGGAAGATAGAGGAAACTGGAACTTTAGCTCAATCCCTACAAGCTCCAATCCTTCGACTCTCAAGGTAACCTAGACCACTTCCCACTTCCCAAAGCCCAGAAAATCTATTTTCGTTATGTTCTATTATATATATTATCAACCCATTTTGTATTTTCAATCCATTTTCCTTTAGATAAATATTGAATCTATTGTTGGGGTTTCTCTTTATTGTGTTTTTCAGCAATAGTTGACCGACAATTACTTATGCGAAAGTGCCTAGGATGTTTCATGTAGTCTGGTTTCTGATGTTTAATATTCTATAATTGTCAGTGTCCACCAAGCTTGCCTTAATTCAATGTTGAAATAAAAAGTTATGCCTATTTTACTTCCGACTAGGCCTGTTGTGGAAAACATATACAACGATTGTTTTGGATATTAGAATCAGTGAGCCCCTCACACATTTAGACAAACAGTTGGCAGGCAAGTCCAGCAGCTCAGCCACGACAACAGAGTAGAGTCATGCACGCCCATTACAACAAAAATCATACAAGCTTCAAGAATAGCACAACAGAGAAGTTTGTTAGCTTTTCCTCTCAAGTTATTGTAACCAACTATATTCTTTTATTCCATTTACAATCGTGTATAAATATAGTCCAAAGTTGTTCAATAAAATCAGATAATTTTCGTAGAAATTCTTTCTCCTTTAACATGGTATCCAGAGCCTACGACTAAATGTCATCCATGGCTGCATTACCTTCCTCCTCCTCCAATCTTTCTTCATTTTCCCACATTGTCATCACAAAACTAACCAACGAAAATTATCTTCTTTGGAAGGTGTAAATCTCAGCCTATCTCAGAGGGCAAGACCTCTATTCTTACATAGATGGAACCCTTACTCCTCCTTCTGAATTCATACTTGAAAACCCAGGTACAAATCCAAAAACCAACCCAGCCTATTCCTCATGGAGGCGCATAGATCAACTTGTTCAGAGCATCATCTTCTTATCTCTTTCTGAATCCTTCCTGGGCCATGTCCTTTATGCCATGATAGCTCGTGATCTCTGGGTATCCCTGGCCTCAATGTTTGCATCTCATTCTCAGGCCAAGGAATTTAAAATACACTTCCAACTCACAAATCTCTCAAAAGGTGATCAAGATATTTCTACCTATTTTGGAAAAGTTCGTTCCCTTGTAGATTCCCTGGCAGCCACTGGTAGTTCCCTTCCTGATAAAGAAATAGTGACCTACCTCTTAAATGGTTTAGGTCTATCTTATGAAACCTTTACCACATTTGTTACCACAAGGGTCGAACCTATCTTTTCCAATGAGCTTTATCAACTGTTGTTAATTCATGAAAGTTGTGCATCTCATCAAACTAGGAGTATTGACTCCTTTGTCGAACCATCTATTAATCTTAGTGTTACTGGAAATCGTGATCAACGTGGGCGTGGCTCATTCCGCAGTGGAAGACAAGGTCATGGAAGAGGTCGTCACTTCAACAATAATTGTGGAGGACACTCCTTCTCATCAAACAATTTTTCTCAGCAGCAATATACCTCTCAACGGCCCACTTGTCAAGTTTGCAACAAGTCTGGGCATGTGGCTCTGCAATGTCGATACAGATTCGATCATTCGTATCAATTGGAAGCTCCAAGATCATTTTCAGCAAACTACGCTGCTTCTGATTCCTTCTTCAATGCATCTTGGTATCCTAATTCTGCTGCTACTTATCATATTACAAATGATTTTAACAACTTGAATGTCTCATCTGAACAATATACTGGTAGTGATTCAATACGCAGTAGAGATGGTACTGGGATTCCTATTTATAATTTCGATGACTCCTGTTTCTCCTCTTTTGTTCTGCGCTTTTGCATTGATAATTCTTGTTACTTTGAATTTCGCTCCTCTCATTTTGCTATGAAGGACAACAAGACAAAGAAAGTGCTCCTCATAGGGCCAACGCGTAATGGGCTATACATTTTTCCTTCCAAGTCAGTCTCAACTTCAAGTCCTACCACTCATCTTGGTGAAAGAACAACTTTAGGCCAATGACACCGTAGGCTAGGCCATCCTTCTTTAACTCTAGTGTCTCGAGTTTTGCATGAAAAATGCTTGCCAATTTCCTCTAGTGGGTCATCCTTCTTCTGCTCTGAATGTCCTCTTGCCAAAGCCCATCAACTACCTTTTTGTAATAATCAGGCCGCATACACTAGTCCTCTTCAATTACTTTGTGTTGATGTTTGGGGTCCAGACCCATATGTTTCTAGATTAGGTTTTAAATATTTTTTCTCCTTTGTTGATCAATTCACACATTATACTTAGTTGTTCGCTCTAAAATTCAAATATGATGTTGTTATTATTTTTAGCACTTTTTTCCCTATGTGGAACGTCTATTTAATACAAAACTCATAACACTTCAAAACGATGATGGAGGTGAATTTAAACCTCACCCCGATTTGTCAAAAAATTGGCATAACACATCGATTCTCATGTCCTCACACTCACTAACAAAATGATCTCGTTGAAAGAAAACATCGACATATTATCGAAACTGGGCTTGCTCTTCTAGCCCATTCCTCCTTGCCTTTCATGTATTGGGCTGATGCTTTTGAAACCACAATTTATTTAATTAATCTCCTTCCCTTTCCTACACTCAACAACAAAACTCCTCATTTTCTAGTTTACAACAGTGAGCTTGATTTCAAATTCTTAAAGGTTTTTGAATGTGAATGTTGGCCAAATCTCAGACCCTATCTTTCAAAAAAATTTAATTTTAAGTCCACTTCATGTCTTTTTCTGGGCTACAGCCCATTACTTAAAGGCTATAAATGTCTGGACTTAAAAACAAATCAGGCTTATATATCATGTGATGTGATCTTCAACGAAGCTTCATTCCCTTTTAAAAATCGGTCCACTTCTTCTCCCTCAAATCCAACCTCCGAAACTGTCCCTTGACCAAATTTACTGACGTCTCTTCTTGGGCCTGAGCCAAGCCCAATCTCTACTATCCACACTTCCAATCAAACTCCTTTTTCAACCTCAGGATCATCGTCTTCACTTCTTGCAACTAATTCTCCTGCTCTTTCAGCCTCTTCTCTAGACACATCTTCTCTCAATCTCATTCCACCTCGCTCTCCCATCATAATTCGTGCACAAACAAACTTTTCTCGAACCAAAATATTTTCAGATGAAACCATACCTTATTCCTCACGGTATTGTCTCACTACCTCTCTTACAGTTCCTGATGAGCCTTCTAGTTTTTTGCAATTGCAAATTTCCAGAATGGTGGGATGCCATGAATCAAGAATTTAAAGCACTATAAGAAACTCGTACGTGGAGTTTAGTTCATTCTACACCTACGGCTAACGTATTTGGTTGTAGGTGGGTTTTGGGTTTTTCGAACCAAAACAAAGGCTGTTGGATCCTTTGAGAGAAGGAAAGTATGACTTGTAGCCAAAGGCTACCATCAACAACTTGAGTTGGATTATACTAAGACCTTCAGTCCAGTAGTGAAGCCGTCAACAGTCCGATTAATACTCTCCATTGCTGTCACTTGTGCTTGGCCTCTAAGACAACTTGATATTCAAAATGCCTTTTTACATGGGTGCTTAACTGATGATATCTATATGCAGCAACATCAAGGCTATGTTGATCCAGCTCATCCAACATACATCTACAAACTACACAAAGCTATTTACGGGCTTAAACAGGCCCTGAGAGCTTGGTTTGCTCAACTCTCATCATGGCTGTTATATTATGATTTTAATTCCTCACGAGTTGATCACTCTCTTTTTATATTGAATCATTTGAATGTGCAAATTTATTTCCTTGTTTATGTTGATGACATAGTCATCACTTCCTCACATCAGTATGCCATTGATAGTCTAATTCAAGACTTGAGCCGTGCGTTTCCAATAAAGGATCTTGGCAGTCTTTCCTACTTTCTTGGAGTTGAAGTTGATCATACACCTACTGGACTTCTGCTGTCTCAACGGAAATATATCAAAACATTCCTCACTCGAAGCAACATGCTTCTTGCCAAGCCCATTTAATCTCCTATGGCTTCCTCCCTCAAGCTATCAAAATTTGATTTCCACCATTTGAAGATGCTACTCTGTACCGTAGCATAGTTGGTGGTCTACAGTACTTATCTCTAACCAGACCAAATATCTCATTTGTAGTGAACATGATTTTTCAATTCATGCATTCACCAAAGCAATCTCACTGGAGTGCAGTAAAGCGAGTCTTATGGTATCTCAAAGGCACCATCAATCTCGGGTTGCTATTTAAAAATCAATCTAGTCTTCATCTTCAATGTTATTCTGATTCTGACTGGGGGGGTTGTCCAGATGATAGGAAATCAACTGGAGGATTCTGCATTTACTTGGTTTCTCATCTAATCACATGGTGTTTTAAGAAGCAAAGTACAAGGCCCTTGCTTCATCTACTGCTGAGACCATTTGGCTCCAAACAATTCTTCAAGAACTAGGTGTCTCACTTTCTAAAGCACCAATGATGTGGTACGACAACTTAGGAGCTACATTTCTTTCGATGAATCCAGCTTTCCATTCAAAGACCAAACATATAGATATTGATTTTCATTTTATTAGAGATAGAGTTGCGGCAAAGTCCTTGCAGGTTTCATTCTGCCATACAAATGATCAAATAGCTGATATCCTTACAAAACCAATTGTTGTAGACAAATTTCATTGTTTTCGATGGAGTCTCAATGTGGTTGATACCCCATTGAACTTGAAGGGGCGTATCAGAATCAGTGAGCCCTTCACACATTTAGATAAACAGTTGGCAGACAAGTCTAGTAGCTCAGTCACGATAACAGAGTAGAGTCATGCACGTCCATTACAACAATAATCATACAAGCTTCTAGAATAGCACAACAGAGAAGTTTGTTAGCTTTTTCTCTCAAGTTATTGTAACCAACTATATTTCCATTTACAGTCGTGTATAAATACAGTCCAAAGTTGTTCAATAAAATCAGAGAAATTTTCATAGAAATTATTTCTCCTCTAATATTGGATACCAAATTATGCCAACTCTAAAAACCCAATACATTGGAAAAGGATAGGGTGGGGTTCATCGAAAAGATGAAGGAGAGGGAGAACATAGTGAGCTGACGCATGAGCGGGCTGGGGCCTACAAAAGTGTAGATCTAAGCAACAAAAAACACCTTAATAAAGAAGGAAAGAGCTTACAAATGGTGGAAGAAAACGAAAGGAGTTGGCCAGCCAGAAATTGAGGTATTTAGCAAGGGATGGGAGGAAGGGAGAAGTTCCTCCCTTTGCTCTAGGGGTGGGCAGTGTGAAAGGGTAGTACAAGAGGGTAGCAGAGCTTCAGAAGAAAGAAAAGAGAGGTCTATGCTGGGAATCTGGGACGAAAGCTAAAGTTAGAGATTCATGTTGAAGTGGATATTTTTGTTACTTAAATAAAATTTCAGAAATTATGCTCTATGTTCTTGCCATTGCTATGTAAGAGCATTTGGTTACTTTTGGTGTTCATGGAATGAAATTATAATTGTGCTGTGCTGATTGATAGTTGTTACTTTTGACAGAGAAGGATTTTTGGGTGGATGATGGAAACTTAAAACTACCAAAACAACATTTCTTCAGTTGCTTTTTCTTTATTTTTTCCATATTGAAGTTGCCTGGCTCATTTTTCATTGACAATTAATCTTGTGATGAATGGGCTGTATTTGTGCAGTGTTACATGAGAGTGACCCAGTCTTTAAAAGTATCTCAGAGCAAGAGAAACTTTCAATTTTTTATTCTCCTTGGATTACACTAGGCCAGTGATCATTAAGTTCATGTAAATTTTGAAGGTATTTCGGTTTCTTTCTCATTGCTTTGCAGTTTCTTTGACACTATGTTGTTATGAAAACATTATCTTTTGTTTTTGAATATTTCTTTTAGATGTATGTTATGTATAAAAAGTGGTGCACTTATATTAAGAATGAGAGATATGTGCCCTATTTGTGCAAGCATATTTTATTTAATTAATTATTAATTTTCTCTTCTTGTAGACTGTAAGGTATTGAATTATGAATCATGACGTGTGATTCTAAGTGAGTACTTAGCATGAGCACAATTGGAGATACACCTACAAACGACCATTCCACTTTCAAACATTCTAACAAACTCTATTCTCAAACATGCTTAAACCCTTTTTAAAAAGTGACAGATTGAACTAAGCATCTGCTCCTAAACAATGCCTCCAATTTGGAATTATCCTCTGTTTCAAAAAGGGAACAAATTATGTTTATGCTATTTCTGGATAATCTGAGGAAAAGACAGATTGTTATTACTGAGTGATGTCATATATGCATGAGTGGGGAGTTTGTAATATGTATGCTCCCGGTTTGGTCCCTTCATTTCCCAACCACGTTTGACTACATTGTGAGGTGGTTACTACTCTATGAAATTATTTCTTTAGCTGGGGCTGGTTTGTCTTAGGTTATGCCTAGAGTGAAGCGGATCATTTTCACTCATGGAGAGAATTAGGTGGTAAGCCCACAAATTTCAACAGTCTGGAAATGATTCCTACATGCCTTATTTGGTGTATTAGAAAAGAAATGAATGACATAAATTTTGACTGTGAATGGATCATCATTTGGACACTTCCATCAATTTCAATGAGCTTTGTTTCCGTGATTCTCTTACATCTTTTTCTTCTTCTATCTCTAGCTAACAGACTTTATTGTACACATCTCATTGTAGTTGGAATATGGCTTTTTGTGCTTATAACAAATCTTATTACTTATTAAAAAAAAAAAAAAATGTTTCTGGTGGTTAGCATATTTTTCTTCCAACCATGCTATGCTTGTCTTTCTCCTATTTTTATTTATTTGTTTATATTATGTACAAACCGTTTTTCTTTCAACACTGATATCCACAAAGAACTCCTAAACATTTTGGCCTGCTAATTACTTTTATGTTAAGAACTATTGGCTTGTCACATCATGAGAAAAATTCTATGTCGTGAGTGGTTCCTTTGGCATTGCCACCTGAGAGAGATTGTGGGATGGAGCAATTCTATCACAAAACTTGTGTTCAGTTTATGGTGTTCCCAAAGGGTGCAAATCTTCCTGAAAATTCTTACTCACATTGGACTATTTGCATACTCACATTGGACTATTTGCACTCCTATGGAGAAAATTACAATTTTGTCATGATTGAGCTTTCCTTAAACTGTTGGAAGAAAAGAAAAAACATATCCTGTCATGCCCTCCTTTCCTGTTCTTATTTTCCTTTTCCCCTCAATCACCTAGTTAGGATTGCCTTCAAATGGTTGGGAATTTCCTATAAAAATCCATATCGACTTTATTATAAACACTTATTGTTATTTCTCCTTAATTTTTTTCTCATTGTTTTCTCAAGATAAGAAGAAAAGTGGAGCCGGAGCACCTCTCTATATCCTTATAGCATACCCACAAAATTCACCAACGCCCTGTTACACATATGTCTGACTTCTTATACATCTCATTTATATATATACCCGCTCTCATAAAAACATCTTGCAATGGGTGTGTAATATTACTTATAAAAAAAAAATGGGTGTGTAATACTTTAGGGATGATTGGGGAATGAGATGAGATCAGAATTTTGTGAATAATAGTAAGATGGTTTGTTCATAGTATTTATTGAGTTTTAGAAATGGAGATAAATTGTTGAATAAAAAATATTATAAAATTAAAATATTATTATAATATAATTTTTTAATATAATTTTTGTTTTGGGATTTGAAAAAATTGAATTGTTTTTTATTTTTTATTTGAAAGTTTGAGAAAATTGTAATGATTAGTTTGAAAAAGTTGTAATGATTGCTTTGAAAAAGCTGTAATGATTAGTCTGAAAGTGTATGTGTTTGAATGATATTTGGAAAAGAAATAGGATTGGGATGGGATAAAAAACTTTTCCAAGATTTGTGTTTGTCATGAACTAAAAAACTTGGTAATAATTTTTTGTTTTCATTTTAAAAATGGCACTGTATATGCATGAACATGTAGACCTCGTTTAGATGTTGAGATAAGATGAAATGATATGAAAAATCTATGAATAGTAATGAAATTGTTTGAGTTAAGATATTTTGTAAGGTTTTAGGAAATGAGAGAAAAAAAAATTGAGTAAAAAAATTATAAAGTTAAAATATTGTTAGAATATAATTTTTTAATATTAATTTTGTTTTGAGATTTGAAAAAATTGAATTATTTTTGTGTTTTGTTTAGAAATTTGAGAAAATTATAATGATTAGGTAAATATTAGATGAAAATGTTAAAAATTTATAATTAAAAAAAATTTGTGTTTGAATGATATTGGATGTGTAGATGAGATGAGACAGATTGAAACCATCTCAACTTCCAAACAAGCCATGGTCAGAAGAAATTTGCATTGTACTTTTCAAAAAAGTTATTTCCTTCAAGAAACACTTACACCTAGTCTTGATCAGTGAAAAAAAATACATCTTGTCTCTATTTTGGTTTGTGGTGCATCCTTTCAAGACGAAGCCTGCTCCACGTCGGTTGTCTACTAATCTTATTTGCAAATCGATTTTTGCAAATTGTATTAGCTTGACTCTTTGGATTGTGCTTCGTTGAGAAGAGACATGGATACATAGCGATGATAGGTGGATGATGAATCTCAGTTATTGTTAGATGGAGGCAAGAAATAAAATTTTTCATTTTTGGTGAAACAGTTCCCTGCAGAATGATGCAATTTTTTGGAGTTAAACCTTGTGTGGTATAACAAGTTTACTTGCATGTTTTTGTCCCATTAGGGAGTCTCTGGACTGGTTTAGATAGCAAGAGTTTCTCATCTGATCAATATTGAGACACCACAAATAAAAACATTTTTTAATTAATTCAAATTTTTAACTTTTTCATTTAATCATTACTTAATTATTATAACTTTCCCAAACTTTCAAATAAAAGATAAAAAATAATTCAACTTTTTCAAATCTAAAAAAAATAATATTAAAAAATAATATTATAACAATATTTTAATTTTATAATATTTTTATTCAACTTTTTCTCTCCTTTCTCAAAACATCATAAACATCTCAAAACAAATTATTTCACTACTGTTTACAAATTATTTCACTGCTATTCACAGATCATTTCATCTCATCTCACCATTCAAACCAAGCCAAGGCTCTAGTTTGGTTTCACAAATCTTTGAAATCATCTCATCACATCTCAATATCCAAACACTATTCAAACATAAACATTTTTCAAACGTAGATTTTTAATTTTTTGATCTAATCATTAACTAATCATTACAATTTTTCTAAACTTCCAAGCAAAGCACAAAAAATGATTCAATTTTTTCAAATCTCAAAACAAAAATTATATTAAAGCATTATGTTCTAACACTCTTTTAACTTTATATTTATTGTATTCAATTTTTTTCTCTCATTTACAAAACCCCATAAAAATTCTAACTCATTCAATTTTACTACTATGAACAAATTATCTTACTATTATTTAAAGAATATTTCTCATCTCATCTCATCTTATATGTGTAACCAAATGTGGTCAAAGGCTCCGTTTGTTGCCCACGTTTAGATGTTGAGATGGTTTCAACTCATATTAAATCATTTAAATTTTTAACTTTTTTATCTAATAATTACTTAATTATTATAACTTTCCCAAACTTCTAAACAAAACACAAAAAATAATTCATTTTTTTCAAATCTCAAAATAAAAATAATATTATAAAAATACTTTAACTTTATAATATTTTTATTCAATTTTTTTTTTCATTTACTTTCCAAAATTTCATAAAATATTTTAACTCAAACAATTTCTAATTCATCTAATCTCAACTCAAATATCTCACTACTATTCACAAATAATCTCAACTTACAGTCCACACCATGCCTAAAGGCTAAAGTTGACACAACAATTTGTGATTTGGCGACGTGTTTTCGGCTAACGTTAATGAACTGAAAAACCTTCAAATCTAAGTAACTTATACCACCTAAAATTATTTTTCAAAGAAAAAATAAATCTGGTGGTAAACCAATTACTTTATTTCAAAAAATATATATAGCACATGATCCACTATAACAGATTTTGGCTTTTGTGATGGACAAAACCGTCACAAAAAATAAATAAACCATCACAAGTATTTTTTTTTTTTTGTAACGGTTTGAGACAGTCACTTAAAAGGCGTCACAATTTTTTTTGTTTGTGGCTGTTCACTGTTCAACCATTACAAAAAGTTTTTTTTGTGATAGTTGGAAGTCTTCTGTGAGATATAACGTTCGAATATAATGTTTTTAAGTGACAGTTAAAATCCATCATAGAAATTAACATTCGCACATAAAAACTGACATTCGAACGTTAACCCGACCGATTAACATTCGAATGTAAAAAATAGATGTTCGTTGTTTTTGTTTCGCACAATTAATAGTTACGTTTGAACATAACAATGTTTGAACATTTGCTTGAAGACGTTTGTTCTTTACATTGGAACATACTTATCAGAAATACTAATTTCATAAAATTTAAAAAACATATAAATTGTATCATATTACGCATTAAATATAACAACTAATAATGTATTATAGAATCGCAAAAATAGACAATAAAAGTTTCTAATAATAATAATGATATATTCATTTCTTCTTCTTTTCTCACCCATCGCGATCCTGTTGAAGTGACATAATATGTTCTATCTGGACCAACATCTCCCTTTATAGTTGCTTTTGAATTTCAATGCGTATTCTCTCATCCTGGTCTCTTTATTGCTCCTGCAAACGCATTTCTAAATCAGATTATCGCAATAAGAGTGACTCCAACTCTTGCTGTCTCAATTTTATCTGCTAAATTTCTTGGCGTGTTGCATCTAAATATTTAGTAAGATTATTAACTTTCGAAGTCGAGGTCGTGGAGGATAAACCGATACGCTTGAAAAAATGTTCCAAATCTCTTACTAAACCAGACTTGCTCCCGAATACTTGCGTGAATATGTCCATGTCACTAGGAGAGGATTCCTCAGAGGGTGATTGGATCGCAATCATTTTTTTCCTGCAATTACAACGAAAACACACAATAAGTAACATATTAAAAGAAACGAGGAATCAAACATAATATGAATTCACATGTTGCATAATTTATTCATAGAAAATAACCTCACTTACATAATTATCTTTAGCTATAGGATCAACTCACTCACTGTGCTCATCAATGTGAGTAGCAGCATAAACATGAATGAGCGATAAGTTTTCAAGATCATCACGTTTCTAATAAAGCCACATTAGTAATTTTAAAAAATAATGTTAGTACTTAAATAAAAAAAATATGTTAAAAATGTGTGAATTTTAATAAATTATTAATTATCATTTTATCAGCAATATGTTGAAGTGACCTTGAACCGGCACGATGATGGATTGTCAAAGCCATTATATTATGTACATTGATAGAACTTAAGTGCCGCAGGAGAAATTAACAATGTTAAATATACTATATGAAACCAATATAGATGTAAATAAGTTATAGGGGATAAATCTAGAATACCTGATAAACTGGACTTGCAAAAAGATCACAACACTTTTTTCAATCATCTAATTTTCTGAAAAGTGGATTGAACAACCTCTTTCAATGTCTCAAATTTCTTAAAGTGGTCATGACACCGTCCCTTGTGATGCCGAAATAATGGAGCCATCAACTCATCCATAGTTCACACATCTACACTAAGACCAAAATTGAGGTCAAATTCATTCTAAGAAGTGAATTGTGTAAAAAATATGAAATCAAAACATTTCTTAAAAAATTTACTATTGTATATAAACTCACCAGTACATGACTCCGAATGTGATCCTTAAGCTCATTCTGAACATCTCTCCATGATCGCGCATAAAATATGGCACAAATTTGAACTAGTGTGCCGACATAGGAGGAAAGCAATGATGCACTATCATTCCCACTCTCCTAGTGAAGTTATCAGGAATGTTGACATTATTTTTCTGTGCCTTCAATTTCTTTCCAAAGCAAGGCCACATGTTAAGCCACGTCAGCGACGTGACAAGGCATTAGCTAATATTTTTAAAATTATTAAATACAGTCCCCAAAGTATTGAAATATAATTAATTATCAACAACATTCAAAATTTTCTTACTTATTGAAATATAATTAATTATCAACAAAATTTTCTTACTCGTAGGTGTCGACTGACTGTTTGTCTCCTGTCTTTCAACTTGTTCACGAGTGGAGTGCTTAGTTGGGGAGTCGTGAACGGGTTCGGGACTTAGGGGAGGAGGCACATTTCTTTCTTGTCATTTTTGTGGCATTCTTGAAAATGATTAATATTTTAAAAAAATTAGTATAAAAAAATTTATAAAAAATGTATTGTACTGTCACCTATGTGAATAAAATATTTAATACTTTTATTCTTCATCTCTAGATGTATTTTCCATACTTTTTTCAGAATCTACTTCAATAACATCTTCATCTTCATCGACTTCCTCTTTGGACTCTTCTTCTTCCTCACTTACTTCATGAACTAAATGATCATTTAATACGGATGGGTCGAGATGTATGGGTGGGACGTCATCTCTGCATGAGGGAATTAGTTCAAGTGCACCGAGGTCAACAAATAAATTAATACCCTCTCCATCTTCCTGGTAGGCCTCTATAATCGGACTGTCATCTTCATCTCCATTATGATCACGATCCGCTATCATTCCTGCATCATAGATATTCCGATGAACAAATTTTTGTACGACTCGCCAAGTTATCTCTCCATTATCTGCATCAGCCCCTTTCATTGGCTCAACTAAGTAATAGCCTTGGGTAACTTGACAAGCCAATACGAATGGATCATCTTTGTACCATTTACATGCAGTATTGACATTCGTAAAGTGACTATCCCTATATATCGAAACCCGACCATTGCCTAGATCCCACCAATCAAATTTAAAAACATGTCACATTCTCACCCAAGTATTTTAATTCAATAATGTCACGTATGACACTATAGTAGTCAATATCATCTGTTCCATGACTTCCCTCGACCAACATATCATAGTTTTGCATCTTTCGATTACGTTCATAGTCCATAATATGGAATCTATAACATCGAACTGTGCATGCAGTGTATTGAAGTGCTTTGTGTGAGGAACAATAGACCAATGCATGCAATTCAGAAGAAATCGATGTGAGATCATGAGCACGTTGTTCCAAAATCTAACAATTGAAATAGTAACAGAATGATTAAAAGTTAACAATAATTAAAATGGTTCAAAATGATTTTAAGTCATGGGACATTTAAATGCATATGCGTTGTTCAAACTATCCGGATAATTCTTCTTCGTGTCTTGCCTCTATATTCTCTATGCCTTTTGTTCTAAGTTTGTTCATGTGCTCACTGTATAGAAGTACAAAAGAATAGAATATTTGAACACAATCATTATAGTTCAATTTTTTTTAATTAGAATTATTCTAAGTATGCAACGACATACTTGAGATAGTCATCAATCTCCTGACAATTATTCAACACGTACCAATGAGCTTTTCCTAACTCTCCACCAATTAAATCGTATCTCGTTTGTGTACTCAAAGGCCGTACATTCTGAAAAAATACTGATAGCTCACCAGGGGGAGGAGCAGCAAGATCAGCATTATACTCTTCACGATTAAATCGCGACTCAACACCATGAAGACATAGAGAGCAAAATATCAACCATTCATCGTATATATAAGCATCTCCTATTAAACCCTCAGCTCGGGCTTTATTCCAAACAGTGCGCTTTAATCTATCTAAATATCTTTCAACTGGATACATTCAACGGAATTGCACCGGGCCACCTAACAGTAGCACCTAAGGTAAATGTATTGCTAAATGGACCATTATATTAAAAAAATGATAGTGAAAAGATCTACTTGAATTTACACAGTATAGTAGCAATGTTTTCTTCCATCTTCTGTAAGATATCTCGATTTACTACTCAAGAGTACAAATCTTTGAAAAACGTGCAAAGTTCAGTTATGGCAACACGTACATTAGAAGTCAGTTTCCCACGAATTCCCACCGATAATAATTTTGGCAGAAATACGTGACAATCATGACTTTTCAATCCACTTATTTCCCAATCATTATGGTTCACGCATCTACCGAGATTGGAGGCATAATCTTCTGGCAACTTCACACATTGCAACCATTTGTAAAAATCCATCCTCTCATCCGTTGTTATCGTAAAATATGCATGCGGCATAACCACTGTGCCATCCTGTTACCTTCCACCCGTAAATGCAGATTATGTTCAATTCTCATTGAACGAGATTGGAAAAAATTCGCTCACTTCTCTCTCCACACCTTGGGTTGAAGTTGTCCGTGAGTTTTATTCAAATATTACTCACTTCAATCTTGAGGACCACATCATTGTTTCCATTGTTCGGGGAACTCAAATTAAGATATTCCTCACTATTCTTAGAGAGTTGTTTGATCTTCCTGAAGTGGAAGCACCACTGTATCCATATAAAGGTATGGGGCCCCCCACAAAGACTGCCATGCACAATCTTTTTGTTGGCCCTGATGACCTAAAGTAGCATGCTAAAACCCACATACTTCTTCTGAATTATATGCTACCTCATTATAGGCTACTTGTAAAAATAGTGTTAACTAATTTTTGGCTCATTAGCCGGCACACTGAAATTACATTTGAAAGAGTCTACTTCTTGTATGCCTTGCCTACTGGGGTCTCCATTGATTTTCCCGACATATTGTCGACATTATCCACCGTTCTCATGTTGAAAAAGAGCTGAACTTGCCTTTTGGAGGCTTAATCACTAAATTGGCTATGAAAGCCAAAGTTCCTCTTAGGAGCAATGAGCCCACAATGAAGGTGGCAGGTTCTATCTCTGCTGTTACAGTAGTCAAATCTAAAGCAGTGCTCACTAAGAACAAGAACCTCATTACTGAGTCTGCTTCCTTGCCTCCCGAGCCTACTGTACCTGTGGCTCAAGTTCTTGAACAAATCACTCTTTTGTCACAAAAGATTGGTACATTTACTGCTAAATAGGAGGCATGTCAAGCCAAGTTAGAGCAGCAACTAGCCACTGTACGTTCTGATTGCATCCAAGCTAATGATCGACTAGTTCAACTTTCATTGGACATGCAATAAGTAGTTGATCTTGTTGCTGGTTCAGATGAAGAACAATAAAAGTTCATGGATGATTGATGACAAAAAAGGGGAGTAGTAATTGAGGGGGAGCAGCAGTTGAGGGGGAGTAGCAGTAGCAGCAGAAAGTAGAAAAAAACTATCATTTAGAATGTTTTTTTTCTTATTTTTGTTTGAATGTAATTTTGATTAATATGTTTTGTTTATTTGGGTGTGCTTTATCCTAGCACTTAGAACATGTTTAAATCTGATAGTACCTTTGAGTTTCTAAGTTAGTAATTTTACTAAGTGTGATTGTTTTGGAAGTTTCTGCTGCTTGTGTTTGTTTGCTGATGTTTTATAGGGATTTTACATTCATCAAGAAGGTTTCGTCACCAATTCGCCAAAAGGAGAGATTGTAAATACAAAAATTTTGGCTAGGACTAAGTGACTAAATGATAGAGTTTATCTTATTATTATAGTTGTATTTTTAGATGAATGTAAAATAATTATTGACTCTATCTATAACAACATTGAGTTTATCTAGATGTCTTAAAGGTTGTTTAGATAAGTCAGTAATGGGAAAAACTGAGTCTATAAGGATCTGCACTTATCCAGAACAGAAAATAAAACTGAAATCAGAAGCTGTAGTGAAGAGTTAATGCGAAATGCCAGTAGCCCTTCATGAGACGATCTCGCGACAGACTTGATCCGTTAGCAGAGTCCTACCTCAATTGGGACTCTTTTCCAGACTTTATAATTAAAGGGATCAGGTTTAATAACTCTCTAAGGTGTTTCAGCTAGAATTGATTGAGAGTATATTCTTGTGCTTGAGAGTGAAAATTCACTTGAGAATTTTCATCTTACTTTACGTCTCTCCTTGAGTGTGATTGTACTCCAAGTTTGGAGGATCGTTGATTGGATTTCAGCCACTGGAGTTCTAATAGAGAAGACAATATTTGAAGATCGCCAGAGGTTTTGGTTGCTACTGCGGTAGAAGATAAACAGGTCGTTTGTCTGGTCAAGTAAGAGGTCAATGCAAAGGTTTTGTAATTGAGAACTTATTTGTAATATGATTTTTAAATAATAAAATTGTATTTTCTGGGTTGGCTGCCCTGTAGGATTTTACTTTTGAGGACTTCTTCATAGGGTTTCCCTTCATAATCAATCGTTGTCTTATACAAATTTATTTATTTACTTCAAGTATTTTGATTGTTTAAATAATCACAAGATTGTGAACTAACCAAGTTGTTCAAGTGAATTGCTACACAATTTTGTGAATATACAGGGGGTACATTGGGAATTTCAAATACATGACCGAACAAAACGTCGGTTGATTGTTCTTATGGCTTATCATGCAATACCCATCGAGTTTTCCCCAAATCCATACCATTCACAAATATATGACTTTCTACTTTATCAAATCCTATAGCGCATAGATTTTTGCACCCTTGACATGGACATGACTTAATGTAACCGCGACTATCGACAGAGACCCGAGCAAAATCAATAAAAGCTCTAACTCCACGTGCATATGATACATAGTCTTTTCTAAATTTATCCCCAAGACACATCTAACTTTTATCCATTTTTAAAAAAACCTATCAATTAGTATAATGCAAACTAATTTCACATACATCACATGCTCTAATTCCCACTGCTCTTTAGATAAAGATAGTTGGTCATATCCCATTTAAGATTATATTATCTATATTGCACAAATTTATTCACTCTTCTACTTTTCACATCAGTAGAAATCTTGGCAGCACCTCCCCATAGTTGTCCAAGTATATACATGTTCACAGAGAGGGATTGTCACTCTGCGAACAGTATACCCGAAGAACAAATGAGGAAGTCACCGAAATTTCATACTAAACATGTAAAGTAGGAGTAACGAAAATATGCAATATAGATAATATAATCACAAATTATCCACACTGGACAATTCAGGAATTAGTGAACACCTGAGTTTACATTAATTTACAAATGGGTCTAAAGTATGTTATGAATTACTTAGTGTGTTTTTTTATTTGATATATATAATTCTTAGTATTTTTTTTTATCTTATTTATTTTATTTACTAAGTATGTTATGAATTACTTTGTATGTCTAATATCATATTAGTTTATTAGTTATATAGTATAATCTACCATATTATTAATATATAGTATTTGTTTAATATCATATTAGTTAATTAGTTATTTCTATTATTAATTAATTTTTTGTATTGTATACTATCTTATTAATTATCTATTTGTTTCAAACCTAGTATATGTTATAAATAATTTATTTGTTTTAAACATATTATATGTTACAAATTACAAGTTTAATTACTTTTTTAATATATATTATTATATTTTAAAATTGTTTAGTATATCTTATTCAATATATACTTATATTGATTAATATCTTATTAATTTGTTATTAATTAGTTAATTATGAATTCTTTACTTTTCCTATATTTTCTATCTCGTACGTAATTATATCTTCTACATTCACAATAATCACAAATGACAACATAATAAGAAATTAGAAAATATTTTTTTATTCACAATATATGCCCAAATCACAATATTATCACAAATCACACAAAATATTTTTTAATTCACACATATATGCAAAAATCATAATATGTTCCAACTTTCGAACGTTGACATTAAAAATTTTTACTTTCACACATAAATAGCTTCAACATTCGAATGTTTAGGATCCGTTCGAACGTGAATACGTATACATTCAAATATAATATACATTCAAATATAATATAATTTTTCAACTATCTTTAATGACGATTTCTATAAATCATTACATAAAATATTTTTTTACGACGATTTAGAAATTATCATAATTATCAAACCGTCACGAAAATTCATTTACGTTGTAGCGTGAATCTTTGACCATTTTACTTTATTTTTTCAACTGCATTCATTGGGGCCAAGAAAAGATAACTACTAACCTGACAGGGAAAAGTCTGTAGTAATCTAGCTCACGAAGTTGAGAGCTGTGAAATGAATGAGCGAGCCTGCATCAAGACAACATTTAAAACTCTATAGTAACACAGTTAGAGAAATATCTTACTTCTCCAATGTTTTTAAGATATGCTTTCTGTGAATGTGTCATGAGCAGACAAATTATAAAGACTAATGTACTCTTCTTCATCCTCAATTTTATAGCTAGTCATTATTAATAGCAGCCGATGATGTGACACATTTTAAATAGATTCACATGTTACCGACCTAATTAATAACCAATCGCCTCGTGCGCGCGTGCGTGCATGTGGATTATATTATAAGAAAAGTTGTGATTATAGATGTAGTTTTGAATGTGCATGGAAGACATTAAACTTCAATTATTGAGTCCCGAGGACAGTCTGAATGAGCTAGCTAGCTAGCTGCGATCTTGGTAAGGAAGTTTGAAATTCAGAGTCTCTATTATTATACGAGAAATGATAATATTTATAATCGTAGATTATAGTTTTTTTATAAAAAATAAATAAAGATAAGATTGACATGAAGAATAATAGATTTTATTTTTTTTTAAAATTAATTACACGACGTTTATATATTTTACTTACATTTTATACATACATGATATAGGAAGATGGCAATGCATAAACAGGAAGAGAAATTATACTTTTAATCGTAAATATATAAGTGTCATATAATTATTTTAAAAAAAGTAAATAAATATAGAATTTACATGAAAAAAATTAATTTTTTAATAATAAATTTTATTATTTTTTAAAATAATTATACAATATTTATATATTTTACGATTATATATAATATTACACAAAAAAATAATACTGTTATTAGTACGTACAAGGAGGAGCCAACAAAAAGGACAAAAACCAGCAGCTGTTGTGAATTGTAAGCGTGTAATGTTGTTTGTCATGCATGTTAGAGACAGAGAAGGACAGAGTAAAAGAGAGGCTTCCTACTTTTGGTTAGGGCAATGAAAGTAGCCCTTTATGACATACAATGGCAATGCAATACCCGCTAGCTAGCTAGCCAGCCAGCTGCTGTATTTCTGTACATGATGTTTTCTCAGATCTTTCTCTCTTCTCTCTCATGGTTATGTTACTATTTATTTATGATTTTATTAATTCTGTGCACTCCATTAAAATTGCTGAATAATGCATGTTGGTTGCTTGGCCAAGAAGTTCTGACAAAGGAATATCATCATCTCATTTATTTTTCGAATTTTATTTGAATTCTCTCTTTAGTTTCGGCGCTATTAATTTGTGATCAAACCAAGTTATACCATGCATTCATTTTGATAATTAACACGTTTTGTATATTAATTTCCAATAGATTGATCAAGTAAAAAATAAAAATAAAAATAAAGATAAAATGTATATGGTGTTTCAAAATAACGTTACATACAGTTATGTAATACATAATTATCGTATAATTATTTTTAAAAAATATAATTTATTATTAAAAAATTAATTTTTTTATATAAATTTTATATTTATTTTTTAAAAAATTATATAAGGTTTATGCATTCTTCCATTATAAATATTATTTATTTTTTATTAGTCAAAGGTTGGAAAATTTGGGATGGCAGGCTGGGAGGTGTACGTGTGAGGCTCATACATGGTTGAAAATGAGGAGAATAATGGTTGCAACTAGCTAGCTAGCTAGTACATCAATAATTGAGGAATGCTAAGAGCCTAAGGTATTCCTGATCTAAAATTATCAAAAATTTTAATTCTGCCGGGCGTTTTAAATTATCCTAATTATATAAATCGTTATTTTCAAACTAAATGATTCAAATTTCTTCAATTCAACATTTATAACATGTAATAAAATTTTAAAATATTATTTTATTTTCGTTCAAATACTAGTACTCGCATTACATGATGTGATAAATATTGATTCGATAAAATCTAAACCACTAATTTATAAATAATGACTACCTAAGATTTTTTTCGTCATGTCCAAGTCCAACGCATTCTCTTTTAAAAAAATAGAATTTATTATTAAAATAATATATTTTTTTAAACGTAAATTTCAAATTTATCTATTTTTTTAAAGAAAATTACGCGAAATTTACACGTCCTAAAATTATAAATATCATTTCTATTTAAAAAAAAATCCTGAGGTTTTTCAGCTAAAAGTTTTTAAGGATAGTAATCCATGCATACTCATATTAACTATATATAGAGGTATATATATATATATACACTTTGCCAAAAAAATAAAACTTTTAAGAAATGGGAGATACATGTGATTTTTTTAATTTTATTTGAAAGTGGAAGCTTATTACAATATTACACGTCGCGTAGAACCGTAATTAATGAAAACAAATTATTAGATTAATATTATATATTGCATATATGAAAGTAATTAAGTGTCTTTGACTAATTTTGGGCACTGAAACATATTTTATAGGACATCCAACAACAGAAATTAATAGACAATAAGACAATTATTACTTTTTGATCGGCAAAAAATGACTATATTATAATAATCTTATTATATATATATATATATATATACATGCATGACATGGTGGAATGACTAATTAACGTATATATATGTATACACAAACGATCGATGGAACTATATATAAAGATCATATATATATATATATATATATATATATAAATATCTTGGAGAAAACCAACGTGCATGATAATTCTCTGATCATTAGAGGCAAGAAACAACATTTCCATATGCACAAGTACTACGTGCTGTGTCTACTCTGGCACTCTTGCACCATGCATACAATATTATAAACAGAATAATCCTATTAATTTTCCATTTCCGGCATAGTGGAATACTGACATTAATGATCTGAACTATAAACCATGCATCTCTCTTTCTCTCTACTTAGCAAGATAATACTAGTTAACCATGCATGATCGATGCATCTCATCATCATGTACACGTACAAGCTGGTTAGCATGAACTCGTTTAATTCTGATCACATGATGGATCGGCTGGCTGTTTTCCTCGGATCTTCAGAGGAAGAAACTCGAAAAATTGGTTTGAAGCAAAGCTGTCATCCGGCCTAGACGTGATGGGCACTTTGGTGTTCGTCCTAGAAACATGATCGTTACCATCCGAATTATCATTACCGGGGAGCGGGAAGAGGTTAAGAGTTTTAGATTCACAGCTTCTAATTTGATCTCCAAGATGGGGAACATCTTCTTTGTCGGGTGTCATTGACATAAAATAATGACTGTCTAAGAGATTTGTTGTGTCTGACAAAGTAGCTGTTCTGGGCAAGGTTTTGATGGGAGGAGAACAAGGTGTCTCTGTACTTTGCCACGTACCACCACGCCTATCTCCTGTGCTTCTTCTCTGCTGTTGTGATTCTCTCTCCCCAAACTGAACACACCAACCATGTGTGAATCTTTCAGCTGCTATTGCTGCTTTATTCATTGACGTCGCAGATTCCTGAAAGTTACAAACAGTGAAAGTTGGAGTAAAATTCAAGCAAAGTTCGATCAAAAGTTTCTAAAATCTTGCAATATATATAGCAGCCCTCGAACAGGTAGTAGTACTAAGGAATGCAGCTTTTGAAGCTATTAATTAAGCTTTTCCCAACATCGATCCGAAAGGTATATATTGATGTTCCTTTTATAATTATTTTTTCTCTTTTGGTATCAACTGATCTTTGACCTTTCATTTATATGGCATCTAAATCCCTTTTGGGTATTAGTCTTAGCTAAGGTGAAGAGTATTACACGAAGTACAAAAGACAAAGATCATATGCAGACCTCCTTAAGCTCACTGCAGTTTAGAAGAGGTGCCCACTTCTTCTCTTGTCTAACTTTATACACTGTCCTCCTCGTCACTGTAGATGGAATCCAAAACAAAGCAAGTTCAACTTTAGACCATCTCGATCGAGACTAAAATAAAAAAAAAAAAATGACAAAACAACAGAACTTGGGGCCAATTTGGAACTATTGTCCTAGTTTCATGCATGTTTTCTGACGAAAATTAGCTAGTACATTGAAAACACTGTGCTTACAAGTTTTCTTTCTGTATACTGTAAAGACAATAGTCCAAAAATCATTTTGTGAAAACACAACCAGACATTAATTGTGATGGATGCATGCAAATATAGATCATGAATAGGTCATGGTGCCCAACAGCCTTTCTTTTCTTTTCTATATTTTCTGTTTTGAAATTTTTGGATTGATTATTCGTAAGACCCAAGAAATTAATAATTGGTGAAAATACATCGGATATGATTCTACATGAATATATAAATTGTTACCGGCCGATTCTTTCTCAGCTGGACTGCTACTACCACGTTGCTGCTCTGGTAAATGCGATGCCATTTCACGCCGACGTTTCTGCCGCTCTCTCGCTTTATGATTTTGAAACCAGTAGAAAACATTCTTCCCTTCAATCTTTCCAAACCTTCGAAGATATGCTGCAATCTGATGGATTTGCTCAGCTGTTGGAGTTCGTGTTCCACGCCGATACAAATCTTCAAGGGCCAGAAGCTGTTCCGAAGTTGGATTCCACCGAGTAGTCACCAATGGCTGCGGGTTGAAATTTGTCCTAAATTGTTCAGTTACATAACGGCCTGTAGAATACCAGAATCATGGATGCATAAAAAGCGAGTAAAATGAATATATAAGAGCATGAAGTATAAGCTGGAGAAATTAGATGAATCAGATGTACGTAAAATAAGTAAGATTGCCAAAATTAAGTACATATTATATATCTTTTCTCTCTCTTATATACATGCACCCAGGCCAGGGATCACAGATCAATTAAGAAAAATATATATCATGGCATACCTGGTTGGTGATTCAATGAGTAAAGACTGGTAGTGAAATGAGTGCTGCAATCACGATAAGGAGGGGCCAATATTGGAGATATTATTGAATTTCTGGGGATAACAGATGTTGGCTTTGGAATGAGGGGCCGAAGCTTAAAACCACTGACTGGGTCGGAGAGGTTAGTGATCTCCCTGCCATCGCCATGAGAACCCATCGTCCACATTGTGAAGCACCAAAAAATTACCTAGTTTTGATCTGTCTCTTGTTGAGGGGCCGTCGATAAGATGATGGTGTAATAGGATATTAATCCTGGCAAGAGGGAAAGATAAAAGAAGGAAGAATAAGCAAGGTGGAAGGGGAGAAATAGATGAAGAAAGTTCTGAAGTATTTGGTCTTAAACAGATGAGAGAAGAGTCGTCTGAGGGAAGACCAAGACAGTAGCTAGGTTGACTATATATGCTTTCCTGATAATCTATATATGGAATTAATTAAAAGGGCTGAAAACCTAAATCACAAGCATATATAGATCAGAACATGCATGAAAGAAAGGGAGGGAGGGTTCAAGGAGGACAAAGCAGAAGAATTGGGTGCAGGCCAGAAGCGTGGAATTCTAGGAGATATAGGGAGACGAAGTATAAAAAGGACGTGAACACGATATTCATCATCATGTTAATTGATCTTTATATCATAAAGCCCCGCCACCAGATCGACCACCTCCCCATTATTGTTCCATGATCTTCTGCTGCATGCCTTTCACACTTCTCGAGCTGAAATCTAAACCGTTAATTCCTTCCTCCAAAAATATCTGACATTTTTATTATTTATTATTATTTAATATCCTATTATTATTTTTTTATTATTCTTTATTACTATTAAGATAATTTGTTTCGATCGGAAGATTTCTTCTCCTAAAAGATATTCATTCAAACCTTCCTGATCAAAAGACAATTAATTCTGGTTCGATCATAAAATCCATCAAATTAAGGGTCAATAATTAGAACACAATCAGCTTGCTAGCTAGTTAGATCAACCCCCACAGTAGTACCGTTATAGCTAGGATGCATTTCCCTTTCGAGAATCTCACTCCATGATCCTCTGACCTAGCTAATAATTTATTATACGACTCGATCGTCAACCTAACAAGAGATAAAATAAAGGATTATAAGGGCTTCATGTGTAGTGGAGTTAGGGGTAAACAAGGGTCAACTCAATTAATTAGAGAACTATTTGTTAGATTTGGGTTATGCTGGTGATACAATTAATTAACATGATGATGCATTTATTTATATAATGATCAATTGTACGTGTCAAAATTGAGGAGTTTGACCCATAAAATGGTTCGAATTTATAATGTTGAACTAAATAGTTGTAAGTCTCGTCAGCTGGTTATACAAATCATTTCATCTCATCTCATCTCATCTCATCTAATTATTATAATATTTTTATATTAAATTTTTAACTTTAATCTCATTTATATAACTAAACGAGGCCTATTCATTGGTACTAGACACCACATATACGAACCTCAATTACCGTACGTACTCCTACATGCATGCATCATGTTCTGATCAAAATCCCAAGGCGTGGAGGGACTAAATTGATATTAACATGAATGAGATCGAGCTAAGACAATTAACCCAACATGAAAGTTATTTTTTGAATTTCTTTGATCCTTGATCTAATTATTGATCGAGCCCTAAATGAAAGTGGTTTTAATACATATATATATATGTGTGTACGTACGGCTTCATGCGTGGGAGAAAGTTAAAATCAACTTTATGACTAGAAAAATTAAAAAAACTAAAAGGAAAAGAAAAAGTATATTAATTATATTGATCAACATGATAAATATTATTTATAAAGCTGCTAGCTAGCCCTGCTCCGCTCCGCCCCGCCCCTCACATGAATATATAATGCCATGTGGTAGCGTGTGAATTGTAACCATATTGCAATAACGTTGCACCATGGAAATTAAAGCTGGCCGGGATCGATGATGTTCGATCGTCCACATACGTATACGACGTAATGGGTGCTGTCCTATTAATTAAATATCTGATCATCTTAATTCGATTTTAGTGGGGCCGACTTTCCATTATTCCATGTCGGCTCGCTCTCGTATATGTAAATTAATTCTCATGCCAACTTGAACCTGACTTTCTATGCCTTGCCTCCCCTCTTAATTAGCCTTTCGAATCATAAATATAAATTTTTTTCAAGTGTACGTACTACTACGGCTTGGCCCGCGGGAGGCCGTATCCATCATTATTAAATTGCATGCTGAATTTATTCAGTTGCTCATAATAATTCTCCATCATAATAATTGTTCGTATATTATTATATATATATATAATATGCTTGCTTGCTTGCTTCCTAGCTATAAGTTTTGATATTACTTTTGACGTGCGTACTATAATTATTAATTGTCTGCAAATTTATGAGGTAATATTAAGGTAATATATATATATATATATAAATATATGAGTAGTAGTGCTACATGTACTTATAGTTTTACTTATAAGATTCATTTTGTTAGTTTTCTTTTAAAATTTAAATTTTATGATTTTTAACATATCAATAACTGACATATGGAGAAGTAAAATTTTTTATAAATTTTTCTTAAATACATTTAACATTTATCTATATATATATACATGTATGCCAGGCTAGCCCACCCCCAAGATCATGTATTTATATATCAATTAAAGGAGCTAGCTGCTAGGTAGGGCGCTTGCATGCATGTATACATGTGTGTGGTGACATGAGTTGAAAGAGCCGTACATGATTACGAATTTATTATTGGAAAGGTGTCATATGGTAATGAATTGGTGGGGTTAGTAATTGAGCATATATTGGTATATATAGGTGAATACCATGGAGATCAAAATGAATGTTGCATTAATATGTTGTACATGCAGTACACGTGATGCTGATGACTGGCCGCTATTACTGACTTTTTTACATTTTTTTAATTTAAATCATTAGGTGCACTTCAGAACTAACGCACCTGGATCTTTAAACACTACTACTACTTCTCTCACACGTACACATGCATACCGCCAAGCTCCAAAAAGCTGGAGCTAAAGTTGATCTTTTCCCTGTGTGTTTGTTGCTGATCAGTAAGTGAATTAAGGAAAACATATTAATAATAGAATCCAAACCCCTAATAACCTTCATTCGTCTGATCCTACATATAGATTTTGAAGCCAAAACAACTTAATCAAACTACTCGATCGTTAATTATAAGCTGGAAATATCACCCTTCATCTCATGTTAGAGTACTGTCTAGTTCATCTATTTGCTTGTTCTATAATTCCTGGCCAGTATGGGAAATGACTTGTAACCACCCAAAACATAAAAAGATTTGGAAATTGAACAAAAGAAGCTCTGAATCATCTATTTATGGACTAGTCGATTCCGTCATGCTTGTTTCAAAGTTAAACTGTTTAATGCGAATAAACCTATTTGATCCGATGATATTTTGTGCTTCTCTGTCTCTCTGATCTATCTGCATGTTGGTATTTGCAGTTACAAACAAACCAGTCCACCGGGACTGTGACCGGGGCTAGCTAGCTTGGTCTGCAGTTTCATCGTTCTTATGAAGATTACAGTAAACGTATAACAAAGACTAAAGTACTCCATAAAACTTATAACTTGTCTTCCATGGTCAAATAAAGCTGCACCAATATTCATACAGAAGTCCTGGTTCCAAACTTTCATCATTCTTAAGAAGATTACAGCAAACCCATAACAAAGTCCATATATAAATTAACCAACTTGTTTTCCATGGTCTAATAAAGAATGCAATATGCAGCCAATTACAGGTACAATACATATATATATATATATGTATATATATACTTTGGGGCAGCCTATATATAATCACTGGTAAGGATCATTAATCATGCATCTGCATGAAATAATTAATTGATCCAAATCTACAATAGCTTTGGAGGAAATATATACTACTCCATCCCTAGTAATTAAGAAGATGCTGCAGCTGATCTTTAGACGACTTGAACATTTGGAATCGATTTTTGATTTATATCTATACAACTACTCAAGAAGCTTATTGCATGCGCCAACACCAACAGCTGCAGCCAGATGCCACCCAGCATGAATGAATGGAGTCGTAGGAAAAACATCGTCAGCTATAAAAAGCACACCACCCAACAGCGATGACATCTTATGTACGTTGTGGGCCATCCTCAGATCTGGATCTTTTGATGCTCTTTTTGAAAATACTACCTGGAAGAAGAAATGAAAAATAATTACCCCCCGCAACAAAAAAGTTACTTTTGATTGGATACTGGATATGACATGATGTTAGAAAATATAGAAGAAACTTAAATATAGAAACACTACATTTCAGTGACAATGGGCCAGTGCAATATGGATAAACAATTTATGAACGTACAAGGGTAAAATAACAGGCATGCCCATCCATACATTATGTTCAAATTGAAAATCCTTTATCCAGTAAGACCATTGAGAAACTCTTCTGGTGTTGCGTTTACCAGCAACACCAGAAAAATAAAAATATAATGAATCTTATATGACAGAAATGGACAATGGAATCAAGCAATTAATTAATGGATACTCAACAAAGGAACACGTGGGGTGCTAATCCCCTACAAAATTTCCTAAAGCAACAAAACAACTCATGATATCGGGAAAAGTAAAAGAAGCATGTAATGAATTAATAAAATATGTCCAGAAATAAGGTGAGTTACCTCCATCATCCCAGTATGAACAGCTGAAACCATTAGAGGCCGGACAGGTAACATTAATGCAGATGCAGCCATCAGCAACTTTGGGTTATCATCTCTGAGGGCTCTTGATAGACACTGACAAAACAATTTTGAAGTTTTTCAGTTTATGCCTAAGTGGGTAAATGAAAATACTTAGAAGAAAAAGCAAAGCAAAGTAGGCGGAACTAATTGTTTGCAAAGAAAAGAAGTGCTGATAACGGTTTCTTGTATACAGATATAGAATTATGTACGATCTTAGATCGATATACAAATATGCATATTTACAGATTAGGGATGAAGTGTAAGATTTTGGATTTAAGACGTGCTAACTGCTATGTAACTTATCAATCACTTGAAAAAAAAAACCAACTGCATTGACAAATTAAACCATTTGCTTGTTGTAATAATGTGTAATTTTTTTGTGCAGTTAATTAATTAACATTAGGATAATCAATGCTATGTGTGCGAACTGACCAAAGCATATTCCAAGTTAACTTGAATGATTTAAAGCTAAAGATGAGTTTGACCTAGTAACTTACATGTGCTGATACCGCATGGGGATTTATCATATACATGACACGTCTCAGTAGTTTGAGACCACACATATGCATCTTGTTGGTAGATTTGCACAAACTAAACTAGATCAGCAGATGGAAAATACCAAAAAAAGACCAAGGCACTGAGTTATGTATACTAACAGATATACACATCGGGTCATCTAATCTTGGTTTATTCAATCAAGATCCATGAAGCTCAAGAAATTAATACAAAATGCATAGCTGATCTTCCAAAATACTGTTTCTTCATACTTGTCCTATCAAGTTTTCCCTCCAGCAGATATTATAGAATCAAAAGCCATAAATGGGAAACATTTTAAAAACCCAGATTGATTAGCCCATTATGTTGTCTTTAATCAATAAATTAAGTCTGACTTACAACTGATGCCGTGGCTATCATTGTGTAATCCACCCATCTCAGATACTGCCTCAATTTTCCTCTTGAAGAGTGGTACAAACTTGAGGCAACTCCAACTCCAACTAATGAATTAGCATACAGCTTAGTATTTAGGTTCTTCCTGCATTCCCAACAAAAGCAAATAAACAAGATGTAATGAATATGCACAGTTTTTTCATGCACTTCAAGTTATGTACAGAAAAATATAACCTTGGGGCCTGGATTCCAAGAGCTATAAAAGGAAGTGAAGTAAGCACATTAGCCACTGTTTCTACCAGATTCTTGTCACCTGGCAAAAGATATAGCATGTAAATCAATTGTTTCCCTAAAGATTGGGTTGCATAAGAGAAAAGTAAAATGTTTTTCTTTGCAATACCATGACAACACCCTTGGATGGGTCTCAAACACGCTGGTCTGTGTTGCCATATCCATCTGGGGAATATGTAAACAAAAAGTTAGTATGGCTAGCTGGTGCTTCACGATCAATTTAGCATCCATTGATCTGCTATGTACCTAGGTAGGAATCAGACTTCCCCATTGGAGAAATCAATTCCCAAGAATTACAGAAAAATTCCTCACTATTTTTCTTATATTTACGAAATTATACAAATTACTTTACCATATCTGAATACTTATCAAGCATGAATTTTTCACTCACTGCATTAGTAGCTGCTGATTTGCTTCAATAGCTGAGCTTCTACTGATTGCTTCAGGAAAGTCCCCATCTTTATTTTTCTCTTCCAATGCAAACGGTGAATGAGGCACCACATGTACCCCATGGACACCCTCAAGGGCTCTGCTTGGGCTCAGTGTAGTCTGGTGCCTCATAAACCTTTTAGTAATAAATTGAATCAATTTGATTTCCAGCAAGAACTTGCTGGCATTAACTGGAACAAGAGTACCCAAAGCATCCAAATATACTGCTTGATTCTGTAACAATACAAAGCAGCAGTGAGATTAGTGCAAATATGAAGTATGAACACAATGAACTTAATGAATTGAGCACTAGCAAAAGCTTCAACTGAACAATGCGGGGCCAAAGCACCCATTTCCAATATCACGTACTTAGATAAATGGGGGAATTAGAAGTTGTATTCCCGTACTACCACCACTTTTGCAATATGCAACCTAAACTACCAAAATTGACAACTAACACCCTAAACTATCAAATTTTGGCAATTTGCATTTTGGATTAAGATGTTAATGTTAAGATTACATTAGATGTCCCATTTTCAATCATCTTAATGGTTAGATCAACAAATTCATGTGTGGATTGCCAGAACTTGGTAATTTAGGATGCTACTTGCTAGTTTTGATGATAGTTTTAAAAAAATAACTAGTTTAGGGGTGCAAAATATTTTTTTTGATCGGTAGTTTAGGGGTGCAAAACATTATTTGCACTTAATTAATTGTAACATGGTTTAGCTATATGAAAAAAATACTCTTTGCTTTAGCTTTCAAAGTTTCAATTCTAATAACATTTAAGCCCATTGGAAAGATAGTCGTCACACAACGCACATGTAGGGCTGTAAATAACCAAGACTACTTGAGAAGCCACTCAAAATTGGCTCATCAAATTTGAGCTTGGCTCAATCATTCTATTAACTAGACACTCGTGAATACAAAATTAGGATTGGTTATTAAATAATATAGTTCGTGTAAAACTTGGCTTGACTGCTCGTATAAAACTCGTCTTTTGAGCTCCAGTTTGAATGTAGAGGCCCATGACATTCAAAGGATGTGCTTCCTTGACTTTGCATTCCTTATTTTAGGAATACAAAGCAGAAAAGGACATTAATAGGAAGCATATAGGCCTCTTGGTAGCCTTAGCCTTCAGCCTGTCTATTCATGAGCAGTCTACATTATCTTCCACTCCTCAAATGACTCAGCAACACTCCACCACCTCAGCTGCTCCTTCAGGATGCGCCACCACCTCAGCTGGTCCAAGATTCTCCACCACGTCAGATGCTACTCTAGAATCTTCTGGAATTACTTAGACTAGGTTGGTGCCTACCCTCTGGGTACGGTTGTAGTATTATGGCAGACACTATGTAACAAACTCTGTGTAATGTGCAATGGATTGTAATGCACACCAACTGTTTGAGAATATTCTCAGAAATAGGTGAAGGTTGTTAGGGTCTCTTGTACATAGCTATTCAATTAATGAGAAATACAAAACATTTCTTCCTTCTTCATTCTACACTGTCCAATCGATATATAAATCTAGAATAGAAATGCAACTTTTCTCAGCAACCATATCGCGAAACTCAAATTTAAAGAATTCCCAGGTGTTTAAGGAAAAATAATGTTATTTCTTGCCATTTGATTAGACAAGCCAAGTGTTTCAAGAATCCCCACAGCTGTATTTCGTCGAACATAGCATTGACATTACCATATCCCTCACGAATTATCAACAGGGTTTCAAGACTAAACCCAATAATCCGGTTTATCTTAAAAGCCATTCGATCTTTAACTCATCTCTCCCACGATGACACCAGCCAACAAAAAGAAAAAATCAAAAGGGAAATCTTCACTGAGTCAAAAATGCTCCCTGGATAACAAAATCTCATTGAGAATTTAAAAGCACTCGCACATAATCATAAAATATGTTCAGAGAGAGAGAGAGAGAGAGAACCTGGGAAGACGTGGCGAAGCGGTGTAGCTGAGGAGACGAACACAAGTTGGTCGGGCAATATAAAAGAACGAAGAATTTATAAGAGAGAAAAGAAACTGGCCTGGGGCGCGTAGCTGAGTTGAATAGAAAAGTCGTATTGGGTCAGACATGAAACTGGAATGTAAAGAGAATCGGGAAGTCTGAGATGCGCATTACTCTCGAATCTTCCTCATCAACTTGCGCATATTCCCTACGCATCTCAACACCTATTAAAAGTCCAAATTACAACCAACCTCATTTGTTTCTCAACTCTCAACTCTCAACTCTCCACTCTCAACCAATCCGCAATCAACACCTTTCCTAGCTAAAATACTTCTTCCTGACTTATTTGTTTTCTTTATTGATATATTTTAATAATAGAATAATATTATATACAGTCGTGAAATATATAAATACCGTATAATTATTTAAAAAAAATAGAGTCTATTTAAAAAATTAATTTTTTTGTATTTTTTTCATATTTATTTATTTTTTTCAATAATTATACGGTACTTACACACTCAACACTGTATTTATCATTTCTCTTTAAATTATGAGAGTAATTTATATTTTGCACCAAAATTATAAATATAAACCTAAGTTATTCTACGTATTACATTTGCATTTTGATAAATACAGTTCCATAAAAATAAAATTACAAATTAATATAATTTTATATGATATATTAAATATAATTTACAATAAAAATAATTTTACCATCTAAGAGTACTCCCAATGGCTATGTATTTTGCTCTTTAAAATAAATCACCAAAATTTACTTTTTTCTATTTTAACTAACGATTTTATAATACATCATACATCAATTTATATATTCTTTTTTTATCATTCAAATCTTCTTTATTTCTTTATTTTTTTCATTTTAAATACTTTTCTAAGTACTATTAAATTTGAAATATTATAAAATCTTTCAATATTTTTCATATATTAATGTAACATAATATCTCTTTGTTGCCAAAATTAATAATCAAGATACAAAAAGCTCATTCATCCTTTTTTTTTTTTTTGGGCTTTTTATCCTTTTATCGTGTCCTGAAGAATTTTTAGCATGACTATTTTTCTTTTTATTAAAATAAATTGTTCTAATAATTATATTATAACTTTTTCATGTTTTATAAATAAAATTGTAAATGTGAGAAATATAAAGAAAGATTAGGAAAAAAAAAAGAAATAATAAAAAATATTTACATAGATGAATAGTTCATGTTAAATGTAGAGATCTCCTATATATATTTTACATTGATTTTACAAAATTAATGGAAGCCTTATTTTGTCATATTGTTCT
The DNA here is from genome assembly GCF_001411555.2 of Juglans regia. Lineage (NCBI taxonomy): Eukaryota > Viridiplantae > Streptophyta > Magnoliopsida > Fagales > Juglandaceae > Juglans > Juglans regia. The sequence goes on from NC_049916.1 coordinate 7,214,220, forward strand.
CTATTTTACAAAAAATTACAAATTAGAAAAATCATTCACGTCAAGTCAGTTTGTGAGTTTATTCTTATTAAATCATTTTGTGAATAAAGTATTTCTCTTACATTTTAATCTCATTCTCTATATTAATTGATGAGGCATTACTCATTAATTATTATTTAAAAAATTAATTCATGAAAAATGTGATATCGACATATATAGTGGAATGAGAGTGCGGTACCTAGCTCTTTCAAATAAACATATTATACGTGTTTATAATTTGATTGTCTGAATTTGTTTAAATATGATCCTCTTCGATTATCAATTTTAATTAAATACATATACATGAAAGAGGAAAAAAAATATCATAGACATGAGAAGACATAACGATGATAATTAATGAAAAAAACAATTATTGGCAATAAGTGCTAGAGATAGATTATGAATTAAGTAATTATAAAGATCAGTAGAAGTATTAATGTGCAAAGCGGTAACTGATAGGAAATATTGTAAGAGACATTAAATACAATAAATGGATAATGAAAGAATAATAAGTGGTACAAGTAATAATAATGAGAAATGGAAGAGAAGAGAAGTACAAGAGATGAATAATGAATAAAGAAAATGCTAATATGATTTTAAAATGTGCTTACTAATCATATATTTTAATTTTTTATTATTTTTTTAATGGTTAAGAAATTGATTATTAGTAAATTTATATTTTTTTAATAATTAAAGATATTTAAAAAATACTTGAAAGGAAAATTTAAAAATAAAAATCATTTGCACTAATGTGTATATTTGAGAATGGTGTCCACCTTAGCATTGTCTAATGAATAAAGAGCACGCATCGTTGGCAAGCATATGAATAGTTATATTACGATCTTTTTGCAACTACTTTTCATTGGGCGAATGAAGGTATCCAAGTTGAGCTCTATGAGAGAGAGGCCCATCCCAGAAGGGCCCAGGTCCAAGGAGGTTAAGGTACAGAACCCCAGGTCCAAAGACGAAATCCAGCTGTAGGTTGTGAGCCCAAGCTAGAGGACCCCGTGCCGAGCTCGTAATCGCAAACCAACCTGGGAAGGCCTTCCGACACCGAGCTCGGATACACCAAGGAGAGCGTCTCGGGACTCGGCAACCTATCGAGCCATACTGTATGACACCACACCCTACTGCACGCAGACAACTGGACGTTCCCGATCGTGGTCTCGTCAGACTCCAGGCACGTCGCATTCAATGCATGTCTCAGAAGGCCAAGTATGCAATGGCGTGCCCCAAGAGCGTGTAGGACGGCTCGGCCATGACCTAACACCCAGTCCAGGCATAAAGGTGGCGGCAAGTCTGACCCAGCCCTGACACGCCACGATCTCCCTTGGTCGCCTAAGCCATGGACTGACACGCTATTGTAGAAGGAAATGAGTGGTAGCAGGTCTGACTCGGGTACGGCTTGACACGCCACGATTTCCCTCGACAATGGAACTCAAATCAGGTATAAATAGCAGCCATCCTTTTTACGGGGAGGCTCTTTGGCAACCCTTTACTATTTTCTCTTATCTTTTGAACTTTACTCTTCCTTAGAGGATTACTCACTGACTTTGGCATCGGAGTGACCCCAGATGTCCTCGGAGCCTCTTCTCCCTCTTAGTTGTAGGTGGCGTGGAGCTTGGCTATCGTGGTATTGCTTGGGCTGTGAAACACAACATCAACAGTAGCATCGTCTATGAGATTTATTTTTCCATAAAAGCGTGTGCTTCGCATGCCGGCAGCAACGCAGTCCCAAACTACATGAAGGGGGGATTACGTGGAGGGAACGATGGAAGCAAGACTCGCGAGCATGGAGGAGACAAGAAGAAAGCTAACGGAGGAAACTAGGACGCTCTGCCAGGAGAATGTGTCTCTCAGGCTCGCCAATGAGGAGTTGGTGGGGGATAGAGAACCGAGCGGCAACGAGCATGTGAATTCATGGCGGGCCCTTACGAACACCACGACAGAAGAAGAGAGACGCAAGATGCACCTCAAAATCCAAGAGCTTGGGGACAAATGTGTAGAAATGGAGAAGAAAATAGACACCCCATCCACCGTAGACCAACTAATCGTTAGTACCGACCTCCCATACAGCGCAGGAGTCATGACAGTAGCACTTCTCCCCAAGTTCAAAATCCCACATATGGAAGCGTACGACGGGTCCAAAGACTCACTGGAGCACCTGGAGACCTTCAAGGCCCACATGACCTTGCATGGTTTCCCAGGAGAAGTCTCCTGCCGAGCTTTCCCGCTAACACTGAAAGGGGCCGCCCGAACCTGGTTTAGGTCGCTATAGTCAGGGACGATAGATAGCTTCGAGGAGCTCGTCCGCCTCTTCATGACACCGTTCCTGGCAAGTCGTAAGAGGAGGCACCGGCAGCTTACCTCCTTACTGTCAAACAGCAAGACGGCAAAAATCTAAAATCGTATCTCTCGCGATTCAATCAGGAGCATATGAGCATAGACGACCAAGACGAAAAGATCACGTTGACGGTCCTCCTGTGAGGAATCAGGCCTCGAAATCCGTTTATGATCGAGATAGCACGAAAGCCTCCTACCACGCTAAGGGAGTTGATGAACCAAGCATATGGGTTCATCAACGCTGAAGACACCTTCGAGGCCCTGACCGCCCCACGACGGTCCGAGGTAGATCAAGCGGAGCTGAAGGAGTCAGGGCAACTAGGAGGTCACGACTGCAGAGGGGGAAATAGGGGAGCACCAGATGTGAAGAGAAGGGGAAAAGCACCGGCTCAGCCCCTCGGGAGCACGAGCTGATTCCTCATTGCCAGGCGGAGGAGCTAACATCAATCACGGCCCTGTGGCCTTTCGTCTAATGAGGTCTAGACCTAATTGGCCCATTCCCAGCAGCAAGGGGGGCCAACTTCGTCATTTTTGCAGTCGACTACTTCACAGAATGGGTCAAAGTGGAGTCTCTCGCGAGCATCATCTCCCGAACCGTCACGAAATTCCTATGGAAGTCAGTGGTCTGCCGATTTGGCATACCTAAGAATTTCATATTAGACAACGAAACATAGTTCGACTGCACACATTACTGAGAATGGTGCACAGAGCTCGGAATTAAGGTGAAGTACTCCTTGCCAAGACACCCTCAAGCCAACAGATAGGTTGAAGCAACTAATAAAACCATGCTCTCCACTCTCAAGAAAAAGATCGGGGCGCACAAAGGAGCATGGGCCGAAGAGCTCCCAAGCGTGTTATGGGCATACCGTACCACTGTCCGAACCCCCACCAGGGAGACACCATTCGCCCTCATATATGGCAGCGAAGCAGTAATTCCTATAGAAGTCGGGATGCCCACATTTCTTTTCCAACACTTCAACCCGAACACCAACAAGAAAGGCTAGTCGAGAGCTTGGATGTCTTGGAGGAGAGAAGGGAAGAAGCAGCAGTGCGAACGGCAAATAACAAGTGAAAGGCGGAGCCATACTTCAACAAACGAGTCAGGTCGTGCTCCTTCAAGGTAGGCGACTTGGTGCTGCGACAGACTAGGATAACTACCCCGGAAGTAGGGAAGATGGGACCAAGATGGGAGGGCTCATACGTAGTAATTGCGAGCAATCGACCCGGTTCCTATTGCCTAAAAAACAGCCAAGGACACGAGCTACCATACCCCTGAAATGCCGAACACTTAAAGAAGTACTATGTGTAGAAATGTAAGGTAGCACTTTGTACTAACAACTATGAATGAATGAGAACGCCTGGATGTTCATCTCAAATCTCTTGTTGTCTAAAAAATAAGCCAAGTCCTTACACTCACAAGAAGACGGGTCTTTTGACTCGCTGTGGGGTAAGGTCCCAAGTCTCCGAATTGGATACCGACCCCCCGTCCAACAAAGCCGAGTCTTTTCACTTGCAAGAAGACGGGTCCCTTGACTCATTGCGGGGTTAGGCCCCAAGTTTCTGGATTGGGTATCGATCGACGTCCAACAAAGCCGAGTCCTTACACTCGTAATAAGAAGGGTCCCTTGACTTGCTAAGCCGAGTCTTTACACTCGTAAGAAGACGGGTCCTTTGACTCGCTGTGGGGGTAAGGGCAAGTCTCAAGACTTGGCCCCGACCCCCCGTCCAACAAAGCTGAGTCCTTACACTTACAAGAAGACGAGTCCCTTGACTCACTATAGGGTGAGGTCCCAAGTCTCCGGACTAGATACCGACCCCCCGTCCAACAAAGTCGAGTCTTTACACTCGCAAGAAGATGGGTCCCTTGACTCGCTGCGGGGTAAGGTCTCAAGTCTACAGATTGGGTATCGACTCCCAGTCCAACAAATTCGAGTCCTTACACTCGCAAGAATAAAGGTCCCTTGACTCGCTAAGCCTTGTCTTTACACTCACAAGAAGACAGATCCCTTGACTTGCTGCGGGGTAAAGGCAAGTCTCAGGACTTGGCCCCGACCCCCCGTCCAACAAAGCCGAGTCCTTACAGTAGTAAGAAGACGAGTCCCTTGACTCGTTGCGGGGTAAGGTCCCATGTCTTCAGACTGGGTACTGACCTCTCGTCTAACAAAGCCAAGTCTTCACACTCGCAAGAAGATGAGTCTCTTGACTCGTTGCGGGGTAAGGTCCCAAGTCTCCGAACTGGGTCCTGACCCCCTGTCCAACAAAGCCAAGCCTTTCGTCAAAACCGCAAAAAGAAAAAAGAAAGAAGGAGGAGAGGAAAGAGAAACAAAAGAACACAGCAGTTGTGAGAAACAAGTTTTCATTTCATTCATCATCAAACATACACAGTTACAAGAAAAGCTCGGGAAGCGTTATACGAAGTACTACAAAAAAAAAAGGGGGAAAGGGAGGGGGGCCGAGCCCATCACTAGGGTGAAGGAGGCAGAAGAGCACCTGGGGGGAACATGGGATAACCTGGATTCCCAATGTTTTTAACGTAAGCTTGCGCCTTGAAACTTGGAGGAAGGGAGTATAGAGAAAAAGTGAGCAAGTCCAAATTGGGGTTTTGCAACAAGTGGATCTCGTCGGAATGTTTGGCGATGTCATTTAGACAAGACCTCAGGCCAGCAATCTCCATGTTTCCGGATAGGAGGTCAATGTTCTTTTGGATCCTCGATTGCAAAAGCTCACCAATGTGTGCCTTCTCCTGTCACAGTTGCTCCCTTAAGTGTTGAGCCTCATGAGAATGCCTAAAATGCCTGAACAACAACCTTGAAAGCTGTCTGATGGCTAGAGCCTGATCTCGTCAGGATTCCTCCAACTCCCTTCGGGCAAACTCTGTCTCCTCACTGGACTCTCGCAATTCCTTCTGAGCAAACTCCAACTACTCCCGAGCGGCCTCCAACTCTGCTTCCCGAGTGACCAAAAGTTTGGCGAGCCTCTTCAGTGCGCCTCTTCGCCGACGTCAATCGAAGGATGTCCTGGTCAGCATCTCGCAATAAACCTTTAAGGGTTTTCTTCTTCTCTTTACGCCTCACTGCGGCCTCCTCCAGGTGCTAGTTTTGTTCATTCACATACACCACCTCGTTGATCAGCTCCTTTCGCTCGGTCTTGAGGTTCTTTATTCTTCGAGCCGCTTGCTTCATCTTGAAATATCCAAAACGCGACAAGGTCCCGAGCTCCCGGTTGGCCTCCTCCAATTCTCCCAGTTCCACCCCGATCGTCATGGCCAACTAGTCTGCAACCTGTAAAATTTATATATATATATATATATATATAAGTAAGAAGTGAAAGGCTGGAGAAGGCTCAACAAAATAAGCCAAACAAAGGAATAGCCTACCTGGGCGAAAAGGAGTTGCAACAGCTAGCTCACACGCTTGGTGGTAGCGGCACGAGCCTCGTCCAGGGTCGAGGCTGGGGCCTGCGTCCCCTCTGCCCCAGAGGAAGATGAGGGGCCAACGACTGTTAGCTGCCAAGAAAAATCCAAAAGGGATCCCCAGGTTTCGCTGCATGGCCCAAGCACCACGAGAGATATAGCTTCAGAGTCATCATCGTCACTTAGATCTATGTGAAGATCTATAAAAATGGGAGGGTCTTGGAAATCTGGACCCCAATCGGTCCCGCTCGGCCCATTAGACGAAGGGGGGAACAACCCCCACGACTAGAGAGGCAGGTCTAGTGCCCTCCTCCGAGCTTCAACTTACAGTAGGAGGAGTTTCAGGTCTCAGCCCTTCTTCTTCTCCACCATCTCCATCTCCTTTTTCTTCATCTTCTTTTGCCTCTTCGTGGAAGGTGAATTATGCCCCCATCCCTTCTTGGCTTGTGGCTTTGTAGGGGCTTAGCTCAGCCTCCCACGACCTGGGCCCCGAGACCGTCTCGTTTTCATCGCCCTCAGCATCTCCATGGCTTTTGTCCTGGGAAGGAGTATGCTCTACGTCTCGGGGCTCGGCCTCCGAGCTAGCTTGGGGGACCTCGCAGACCATCTCCTTCTAAAGTGTATCCTCGAAAGAAGTGAAAGGCTCGAACGAGCTAGACCCGCGAGGCAAGGGGTGCGCTAGAGAGTAAAAAAATGCCACCTGATGGTCGCAAGCGTCCAATTCTTCTGCGGAAAGAAGTAAGGTCCGAAAAAGATTCAGCAAGAGCTGGTTGAGAGCACGCCGGAGTAGAGGGCTCGGCAGCAGAGCCTAAACCACAAGGAAATGACGTTGTGCTCCCCCATAATGAAGGAACCGAAATCTCCGCACGTGCGAACTCCTGGTCGCGAGGCATGAGGGATCGACTTCCTGGCTCCCCGGCGCGACCACCGGAAATAGAAGAATCCCCAGCCTCACCACTTTGCGGGGGAGGATCGTGGTGAACATTTGGTCGTTTTGCCCGATGACTGGAAGAACTCCAGGAGCTCTTCCTGGTCTGAGGAGAGGATCGGGCCAGGGAAGGAGGGATACCACCCAAGAAATTTCTCTCAATAGCATACGAGCGATCGGGCGTAGACAAGTAATTGCGGATATTCTTGTTTGAGAGGACCAGATTGGTTTGCGACTCGTCAGGATGGGCCTGCACCCAAGTTATTACCAACTCCAACTGAGCCTCTTCCCTCCGATTGAGGGTAAGTTCTAGGCTCTTCGCAAAAAGGGGGAATCCCCAACACGCCTGAATAGGATACTCCTTCTCAGCAGCCTCCCCCTCGGGGTACTCCCAATCTGAGCCCGACATGAAGAAAAAATTGTTGGACCACCCATTTTTGCTTGAGTAGAGATGCTCGAGCGAGGCAATCTTCCACCCTAAGACCGGGCTTGGAAACTACAGATTCTACTCGGCTGATAGTTAAGGCGGTATACATACAAGAATTCATGAGCTATCAGATTCGGGTATTCTTCAGGGGTCTTGTTGAGTATCATCCGGAAGATGATGCAGCTAGATATCAGGAGCCACCACACATTAGGATGGAACTACGTCGGGGCCAACCCGAGATAATTTAGAACCTCGCGAAACAGAAGACAAAACGGGAGGCAGAGACCATTGGTGAACATTAACTGGAAAAGAGCCACCCTCGTCGCCGTGCCGTCAAGATTCATTGCATGCTCACCACTCCGAGGAATCTCCAGAACAAAGGATGGATGAATCATGTACTTAGAGAGGAATGCCCTGAGGTCGTCGCCGGAGATGGAGGAAACCCAACGTTTCCCCTCGAAATACAGAGGAATAAGATCGACTTTGGGTGCTATGACAGTGGTAGGAAGTGACAGGAAAAGCGCGACGACTTGGAACACGATGGCTGGAGTAAGAAATAGAATGGAGCGACTAAGACACACATAACAGTTGAAGGAAGAAATAGAGGAAGAAGAAGGAGATGAGCACTTTATATAGGAGAGGAAGGCTAGAAGGAGCGCGGGAAATGAAGCAGTACTGATGCCCATGACACCAACAAACACAACGTGGCAATAGCGGCCGAAACAACGGCACACATGGCAGCTGTCTTGTCAGAAGAGTCGGCGGCATAGACCAATGAGGTCGTAGGACGTGAAGAAAGACAACCGACACGTCCAATCAATCGTTGGGAGACGGGACGATTGTAGGAAATGAGGATAAGCTTTCATTCATTGAACGGGCAAGTGGCCTCGAGAAGTCGAATCAGCAGGAACCAAACGAGTGACCTAAACTTGAAGAGACAGAAGCCAAATGGGCAACCCCATAATAAAAAGTGTTATGAATTCCCACCACATGCCTGTGATAGGAATTTGCGGGATACTGTGAGGGAGTGACCCATCCCAGAAGGGCCCAGGCCCAAGGAGGTCAAGCTACGAAACCCCAGGCCCAAAGATGAAACCCAGTTGTGGGTTGTGAGCCCTGGCCAGAGGACCACATGCCGAGCTCGTAATCGCAAACCAACTCGGGAAGGCATTTCGACAAGAGCTCGGATACGCCAAGGAGTGCGTCTCAAGATTTGGCAACCTATCGAGCCCTACCGTATGACACCATGCCCTACTGTACGTGGATGGCTGGACGTGCCCAATCGTGGTCTCGTCAGACTCTAGGCATGTTGCATTCAATGCATGTGTCAGAAGGCCCGGCACACAACAACGTGCCCCAGAGCGTGTAGGATGGCTCGGCCATGACCTGACACCCAGTCCTGGCAGAAAGGTGATAGTAGGTCTAACCTAGCCCTGACACGTGACGATCTCCCTCGATAGTGAAACCCGAATCAAGTATAAATAGCAGCCATCCCTTCTACAGGGAGGCTCTCTGGCAACCCTTTACTATTCTCTCTTATCTTTTGAGCTTTACTTGTCCCAAGAGGATTATTCACTGACTTTGGCATCGGAGTGACCCTGAACGTCCCCGAAGCCTCTTCTCTTTATTAGTTGTAGGTGGAGTGGAGCTTGAATATCATGGTACTGCTTGGGCTGTGAAACACGACAACAACAAGCTCCATGAAGAACTCAAGGACTACTACATATGAGTGCCAATGTTGATGATTATTAGCTAAAAGTCATGACGAATAACCAAAGTTTGTCTATTGCATCAGCTGCAAAAAGGAGACTTTTAATTACATCAACATGGGTAAGGGCTTGTTTGGGAATATATTTCATTTTATCTTTTCTTATCAGTTTTTTTTTTCCAAATATCACTCAATATAAAACATTTTTCAATTTAAAATGTTTAACTTTTTCATCTAATCATTACATAATCATTACAATTTTTTCAAATTTTCAACCAACACAGAAAAAATAACTCAAAAATTTCAAATTTCAAAAGAAAAATAATATTTTAACTTTTCCTATCTCATTTCTCAAAATCAAATAAAACATCATACCTCAAACAATTTAACTACTATTCACAAACTATTTCACTATTATTCACAGATTTCACATCACATCTCATTCCCCAATTAAAAAATAAAAAATAAACTTAAACCAATACCTCCTCCCTTGTGAACCTTTATTACAAGACAAGTCTTGAACAAAGAGGAGTGCTATATATATAAGAATAATGCTACTATGTCCCTCCATTTTGTCCCTTTATTTTGACCGCTTACGTATTTAATTTTTTTATTTACATTTTTTTCTTTTACTTGCTGGGCGTAACTGTTAATGTATTGGTATTTTTTTTTAAAATGTTTTAAAAATGTTTACAAATGTAAAAAAATATATGAATAAGAAAAATTAAAAAAGTGAATTTGGCCTGGGGGCACCCTAGTAGCACTATATATAAAATGATCTTATAAAAGTAGATTTACAAATTAATGTAGCTCGATGTATTGGCTGTGTTTGGTTGTTGAACTGATTTGAACTTATCTTAACTCATCTCAACCCGATTATTAATGGGACCTACTACTTTTTTGTTTGATTGGAAAATTTACCTCAACTTATCTCAAATCAATCATTGATGGAACTCACTACTTTTTCAACTTCTCATAAAAAAGTTAAACTCATCTCAACCTATTTACAGATCAACTCATATTATCTAATATCACTTCAACATCCAAATGCAAAAAAAGAATTAAACTCTTCTCAACCTAGTTCATACATTTAAACACATATCTCAACCTATTTACATTCAAATACAAATACATCTCATTGAGATCCACAAAATATTATTATTTATAGATCAACATAGATAATCTCAACATCTTAATGCAACCTTAAATCTATTTTATAAGAAAATAAATTTTATAATATGACATATCACGTTAACTTTAGACAATTGTCTTAAACAAAATCATGAAAACCATCGCTCAGCTTTGGGCCATGGTTTTCGAGTGCACACATGGCTCAGCTCGAGGAAAAGATGGAATATCATATCATTTTGGGCCAAAATTAAGAAAATGGATGAGCATCCACAACTGGGGAAATGAGACTTGGGAGCCCAAATACTTTCACGGTTTCACCTTCGTTTGACATGCACTGCCCCCATTAGGCCATTATCATGGACAAAGAAAGGGTTTTGTGGAGAATCAGAAGGGGGCAAGCTGCATATGCAAGACTCAGCTTTAAAGAAGAGGGACGTTGCATTTATATCATATGGTTCCAATAAACCAACATTAAATCTTGAAATTTGTGAGCCATATTATAAGAAAATTATTTATTTGACTGGTTATTTTCTGTTAAAATTACTGCAGAAGCGATATTTTTTTAAACGTACACTTCTTACCTTATATAGAAAAGAAAACTTGACTAATTCAGAAAATTATGTTGAAGAGAAAGGACTTTTCAATCAAGATTGAAGTTAATTATATATATTAGTTTTCCAGTATGATATATAAGAACAACTATACTCACATTTATTATCCACAAGTTAATTAATGGCTCGTTCACCAATAATATCTCTAACACCAAAAAAAAGATTTTGAATTCCTCATGATTATTTTTATTGTTTTTTTTTTTTTTTGTAGAAAAGATTATCTTTATTGTTTTAAATTATGTGATCTTTTTTTGTGTTTTTTTTTTTTAATGTGCTTTACTTATTACTTTATTTATTGCTTTCAAGGCAGATCTATCTCTCCATGGCCTAGCTCTTGTTTTTTGAGCAAATGTCCACAATTAATATTATTGAATCATGTTTTATTGAGATGGGTAATGTTAGTAACAAGTCTTAAATGTAAAATCTTATGCAAGTTTTTTATAAAATTATAGAGCCCACTTTAAAAAAATAAATTTTTAAACTTTTTTACGGTAAAATATATTTTTTTTATAAAAGATTTATACGAAATCTATGTATTTAAAATTTATATATATTATTTATTTTTGTCCAGATTAGAGCATTGGTAGTGATTTATGCATCTTCATATGCAAAATTGTCCGTTTTGAAGAATGATTTTGCATATGAAGAACTTGTCCCACATTGAATTATGCATCTTAAAATCAAATAATAATATAATATTCATTATTTTATAAATTTTTTTTTTATAATTTTTTTTCCTATAAATCTGGTTTGTGCATTTAGATGGTATGGTCTAATAAATTCAAGTCAAATTATACTACGTGAAGGCAAAAAAACTCAATATAACATCCAGCTCAAATAAATCCAACTCCAAGTCCATTAAATTTCATACAAATTCAGAACTTAATATAATGTAATTCCATACAAATTCAACTGTCCAAATAAATTACATACAAATTCAACTCCCCAAAATAAATTCCATACACATTCAACTTCCAACCAAAAGAAATTTCATACACATTTATCTTTAAACCTCATGTATCAAAATCAACTTAATAGAAAATCCACAAAATTGATTTTAATACAATTTGAACTACTTCAAGTTGGACATGGCAGCTTCATATGTCAACCAGCAGCTCCACAGCAGCCCAGCTCCACAGCACCTCCACAGCAGCCCAGCTCCTTCCCACAGCAGCTCCACAAAAGAATGATGCAATTTGGTGCAACCACAGTACAAAAATTATCCAAAATATGTCACCACAATCAAAACAATTACAAAATATCATCGTCAAAACATACTACTATGTACAAGATATAGCCTTATTCATTTGTTCCTCAATGATCTCCATTTGAAGATTATGGAAATATTCTTGCTGCAAACCTTTCATGGAATTAATATCCAAGTTCATAATTTCCATATAAGTTTTTCTCTTTTTAAGAGCTACCAAGTCAGATCTCTCTCTTTCAGTCTTAATTTCCAACTCAAGTTTTCTCTTCTTAAGAAGTAGTAACTCAGATCTTTCATTCTCATACTTCAATTGCGATTCTCTTCTCTCCATCATAGAAGTCCTCCTATCATCTTTCATTTGGTTTAAGACCTCATTAATTACTATATTTTGTCTTTCGTTACACTTTCTTTCTTTTTCTCTTACTTTTTCAACCTTCTTGCCCATAGGTCTCTCACAATCGACGGACACATTTTCCATGTCTTCCCCTAAAGGTATTGAGTTTGGAGTAATACCTGAACTTGTCCCTTTTTTTTTTTTCTTTTTAAGAGGTCCATGTGTGTTTGCCATTTCGGTTGGTGCCTCAATAAATTTCAACAATGATCCATGTTAAAGTTAAGTTTTTGGTTCTCTTTGTAGAAGATTTTTGCCTTATCAATCTACAAAATAGTGGAACAAGATACAACTAAAAACATTGCAAATACGTAATAATTATAACCACAAAACATAAGAAAAAACATTATACCTTGTCTTGCTTGGTTGCACCGCTTGGATGCATTCATTTAACTTGGGCTAAGCTACCACATAATTTATTGACACAATTTTGAATGATTGACCACCGATTGGTCAAGGAGGGTATAGACCGGTCTTGACAATTAGGTTTTTTAAATGTGTGATAGTAGTCATAAATTCTACTCCACATTTGTGTAGATGATTGATCAGTCCCCCGTATGGAGTCCATACTAATGTTAAGCCAAACTGAAATGAGGAGAATATCTTCCTCTATAGTAAATGACACACCCAGTTGGAATTTTTGTTTCCTTTTTTCCCGTTGGGGTTGTGTCGCTTGGATATCAACACTTGCACTGCCCATAGGGGGGTTGTTAATATGATCTTCACCACTTTCCAACAGCGTGGTGAAGAAGGGATCCTCATCAATTAAACAGTTCATCCTTCAACAAAATATTGAAGGATAAAATGTTACTAAAACTACCTCAATAGACGAAGTATGTATGCAACATGGAAAAAACAAAATACATGGAAAAAACTATATATGTATGTAGTGCACATGGGAAAAAAAAAATCTGTCTAAAGGCATACATACCTGCTGACTTAATGGTTTGATAAATATACAATCCAAATCAAGAAAAAGGGCAAAGACATAGGCACTGTTTTAAGCAAAATCAATCTTTTAAGCAAAACCACAAGTCTACAAGTGAATATGTATTTCAAACCCACAAGTCTACAAGCAAAACTACATGTCTACAACCATAATAATGCATTTCAGTTTTTGAGATTTTGAAAATAAACCCAGTATAATGCATTTCTATTGAAAATGAGGCAGATTACCAACCACATGTCTACAACCAAAATAATGCATTTCTATTGAAAATGAGATAGATTTTCATGAGCTAACTTAATCTTTGGGCAGATACAAGATAAAAAAGAGACCTAACTATTCACGAGCTTGAGATTACCAAACTGAGATTAAAAAAAAGACCTAAGATAAAAAAGACAGATTACCAAACTGTCATGTTGAATCTGTCAATAATTAGAGAATGGCACGAGTGCCGTGTTGAATCTGTCATGTTTGAACTCAACCTCGTATTATACAGAGTAGTTTTCTTCATTTTGGCAATAAAATGGTAGAGAACATAAGCAAATCATACCAGTGTAGGGGAAATCACAGCATATATAACACTTGCAAACATAAACAAATCATACCAATCATACCAATCTCGGTTGAATATAAGGAAAAATCACACAAAAAACCCAAAAAAAAAAATTCTAATCAGGGGAAATCACACATTCCATGAGGGGAAATCACACAAAACAATTTGTGAAATCAAAACAAGTGGCTTGCACGAAATTACATTTTCTAGGGTTTCCAAACAGCCGAACAAAATGGGGTATTGGGCAAGATAAGAGGTCATCGTTGATGAAGGAACAGTCCCGTGGTGCACTTGAGCTGAGTTTTGGGCAATGGTGTAGCAGAGCAGAGAGAAGAGAGAGGAAGGGGGAAGACAGTGCAGCAGAAATGGGTTTGTCGAAGAGAAGAGAGCAAGAGAGAGCAAGAGATAGACTATTCTTTGGTAAATCTGGCTTGTCGAAGAGAAGAGAGCAGAGAGAGCAAGAGAGAAGAAGGAATCATACCAATCGTAGAGGGGAATGGGTCTGTCGAAGAGAAGAGAGCGAGAGAGAGGATGGAGAGCGAGAGAGAGGATGGAGGGTGACTTTTCGCGCGAGAGAGATGAGCTGTTCGGATAGAGAGAGAAAAAATATTATTTTTAATGTTTGAAGACTAAAACAGTGCTTCTTCAAATTTGAAGAATCACTGTTTATAATTATGGATAAAAATGAAGATGGATACACCAATGTGGACGATTTTATAGATATATTCTTCAAATTTAACAATAAAGATGAAGATAAAGAAGCCACTGCCAGTGCTCTTAGGTATGATCAGTTTTTTACAAAGTCTTTTTTTTTTTTTAACAAACAACCCAGCAACGCTTGCTACTTTTTCTCTCTACCCAGGCGAAAAAAAACCTCTCTGCCATTGCCAGGATTCCAACCCATTTATTGGGAGAACGGTTCCAAACCCCCCCCCCCCCCCCAAATCAACTTTAGTAGCCTAAGTTCCGTTTCTGTTTTGTCTATTTTTTCTGGTTTTTGTCTTTGTTTTTCTCCACATAGACGAAACAAGCTGATCTATTACTTTCCGGCATTCTCCAACCAGCAAGCGTCACCTTTTATGCATCCCCAGTCGCCGATCTTCCAGTTTGCAGAAGATTTCTGCTGTTTTGTTTGACGCATTTGACGCATGCACGACCTATGCCGTGCGCTTCATCTACACACCACCATGTCCTGGAGTTGCTTATGTCGACACTCGCGGCCCCCCAACATCAGAAGGCTTATATCCTTCAGATCTGACCCTCCATTCCATTCTAATAGCGGCGCGTGACCTGCACGTGCCGTCATAAACTGTGTTGGTCCTTTGTCGGCGACTCATCTTTGTTTTAGGCTGCTATCTTATGTTCCTGCTTTCTTGAACCGAGGATTTAGTGAAAGTGGATGTAACAGTTTCTTCCAACCAGTTCAAACCAACAAAATGCAGTACAACCTCCTTTACTGAAGCTTTTAGTCGTAGTAGTATAGTTTGTTTTACTAGATTATACAAAAATCGTTTCAAGTGGCGTTTCCTAGTGAGATATAGGTGTGAACCATTTATTTGGCTCCAAAACTCTTTATTTTTCTTTTTTTGTGATATATCTTTTGGTTTTGAAATTCTTGTAGGAGACTTTCATTCCACTGAAATTTGTATCCTATTTAGTTTATTTATAAAATGCTAAATTTACTTGGAAAAAAAAAATAATAATGCCAGAAAGGAGGGGGGTCCCTACATATTTACTGTTACAAGCTCTCTCATTATGACAAGGAGTAGGAGACACCAGTTGGTGCTTTTGGAAGTCAAACTCGATTCAAGTAAGGACAGGCTGAGACACTGAAACGGAAGCACAAAAGTGAGAAGGGAGGGGGTGGCAATTCAGTCATGATCATCAGAGAAAACAAATGCAATTGAAACGATGAAATAATGATAGCAAATCTCTGAAGCCAAAAGAGAAATAAATATATCAATCGATACAGATAAGTTTTAATGAAAAAAAATAAAATTACTATTAAAAATTAAAATTTTTAATTAATTTATTTTTTTCAAAATAAAAATGCTGAACTTATCTATAAAAAAAATTATGATTTTGCAATATTTAACATATTATACACTACAACAAGAAAAATAAATATTTATAACTGATTATTTATGATGATAATGACTATTTCAAATAAAAATAGATCAATTTTAATAGAAAATAATTATTTTTATTAGAAATAACTCATCATAAATAAATAATTTTTTTTTTTAATTATATGAAGGGTATATATCCAAGTTTGTTTGCCAAACCATTTAATTTTGAATATAATCCCGGAGACAACGGCTATTATGACCGGACAGTCGCACCCTCTCCAAGCCAAGATGGCAGAAAGAGTTTAACAAAATAATAATAAAAAAAAGGTGACAAATTGGTATGATATGCGAGTAAAAGGTACAAACTCCGAAGATTCAGAAGTGAAATGAGAAATATTAGAAGGTTCCAGGAATCAAGTGTGAAGCTAATGTGACTAGACCCACAAGATAAGGAAGCACGAAATAACTCTCGTCTCTCCTGCATAGTCTCAGAATCATCGAAACCCACATCTATTTACACTCACCCTACCATATATACTCTGTTCGTGGATAAACATCTCGTCCTGCTTCTTCCTTGTTAATTCTTATGGTCCTCCTTTGGCTGGTCTGAATAATTAAGGAGCAGTACTATTTGCTTTTAGTCGTTATCACTATAGTTAATGCAAATGATTGTTCGTTCCGAAGGTCCCAGATCATCAGCAAGATCAGTGCCGAGGCAAGCTGGAGCTACTACTGCGATTTTTCTCTTGTGGATAGTCTTAATTTTCACGCAGATAAGTTGGCATTTTGCTGCTCATGATGGCAGCGAGCGGTTCTTTAGGTCTCCGGTGCCGCGGAAAGAACGTTTTTCCGAGACACCGTTGTTTCATGCACCTTCGAAGGTTTCGGCCACGAATGGCGAGCCGGACACGCTATATGAAGACGACAAGAGAATAATTCACACGGGTCCAAATCCTCTTCACAACTAGGTGAAAATCTGAGGGTAGTTTTCTTCTTCATTAATATTGTGTATGGTTGAGTCTTTAATGCTAGAAATTCAAGGAGGAAACGAGGAGTTCTGTAGTATCTTTGGTCTGTTATAAGCTTTTGTTCGCTTTTTCACCTTGTATTAGAATGAGAGTATAACTCTAGCCTTTTCAGTAATGGCGTCAGGGACAGTTTAGCAATGCTGATTGCTGAGACCGATAAAAATAAAAAGAAAAAGGAAGATGGTGAGCAGGCTAGTGTTAATGCTCTTGTTTCTTTTGCAGTCTTTTTCTTAATTCTGTACGTTCTGTTAAAATTAATCTTATTGAATTTAATGTGTAGTTAATCTTTTTTCATCTACTTCTCTTAGTTCTTTAGCCAAAAATCTAGCTATAGGCAAGCATTTCATTAAGCTTGAGAAACTAGCTGCTGACCCTGTCATAATTTCCTTGACAGTGTTATTTCTTTGGTTCTCTAGTATGGGTTAAGGAGATTCTGGGGTACTGGCATTTATCCGGTTGTGACGACGTCTTTCTTATGACTGATAAACCTCAAGCTAAGATATATAGGCAACTTCCACAGAACGAAGAGGAGCGCCCATATCCATCTCTCTCTCTCTCTCTCTCATTTTCATTGTTATGGATTGACATCAGTACCCAAAAAGGAAACAAAAACAAAGTGGAAACATGTCTGAATTGAGATATAATTTATATACCAAGAGGAGAGGGTCAAATCGGATTGCTTAATTTATTCCTGAAATGAAAAAAGGATTCTTTATAGGTATAGGTGGGTAATTTATATAGAGTTCTGATTATTAGTAGTTTGGAATGTTCATTATTCATTTCATGATCTTAATTTTTACTTAAACCCCTACATCCATCGTCGATACAAAGGGTCGAGCAAAAATCCATTTCCGAAAAACTTGATTCAAACGACCTCGAGAATATATAAATGACCTCGAGATGAGTCAGTGTTAGCTGTGATACTCTGTAAGCCAAGAGTGTAACACATTCTGTGAGCCAGTGCCTGCTGGCTGGCCTGTTTTAAATATATATAAATGCCTGGATATACGTAGGTAGGGCTGTTTTTGTTGAGTATTCCCAGAAGTCACGTTCTGTTTTTGACTTAAATGTACCCATGATCTCTCTTCATCTTTCGTTTTTGTCGTCCTTTCTGAAATAGAGGATGCATGTCTCAAGGTGCCAACACGCTTTCTCCAGATTTTAGACACTGCAACGTAACCCCAGCATGCATATATTTAATTAACAGATCGACAACCTCTCGCTCTACGTACCTAGTACTCTACCCTTTATTGTGTTTCTGTGTCTTTTCTTGAGTACCATTCATTTTTTTTAATAATGTAATTAAACTGCAATATTAATATACCATCTTGCAGATAGAGACAGTTGAATTCACTTTTTTTTTTGGTTTTTTCTTCATCGATCTGTCTGTCTCTCGAAATATAGTATTTTTTTCGTCGATCTCAGTCTGATCACCTACGGGCAAAACAAATGACTCCACGAAGTCACTAAGGTCATGAGATCCACAAAGATAGAAGCTGCATGCATGAGTAGAAACTTCATTAGAATAAGCGTTGGCAACTCAAATCGAGAAAAATATAAGAAATGGCCGAAGAAGCTAAGGGTTGGTTTTAAGATGGTTTGTACGATGAAAAGTTTAAAAAAATATTATTATAATATTATTTTTTAATATAAATTATTATTTTAAGATTTGAAAAGTTGAATTGAAATTAAAAAAATTGAATTATTTATTATATTTTATGTAAAAATTTAAACAAATTATAAAAATAAAATGAAATGAAATATTTTCTAATTTAAACAGAACTATAAAAAAGGAGAGGAATCGATATTTCTGTCCTATTTTAAAGATTGTTTGGAAGAAGTAAGCTGAGATCATCAAATTAATTAGAAGAAACGAAAGGTTGTTTCATTTCAAATGAACATGATGCAGAAATGAATGTTGGCTTGGGCAAGCCCAGGGGCCATTTATGGAGCTTATATATGTGTTGAGTTAAAGCGGGAGTCTTTAATAATTACAGTACTGCAAGTACTTCTCTCTCTCTCCCTTCCATAAAAACTCTAGTTTATTGCTTCCACACACCTCAAGCATTTGCTGGCTTGCACCTCCTGGTTTTTTTCATCCCCTATAAATATAGATGGTAAACTTTTAAATAAATAAAAATTTTATATTTATAATATAATAATCTCAAAAAATATTTTTAGATTTGTATAGTTCTTTTCATATTTGAAAAGAATAATAGATTTATTGTAGTTTATAGTTTTGATGAAAACAATTTAACTAATTCAATGTAGAATAAATATGAATGATATTTATTAAATTTAAAGATGAAAAGATATTTAGTTAATCTAATGCCAATGCTCTAAGTTTGACCCCAATAAAAACAATATAGACTCCAAGTTGGTTGGAAGATGAAATAACACTGCTTCGTAAGATTAGATGAAATAAAATTAGTTAAGATTAAAATTAAAAGTTAAATAAAATATTATTAAAATTTATTTTTAATATTATTTTTATTTTTAAATTTGAAAAAATTAAATTATTTATTTTATTTTATATGAAAATTTTAAAAAATTGTAATGATTAAATATGATGAGATGAGATAAGTTGAGAGAAATTGTAAAAATAAACGAGGTGATTATGTTTGAACGTTAAGTTAAGTTGTGAATAATAATATTTTGTGTGTTTTATTGAGATGATTTTAACTTTTTAAATTAAAATATATGAAATAGGTTGATATTTGTTTAAATTTTTTATAAAAAATTAAAATAATAAAAAATTTTATAAAAAATTAATTTAAAATAAATTGATATGAGATGAACATCTAAAATTTTGATTTTTTTTTATTTAAAAAACGAAACAACACATTTAGCACCAAGCAAGGGTCTTGTAATTCGCAATATGCCTTTTACAATGAGTTTTTTTTTTTTTCCCCCCCTCTCCCGTCGTTATGTTGTCGTTATATGTTCATTAATTGCTATTTAAAACTAGCGAATTAGCGACGACTTGTAGTTGATTAACTCTTTTTGAACGTTAAGTTAAGTTGTAACCAAGGAATTAGCCTGTGCATATGAATCTATGACCCAGAAATCTGAGCAACCCGCCCGACCTGGAATATGACGGGTTACTAATGATCGGTTCACCAACCCGATAAAAACAACGGGTTTGAGTTTTGGTGTTAAATCGACCAATAAAAGCAACTTCTCAGTTCTCTCAAACCCTAGTCTCTAAGACTCCAAGTACCATGCGGGCGGCGATGTCGTTCTGCAACTTGAAAATATTCAATCCATTTAAAATGCGTGAGGGTAGAGAAATAGGGGATAAACTCTGTAAGGGGAGTTCACATCATTGGAGGGAGGGAGGGAGGGCCTGGAGAAGATTAGTCCTAAAATTGGATGGAAGATTGTTGCACCCGATTTGATAGATCCAATTCTTGGAGTGAAGATAAACCTCTGAGATCGATGGCATTCTCCGCTACAGACAAGTTGCAGTTATTGAGAGCTAGTTTTCCCAAAGAAGAAAATCCAACCACTGAAGCTCGTACCAAATTCAGCTCGGGTCGTTGGCACAAAATCATTGATGGATTTAGAGAGATACAGAGAATCACCGAGACGGACATTGGCATAGAATCTATTCTTCTTCGACAGAGAAAATTAAAACTAGGTAAAAAGTTCATATGGAAAAACCAGCTCATTGATTTTGCTTGTTTATTGGGTTTCTGGGTTTCCATTTGTTATAGATCTCGTTGTTGGAGGATTTGTTGGGGGTATTTGTTGTTTTCGATACATTTTTTCCTGTCTATAGATCTCGTGTTTGGGAATTTTTATCTGTAAAAAATGGGTAAAAACAAGGTGCTCTGCCGATGAAGAAGAAAGAGTAGTATTTTTTTTTTTTAAAGACGAGGTCAGGTCATACGGGTTCGACCCGAGTTTGTTTTGATGGGTCAGTTCTGATCGGGTTGGTACCTTAAATAGTGGTATTAGGGTCGGGTCGGGCACAAACCCTGTATTTTCAGCTCGGGTTGCAGGCCTAACAGCAACGTAGTCTTTAACAAAAGATCAGTTCAAGTTATCATTATAAATAAATGAATTTGTCACTGATTTTTACAATTTGTTATAGAATTTCATTTTACAAACCAATGTGAGGTAGATACATTCCACATGACCATTGATATTACATGGTTTAATTTATAAAAAATATTTAAAATTTAATATTTACAAATTAAATCTTTTACTACATAAATAGTGTGCAGGCACTATAAGAAATACAATTTTTTGCGACGAAATTATTTCCAATCCCAAATATAGTGTAAATTTGTGGCGACATATGTCATCGCAAATGTGGGAAACTTTTGCCGCAAAAGACTTAGAATATGGTAGGAAAAAATCAATATTTCCATTGTGATGCCCCAATCTCCGCTTCGAATTTGACAAAGACTTAAAGCTTCAGGACATGTAATATAATGTTATATATATATTTGTTCATGATAAATAATATGCAATAGACATAGCATGCTTCTATTAGTATGCAATAATTGCAACGCAATTTATTTTTGTTCAATCATAAGTTGCACTAGAATAGACTAAATCTCAAAATATTTTTTTATAACATTAATGCATGAGTTGGTTCAACATCCATCAAAACATAAGCTTGACTCAAAAGAAACATAGTACTAGAGTAGAAATTCCTTAGTTACAGCTGATTACATAGTTTTTAACTACAGAATGAGTACATAGTTTTTAACTACAGAATGAGCCGCTCACGCAGCTCAGCTATTAACAATAAGATAACATATTTACCTCCAGACTTAGGCTATGTTTGGGTACCAAACATTCCTCAACACTTTTAAAGTATTTTCGTATTTTTGAAAATATTTCACATGCCAAACAACTTAAAATACTCTCAATGGGACCCACAAACCTATTTCAATCTCTACTCATAACTATTCACAAATATTTTATAATACTTATCACTATTATATATAAATAAAAAATAAAATCACTATAATATATAAATAAAAAATATTTATAACTATTATATATAAATAAAAAATAAAATCTCTGTAATATATAAATAAAAAATAAAATCACTATAATATTTATCACTATTAAATATAAAAAAAAATTATTATAATATATAAATAAAAAAAATCACTATAATATATAAATAAAAAATAAAATCACTATAATATATAAATAAAAAATATTTACCCTTATTATATATAAATAAAAAATAAAATCGCTATAATATATAAATAAAAAATAAAATCACTATAATATATAAATAAAAAATAAAATCACTATAATATATAAATAAAAAATATTTATCACTATTATATATAAATAAAAAATAAAATCACTATAATATATAAATAAAAAATAAAATCACTATAATATATAAATAAAAAATAAAATCACTATAATATTTATCACTATTAAATATAAATCATTATAATATATAAATAAATAAAAATCACTATAATATATAAATAAAAAATAAAATCATTATAATATTTATCACTATTAATTATAAATAAAAAATAAAATCATTATAATATATAAATAAAAAATAAAATCACTTTAATATATAAATAAAAATAAAATCACTATTATATATAAATAAAAAATAAAATCACTATTATATATATAAATAAAATCATTATAATATTTATTACTATTATATATAAATTAAAAATAAAATCATTATAATATTTATCATTATTATATATAAAAGTAAAATAAAATCACTACAATATTTATTAATATTAAAAAATCACTATAATAAAATCATTATAATATTTATTACTAAAAATAAAATCACTATAATATTTATGGAACCAACACATTTTTCAACTACCTACTCAAAAGTCAACAACTCAACATACTTTACACATCTAAACAACTCAAAATACTCTCAATGAGACTCACAAACTCACTCCAATCTCTACTCATAACTATTCACAAATATTCTCAACACTTCTCAACACCCAAACGTACCCTTAGCCTCTCGCTAATCAATCTTGTTGAGGCTGGTTCGTCTGTCTTCATATTTAATAGATATAACTTCATATTTAATCTGTCTAAAGCTTCGCTTGTGCAGCAGAACCATCGCTCGAATGAGCGATCTGTACAGGCATTTTTTCAATAGAAATTAAGCCACCTCTCAACATCATCAATTTGAGAAAAATAGAGAATTGGACGATATAAATCGAACTTGAGATTTTGCTGGTAGGATCATGAAGGGAAAAAATAAAAAAACCTTGATAAAAAGCGAAATCTTCCAACCTGTCGTCCAAGCACACTACAAATGGACCTCTGGATGTTCGTTGCCCGCTTTTGGATCATTTTCCATCATACAAAGTCACTTAAAAGGGAAAATCATTTCAATTCTAATCGAAAAGAACTTTGCAAAAATTAAAAATTTAACCACCATCGATGTTTGAGATAAACCGCAGCCAAAGTTGTCCAATGCCATTGAAAAGGCAAGAGAGAGACTTACCGTTGAAATGAAGATCTTGCCTCGACGAGAAGCAAGTTCGGTAAGGGCTTTTGTTGGGAGAAATAGAAATATCAATAAACAGACGTAGGGTTAGATCGAGAAGGGAATGTTGAAGATTAGAAAAGAAAACGTCCAAAATATCCCTGACAGAATATAGGAATGGGCTAAAGGTTATTGTGGTGGATGATTATATTATCGTCATAATAGTAGTATTTTTGTGGGAAATTAGTCGATGCACTAAAGGTATAGCACTTGTGACGATTTTATCGTCAGAAAAGATAAAAAAATCGCCGTAATAACCAAAGGCACTGTTCATTTTATAGAATCAGTGTAATTAGAGATGGAATTTATCAGCGACATAAAAATCGTCGCTATTGCATACTATTTGTGGCGATTTTTTTTGCAGCATGGATGAAATTAATGTAATATAGGGTTTTTCTTGTAGTGGGATAAAATTTTTTTGTATCATTTATAATATTTTCTTTGTAAATATGTTATGTTCAGTTCATCGACAGGAAGCAAGCTCGAGCTGAAGAGAAGCGAGGTGTTCATTTGTTCAAGCAGCAGTGAATTAGTTAGTTAGTTAGTTAGTCACGTGATATGTATGTGTTCCTTTATAACATTAATGTACCTTTGTATCCCTACTTACTTATTGCACATTACCATAATACCCCCTTGTAGCCGTTGTTAATCATCATAAGGCTTCTATAAATACTGAAGCCTTCCTTCCTTTGTAAACATTGAATAGTAAAGTGAATTGAAGTGGAGGTTTCTGATCCCTCGAAGATCAGTAATTCAAGTTGTTTGATCTCAGTTTTAGTCTGTTGTTACAATTGGCATCAGAGCCCTTCGAAATTCTGGGCACAAACACTACATTTTTTTTTCTTTCTTTCTTCTTCTCCTTACTATTACCATGGCAGAAGGCACACAGTCCAAAGAATTAGAGAAGCTTGTTCTTGGGTTGAAGCAAAATCAAGAACTCCAAGACCAGAGAATTGCAGATCAGCAGAGTGTTTTGGAAGGACTGAATTCAAAGATGGATATTTTGTTGGAAACACTGAATGGAGGTAGAAGTGATCGAAATGGAAAGGGCTCACATATGGATGGGGGTCACATTGGCAACACCTCTATGAATTCTGGCATGCAGTTTCGTAGCATTAAATTAGATTTTCCAAGGTTTCATGGTGATGACCCATCGGGATGGATCTATAAGGCAAATCATTATTTTGCCTTACACCCCATGCCAGATGGACAAAAGATTCTGATGGCCTCGTTTTATATGGAGGGAAATGCCTTGGTTTGGTTTCAAGATGCTGAGGAGACTGATTCTTTCAATTCTTGGCATTCTTTTATTAAGGCTGTTTAGTCTAGATTTGGCAGCTCTTCTTATGATGACCCTATGGAGGCCATTACAAGGTTAAGGCAAACTTCTACAGTTAGTGCCTACAAAACCCAATTTGAGGTCCTTTTTAATCGATTGAAAGGTCTATCTGAAAATTATAAACTTTCTTGCTTCTTGAGTGGCCTTAGGGATGAAATACGACTCCCTGTGAGAATGTTGCACCCTCAGTCCTTAAATACTGCTTTTGGATTAGCCAAGATCCAAGAGGAGTATATTACCAGTACTAGGAGCAACAATAGACCCCATTTCCCTTGTCATTCTGCTCCCAATGAGGTCAACCACTCACTTCTTGGTAACTCCATACGGAAAGAAGGAAATTCTGGTCCCAAGCCCACCACCTTCAAAACCTCAGTTCCTTTTCAGAAACTCACACCAGCAGAAATGAAAGCAAAAAGAGAAAAAGGAATCTGTTACTTCTGTGAGGATAAGTGGCAACCTGGTCATAAGTGTAATAAGGCCAAGTTCTTTGAAATGGCAGGATTAGAATGGTTACAAGATTCTGAGAAGGAAGAGGCTGGTCCACAAGAGTCACAGGAAACTAATGAACCTGTGGAGGTCGAGACTGAGGTACCTGAGATCTCATTCCATGCAATAGCAGGCTGTATAAGCCCGAAAACTATGAGAGTACATGGCAAAATCAAGAACTGCTTAGTTATAGTTTTGGTTGACACTGGTAGCACACACAACTTCCTTGATCCTATGATAGCAAGAAAGATGGGGTTAGCTGTCAAGCAAGGTGGTCAGATTACAGTAAGGGTAGCCAATGGGGAAAGCATGAATGGTGAAGGTCTGGTCCAACAATTACAGTTTCAGATGCAAGGCCATAATTTCACAACTGATTTCTTCCTTCTACCATTGGGAGGTTGTGATGTGGTGGTTGGCATGCAATGGTTAAGAACCTTAGGTCCTGTTTTATGGGATTTTAACAACCTCACAATGACCTTCACCAGTGGCAAGGGTTCTGTCACATTGTTGGGCTTGAGCTCTAGCAAGCCTGAGTTTGTGGAAGATGTTCAGATTTGCCAACTCACTATGGTGGAAAGGAAGGGAATGCTACTTCAGCTAGTGCACAACGAGACAACTCAAGCAATAGGCAGCTATGCTGCTGACATTGAGGCAGTATTGGCTAAATATGACCATGTCTTTGCTGAACCAAAGGGATTGCCTCCAAGAAGGTCTAGGGATCATCAAATAAACCTTAAAGAGGGCACCATGCCAATCTCTGCTCGACCTTACAGGTATCCTTTTTTCCAAAAAACTGAAATAGAAAAAATAGTAAAAGAATTGTTGGCTGCTGGAGTCATAAGGAGCAGCCAATCCCCCTTCTCATCACCTGTCCTCTTGGTAAGAAAATCTGATGGCTCATGGCGCATGTGTATAGATTATAGGGGCTTAAACAGAGAAACAATTAAACACAAATTTCCCATTCCTGTCATTGATGAACTTTTGGATGAATTGCATGGAGCCTCGATATTCTCTAAGATAGACCTTAGATCTGGGTACCACCAGATCCTTATGAAGGAAGAGGACATTGAAAAAACAGCATTTAGAACACATCAATGGCAGTATGAGTTTCTGGTTATGCCATTTGGCTTGACCAATGCTCCTGCCACTTTCCAATCCTTAATGAATGAGGTCTTTCAACCTTTTTTAAGGAAGTTTGTTATTGTTTTTTTTTTATGATATTTTAATCTATAGCAAATCACTAACAGATCATGTAGAACATCTTTCTATAGTATTAGATACTTTGGCACAACATACTCTCTTTGCAAAAAAGAATAAGTGCAGGTTTGCTTGTGAGGAAATTGAGTATTTGGGCCACTTAGTCTCTGCACAGGGTGTCAAGGCAGATCCAACCAAGATCCAAGCAATGCTCGAGTGGCCTCTACCAAAATCTCTCAAGTCATTAAGAGGATTTCTTGGTCTAACTGGTTATTACAGAAAATTTGTCAAAGGGTATGGCTCCATTGCTGCCCCATTGACAAATTTGCTAAAGAAAGATGCTTTTCACTGGGGAAATGAAGCTACCACAGCATTTGCAGATCTCAAAAAGGCTGTGACAAACCCACCTGTCTTGGCCTTACCAGATTTTTCCAAGCCCTTTGTGTTGGAATGTGATGCTTCTGGTCGAGGCATTGGTGCTGTCTTGAGTCAGAATGGAAGGCCCTTAGCATTCTTGAGTCAAGCATTGAAGGGAAAAGCATTGGATTTATCTACCTATGAAAAAGAATTTCTGGCAATAGTAGTAGCTGTGAAGAAATGGAGGCCATATCTGTTGGGTGCTGAGTTTGTCATAAAAACAGATCAACAAAGCTTAAAGTTCCTCTTGGAACAAAAGATAGGAACTCCATCCCAACAAAAATGGATTACCAAGTTGCTTGGCTATGATTTCACAATTGAGTATAAGCATGGTAAGGATAATGTGGCAGAAGATAGTCTTTCGAGAAGAGAAGAAGTAAAGGAAGAATCTGCTGACATGATGGCCATCACAGTTCTTGATCCCCTTTGGTTAGAACAGTTGAGACATTCTTACTTGGAGGATGCAGAAATTTCAGCTATTTGTCAAAAACTCCAAGAAGGCAAGCTTTCTGACAAGAAGTTTGAAGTCAT
The DNA here is from genome assembly GCF_001411555.2 of Juglans regia. Taxonomy (NCBI): domain Eukaryota; kingdom Viridiplantae; phylum Streptophyta; class Magnoliopsida; order Fagales; family Juglandaceae; genus Juglans; species Juglans regia. The sequence goes on from NC_049916.1 coordinate 7,241,479, forward strand.
AAATGGGTTGTTATTTAAGAAAGGTAAGATCTTCTTGTCATCTTCATCCCCTATGAAGGATCAAGTCTTATAGTTTATCCATAGCAGTGCCTTTGGGGGCCATTCGGGTTACCATAAAGCACTCCATCGAGCCAGGGCAGATTTTATATGGAGTGGCATGAGGAGAGACATTAAGCAATTCATCAAGGAATGCCAAGTTTGCCAAAGGTGTAAAACAGAAAATTTACAACCTGCTGGGTTATTGCAGCCCTTGCCACTTCCCAGCAAATCTTGGAGTGACATCTCCATGGATTTTATTGATTCCTTGCCATGTTCACAAGGGTTTTCTGTTATATTGGTGGTCGTAGATAGGCTCACCAAGTATGCACATTTTTTACCTTTATCTCACCCATATACAGCTGCATCAGTAGCTGCTGTTTTTACATCCCAGGTATTCAAGTTACATGGCTTGCCATCAACCATTGTAACTGATAGGGATGTTGTTTTCACCAGTAATTTTTGGAGAGAGTTGTTTAAAGTGCAAGGGACTAAATTGCACTTCACATCTGCTTACCATCCACAATCAGATAGGCAAACTGAAGTGGTTAACAAATGTGTGCAACAATATCTGAGATGCTTTGTTAGTGAAAGACCCAAACAGTGGGTGCATTGGCTCCCTTGGGCTGAGTGGTGGTATAACACCTCAGTCCACTCTTCCACAAAAATGACACCATTCGAGGCATTATATGGAATATCTCCTCCAACTTTAATTCAGTATGCTGAGGGGACTACTCAAAATGAAGCCGTGGGCAGAGAGTTAAAGTCGAGAGATGAGATACTAATGTTGTTAAAAAAGAACTTGATGGCTGCACAGGTTACTATGAAGCAACAATATGATAAACATCACATTCAGAGGAAGTTTAAGGTGGGTGATTTAGTCTATTTGAAAATGCATAAGTATAAACAACAGACTGTTAGTCAAGCCAGCAGATCAAAGTTAGCTGCCAGGTACTGTGGTCCATTCAGAATTGTGGAATGCATTGGAGAGGTAGCTTATAGACTTGAATTACCACCAAGCTCATCAGTCCATCCCGTGTTCCATGTATCAAGACTCAAACAATACATTGGCCCCGATTCACAGATCTCTCCTGTATTACCCTTGGTGGATTCTCATGGGAATTTTAAGGTGGAACCTGAAGCTATTCTGGACAGGCGCATGTCTGCTGTGAATAATAAACCCTTTATCGAGCTATTAGTGAAATGGCGTGGTATGGATGAAGTAAATTCCACTTGGGAACCTGTTGAGCAGCTACGGATTCATTATCCTGACCTTGTGGGCAATGTCTTTTGAAGAGGAAGGCAGTTGTTATGTTCAGTTCATCGACAGGAAGCAAGCTCGAACTGAAGAGAAGCGAGGTGTTCATTTGTTCAAGCAGCAGTGAATTAGTTAGTTAGTTAGTTAGTCACGTGATATGCATGTGTTCCTTTATAACATTAATGTACCTTTGTATCCCTACTTACTTATTGCACATTACCATAATACCCCCTTGTAGCCGTTGTTAATCATCATAAGGCTTCTATAAATACTGAAGCCTTCCTTCCTTTGTAAACATTGAATAGTAAAGTGAATTGAAGTGGAGGTTTCTGATCCCTCGAAGATCAGTAATTCAAGTTGTTTGATCTCAGTTTTAGTCTGTTGTTACAAAATAGGTTGAATAGTGATCGCCTTAGGGATTAATGAGTAAACGATATTAGAATAGTTTTGATAACTTCTAGGGGCTAATTTTACAAGAGGAATAAGTGGAAATTGGAAATTGAATGAAAGGGAAATGGTGGAGTTTCCGTGTTAATTGGGCTAGAAAAAAGGGGACCGATGTTTTGATGTTCTGGCAACAAAGTAAAGTGGTACAACGAAGTCAAGTTTCTCATTATCATCACTGAGTCTGAGTCAAGTTTTGAGATTCATAATAATAATATTTATGAAAAAAACAAACAAGTCTAATTGCCAAACAGTTACAGTAGTCCATTGATAAAGCTGTCAGTAGTTTAAATGGTGGGTTTTGTTGACCCCTAGCAATTGAGGTCAATTTTGCCTCAAGTGGAGAGGGCCAACCTGATCAAGTTCCAGCATTATCATTTGACTTGAGACTCCCTACTTTTTCTAATAAGAAGAGTCTTCTTCCGAGTCCACTGAAAAATAGTCCCGTGATTCATTTTTTTCCTGCTCAAAACCTTATCATAAAAGATCAGCAACTTCATGGTCATTGTCAAACATACATTTTCCATGCATTTTGCTAATCGATCTTAAATGCCAGTGACAGTTCCCATATATAGGAGTTGAGGAACAACGAAATTAGCCCCCGGCCAGGAATTTCTCCTATCCTCATCTTTTTCCTTGTCGTGACAGACAAACATCGATCAAGACTCTCCTTCAAGATTTTCCCAACTCTATGGGGCATTCTAACTTGAGCTCCCTAGTCTCTTTGTGTAGTACTACTATTTGCAGTGCCCTTGTTGTTGTTTCTGTCTTGGGCATTGGTTCTACCACCTATGCCATTGAAGGGAAGGAGGCAGACAGGCTAGCCTTGCTAGAATTCAAGAAGGGAATAACCCATGACCCTTTCATGGTTTTCAGTTCCTGGAACAACAGCATTGGCTTTTGTCAATGGCAGGGTGTCACATGCGGTCACCGGCACAGAAGGGTCACGAAGTTGCGCCTGGTAGCTCAAAACCTTGTCGGATCTATATCGCCTTTCATTGGAAACTTGAGTTTTTTAAGGTGTCTGCACCTTCAAAGCAATAGCTTGATTCATGAAATCCCTCCAGAAATAGGTCGTTTGCGCAGATTAAGGGAGTTAAGGCTGCATAATAATACAATCAGTGGAAGAATTCCTACGAATGTATCTGGTTGCATGCATATCGAAGTTCTCAGTCTTGCTAATAACTACCTGGTTGGGGAAATTCCTGTAGACCTTTCCTCCCTGTCAAAGCTGAAAAAATTTTCCGTAGGGTACAACAGATTAAAAGGAATTATCCCTCCATTTCTTGGGAACCTATCTTCACTTGAGGTACTTTCAGCACCCTTCAATAATCTTAGTGGGAGTATTCCTCATTCACTAGGCAACCTTATGAATCTTGAATATATAGCACTTGGTGCTAATTTGCTTTCTGGGACCATCCCTGCGCGAATCTTCAATCTCTCTTCTATTACTAATTTTGACGTTGGAGTTAATCAAATCCATGGAAGTCTTCCGTTGGACTTGGGCATAACCTTTCCTAATCTCCAAAACCTTGCCCTTTCCTTTAACCAATTTACTGGTTCCATTCCTCCTTCAATTTCCAATGCCTCAAATCTGGGTTTTCTTACAATTGCAGGGAATAATTTTACTGGAAATATTCCTTCTTTGGAAAAGCTGCAGAAGCTTCAATGGTTGAGCACCACCGGCAATCCCCTCGGAAGAGGGGAAGCTGATGACTTGAGCTTTCTCTTTTCTTTGACCAATGCCACAATCCTAGAGTTGTTGGCTGTAAACAACAACAGTCTTGGTGGTGTTTTACCTAAATACATCAGTAACTTTTCATCTACTCTGAAAGTATTTTTAATAGATGAGAATAATATAGCAGGAATTATACCAAGTGGGATCTCAAATCTCTTCAACCTAGAGAGACTTTATTTGCGGAATAACCAATTGTCAGGTACCATTCCCCATGATCTTGGAAAGCTTCAGAATTTGCAGGAAATGTTACTAAGTGACAACAAACTCTCAGGCAACATTCCGGATTCTCTTGGAAATCTATCTCGGTTAATCAGATTAGATTTAAAGAGCAACAACCTTCAGGGAAGCATCCCTTCAAGTCTAGGCAACTGCCAATCTTTGCTCTCATTAGATCTTTACAATAACAGTCTAAGTGGCGCCATACCTCCACAAGTCATTGGCCTCTCATCCTTATCAGTCTATCTTGATTTGTCCCAAAATCATTTCACAGGTTCCCTTCCCATTGAAGTTGGGAATCTAAAAAACCTGGGTGCATTGTATCTTTCAGAAAACATGCTATCCGGTGAAATTCCTAGCAGTCTTGGCAGTTGTATTAAGATGGAGTATCTAGCCATGGAAGAAAACTTATTCCTAGGCACCATTCCATCAAGTTTAGGTTCTCTGAGAGGACTTCAACAGTTAGATCTTTCTCGAAATAATCTATCAGGAAAAATTCCAGATTTTTTTGTGGATTTGAAAGTCTTGGAGCTTTTGAATCTATCTTATAATAATCTGGAGGGTCTGGTGCCTATAGGGGGAGTTTTCAAGAACTCCACAGCAACTTCAGTTGTAGGAAACAATCTCCTATGCGGGGGAATACCTGAGATGGAGTTGCCTAAATGCAACTTTGGGGAGCCGAAGAAGAAGAAGAAATTGACAATAATATTAATAGTTTTCGGGATTTTAGGGACAACATTTGTGATCTCTTTCTTATTTATCTGCTGGTTAAGAAAGAAAAGAACAGAATCAACTTCAAACTCTTCAGAAAATATGTCTTATCAAAGTCTCTCGAAAGCCACTGGAGGGTTCTCCCCCAATAATTTGCTTGGTGTTGGCAGTTTTGGATCCGTGTATAAAGGAATCCTTGATGAGGGTAGAAAAACAATTGCTGTAAAGGTTCTAAACCTTTTGCAGCGTGGAGCTGCCAAAAGCTTTCTTGCTGAATGTGAGGCCCTGAGAAACATCAGGCATCGAAACCTTTTGAAGGTACTAACTGTTTGCTCAAGTGTTGACTTTCATGGTAATGATTTCAAGGCACTAGTTTATGAGTTCATGATCCATGGCAGCCTTGAGGATTGGTTGCATCCAGTTGCACAAGATCAAGATGAAGAACATGAACACGAACCAAGAAATCTTAATCTTTATCAGAGGTTGAATATCGCCATTGATGTTGCGAGCGCATTGGAATATCTCCATTATCATTGCCAAATGCCTATTGTTCACTGTGATTTGAAGCCTAGTAATGTTCTTCTCGACGATGAAATGGTTGGACATGTTGGTGACTTTGGATTGGCAAAATTCTCTCCTAAAGTGAACCATATTATAAACTCTTCTAATGAACAATCAAGCTCTATTGGCATAAGAGGAACAATTGGCTACACTGCTCCCGGTAAGAATACAACTTTTTTCTAACATTTCTAAGCAAATTTGCAATATCATAGCACATGTTACTCTCTTAGCATATGCTTTTATTTTCTTCAAAATTGAAAAGTTATTGTATATCAAATGCAGAGTATGGTATGGGAAATGAGGTGTCTGTCTATGGAGATGTGTACAGTTATGGGATCCTCCTATTAGAAATGTTTACCAAGAAAGGACCCACAGACGGCATGTTTCAAGGTGCTTTGGACCTACATTCATTTGTCAAGGTAGCTTTGCCTCATCGAGTGATGGAGATTACAGATCCAATTCTTTTCCAGGAAAGAGAAGGAGAGAGAAACTTCGGAAGAAACAAAATCCAGGAGTGCTTGATTTCGATATTAGGGATTGGAGTTGCTTGTTCTACAAATCAACCTGGAGAAAGGATGAACATTATAGAAGTTGTAGCACAGCTTCATATGATTAAGAAAAAGCTTGTTGGATGATTATGTTTTTGTTTAGTACTGAGTTTGCATAGTTTATTTATACAGATGAGATGAGATGAGATGAGATAGAAGTTAAAAATTAAATAAAATATTGTTAGAATATATTTTTTTAATATTATTTTTATTTTGAGATTTGAAAAAGTTAAATTATTTATTTGTATTTTGTAAGAGTTTAAAAAAATTGTAATAATTAAACTAAATTAAATGAGATAAGATGGTTTGGGAAAACAATTAGGCTAAATCTAATAATACGTACTGTGATATTGTCATAATTGTGTCATTAATATGCAGATTTGGTCCTTATGTTGAACAAGCAAAAAGCTGATTAGACTTGGGAATGTTTGGTAATGTTTTTCATCTCATCTCATCCCATTTTATTTTAAATATTACTTAAATATAAATACTTTCAAATTAATTATTACAACTTTTTCAAATTAATCATTATAATTTTCTCAAACCTTCAAACAAAATATAAAAAATAATTTAACATTTTCAAATTTTAAAAGAAATATAATATTAAAAAATTATATTCTAACAATATTTTAATTTTATAATATTTTTATTCAACCTTTTCTCTTTTAATTTCTAAAACTTAAATATTGTAACTTTTTCTTTTTCATTTCTCAAACAAACATGCCTGATTTTCTTGCTGACTTGGTCAATTATATTTCTAATGAAATATTATGGTTAGATTGAAATATATAATTTCAAGATTCCGTTTAAATCAAGATCTAGACCTAGATATAATCCATGCAATAATTTCAATTTGTGGAATATTACTTGGAGTATACCACCAATGTAAATAAATTAACTATTTTTTTTTTCTTTTAATTAATTATTGTTAACATGATACATGAATATTCCATCGAATTTGTGAGATCTATATTTACATTTTTCTAGTATTTTTTTTTTTTAATCTCCGATTATTAAAAAAGATAGAGAGAATGATCAATGGGGCCATATGCGCATTGAATGGGAAAGAAGTGGGCATTCATGTTAATTCAATGAAAGGGATATATATATTCGAGAGTGAGGAAGAAAAAGGGGGAGGAACCAAATAGTTGGCAAAGTAAAGTTGGCTTGATGTTTGACATTTTGGCTAATTGTGGGATTTACGAGGAGAGTTTCTTATCTAGCCACCGCCATCAACATCGATCTCGATATTATTGCTGTGGAATTGACAGACCATACAACCTTTTTCTACTTCTTTCTAGCTAGCTTGCTGGATGCATGAACCCGGCCATGTGCTACTGATCATGAATATGTCTTTCTTTCCAACTGGGGCCCTCCCTTGGCCTTCGCCACTTGGATGGGGATGGTCTAAGCCCGAAGATCAAGGCAAGATAACATTGCATGGTCATGTTCAAGATGATCACAAGCACATATTCAACGTTGTTTTTCTCGGAAAGATCGAAGAAGGCATGTCGAGCATGGTGACGAGCTGCATGTATGTGTCATCTCATTTCATTATTATAATTTACACATTCTAATCCCCTCGTTCTATTTCTCTTCTTCAACCAGCTTGCATCTTCCATTGTTTCTCTCTCTCTGATACCTTGCTAATTCTACTCAAGTGCATGGTATTTTTAGGTTCGGCCGAAACGAGCCAACCGGCATATCGGGTTCCACAAATCATATTGTCATCCATATGTCTTTATAGCCATGCATATAACACTCACCAGTCAAGGGCGAGCATGGCATATATATTTAGCCATAGTAATACTCAAGTATTTCTTGAACATCCGGTATGAGCACATCAATACGGCATACATGCACAATGAAATTTCAGGCCAATATCCGTGGAAGAAACTGATCTGCCCCATTGTAAATCTAAAGGATTGGCACATAATCACTGATCTTCAATGAAAAATCTATAATAGTAGCAATAAATGTTGTTGGGAATGTTATATGTGTCAATTTGTTTTCCACTTGAAGTCGTTATGGTCAACAAAGAACTTGAAGTGGAGTAGCTCTATTTCTTCTCAATCCCTATCCTCTCTTATCGTATCATTTCTTCCCATCTGGATCATTTCTCATCATGAATTAAAATTCACTCTGTTTGAATACGCAAATGATTTTTCTTCGATTATATATGGATTTAAGATTTTTTATTTTTTTGTTAGTGATGATGAGGAGAATGCCTAAGGATTAAAAGAGGCCATAAAAGAAAAATACAAAAATGGGAGTGCCGAGTCTCATTCATTCGCACTGTCTATGGACAATGGCCCCGTCTCGTGGTTTTGTTAATGTCGCATTGACGAAGTACATTAATTGGGAGATCAAAAAGAATATTATATTGGATATGTAATATCTTCTATTTTAAAAGTCCTGTCAAAACTTTATCTTAAATTTAATTTATTTATATTTGTAAATATATTTTAATTTGTGGATCCACTACAAGAAAAACGTCTGTTTCCAGTGCCTTACAAAATCGCCACAAAAGTGGCATATTTTGATGCAAAATGGTTTTCTCGTTGGCATTTGCTTCGCTGCACATTGGATGCCTAAGAAAGTACGTATACAACAACTTTCTCTTAACGAAATAAAAAAATCATCAATAATAATTTTTTTTGCTTTGCTTAACGTCTCAACGCGAAAACATTAATAATCGACAGAATAAGGTGGCCTAAGGAACGGACGACTCGTTGCTTAAACTTTTTAGGGGCGATTTGTAATCGCCGCTAAAAGGAATAACGTTGCCACAAATATTGATAATTACTTTTCCCAGCAACTTCAGTAGTCACTGTAATTTGTTTTTTTGGATGATGTTTCAGTGTTGAGAAAACATTTTGTGTAGAATAGGAATCGCCACAAAAGATACTTGCTGTTGCTGGAAATACTGAAACGTATAATTTCCGAAGATACGTTTATTTGCTGCAATTGATTTTTGGGGCAATGTTTTTTGCATCGAATTTCTTTTTTTTGGGCAACAAGGTGTCGTCGCGAGAAAAATATTTTTCGCCGTATATGCGAAAGAATAGTAATTGCAAAAGACCCAAATGTAGTTGGAAATAGTTTGTTAGTATCATCGGGAAAATATGAATGAGATCGGTTAATGTGATTATTACTTTATGATCAATTCAAATTCTATTTAATGCAATATTGTCAGTTTTAATCTCCTATATCCTTTCTGGGGGGTTTTGCTATTTTCAAATAATCATCAATTATAACATATAATTGTCGCAAATAATCACTAGTACTATTAGCTGTGCCTTCTTGAGTCAACAAGCTAGTGAAAAAATCAAAGGCAATAGTGAAAAAAAAAAAAAAAAAAAACTAGATGGGACACAATTCCAAACATGATCTACAACATTGTTGTCCAATATTCATTGATGAACTGTTGAAGTCGAGTCAAATATATGGTAGATCAACATGATAAATAAGTCTAATTACATTCTTGTAACATACATTTGAAGTATCCCTATTACATAAGTCCCTCATGATATTCAAAATCATGACCTCCCATCCAATTGTTGATATGCTAGCATAATTAACCTTATGGGCAGCAATCTATGATGGCGGAGGGGCTGCTTTGCTTGAACTGAACTTCTTGTTGACACCTACTTTATCATCCTATCATGCTTTCCCATAGACTGAGCTTGTAAGAGGATCTTCTTCGATGGTTGTATTTATTAGCTACATGTAACTTGAAGAAGCCTAGAACAATAGCAGCACTCTGTGAATCATCACTACAATTTTAAGCACCATTTTCTTTTGTTCTTAACCTCATCAACAAAATATGTGCTAAACCTCAATGTTCTAGATTTGGAATGCAAATATCCATATAATGCAATTGTTGGTTGAAAACAATGTGCAATCAATAAACCACACATGTTTGCTCTAATTGTGACAATGTGAGGTATGAACAGAAATATTAATAATAGAAGTGCTCATGTGGAAGAGGATAATCTTACATTAATAATATGCCTAAATGCCTGGCCAATGGCATGGAATATTAGACTTGAGATTTCATGGGTGTAGGTGTTGTGTACTTAATCTTTACACACAGTAGGGAGTTCAAGTATTTACACATAACCAATCTTATACCATATCATAAAAAGAGCAAAACAGGACCCATTATAAACTCCATCCATGTGCATACATTTTATATGCACAGACATGCAAGAAAACATGCATGGGCTAAGAGATCGGTACCTCTAACTTGTTGGCCACAAGTACAAATAATTTAGTTAGCCATCCACAACGAACATTCACAAATTGAATACAACCAAGATAATATGCAGTGATTACTGGTCCACACGCATCACTTCAGAATACCAAGAAGAAAAGGGAAAAAACAACATCAGTTTCTAAGGTTTAGTAACTAAGCGTAAAAATTGGTCTAATAATATGCAATGGGGCTTTGCACATTACCAACCCTGTAAATGAACAAACACTCATAGAGAAGATGGCAATTATACATGAATTTGAAGAATAAGTGCACCGCTATTTACCCATGTCAACCTTTTACCAATAACAAGTTTACAATCCAGACTAACTAGCAAGTAGGTTAACACACCATAACCAATTATACGGTATGAGTATCACTGGCCATATTGGTCATATGCTATAAGGTTTGACCATATTATTGAAAGAGTTGAAGCCATGACTTGCTAGACCCAATCAGACATTACGAGCATCCTCAGCAAGCCAACTATGATCTTTGTCAAATCTATTCCAGACATCAAAATCAGCATGATGCCTCATATTGATGCTATCATTTGCTCGTTACTCTTTATGCCATCTCATATTAGCTACTGTCTTTCGTGACATATATAGTCGTTGCAACCTCGACCTCAACGGGAAATGACACAAGCATTCTGAGGATTGGGCGACTCTTGTGTGTGATTGACATACACCTAGAAGTCTTACATTTGGCACTCATTTAGCTCGCAATGTTGCCTTCGAAATAATATGTAGTCATTAGGGCAAGCATAAATTTTGGTGTAATTGAATCCCTGCTGCAATGATCGTGACTCCTCGTATGAGTGTAGCAAGACTGCATCAGGAAATGCAGACCTCAAAAGCTCAAGCAACATGTCAAATGATTTTATTGACCAACCCTAATTGTTTTAATGTGTAACAACCTCACAATGAATGAGAGTTGCAAAAAATGTGTACAACCATAAAAAAGTGGCTGTCGGGCGTCATTTAAAATTTGCTCGTATGCTGAGGCTTGTGTATGTCTTGGGATGGGAGCCTCAGCATCTCACCTGGGGCTACCTGAGGCCACATCAACGAATGTCCTTGCCATGATGTCGTCTAACATATCGTCCATGTCATCAATGTATTCTTCTTTATCATTAACATGGACATTGTCCTCAACATCATTGACATTTCATGCTTCCTCCTCCCCGTGAAATATCCACTCAGTGTAGTTAGGATTAATCCATGTAAGGAACAAGTGAGTTTCCACCTCACTTATAGGTAGGAGAATATTATTAGAACATATCCGGCATGGATACCGAATGCGGTCACTTCCAATTGCGTGGTTTCATGCTAGTGTGAGGAACTCCTTAACCCCTTTAGCGTATTTAGTTGATCTAAGTCTATCATTAGAATCCATCAAACTTCTGTCCATCTTCAAAAAAGGAATGGACAACAATTATTAGTTGGCATGAACTGAATAAAATACAAAATATGCATGCCAAAACATTACAGTCCACACTAAGAAAGTTTCATTATCTTTCGACAGAAGAAATCATTAGGATAACTGTGGGTGAGTAAATATTTTTGGGCAAACTACCAAAGCCATGTAAATTTCCGATTAGAACCCTAGGGCAGACACTGTATTTTTCTTGTATAAGTAGATCTATTGGATATAACATCGACTTTAATGATAATCATATATACTTATAAAAAACAATGATACTCATATATGTGCAAAAGAATGGGGCATCAAGCAAAATGAATATAGCGTCCATTTATTGATGTCAGAAAAATATAAATGCAAAACTTGAACTTGAATGTATCATGTAGTTTTTCACCATATAATCATTATAATGTAATAATGGGATATATAAATTAAACCCTACCAAGATTAACTGTGGGTGAGTATGTATTGAAAAAATAATTACACCAGGTCACTAGGTCCATCCATCAAGCAAGACCTATATTTTTTACAAAAAAGATAAAAGTTCCTACCGTGCACAGTTTATATAGTGCCTGGACAGATTGTTGATGAGAACAGTCTTATACAATGAAGTTTAAAAACAACAATATAGAGTATGTCCTTACCCCCCACATGACTAGACACTATCTCTTCCTCCACCTCGGTTCTCTCCATTTCCCCTCACTTCTGATTTCCCATTAAACCCTGAACCACCCTTCTTCTTTCCCACTAAACTCACCCTTATCCAGGCCCCAAATTGCTCATCTCTCCCACTACTCCCTTCTCTCAACTCTCTCTTCTCTAGACGACCATGAGACCCATGAATGATTCTACCACAGGAAAAGCATAGAAAAGGTAATTTTTCATACCTGAAGGGAACCCATATGCTCCTGCCTGGAGCTGAAACTGTTCTACCTCTCGCCAAAGGCCTTGTTAAATCCATATCACTTTGAACCCTCAGGTAACTTCCCCACCCACTTCCATCTCCCTGTACATCAACATCCTCCACCTTCCCCATCGTGTTCCCCACCTGCTCACCTTTCTCTTTTGTCATCATGGCTTACGGCAGATTAAGAATGTGCACCCCTAACTTCTCATGATCAAGGCACATCATCGATGGAGGAGTAAAACCATCGAACATTTGGAGCACCATTATCTGGTTGTCATACAGCCATGGTTTCCCTTCCCACACCTTTTGTTTGTCTGCATTATTTGCAAATGTGATGACATACACGTTCATCCCTACCTCCAGAAATTTTGCTACCTTGCTAAATTTCCAAATCTTTGCCATCATAGACTCTAGTATCTCAGAACTAATTTTCCTTTTTAGCCACAGCTTTCCCACCAAACTTCTTTCTCCTTTGATCTTTATTTCCTCTAGAACCGCATCCTCTAAATCAACACAGAGCTTTTCTTCCTCTGTTAATCCAAGCTTTCCCCATTGAGCCTCCAAATTTTTCATTGCCAACCACCTTCCTCTTAGTTCAGCTGCAACCAGCAACCTCGACGTAATGTAAAATTCCACCCCAATCCACCAAGCACCTCCTCAGTCTGCCAGGCTCTTACAGTAAATTGTGTCCTCTCACAGCTACTCTTCCACCATAATTCTGTTGGAATCTTCCTTGGGTGCTGTACGACCCACTCCTCTCTTTTCACTAACGGAAAAGAGAGAGAAGACTCTAAAGTAACTCCAACTTGAGTCTCCACCCAAGTCCCATTTTGAGTTTGCCTTCAGCCCTCCCTTAATACGTAGCAAACACAAAAAAATGCGCAACACCATTTTCAAAACAACTAGTATAAGCCAAACTGTCTAGAAAATAGATTCTTGATTCAAGGAATACTAATCACCCAAATTCCAAAATTATAAATATGCACAGGAAAAAAAAGCACTTCATCCAGTCTCCAAAACTGGCCCAACAAAAGCAATTTCATGAATCTTTGAATAGAAATATGAACGGCCCTTATAATGGGCAATCGAATGGAAATGAAAAAAAAAAAAAAGAAGAAGAAGAACCAAAGTCCACCTAAAAGGAAAGGCCTAATATAATGCTTAAGTCGATTCCCACAACCATCTGCCGGAAAGGCCCAGGGCAGTTTTTATGTTCAGAATTAAGGTCACTTAGTACGGTTATTTCAATAATTTATTGATGAATGGAGTTGTTGGAATTAGTCACTTAATTACATCTCGTCATTTCTAGTAAATATCCGTATAAAATGGTTGGATTCTTGAGTTTATCAGCTAAATTTAGGGGCTATTTGCAAGACTTTGTTATGCTGAAGTTAGCTATATATATATAGGCCTGTGTAAGGTTTGTTTTGCATTAATACACCTACGTTGAAACAAAACTCTTTAAAATTTATAAAAGTAAAAATAAAAAAGCACTTAGATATTGAAACCAACATTGCATGCTTTTTATATGTAGTCTAACATAACAATAAATTTGACTTTTAGAGATAGAATTATTTAGGGACGAATTAAATTTCGTCCATAAAAGTCGTTTTTTAGGATGAAATTTAAATTTCATCTCAAAAAATTGATGACTTTACAAAACCGTTCGACTGAATAAATATCCATTCGAACAATTATTTTTGTGACAAATTAAATCGTCTCAAAATTACCCGTTCGCACAGAAAATCTTGGCGGTGAAGTAATTTATTATGTCGGGAAAAGTTCAAAACCGTTTGAACGATAAAGTTTTTTGTTTGAACGAAAAAGATTTGTTGGCAAAACCTGGCGGGAAGGTTTCTAAACCGTTCGAACAAAATATATTTAGTTCATTCGAACGTATAATATTAATCTCGATATGTAACTCAAAATATAAAATATACATTACATATAGAAATTCATTAATTAATTTTATGTAATTAATTTAAAAATATTTTAATGATTTCTTTTATGTTAAATAATATTTTTAGTTAAATAAATATTATCAACCATACACCACATAATATAAATCAATACTTACTCCAGAAAAGACAAAATATTTAATTTACAACTAAAAAAAATTATCAAAAACCATATATATTGTCCATAACAATAACAAAAAAATAAAAAATAGAAACTACTGTGATGCGAGGTCTCTACACACATCATCAACTGTAGCTAAACGTGTCTCTACCTGTGTCAGTCGAGTACTGAGCATGACCTGAGTTGCATTGTTGGCATTAATCTCTGTACGTAACTCATTAATCTCTGTATGTAACTCAGAGACGCTAGTAGTAATCTCTGTACGCAACTCAAACATGGCAGTTTACACTACATCTGTGATGCCCCCAAATTCTGCTTGGGATTGGACGGACATCCAAAGCGTTAGGACATGCAACACAAGGTTAACTGCCCCCGTTGTTGACATATAAGATGCAATATTCCTAACATACATATAACATTATGCAATATTCGTAACGGATAATTTTTTTTTTTAGCAATACTATGCACCAAATTTATAACATCCCAAATAGTTAAAACATAATCTATGCATACTTAACACAAAATAAACATTCACGATTACAGCACAGGTCTCAGAAGACTGTAATATCAAAACAACGAAGACTTGGCTCCATACTATCCAAAAACTTAACTATGAAGGCTGTGTTGCGCCAACGGCGTCTAGTCAACCTCCTCCAGTCTGCCAGTGTTTGCTCCTTACTTTGATCCTGACACATCGCCTACCATTCAAGGGGAATGGTAGTTGGGACTACTACGGTAATATTTGATAACAAATCTCAGCAAGTTAATATGAAACTTCCACATAGGTGAATGATGCATGCATGGTAGTAAAAGCATTAATGCATAATTAAAGTCATAAGTAAGCATAATATAACTTGACATATAGTATGACATAAATGACATAACTTGAACTGAAACTGAAACTAGGAGAGGTTTGGATTCAGAGATGAGTTGAGATGGGTTGAGATGGTTTGTGAATAGTAGAATAAAAGTTGAATTATTTATTATATTTAGTATGAGAATTTGGAAAAGTTGTTTTGGGATTTGAAAAAGTTGAATTATTTATTATATTTTGTGTGAGAATTTGAGAAAATTATAATGATGAGATGAGATAAGTTGAGATGAGTTGAAGTGGGTTTTGAATCCAAACATCTCCTTAGCTTGACATGACTTGGCATGTACGTGACTTAAAATATAACATGGACTACAACATAGCATGAACATGAACATACATAATTTGAGCATGAACTTGAAAATAACATAAACCCAAGCATAACATAACATAAACGTGAACTTGAAATATAACGTGAACGTGAACATGACATAACTTGACATAAATATGAACTTGAAACATCATATGAACTTGAAACATAGCATGAACGTTAGCATACATAACATGAACATAACATAACATAACATGAAACATGACTTGAACGTGAAATACACGAACTTGGAATCTTATTCAATAGACTTAATTAATAAAAGTGACCATACAGGTGCTACACGGGTCCCTTTGAGCCGTGTGTCCCTGCCGATTACCGGATCACAACACAGGTGTTTATACCAGCTGTGAGTGTGTTAATACGTACTCCGTAGTTGTTGTGGCCTCACGTATTCTACGTGTCACAATTGTTGTGTCTCAAGTAGTGTATGCTCCATAGTTGTTGTGGCCCCATGAATTGTTTGTGCCACACTTACTATGGACACACGTAACATAAAATGTGGCTCCATCGGCGTTAGTGCCTAGCGCGCTCTGGTGACCAGCTAGTTAGGCCCCACTCGCAACCTGTTAACTATACTTCGTCAACCTAGGAAATTTCATACTTATTTAGATACTCTAACATGAACAAAGGAGTTCACTAGGATATTACCATATCCTAGCGCTTAGGATCGTGATTGACATGAATAACTTAACTGACATATATGACATTTCGTAACGTGACGTGACATGAACGTAACATAAAGGACAGAAGTCCTGACATAGTGTAACGTGACATGAATATAAGATGACAAACATGATATACTTTGAGACATAAATATAACAGACAACATTACATAACATAGCATATATGTAGCAGACAATATTTCGTAACATGACATAACATGTTAGATTGACTATTGTGGTACATGACATATATGTAATAAATGATATATGTAATGTGACATACTTGCAACAGATAGTAACATGAGATAAAATATATTGTGTAATAGATAAGATTTTTGTGACAGAATAATTCGTGTAATAAAAAAACATGTAATGACATGGCATGGCATGACATATATAACAACATACGAACATAAACTGTAGTTCCCTTACCCATCACACATACACAGTAAATTGATAGTAAGTTAAGAGCTAACTTACCTCGATCGTCGCGTTGTACGAGAATAAAATGTGAAACACGAGGAACTGTAAGAGGATATTCTAAAAATTAAAAATTTAATTACTAACAATTAAAAATATGAAAAGAGAGAACTTAGAGTAAAATTACCATTTTATCTTCTTCATATGGGAAAATGACCTACCTCTAATGTAAGGATTTCACATCATAACTCTAAAAATTACCAAAATTTACATTCCTCATCTAAATTCTGTCTTAAACTCAAATATCTACTCAGAAAAATTTAAAACAATTGACAACTATGGAAAACTCACTATGGCCGAAACATTTAATAGTCATTTCTCTTGATTTTAGTTGCAATTTATTCCATCTTCAAAACCCATGATTAAACCAAAATTTTGTAACAAGGATCTTCTTATCCTAAGTTTAAAAACATACTTAAAATATCCATTAAGAAAAGCTAATCATCAACACCAAATTTTTAGTAAAAAGACCCAAACTTTTTAACAAAAATGTAAACCCTTAAATTACAAGTTTTGACCTTAATAAAAGCATCTCCAAGAATTCTAAAAAAATAAAATCTTACTTCTAACATATTTATAATATCATCCTAAGATCAAACATGCTTTAAATCATCAAACAAAAGTAATAAAAAATCACAAAACAGCACTTGGAGTTTTTGGTTTTACATTTAATCCAAAACAGAAACTTTTCTCTCAATTAACTTTGATCAATCTCGTGATCTATGGCTTAAAGACATGTGATTTTCAAACTAAAACATCACATGGTATAAGCATGTGCCGTAAAGAAGATTCAGCCATCAAACTTAAAACCACAAGGATAAAACTCAATAAAACATGGATCTAACCCAAAAATAGGCCTAACTGAAATCCTCTTGCATAGAAAAGTTATAACTTTAAAACTAATACTAAAAATTTTCAAAATAACATCCTAACATGTATATAAGAGGCTTAGGATCATCACATAAAATTATCAAAACCTTTGGAATAAGATTAAACTACGAAATATTCAAACTTTCACAAAACAAAAACTGTTTTTCCACTTCCAGTTTTAAAGTTTCTAGATCTTAGGAAATCTATCATCAAAAGTTTTATTCATGCAACAAAACCTCAATGAAAATTCTTAAACACATGCTAACAACACTCCATAAAAATTTCTTACCAAGATATGTCCATTAGATTGGTAAAACATTCCGAAAAATAACATACTCTCCAGTTTCACGCCCAGAATGACCTTTCCATGATTAAAAATATGTTTGACTAACTAAATGAGTATGAAATAAGACTAATAAGATATCCACATAAACTATATTAAAATATGAACAACTTTTATGAAGTAGACATCATGCGAAAATACATAAAAAGAGTCGAAAAGCTCCACGCCAAAAGACCCAGAAATATGCCCGAGAGAACTCTTCTGAGTTTCTTTCTAAGAATAGGGTGAAGAAGTGATGAAAGGGAGTGAAATGCATCTTGCACGACTTTAGACTTTTGTAGGAGGAAGTTATGGGCTTGAATGACCCTTGATTGGAGGTGGCTATGTGGCATAAAGTGGAGAATAGAGAGGAGCAAAGGACTGCTGCAGCAGCTGTGAGATATGGAGGTTGATGGGGTAGATTTCTCCTTCAAATCAAGGCACTATTGGGTGCACCCAATGGCAGTGAATGGTCTGCCATGTGGGGGAGGAAACTTCTTTAAGAAGCTTTGCGAATGTGGCTAAACTCGTGGGCCTTGGTGGGCCTCAACCAAGTGGGCTTCAATTTGGGATTTCAAGGGGGTTTGGTTAGGGTTTGAGATGTTATCAAACCCAAATCCAATTTTTTCTTGGCCCAATCAAATTTCTAGGGTTTAAAAGGTTGGATAATGATGTCATAACAATGGATGATTAGTTAATAGCATGTGGAAGTGATTTAATCAAGTGATTAAACACAATGCTAGAAATCAGATTAAAAAGAGTTTGGAGGTCAACTTTAGGGCTTGGGGAAACCGTTTAGGGTTTCGGTTTCAACCAAGCTTTTGGAATTTCAATTGGATCCCAACCATTTAGGGTTTCGCTAGGATTGAAACCCTCTTTGGTTTGGCACAAATTGGTTGATCAGATGAAACAAAATTTTGCTTAGGTGGCATGATCTCACACCTTGATTTCATTCACAATACTATCTAATGGTTTTTATTTGTGCCAAGTGTCCAGATAAAACTTGTCTAATCTAATTTGGACATTCCATACTGTGATTTTGAAAACACTACACTGGGTAGACTTATCAAGGTTACTATTCACACAAAAAAAATGCATAATAAACTTAATATTGAAAAATCCTAAATGTTCATATTGACCTATAGTGAAAATTGTTTGCCAAAATTCAACCCCAAAGTGCCCCCAAAAATAATTTTACAATTTTGAACAGGGGTTTCGTTCAAAATTATGATAATGGGCTATTGCGCCATAAAATCCTAAATAATCAACTGAGTCTAATGACTTAGACCAAAACACATTCTGACACTTCTAACTACCTGAAATAATTAAACTTATATTTCTAACACCATAGTGAGTGATAACACTAACTAAGTTGACAGACTAAAACTTGCACGACTGGTCGATTTGTAAAAACTTTTGGAGTTTTCACAAGGTTCCGAAAGTCAATAGAAATTTCACCAGTGTATTTCTAGCGGGCTGTTACAACATTGATCACCGCTGATGTGTGTATGCCGATCTCAGCACGTAGAATGTCCGCCATCTCCTCGCGAGTAGATGTGCGTGATGCCTTGGTCTGTGTAGATGCCTCACCAGCCGGTACTCCAGTATCTCCCGGCTGTGCATCTCTCTGAATATCAGCCATATCAGGAACAGGTCCATGAAAACGAAATCTCGAGTGTCTCATGCTCTGTGACAGGGTGGTGCTGTTGATCGGTCCCGTCAGCTCCCGTGCACGCTCGACAACTTCTGGACGACCCTGAAATGTATAAAAAATTAAGTGATCAGGATCCCAAATGGCAGTATATCTGCGTAATGTACCAAACCTCTGATCGGATCCTCTCAAATATGTATCCCATGGGGTTGATCGGAATGCCATGAGCGACTTGTATCATAAATTTCGCTCGATTCATGCCAACCTCGGTCTCTTGTTGCCAAGGGTCAATTTTGTTGGCAATGATCAACTTCATGATCTTGAAGAAAGAATATAAATCTGCCTGCCTAATGCTCTTCGTCCCATTGTACACTGGAGCATCTGGACCAACAATCAGGTCTCTGACCTCATGATCAGCAAGTGTATCCACCTCATCTGTGTAAATTGGTCCCTCATCCTAAGACATCTTTGCATCACCTGAAAGATCAGACTCTCTAGGCGGCAGGTTCGGATATGCATTGACCAACCTAGGAATACCGAGTTATGGAGCGAGTTCGTCCACTGAAAATAAAACAGGAGCTTCTCAGACACAAATATTATATGCCCCTCCATCGTCTGGGCTGGTACCATCGAGCTCTTTATAGAACTCAGGAACGATGTCTATGTAGGAAATGAGCTTCATTCCTTCTTCTTGCAGATCTAAGATTGGTGTTCAACCACGATCATTGAATACTGATAGGAGGGAATGACCCTCCTATATAAGAGTCACAAAATCAGACAGTTTTACTTGTCGCTCAAGTAAAACAGTTCGTTCTCGAACTGTTTGGATGGAAGGTTCCCCTGATCTACCACGTTTACGGCCCGCCCATATAAGACATTATTATGAACTTGAAATTTAAAAAATAAAATATATATATTCAACATTAGTGATAAAATCTAATATGGGAAAATATTTACAAAATTATATATTAATAGCAATTTAATAAATTAATTAATAGAATAATTTCATAAAACGATGAAAATAATTTAATAAGCTAATATAAAGTAAATGGTTTGAATTAAATATATAGTGGTCGAACGACAATTATAACGTTTGAATGAGAAAAAAGTGGTCGAACAGAAAACAACTCGTTCGGCTCAGAAGGTTTGAACGTTTAAAAAAGTGTTCGAACGGAAATGTTAAACTCGTTCGAACGCGTTCGAATGGAAAACAGATCGAGCTTGCCCATGGCTGAGTCAACTCAACAGCCATGAAAACACTTAAAATACATTGATTTCGTGGTTTCTTCGACAAAACACATACTACTCTTCATTTCTAAACATCCTATTGTGGATTTGTGGTGTTCTACGATGACTATTGATAAAAAAAAATATAATTTTTCTAGAGAAAACGAATAAAACATACATCCATAAAAATAAATGGTAAAATAATTTTTAAAGTATATACCTTCGCTTAGGAGGAAGAATGTTCGACGTAGGTGTTGATTACGGCGGCAATTGATGGTCATTCAAACGTTTTTTCTCGTTTTCAAACGATGGGGACAGCGATTGATGATCATTTTGTTTTGGCTTCCCAAGCATCTCAAGTATTCTATTTAGACGATCTTCAGTTAGGAAATCAATGGTAAGTATTATAAAAGTTTTCTCCTAAAAATATTTATGACGTTATCCCTGAGGCGGAGGGACAAGATGAAGAAGAAAATAATCTCTCTACTTAAGAAGTATACCAAGAGAGTCAACCTGCCTTTAACTTATTTGTAGATTTGAACCAATATGAGATGATTCCATTACACAAGGAATATATTGAGGCTGAAATAGTTGAGGTGACAGTTGATCAAAGTGTTGAGTCATCTGAAGTATCTACAGATGATCAGAGTGAATCTATAGATGAGACTGATACAGATGATTGACTGACTTTGTGTTCACATTATACAGTATCTTGCAATTATGCCACCAAAGAGGAAGGAAGTTCGCATCCCATCTCCACATGTTTCTAGCTCTCCGTCTGACTTACCATTAGAGACTGACTCTACGGAACAAGTTTTGGATATTTGAAGGGTTTGGGTTGCTATGTAAAGCCTTCAGGCTCTTTATCAATGTCAAGCACTACTGTCATTGCATTAGAGAATGCAAATTCTGTGATCGAAGAATTGATTGCAAAACAACATGTGTTAGATGCTCAATTGACAAAACAAGCAGACATGTATATGCACATAAAAGAACAAGAAGATCAACAAAGAGAGATGTAACTCCAAATGCAAGAGCAACAAAGACAGATGCAGCTTCAAATACAAATGCTTATGCAACAATTCAGGCCTCCAAGCAATTTAGAAGTGTTTTGCATATTGAACAATTATATATCATGTACTGGTAATATTATTTGTATTATTACTATTTTATTTATTTAGTTTTGACTTATTAGATTAATTTTATTTATATTGAATAATTTATAATGTATTTTTGAAATATAAATATCTATTTGGTTTTAAATTAGTATTGTCCATGAAAATAATAACCGTTAGAACTCTCATCAAACGTTCAAACATATATAAATCAAATACAACCGTTCGAACCACACAAGTTAGCGTTTGAAAGGTAAAAAAAGGTGTGTCCCATACGAACGCGTTCGAACAGGCAATTCACTATTTGCATTCGATCATCAATTTGTTTGTTCGAACGTTTCTTCATGTGTCTTTGGTCGAACGAAATGGTATCGATCGACTGGCCATGAAGTACCCGTTCGAACATAAATATTGTTCGAACATTATTTACGCCATTCGAACGACTTTATGAGATGAATTTAAATAATCCCAGAAAGAAGTCTCCATTTGAACGTTATCGAATGGTCCAACTTAATTTCGTCCTAAAAGATATTTTTTTTAGATGAATTTGTGATTTTTGTCTGAAAATACCTTTTGGGACGATCTTGGGACATTTTTTTAAAAATTCCAAAATATAATTTAGGACGAAATTCCAGTCTTTTGGAACGAAATTTTTTATTCTAAAAGACCTTATTTGTTGTAGTGTATGTTACATAAGGAGAGATCAAACTAAGAATTTCAAATGAATTTGAAAGATCAATCCGGGTCGGGGTCCCATAATTAATCTACCCTATTGTTTTTTTGGCTCTTTCAAATCTAGTAGTTTGTAACTCCCCCCAATATTATACTAGAAGAGAAATGCCAACGGTACTCACATTTTTACCTTGCCTGCAATACGTTGCGACGTGGCATGTCTCAGATTTGTTTTTAATCATTAAACATAAAATAATTTTTTCATTTTGTGAAATTCTATTTGCAGTTCTGAATGGAAAATTGCGTGTGCAGTCTCGTTGATAAATGATGCTAAAAAGAAAAAAAAAAATCATTTCAAAAAAGATATTATTGTTATTTTAAAATTTTTGTAAAGATAAATATTGTATGGACTTGAATGAGATACAAGGATGAACAATGTAACAAAAGTAGATTATTGTTTCTTACAAATTTTTTTCATGCTAGGCAGTTATGATAAATCCCATTTAGAACTCATGATTCTTCAATGTATCGACCCTCCATGCATGGGAAAATCCAGGTAATCAGGAATCCAGGTACTCAGATGGAGGGGCAAGTATCACTATGGCAAGGCCAATGGGTGGTTGCTTGATATAATTCCACAATTGGGAGATTGGAAGGAAACCATGAATTTCCCCACACATCTTGCCATTGGCCTTTAATTAATATCCTAGCTAGGACGTGTAGCCGCCAAGGAGTAAACTCTCATGCCTCCATTCGGTAGCTGTATATAGTTATCTACGAGGATCGTAATCGTTGTGGCTGTAAAATTTTCAACGGTCGTTCTATTCAACAACTTCATCTAAAAATAATTAAGGGAATGAGTGAATTCAATAACTCAATTACCGATAATATATATGGACAGTATGCTTGGGGCTTCCGTGAAAGTGCACTGAGCAGTATGCTCGGCCATCCTGAGCAAAGATGAAGAGCAAGTATTGTTGGAGTATAGCCTCTCATATTGACAGCATGGAATTAAAGTCCAAGGAAGAAAAGCTAAAGGCAGAAGAGAAGACTTAGAAGCCGTTATTTCTGTTATAGAGTTATTATGTAGTATAAATAATAAATACCTTCCTGTATTAAACTATCAAGTATTTTTCATTTTTGTTCAGTTCAGATCAGATTACACATGCTCTCGAGTTCTTCCAACTTTCTTCTCTGTTTTCAGTTTTCTTCTTCTATTCATTGAGTTCTCAACATGGTATCAGATTGAAAATCATACTTGCTTCCGCATATTTTCACTTTTCTAATCTTGCAATCTATATTGCAAATTCTGCTTGAGAATTTTTTTCAAGAATCCTATGTTTCTTGCATTTTCTTGGTAAAATGACAGAAGCAAACTCTCTAAATTCTTCAGATTCTTCTCGCTTCTCTAATCCTTCCGATGATTCTTCTAGCCCATATTATTTTCATCCTAGTGATAATCCGGGTTCTCTCTTGGTATCAGAAATCTTTGTAGGGGAAAATTATATTGCTTGGAGTCGATCGATTACTATTGCTCTGACTGTCAAGAACAAGGTATCTTTTATTGATGGTTCAATTACTGCTCCTACTACTAGTTAGCGTGTTAATCATACTGCCTGGCTTCGTGCCAATAATTTGGTACTTTCTTGGCTCATGAATTCTATTTCTAAAGATATTAGAAATAGCTTGCTTTATGTTGCATCTGCTGTAGATCTCTGGAATGAGCTAAAAACAAGATATTTGAGAAGTGATGGCCAAAGGGTTTTTCATCTTGAAAAATCTTTAAGTTGTATAAATCAGGGTTCATCTTTAATTACAGAGTATTTCAGTGCTTTCAAGACTCTATGGGATGAATATGTCAGTTATAGACCCTTCCCAACCTGTACATGTGGCAAGATGGCTTCTTGCACTTGTGATTTATTCAATTTCTTGCTATTTCGACAGCAGTCAGATTATGTGCTAAAGTTTCTTGTAGGCTTGAATGATTCTTATGCTTCAGTAAGAAGTCAATTGTTACTTGCTGTTCCATTGCCTAGCATGGCTAAAGTGTTTTCTTTGCTGCTTCAAGAAGAAAGTTAGAGACAATTGACTAAGTTTACAAGTACTGAAACACACAGCCTAATCAGATTGCTCAGTCCAAGTTCTCCAAAGACAAGTTGAAGAAATCCTCACTACATTGTACTCACTGTGGCTATAATGGTCATACAATTGACAAGTGTTTTCAACTGCATGGTTATCCTCCTGGTTGGACTGGACCTAAGGGAAAAAGAAATCCTCCCACTGCACATGCAGCCATTTCAACCAAAGAGGTCTACATTCAAAATAGTGATGAGAACCAAAGGTTTAGTTTAACTGCTGAAGAATTTAATAAGCTCTTAGCACTTGCCAATTCAAACTCATCTACTCAGAACACTAATGCATCCACAACAGCAGTGAATCTAGCCATTACCCCTCAGTTTTCTGGTAACCCTTTTATTCAATATAATTCTGCCTCTACCAAGTTAAATTCTGAATTTTCTTGGATCTTAGATACTGGTGCAACAGATTATATGATCTGTTCACCTCTACTATATTCTTCTACTCCTAAATCAGTTACAAATTCCATTAATCTTCCTAATGGACAAACTGTTCCAGCATTATATACTAGAACTGTAAGCCTTTCTAGCACATTATATTTAAATAATGTCTTGTGTGTTCCTAGTTTTTCATTCAATCTATTATCTGTCTCTAAACTAACCAAAGAAGCTAATCTTTGTCTCTCCTTCTTTGGTTCTTATTGCCTTTTACAGGACCAATCAATGAAGAAGATGATTGGGATTGCCTTTGAGAAACAATGACTTTATCACCTATCTCAAGCTTCTTCAAAAGCTAATTCCTGCCAGGAATATCAGTTTAAATCTACACCAATCTTTGCATCAGCTATTACTCAAAACCAGTCACACCTTTGGCATTATAGACTAGGTCATGTCTCAAATTCTAGAATACCTTTTCTTAGACAAATAGACAATTCAATAACATTTGATTGTACAAATGTTTGTGAAATCTGTCCACTAGCAAAGCAAAAGATGCTTTCCTTCCCTGTATCACAGAATATTTCTAATAAAGAGCTTGATTTGATTCATTGTGATATATGGGGTCCATTTGCTACTATATCATATTCTGGTTTTAAATTTTTTCTAACTATAGTAGATGATTTTACAAGATGCACTTGGGTGTATATGCTTAAAAATAAATCTGAGGTTTCATCTTTGCTGCCAAATTTTTGCAAGACGGTTACAACTCAGTTCAACACTTCTATCAAAACCATAAGAACAGACAATGGTTCAGAATTTACTCTTACAAAATTTTATAGTGAAAATGGAATTTTACATCAAAGAAGCTGTGTAGAAACCCCACAACAAAATGGAATTGTTGAAAGGAAACATCAACACTTACTAAACACAGCTAAAGCTTTGATGTTTCAAGCAAACTTACCTTTAATTTTTTGGAGTGATTGTGTACTGACTGCAGAACACATTATAAATCGAATTCCAACTCCTCTTTTCCAAAACAAAACACCTTTTGAAATGTTATTTCATAAATCACCAAATCTTTCCCATTTAAAGGTTTTTGGATGCCTATGCTTTGCTTCTACAATTACTAGTCACAGTCAAAAGTTCAATCCAAGAGCAACTAAATGTCTATTTTTAGGATATCCTTCTGATGTCAAAGGTTATAAACTCATGGACCTACACAAAAATAGAATCATCATTTCCAGAAATGTTGTGTTTCATGAAACCAACTTTCCATTCAAAGTTCTTCCAATTAATTTTGAAATATCCACTTTTTTGTTTCCTCCTTCAGAATTCCAACATGATTCCTCTCCTATAAATAATCCTATTCCTTCTAATCAAAATAACTCCTTAATAAATTCTAGTGAATCAGATTCTTCTCATATTGACAGTGATCATCAAACTGACCTAGTAAATTCCATTCCTACTGGTTCACATGTCAGAAAATCATCCAGAAGTAAACAACAACCAAAATTTTTGCAGGATAATTATTGTGGTACTGTCTCTTTGTTTCCTTATGCACCCAGCTCATCTACTTCTATTGGTTGCTCCTCTACCACAGGTAATTTCTATCCTATCTCATCTTTCATTTCTGTCAATAGACTTTCAGCACCACACAAAGCCTTTTTAGCTTCAATTTATGTTACCAAAGAACCCAAAACATACAAACAAGCTACAAAATTATATGAATGGCAAGTTGCTATGAGAAATGAACTCAATGCTTTAGAGTTAAACAAAACTTGGGAACTTGTTACTCTCCCTAAAAATAAACCGACCATAGGTTGTAAATGGGTTTTTGGAGTAAAATACAAGGCTGATGGAACTATAGAAAGACATAAAGCAAGGCTGGTAGCCAAAGGCTACACTCAACAAGAAGGATTAGACTTCTTTGATACTTTTTCTCCAGTGGCAAAACTCACTTCAATTCGATTATTGTTAGCTGTTGCTGCTATTAGGGGTTGACATATTCACCAATTAGATGTAAATAATGCTTTTTTACATGGTGAATTATATGAAGAAGTTTACTTGGAAGTGCCCCCTGGTTTGGATGTTAAACAGCCCAATATGGTTTGTAAATTGTTAAAGAGTCTTTATGGTTTGAAGCAGGCCTCTCGACAATGGTTTGCAAAACTCTCTCAAGCTCTTATTGATTATGGTTTTACTCAAGTCAATTTTGATTGCTCACTTTTCATTAAGAAAACTGCCACTTCTTTCATAGCACTACTAGTATATGTTGATGATATTATACTAGCTAGTGATAGTCTAATTGAGATTCAACAACTCAAGATATTTTTGCATGATAAATTTACAATCAAGGACTTGGGTCAGCTAAAGTACTTCTTGGGGTTGGAAGTAGCCAGATCTAAATCTGGAATTTCTCTTTGCCAAAGAAAGTATGCTTTGGACATACTTCAAGATACAGATCTCATAGGTTCCAAGCCAGCTGCATTTCCAATGGAATCTAACCTTAAACTTACTGCAGATGATTCCAACCTTTATGAAGATGTCTCGGGTTACAGAAGATTAATTGGCAGACTACTATATTTGACAATTACAAGGCCTGACCTAGCCTATTCTGTTCAAGTTCTTAGCCAATTTCTTGCTAAACCAGCAGTGTCTCATTATCAAGCTGCTATTCGTGTGCTTAGATACTTAAAAGCAACACTAGGCCAAGGGTTATTTTTCTCTTCATCTTCAGATTTAAAGTTGAAAGCCTTCTCTGATAGTGATTGGGCAGTTTACTTAGACACCAAGAGAAGTGTTACAGGTTATGCAATTTTTCTAGGAGATTCATTAATCTCATGGAAATCGAAGAAACAAGCCACAGTCAGTAGATCATCTGCAGAAGCAGAATATAGGGCTCTTACAACCACAACATGTGAGGTGCAGTGGTTACTTTATGCTCTTCAAGATCTTAGTGTTGATCATCCTCAACCAACAATGCTCTACACTGACAGCAAATCAGCTTTGTCCATTGCAACCAATCCAGTAAAACATGAGAGGACAAAACACATTCAAATCGATTGTCACCTTGTTAGGGAAAAACTGCAGCAGAATGTTATAAAGCTTTTTTTTATTCCCTCGAGATTACAACTAGCAGATATTTTTACAAAACCTCTCGGATCACTGCCTTTCCATCATAATTTGCACAAGATGAACATTATAAATATACATGCTCATCTTGAAGGGGGGTGTTGGAGTATAGCCTCTCATATTGAAAGCATGGAATTAAAGTCCAAGGAAGAAAAGCTAAAGGCATAAGGGAAGACTTAGAAGCCGTTATTTTTGTTATAGAGTTATTATGTAGTATAAATAATAAAGACCTTCCTTTATTAAACTATCAAGTATTTTTCATTTTTGTTCAGTTAAGATCAGATTACACATGCTCTCGAGTTCTTCCAACTTTCTTCTCTGTTTTCAGTTTTTTTCTTCTATTCATTGAGTTCTCAACAAGTATGCTTGGCAATTCCGAGCAAGTATATCAAGCTAGAACATTACACAAGCATACCAAGCAACATACCAAGTAAGCACACTGTATGCTTGGTCATTCTGAATAATTAAGCCACGTAGTACGCTTGGTCATTCTAAGCAATTAAAGCTTAGCCGCGCAGTATGCTCATTCTGTCAGAGCAAGTGTGCCGAGCATTATTGATTGGTCATTACGAGCAAGTATTCTCGGATCCTACTTGGGTCTTGACTCTTAATGGTTGGTCTTTCAGAGCCATTATGCTCGAAAATATTTGAACTTATTTCAAGTTCGGGTTTCAACTTCTGACGTGGCGTGTTATGCATGTAAAATAAACATATTAATTTTCATAGATTACAATTAATAGAATAATTATTATATATCTTAATTTCAAAACTAGATTTTAATTTAATAATTAATATGCTGGGTATTACAGCCAATACGACTTACTAATAATGCCTAATCTAGTGTAAACACATTTTCTCTCATATTAGCCACTTTTTGACTGAAATTTGGTTTAGCCGATGCTAGCGCTTTAATGCAATACAAGATGGCCAAGCATTTAAAGGTGTTGGCTTTTACAAGACCAATCCTCAAAGTATGAAATACGGTGATCATGGTAGAGAGAAACAGTACTAATAACTACCATAAGTACTAATGAATAAATAATAATAACAACAACAGCATCATAAGTCAAACAATGTATAATGTTAAGTTGAGGGAAACTAGAGCTAATTAATGATTTATAATTTGTACAGAATATGAGAATATATAGTGCTATACAAGTGCGCATGCCTTGCTGAGATTTTGGAGTTCCAACGTCCATCATTTTTTGCGTCATTTCCAACAGAACACTTAACTAATTTCCCATGAACCTAAATCGAATATAGTTGTAGAAATGACATCAATGGTACGTACTTATCAAACATTGAATGATAATAGCTGCAAACTTCATATAATTTCTTTTCTCCTTTTCAAGTTGAAGATACTTTCAATTATATGTGTAAAAGTTAAACCCAAGAATGTTTGGAATCATTTTCACAAGTTAATAATATGTGGACATGTATTGGTCCAAAAACAATTGTTTTAATTATATTAATTATTCAATGTTTTGAAATGGGAGTTTCACATACCAAAGAGATATAAAAAAATTGAAAAGAAACTATTTATGGAACGATATTGTTAATGCCCAAAAAATGGCGTAATCCAGAATGGGAGAAAGATCCATTCCCGGATGCACTGAGGTAGGCTGGACCTCGATTGGTGAAGTGTGGAACCCTCGATAGTGATTTGGTGCGGCTGTATGGTGTTCGTGTGTAAATCCATGGCGGCGAACAGTATTAAATGCCGTGAAAATAAGGAGAGATGGACACACAGATTTACATGATCCGGCATTAGGCTTACGTCCACGGGCATTTAGGGAGGAGAGATTCCACTACAATATGCTTATTTAGAATCTCTTATGGTCTCTTGTCCTCACTGTACAACGGAGATCTAATTTCTTTCATCTCTTCTCCTGTAGCCTTTCTATCGTAAGGTTGAAGAAGATGAAGTCCCCCCAGGAAGCCTAGCAAAAAATCCCTCCAAGTGTACAAAAGGAAAAGGTCCCTGAAACTGTAGGCACCTATCCCTTTTATCTCATGGCCCCTTTACTTTATGTCACTTCCTTTTACTTTACGTCAAACCACCTATTTTCTCTCATGACCCATTACCACTTGCTTTCCCTTGTCTCTTCACTGTCCCCTTTCCCTATCTCTTTATTTGTCTTCTAATGATGTCCCTTTGATGGGCTGGGACTTGAGAACCATTTTGGGACTGATGTATTTTACCCTATCACAGTTACCCACGATTCTTAAGGGTAATTTGTTTCAAAAAAGACCTTGAGAATCTTTGAAGGTAAAGTATGCAAATGAATTGATCCACCCCCGTCTGTAGAGAAATAAATTTGGGGAGCTGGCCCTGGTCATTCGTTCCTCCTGCATTAAGCAGTAAAGATTTCCGAGCACAAGATTAGGTGAGACATGGGCTCGACTACATAGAGTGCAATCACAGAGCCCGTCTTGATGAGATAAGCAGAAGGTAGGCACGATCGCATGGAGTGCGTAAGGCGCGAGTATGTAGCTCGGCTATGGTGGGAGATGGGTTTGACCGCGTAAGATGGGAGCGTGTAGCTCGGCTATGGCGGGAGAGTGGCTTGACCGCGTAAAGTGACTTGTCGCCTATTCGGACACCTGGGAGGTCGGGCGGTCCCTTACCTTTCCCACCTGTTGACTTTTATAAAAATGGTAAAAATGGACGAGCAATTTGTAAGACTGGACTTACCCTAAGTCTTGTTGAAAGGCGCATGTTCTTCTAGAGTTTTTGTTTTCGATGATGTTGGTGAATTTTCCTTTTCCAATGTGATATCCCATCAATGTTAGAGTATGTTTCTTGTAACCCATGCGAAGCGGTCAGAGAGCCCATCGACCCTCTGGGTCCACTTCAGGCGGTTGTGGAGCTCTAAGGCACATTAACTCAAGCAGCTCGTTCCCAAATGCAACCCTTTAGCAGGGGTTATGGCACAAGTACGAACACCCAACGCTTGCTGGTGGATATGTTGTCTCAAAAGAATGTCGGGTAGTTGAGAGATTGTACCTGCACTTTGCAGTGAGGCAAGCTGGGCCGGGCCACCTTACGATTGGACCCACCTATTGACCCTTACGGGTAGGTAAGTTGGAGATGCTGCAAAAGTCAAACCTGTTAGGGCAAATATTTCCAAATCACAAGTGCGAAATTTGCAAACCTGAGTTGTCTTGCTGGGGTGCGGTGAAGGTCTGAGGCACCATCCGTTTAGCATTTTGTTGCTGGAGATGACGTTCCACTATAGGAGATGACGTCCTAAGGGTAGTTCGGGTAGCCAAAGGCTAACCCACGAGAGGGATAGTGCAACATTTGGCATTACACTCATCCATTTGGTGCCTTGCGGGGAAGTAAGTAGCTGATGGAGATTTTGTTGGTAAAGATTCTGTCTTCGGGTAGTCGAAGGCTAACCCACACTCCTACGCAAGAGGAATAGAGCAATCTTAGGCATTACACTCATCCCTTTGGTGCCTCACAAGGAGTTAAGTAGCTAATGGAGATTTCATGCTATAGGGACCAATCATGTTAGTGAAAAGAAAGTCGACATAAGTTTTGAAGGAGACAAACTGGAGTATTTAGCCGCTATAACTGATTTTTGCCCACTATTGTTTACCCACTGCTTGACCACTCTTGTTTATCATTCCACGCTCATTATTATTTTAATTTCTCTCTCTCTTTTTTTTTGAGACTACCTGGAGGCCCACTTAGTGGCAGCTGATAGGGTCATCCAACTCACGGCAGGCACACCTGCACTTTGCATGCTATGCATAGTCGGGACGTGATACCCATGCAAACACTGTGCACTTAAGTGCATAGTGTATGCGCGTTGTGCATGTGTATGCGCTCAGTGTATATTTGTGAACAATATTTATACTGCTCACTTAAATATACTATGTACTTAAAAGCACAAGGAGTGGCGAGCGCTATTTAAGCTCAAGTGGCCAGGGAGTTTTGTACCCCGGGCTACACACTAGATATATAAAAAGATACAATGCACTTTTAATCTCCTGGGCGATGAAAGGTTCATTCGCCCCCTTTTTGCAGTAGTGCTATTCATAAAAATAAAAGTGGAAATGTTGAAAATACTTATCAGGAAGAGTTTCATCTGTATCTTTAGAGATTATTTAGTGTGCAGAGAAATCGTCCTTCTTTCACTTTTGGTGTAGAAACAATCCCGATCCCACAAATGACGCTACTGTTAATGTACAAAAATGGTGCTGTTTGAGAATGAGAGAAATATTTATTCCCAGATACGCTGAGGTGGGCTAGGCCTCGTTCAGTGAGGTGTGGAACCCCTCGGAAGTGATCCAGTGCGGTTGTACGGTATTTGTGCATACATCTATGATAGTGAATAGTATTTAAATGTTGAGAAATAATAAAAAATAGACATAAATTTACGTGGTTCGACATATAGATTTAATCTCTGTAAAATTAAAAATCGTAATTGTTGGATATTGGGGACACTACTGACAGTCACAAGTATAAATGCCCGGGTGTAGTTGTAGCTAGCTGGCCATTATTGGCATTTTCTGTTGTAATTTGAATTTAATTTATATTTAAGAAATGATATTTATAATTTTATAACGTGCAAACATGATATATTCATGCAAAAAAAAAAAAAAAAAAACAACAAAATGAATAAATCTGACTCCTTATAAAGAAATTATTTTTTATAATAATAGATTATTTATTTCAAATAATGTTCGATATTTACGTACCTAAGACTATATCGACCGATACTCTTTGTAGTTATCCTTGATTTCACAAGAGCATTACAGATAAAACAAAATAAGTCACCGTCAAATCTTACACAAGGGTCATTCTCATTCTCATGATCTTCATGCTTTTTTGTTTTCATTTTACGTCTTCATTATTTATTACTTTTTATTTTATTTTATTTTAGAAATGATGCAAGATTTGGTAACCACATATGCTTTATTGAAAGGTGTATATATATTATAATGCCTCGTACGTAGCACTAGTTGATCCTCTTGTGACCAAAATCAAACTAAGATTTTTCGAAATCTTTGTTGAATTAGATATCAAACCAACGGAGAAGTGTGGATCCCAATTACATACATACTTATTATATTAATTTTGAATATGTGCTGATTTTTTTATTCTAATTGAGTTCGACCCACTTATCTGACAAAGTATATATAAAGTAATATGCCAAAACTTTAATTTAAGTATAATTGGAGTAGTTAATATTTGTGTGACCCAAATTAAGAGTCCGAAACCCATCATCCATAATGGATAACTATTCAAAATAATCAGATAGCTTTATGCATACCTTTGCTGCCCTAGTTATTAGAGAGAGATAAACTTCACATTATGAATATGGATAACATGGTAATCAGGTCGCTTCAATATATCAGGGATAAAGCCTTGTGCAAAGTTAATCAATCTATGATACTCATCCAATATTCTTCATACCTATATATAGGGACAACATGTAACTTTCAAATATCAGATTGAGCATTCTTGAATTATTAACTTACTTATTGCTAACTTAAGAATTGGAGGGGTCACAGGCACACCGTGCTGCCCACTTAACGATTTGTAGATTAACGATCACAACTGGTGGTGAGACATGTCCTTTACAGTGGCACAGTCTGTGGGATGTCGTAATCTGCAATTTCAGTTTTTCATTAGACTTCAACATGGTTCCCTCATGCCGACCATGACACGTTCTCAAGCA
Source organism: Juglans regia (assembly GCF_001411555.2). Lineage (NCBI taxonomy): Eukaryota > Viridiplantae > Streptophyta > Magnoliopsida > Fagales > Juglandaceae > Juglans > Juglans regia. Next base: position 7,275,196 of record NC_049916.1, read on the forward strand.
ACTCGTGAACCGGAAGCAACGCCTATTCTTAAGCTTCCTCTACTGTTCATCTATGTCAGCGTGAACTTTCTTGTATTCCTCACGCCTCAGAGAGGTCAAGATTAACTTGTCGCTTGCTCTCCTCCAAGGCCGCCAACACTTTCCCGAGTTCGTTGTAGCGCTGCTGAGAACTAGAAAACTTTTGGTGGAAAGAATTAACTCCTCCTGGAGGGCAGAGAGCTCAGAGTGAGCACGACCCCGCTCTGACTCTAACTCCTCTCAGGCAAGGGAAATTTGAGCTCTAGCGGAATCACACTTTGACTCCAGCTATCCCAACAAGGAGTTGTCTCGGACCTTTACCTCGTCATGAGGAATGTCCAGGCCACTTGCCAGAGAGTGTGTGTAGCCAGCTGCTTGCACGAGTTGGATCTCCAACTCCGCCTTCTCGCCCTTCTATCTCTCAAATTCTCTCTTGGTGTAGAAAGAAAAGACATGCCTAGAGTGAACTTCATCCTCCATGTCAGCATGATTCATGATGATCCAGGCTACCAAATCATCGACACCCTACAAAGATAAAACCAAACAATCATCTTGGAAAAATGTCGTAGAGAAGTGAGAGAAGCAGAGTTGGAGGTACCCTGAAAGGAACTTTCTAAGTCGATTAGCCATACTGATGATGGCCCTAAGTCAAGTAGAGGGGTGTCTCTCCCCCAGAGATGGTCGTAGGCAGAGAGTGGAGAGTTGAACTTTTACTTTCACTCCCTTCTTCATATTCTTCAAAAATAGAAGCATCGCTGCCATTCTCTCCATCCTGCATACCACGGTTGCCCAAGGCACCATCTTCACTAAGGTGATTTTCCTCGTGGGCCGCCTGATCAGCAAGGCTCAATGAAAAGGCAGTGTCCACATCCACGTTGACCTCACCACTTCCCCTTGGAAAATCAGAAGCTTTAAATGTAGGGAATTCGAAGGTGGGGCTAGACACTGAATCAAGCTATTGAGAAGGAAGATCAAAGTGAAAAGCGGTCACTAGGTCAAAAAGGGCGTGACCCATCAAGCCCTTGACGTCATCAAGGCCTGGAGAAGGCGCGCATGCTGGTGATCGGTTGGTGATAGAAAGTGGGGTACCCTGAGGTCCTTTAGCCATGACGGAGGTGCCATCATCTGCATCTGTGCCTGCAGCCCCCCTCTTCGCCACAGGAAAAGGTGTATCCGTAGTAGGCTTGCAAGAACGCTTCTGTGAAGCCTTTGGAGAAGACTCAGAGGAAGGCTTAATTGGGGGAGATGGTGCCACGATCTTAATTAGGAAGAAGCGACTCTTGACCTTCGAGCGATTAGGCATTATTAAGAAACGATCAATATTGGTGGGTGTCAAGACATCCTCAGTCCAAAGGTCGTCCTTATGCTAACTCACCAAGGTGGCAACCATATCGACACATGATTGCTCCCACTCCGAGAGAGGTTGCAAAGCCACCATCAGGTCCTTGTCGTCGAGAATTTTACTCCATGTAGCTGTAATTGGGAATTCCTAGTGCATAGCCTCTGAATTGGGAAATCCTCAACCTAGCCAGAGACCAAGAAAAACTTTCTCGTCCTTTGTTTGGCGTTTGAATGACGGCTTTTAGAACAAGCCAATCATTGCTTCCTAATCCGAAAGCCGCAAATGTTACCCGGAGAGCTCCTCAAAGAATAAAACTGCTAGGAACTCTCAGACGGTTAAATCTAGGTATTCTTCCCTAGCGGGTTCTAAAACCAAGCGAAACACAATGCAAGAACACAAAAGAACCAGCCACGCATGAGAATGAAGCTGCGTAGGGGATAGCCTAAGAAGATTAAGAACATCGTGTATTGGGAAACAGAAAAGAAATTGCAAACCCTGGGTTGGGGCACACACGGGAAGAGCAACCTTTTCGGTGAACCCTTCTTCATCGACGCAACCACGACAAGGGAGTTGGAGGAGTATTGAGTCTGGGATTCCGTAGGTGTTGCGTAGATTCGTCAAGTCTATGGATGTGAGGGTGGAACGCTACTCAAAACCTTCGAAGTATGGGACGTCTTTAGCAGAAGAAGACTCCGAGATAACAGGAGTTTGAGATGTTTTTTGTTGGGCCATGAGGATGATAGAGAAACAATGGGAAATGAAGAAATGGGGAAGATTAGGGTCACGGATAAAGAAGTGGGGGCTCAAGAATGTAAAGAAAAAAGGAAGAAATCGGGAAGAATATGAAAATGAGAAGGAATGGGGAAATGAAGACTAGGTAATAAATGCAAATCATCATTACCTGACAAACGGCGTGACTGAAGGAGAATGTGGCGATGGTTACTAGGTAACATACACATGTTTCCCAAGTTTAAAATTACTGCCTCTTGACAAGTTGAAACGACGAGTAAAGTAATAAATGAGCCAGTGGAGTAGTCCATAGGTCATTTCAAATTCCGAGTGGGGTAGTCTAGGGTCTCAAACGTTAACGATTGAGTAAAGCAAGATATTTATGATTCCTTCATTGGTGAATTCCCCACGCTTACATGTGAGACGAATGGAGGAGTTAATATTGGTCTGGCCCATCATCCATAAAGGATTACTACTCAAATGAGTCGTGTAACTCCGATATATCAAGGATAAGACTTTTAATGGCTGAGCATTGTGCAAAGTTAATCAATTTATAGTACTTATCCAATATTCTTCATGCCTATATATAGGGGCAACAGGTAACTTTCGAATGATCTGATTGAGCATTCTTGAATTATTATCTCACTTTGCTGACTTAAGCAATGGAGGGGCCACAGGAACGTCATACTGCCCACTTAACGATTTGCAAGTTAACCATCACGACCGGTGGTGGGACACCTCTTTCACAATAACAACCATAAATTATAAAAATAATTTAAAACCTAACTGCCACATTTAATGTCTATTAATTTAATGATCCCTTCTAGACTACGTACACCCACTATATAGATAGAGATATATATATATATATATATATATATATCATCATGGCAAAGGCCATATTTTAATATTTCATTGACTTTTTTTCATATATGATTTACTATACATTAATAATACCAATTGAAGAGCTCCGTGTATAGATATTAATTAATTCTATGATCAGATATATCAATATAATAAAAATTAAAAACTCAAAAATTTTATAATTAATTAATTCTTCTCAAGCTTCACGCGAGTGCAAAACTAATAATATTGTAATAATGAAGATAATAATCAACAAATGACATGAGCTCGGGCACTTGTTTACACATTAAAAATGAAAGGATAATTTTTATTAAAAAGGTTGTCATGATCAAATAATAGTCACCAAAAATGATTCTGAGCTAGGGCAATTGTTTACACATTAAAAATGGAAGGACAATTTTTTATTAAAAATGTTGTCATGATCAAATAATAGTAGCCAAAAAGGCTACTTTATTTCCTAGAGGCAAGTGGCACTCATTTGATTTTTTTTTTTTTAATTTTTTTATGAAGAGGCGGTAGCCATATGATAGTGGTCCTGTTCCAAGTTTATTAATAAACTCTCACTTACGGCAGAAGAATACTGTAATTACAAACCAAGTATTAGGGAGTTTACAGATAAGAAGATAAAAAAACATCCCAAATACAAACCAACCAAAATCGAAACAAAAGAAACAAAGAGACGAACAATCTAAACAAGCCTAAACCAAAACATGTAAAAAATTAAACAGGCCTAAAACAAAACATGTAAAAAAACTAACAAGCCTAACCCAAAACATGTAAAAAACTAGATAAGGAAGGCTTAAGAAATCCAGCCGCACAATACCTCTTAAAAATTGGGGAAGATCTTGGTTACCATTATACGTGACATTCATCCCCATTTCCCATTCTCTAGCAAGAAAATCTGCCGCACTGTTACCTTCCAGAAGTTGATGAGCCACTAGGAAATTAATCCCCTTTAGCTCCTTTTGCAAAACCTCCCAAAAGTCCCAAAGATACCTTTAGGTGCATTTGCCGTTTCAAACCCAATCTACCACAATTTGAGAATCACTTTCAATAATCACACTTACCAAATGGAGCCGTTTACACAGTCTAATACCATCCAGAATTGCTTTCACTTCCACGCTATTGTTCGTATCGACCCCATAAGAGGCTAAGAAAGCCCCTTTTACCATACCATTCCAATCTATAATAATGCCGCCCCTTTCCAGGATTACCTCTGCAACTCCCGTCACACTTAAGCTTCACCCAACCTGGATGAGGCCTACACCATTTAACTATTTTTCCAGATCTCATAGAAGTTCGTGGCCTCTCCAAATTGAATTCTTCCAGGATCTTCAAATCGTGCATGGATAGCTTACTAACTGATCTTATGTTATTCTCCAATAATTGAATCCACACCTGAACACTTCTCCAGACCGTCATAGTCATATCATACTTGCCATCAATTCTAGCCTTGCATCTTCTCTTCCATAGACACCATGTAATAAGACAAGGAATTAAGCCAACTAGAGTACCTTTAAAGGAAGAATTTTTAGAATAAGTCAACCAGGTAGCTACTCTATGTTTCCACGGTAAACCGCGCCTACATGGAATACTGAGAGCAATACTAGCATAAGACCAGACGTCTAGAGCCAAGGCCCCCATAGAAAAAATATGGTCAATGTTCTCTATGCATCTCTGATCACAACAATCACATGTAGAGGCAAAAGACACCCCTTTACTTTGAACCTGAGCATCCACGGGCAAACAATCAAACCAAATTTTCCACAAGCATAGAGAAATACGTTTAGGTAACAGCTAGTGCCAGAACCAATCATGCCATGGTAATTCCTGACCTCTTTTTCTCACCACCTTCCAAGCTGTACTAGTTGAAAAAAAGCCATTAGCAGAAGGCTTCCACACAAACATATCCGGACCTTGGGTACCACTAGTCGGCATCTGTAATATTTCCTCAGTAATCTCCTCACCAACCAGCTCCCTATGGATGCCCTCATCCCAAAATTATTGGACCAACAATCTTGAATATGTTGGTCTTGATAAAGTTAAGAGTATAGCCAAAAGCTCTCTCTCCCTTTTTTGTCCTAAGAGTCACCCTAACAAAAACCCAACCCTAGGGGCGTGGAGCTTCGGCTCCTTCCTCCCTCCTTCCATTTGGTTAGACCAAAGACTGTGTAGCCCTTTATTTTCCAGTTTTGTTTGTTTTTCCATCCAAAGTATGGTGAAACGTCGATCTACTATTTTTCAAAGCTCAGCGACCACCACGTGCCCCTCTGCAGGATTCTCAGGCTGTCGATCCTTCGGACTGCCGAAGGCTCGTCGAACCGAGCGGTGTGTGAGTCACACACACTAGTCATATCAGCGAGTGAGATCCACACACCACCACACCAGGAAGCTTCTACTGCCTCCACGCGCTGCATTTCTAGGACCAAGGACCTCGGTTTCTTCATACTCGACTAGCCACCACACTCCTAGCGTGGCGCGTGTCCCTCACGTGCCACCACAATCTCTTTATTTCTTATATTTTTCTTTCCTTCAAGTTAAAAATTCAGATATACAGTTGTAATCCACCATTTTCACATATTTATTTATGTTTATTGTTATTTTCTTTTGTTTAGGTAAAAATAAAAAAGAAATAGTCTCTTGGACATTTTATCTATAGTGTGAAAGTTCTTGGAAGTGGAGTTTGAAATCTCTGCTTTAGGCAGAGTGTGCTCTCTCAGACGGTTGTCTGTAGAGAGTTATAGAAGTTAAGACCATACCAGTCACAGATGAATTTGTGTACTGGTGGAGCCTCAATCGTGAGTAGTTGGCTTCTAATCTGTGATTTTTCTTGTATGTATTAATCACAGCTATAACTTCACTTTCATGAATGAATGAACTCTATTTCCTATAAAAAAAAATAGTCACCATTAACAAGCTATATAATTAAATAATATTAATTGTCAATGCATGTCACCTCGAATCATAATATTATATATTGAAAATATCATACCAATGGATCGAATAGTACTTTATAGTAAAAATAATATCAATTAAGAAAAATTAATATACAGATGAAATTGTGAAATAGATTTTACAAGATTTCGATTTTTGGCAATAACATTATGGAAAGTGCTAATGGGACGCCCATCGGTTACCGCTGAGCGGCCAACTAGTCTATTTGTATTTCTTTTTAGTTTTCAAAAAAATTAGAAACTACTGTAAGTGTTACCATGCATGCAATATTAATTAAGCGAATTACATACACGAAGACTTATAATGGGCTAATTAATTTATCGTGATACATATAAGGCTATTTTTTTTAACCTTTTAACTGGTTTTTAAATCTTTAAATATAATAATAATAACAACAAAAATTCTACTCAACCTCCATTTGCCTATCACACACCACACACTTGCCTCCTCACCAACAAAAATTTTAACTGTTTTGAACATGACCAAAAGAACACCTATTCCAATGAGCCAATTGAGTACCACACTGCTTAATAAGGCCTATAACATTCAGCATAGGGTCCTCTGTCACACCCCTCCTCCAAATTTTTTTGATTATATCTTCACAGGGCTTCTCACCCACCCATATATCTTCAAATCTAAACAATTTTTTAGAGTGACCAGACCTAACCATATGTAACGCCCTGGTCCCGCAGGGATCGAAGAGTTACTCCCTATAATTTAAAACTCACAATTCATCAATATATTTATAGACTCCAAAATATAACATCATCAGAATACTACAAAGTCTCTTAATAAAATCTGCCACTTCTCAGAAATCTTCTATGAGTAATCCACTATGCTTAAATAATCATCTCACCGATGTTCCATAATCCTGATCCCTAGCTGGTCTATTCAAAAATCATCTGAAAAATAATTGGAGATAAGGGGTGAGTTATCAACAACTCAGTAAGCAGAGGACATATACTAGTGTGTAAACATGAGCATTTTCACAGAGTTTAGAATGCAGAAACAAAACATTTCAGTATCAATATGTAAATCTCAAAAAAATACATATTATTAGAAACTCAGAGCGACTTTTCAAATATTTCATATTTAGAAACCAACTTTTCATATTCAAAAACTCATTTGGCATAACATGACTGAACATTTTCGTCTTATCATATCATATCAGAGCAACATATTAGAACATAGACCATGTTTAACCCCCGTGGTAGGGTTGTGCATCCTGTGGAAAGCCAAGCAGAACATAAATCACCATGTTACCAAAGCGATTGCACTCAGAACAGAAAACCACTATTATATCCCGTGGTGGGCCAGAGGTTACTATTATCTCCCGTGATAAGGCCAGAGGTCACTATTATATCCCGTGACAGGGTCAGAGGTCACTATTATATCCCGTGATAGGGCCACATATCAGAACAAAATAGAATCAGAATCACCATATCAGAGTCAGAATCAGAGTCAGAACAGAATCAGAAAGTCATGCCAAAAGTTTTTCAAATGCCACATAATATCAAAACAGAGTACTGATATTCAGATCATTTCACATTTTCCAAAACGGATTCAGAACATCTTCACGTCACATGTGAAATTTATCAAATTTTCATATTCACTAATTTGTCTCAGTTCAATAACAGAATGCCAAAAATAAGCTCATGTCTACACCAGTCATGATAGAAAATACTTTCTTATTAAACAGATTCTCATGAGTAATGCAGAACAAATATTTGAGGTTGTTTTCAGATTTCTTTTCATAACAAAACATGCACATTTTCTAAAAAGGACCTCAGTTTATTTTATTTTATGCAAAGTCTAGCATAGGAACCCCGCTTACCTGGACTTCTTAACTTTTTCAGAATTTTCCTCAAAGATGTCGAACAATAATTAATCGTCACCTATAAAATAATCACGTAAATTTCGTAAATTTCCGATCGAACATGTACCTCAATATTTAAACCTGAAATACTAAAATAACCTATTTTCTTAAACTTCTAAAATTATCCTAACCCTTAAAATATTATCACTTTCTAATTTCATCAATAGCCACTTAAAAAAAAAATGAGTTCCATTGAAAACTAAATAGTTCAAATTAATAATATAATCATATTTTTTTAATGTATAATGAAAACCAAGCCCATTCATTAAAACACAACCAATTAAAAACAGACCATCAAAACAAAATCCATTAAACTAAACCCACGTAACAATATATCTGAAAATAGAGCAACATGTAAAAACACTTAAAAACAAGTTTGAGGTATTTTACGGAAAAGTCAAAGACCAAAGGTGTGATGGCAGTTTCGAAGTTACCAAGAGTATCATGACCATAAAGTTTAAAACTTCATGCAAATATTTTCAAAGAGTGCAAAGTTTTTGCTTGTTTATAGGTAAATCTAAAACTCAACAAAAAGAAGAAGGAAACCAAAAGAGTAGGTGCGACGAGGTTCACCGTGAGGGAAAAAGTGGTCAAGACAGCACTAGGTGAGAGAGGGGCGTGCGATTTAGAGAGAGAAAGAGAAGAAATGGTGGACGCAGGAGACAAAAAAAAGGCTAGGCGAAGGTCGTCAATGGTGAGCTCGATGGCTGGGCAGTGATGATGCTTGAGGCTGAGGCAACTGGCGTGGAGGAGTTGCGGTATGTCAAATGCTCTGTTTCGGGTATTAAAAACAGGGGTTGTTCGGTGGTAGTGAAACAGCGTCTCCCGTCGTGCAGTGGGCTTGCCGTGTGGTTTGCGGCGTGGAAGAGCTTGGCAGTGGGACTACCCTTCGGTGGTGGTTGTTCGGTTTCTTGTGGGGCTTGGACAGTGCTATCGCATAGTGGTTCGTGTGTTTTGGGTTGGGTTCGATCGAGGCAGTGGCTGGGATGCTGCGTGGCGGCTGGTCTTCAGGCGGTTGTGAGGACGTGCACTGAAGTTGGACGGTGGGAGGGCATGCAACGCTGCAGTTGCTATTTGCGTGGGGAGGAGTTTCTAGCGGCGGCAGTGTTTGGGTAAAATCTCCTTGCTTGGGAAAAACATATGCATCTATATATATGTGAGGTGAAACCCTAGAGAGACGAGAGAGACGTGTGTGTGCATGCATGCCGTGAACGAATGCGTGTGTATGCATGCCGTGGATGAGAGGCAGACCAAGGGGAAAAAGAAAAAATAAAAACAGAAAGAAAACAAAACAAAATTAAATTAAATCTGGTGTTTAAAAACAAAAATAAACATGTGAAGAAAATATAATAAAATAAATGAACTAAAAATAAATAAATAGATAAAAATAGAGTTTGGTTGGGTCCAGGTGTTACACCATATCTTCAGTCTGGACCCAAATAGGAACATGGTCTGAACAAGTTACTACACCATGAACAACCACAACATTTGGAAATAAACCCACCCGTTGTGAATTGACTAGGACCCTGTCTAGTCTCTCACTAATGCAGTGAGAACCTTTCCATCGGTTGCTCCAAGTGAATTTATTCCCTCGATACCCCATATCCCTAAGAGAACACACATCAACCACCTCCCCAAAAGCATAAAGTTGAGACTAGGGTCTAGGTCGACCTCCCCATTTCTCATGGTGATTGAAGATCTCATTGAAATCTCCCAGAACCATCTAGGCTTCTCCCTGACTACAACATAAAGATTTTAACAACACCCAAGTTCTAAAGCAATTACTCGCCTCAGGATTGCTATAAAACCCCGTTAAAAACCAAGAATTACTCACCCTATCATTCTCTACAACAACATGTATATGAAATTGAGAACAATTTAGAATGGATAGAGGCACATCCCTTCCCCATAACAAAGCCAACCCCCCTTCCTACCACAACAATCTACAGCCAAACAATTTACAAAACCCAATTTAAATTTACGTACCTCAAATTCACATGATTTCAACTTTGTTTCTTGAATAAAAAAAATATCAGGAGCTTCCCTCTTTACTAAATCACAGAGGGTACGAATGCCCCATGGGTTTCCAAGCCCACCGGCATTCCAAGATAAGGTTTTCATTGCTGTCGGCGGTGCTGATAAACAGCCACCGCCGATACATCTTTGTCACTTTTATCATCTGCAACTGCCACCCCTCAACCAGAACTGCCACCACACTTCACTACCCTATCCTCTTCAACCTCTTTGCTAGTCTGAGCCTTGCTTTTTTGGGAAGCTACTGGTCGTTTGTGACTCCTAGAAGTAGTAACACTCTCCTCAGTTATAACAAAGAGCCTTTTCCATTTATGCCCATGCAAACCATCATGTCCTGGCTTGTTATCACGGTCCAACTTTGTCTCAGCATCAGATGGACTGGGCCCAACCCAATTTGACCTTCCCAACCCAAACGGCAACGTTTTAGTACCTTTCTCAAAAGCGACTCCCGCACTATTTTCATCACCTTCAACCGTTTTTAGACCATCAGAAACTGCCCCTCAAACTACTGCCCCCAATACCAACAGTTTCGAGATCTCCTCCTTTATAGCACTCTCAGATAGATCCATCTTTTTTTCAACCGCATTGACCTCTTCCATAACATTAGCCATGAAAATCGGAACAGTTTTTTCAGAGACCTGAACTGATTTCTCTAGCATCACCTCACCTTTACCCATCATTGCAGCCTCTGCTGAGGTAGAGGCTATCCCCTGAGAAGGTTGAGACATCTTCCTATTACTCTCTGAGCACTCCCAATTACGACCATCCTGAAACTGATCACCATAAGTTGATGCCTATAACCAGGAACCATATAGGAACACAAATTCTGCCATTGAATCCTCCACACTCTTCCACTACCCATAATCCTTATCCCCATGCCCCAAACAACCAAACCAATAGTAGAAATTAGGTAACCATTCATAAGAGAAATAGACCCAACAAGAATCACCATTCCCCAATGAAATTTTTGGATTTTTAACATCAAGCAGTACCCTAACTCGCAAGAACTCCCACCAGGCCACCTCTCCTTTATCTAGATCAACCTCCTCAACTTTCCCAATTTGTTGACCAATTAAACAACCAACATAGGCATTTCGTGCTCGTAAAGGAAGATCATGAATTCGCACCCAAAAAGAAACTTCAGTAATCTTAATTTGATGAACCTATAATCTGCCATCCACTTCCTTCAGCAACACCAACTGCTTGTCGAAAGACCAAGGACCTTCTCTGACAACACGCTCCTTATCCCGAAGATCATCATATTCAGCCAGAAAAAGAGAGGAACTGAGATCCCTAAATGTAACTGGTTTTACTGACCGCCAAACCCTCCTCATTGTCACCTTTACAACTTCTCGATTGAAATGCTTGTCCGTCAAAATAGTCACCAGCAGTCCTTTTCCTCCATAGAGGGAAACTTCTTCCAGTCTACTAGATTATAATACCACCTCCTCATCTTCCTTCTCCGTCAGCAACAAGATCTGATAGAGTTCATTAGGATCATTCTCGCCCATGGAAACAATGTCCACCCCGAAAGGATTAATTCACATAATAGAAGCCAACAACAAAACGGAAAGAAAGAAGACTGCACTAGGCAGAAAAATCGCCCACAGGGGGTTTTCCATCAGAATAAATGGGGCTAAATGAGAAGTAACACTACTGCAGGCCATGGGACGAAGCGGTACGGAAGAGAACCTTCAACTGGGGTGAGAAAGTTGGGGAGAGGGAATTGGGTGGGCCGGGGGAAATGAAATTTTTTTGAATTGCTGCATTAAAATGCACGTTTGATTTTAAAAAAAAAAAAAAAGTTACACCTAGGCGGTGTGTAAGTTGTGCTACAGTAGAAAGGTTGTAAGAGTAAGAAAGGTTGTTTAATAATAATAATAATAATAATAATAATAATAGTAATAGTAATAATAATAATAATCGGTCACGTAAATCATGTTGCATGAGTAAGAAAGGTACGTTACTCCAAATAATGAGATCTGGCAAATAAACTAAACCCCACTTTAATTAACAGTCTAAATTATCTCTAAAGTCAAAGAAAAATACAACAACTCCATCCATAATTTGTCATGGCCAGCAAGGAGTGGACCATATATACTTATAATATACTGTATAATAATTAGAGCACAGCAGATCAGGGGATGGTGACCACATACATAGCTAGGATCTTGTTTTTCTATTATTCATACATATCATCTTCTATTTAAGCGTAAGGGCTGGCATAGCTATTTTCTCCAACAAAGGCAAATTACAATATCCTACTCTGTTTTCTGAGTATTTTGGAACATCTGAGCTAGAGAAAAATGTCTCTGTCTGGTAAGATGGAGGGAGAGGTAGAAATTAAGGCTCCAGCTGAGAAGTTTCGTGAGATCTTCAGCGGCCGACCACACCACATATCCAATGTCTCCCCTGGGAAAATACAGGGTTGTGCTTTGCATGAAGGTGACTGGGGCACTGAGGGCTCTGTCATCTACTGGGATTATGTACATGGTACGTAAGCAAATTATATATGCTCATCTTACCACTAAAAAGTACCCAAGTTTTCCCTGAATTTTTGTTACAACATTAATTAGTTGAGTTGAAATGCAGATTCTCTTTTTTCAATAATAAATGGCATATTTGTTAAATATTAACGTTGATTTTAGCATAAAGTTTTGCATTTTTACATCAATATATCGTTGATATTACATAACTTTTTTCTTCAAGTTTCAAAACTTGGGTAAATAAATTGCCATAATTAATAGAAACTAGCTACTATTCAACGTCCTGTTTTCTTTCTCGACTTCCATACAAGTAGTGTACGTTTTTCTCTCCTAATTAATATTATAACTTCCAACCCTAGCTATAAGAAATAGTAGCAAACACGGCACCTACTTATGTCCAGAACACCCACATGCCTTTGAGCTAAGACATACAACGTCTAGCTAGCTGCTAGAGTTGTCTGAACCTCTTTTTAGTATCAGGACAATTCCCTAGCTTCTCTTCTGGAGGAAACTTCCTTTGCTGTTCTTTTGGTAAAAGATTCCAATATTAACTTCTGGATCGATGGAACGTACGTGTTTGCTCGATCATATATATAGTGTGCCTGTTATTTTGAGCAATTCGTGAGGGCTGCATATTTGTTTAGAGAGAGAGAGGGCTTCAGGGTACTGATGTTGATATCTTAAATTAATTTTTTCAACGTGAAATCATAGATGGGAAAGCTAAAGTTGCCAAGGAGATAGTGGAAGCAATAGATGAAAAAAACCACTCGGTGACATTCAAAGTGGTAGCGGGAGATCTGATGGAGGAGTTCAAGAGCTTCAAAATCGTTTTTCAAGCCACACCAAAGAGTGAGGGCAGCGTGGTTCATTGGACCTTTGAATATGAAAAGCTGAGCGCGGATGTTCCGGAACCCAACACTTTGCTGCAATTTGTGCTTGATCTCAGCAAAGACATCGGCTCTCACCTTTCCCAGTGATGATAAAGCAAAAATATGGCTGCATGTGTTGCACTACATGCAGATCAGTACTGTGTGCTTCTACATATGTAAAGAGGCTAGAGTGTTGGGGGTGCAATGTTCTCTACTATATTATATTATATTGTATATATATATATATGCAGGTAAATTTTAATTTCGTGTGGGCATGCAGTGGGCTTGCTGAAGCCTACAGGCATCCGTATGATTATGCATATATGGGTGATATGTACTATATGATCTCTGAATAAACATATATATGGCGTTGGAATATGTTTTAAGTAGTTGCAAGTGGTGAGTGTTTATCCAATTATATATCCTTAATATATATGCCTATGCCTATGCCTGGATCAAAACTTGGTTAAATTTGAGTTCAGCTCGATTTGCTTATTGATGAGTTGATATTAAAGTTGAAAGTTGAATAAAATATTGTTAAAATATTATTTTTTAATATTATTATTATTATGAGATTTGAAAAAGTTGAATTGTTTATTATATTTTGTATGAAAATTTAAAAAAATTATAATGATGAGATAAAATAAAATAAGATGAGATAAAACAATACTTCTTATATCCAAATGGGGCCTAACTCACTATCCAAACGGCATCTAAAATTGACAAACTCCATTTCATCTCTTTGTTCTTTACTCCACTCTCTAGTCTCTAACTCGACAGAGGCATCCATTAGAAGAGTAAAGTTATGTTTGGATGCTGAAATGACTTCAAATGATTTGTAAATAATAATAAAAAGTAATAAATAATAGTAGAAGAATAATAAATATTTTATAAATAGTAATTAATTAATTATAAATAATAATAATAATAAATAGTAATGAGATAATCTTAATTCAATTAACAAACAAGGCCTAAAGAAAAAAAAAATCTACACTTTATGTTTGTATATACAGTGAAGCTATTGGGACAATAAGGTGCGGTTTGGATAGTGAGATGAGATGAGATGATTTTAGATAAAAGTTGAAAGTTAAAGAAAATGTTGTTAGAATATTATTTTTTAATATTATTATTGTTTTGGAATTTGAAAAAGTTGAATTATTTATTATATTTTGTATGAAAATTTGAAAAAGTTGTAATGATGAGATGAGATCAAACACTTTCACTTTCCAAATTGTCCTTAAAGAGCCACGTGAACTGTGAATCCATGATTTTTTTGTCTTCTCTTTGCCTTTTCTTCGTTTGGTTTCTTAAAGATCTGTACTTTTTTTTGTTTCTTCTTCAACTGACTATCAGCATATTCCACTTCTTTACTTTACTTTGTTTCTTTTTTTTTTTTTTTAATTTCTCTAAGTGTCCTCTCCAAGAATGAAAATGAAAAGGGGTGAAGTGAGTGAAATGATGACTTGCATACCTAATACACTTCTAAAGAGGGAAGTATAGGCTTGAGTGACATCTTGATGGGTGGTCATTAGGTCACAAAAAGGTACAAATAGTGAGTGGTTTTCAGTCAAAAAAACTTCCAAGAGAAGGGTGGTGGTGAGGTAGCCTTTGGCCTTCACATCATGCACGAATTTGGAGTTGTCATGAGCAGTAGATGGTCAGTCTTGAGTGGGTGGAAACTTCCTCAAGAAGGTTTGCCAAGGTGGCCAAAATTCGTGGGTCTTAAACAAGTGGGCTTCATTTTGGGGTTTAAAGAGGTTTTGGTTAGGTCTTGAGATGTTATCAAGTCTAAATCTAATTTTTCTTGGTCTAATCAAATTTTTAAGGTTTAAAGGGCATTAGATAATGATGTCATAACGTGAATTTAAGGAATTAATAGCATGTTAAAGTAATATAATCAAGTGATTAAACACAATGATAGAAATAAAATCAAATAGGGTTTGGAGGCCAACTTTAGGGTTTAGGAAAACCGTTTAGGGTTTCGATATCAAACAAGGTTTTGGCATTTCAAATGTATTCCAACCATTCAGGATTTTACTAGGGTTGAAACTTTCTTTGGTTTGGCACAATTTGGATGGTTGGATGAAATAGGGTTTTACTTAGGTGGCATGATCTCACACATTGATTTCCTTCAAAATCTATCTCATGGTTCCTCTTGGTGTCAAGTGTCCAATACTATTCACCAAGTGTAGCTAAGATCTTGCCAAGTATCTAAATAAAATTACTCTAACCTAATTTGGGCATTCCACAATTGTGATTTTCAAAACATTGCACTTTGTGCTACTATTGAGGTTACTATTCACTCCAGGAAAATTGATAATAAATTTTACACTATAAAATCCTAAACCTACACACTAAACTATTTGTGCAATTCTTTTATCGAAATTCAATCCCGAAGTGCCTTGAAATAAACAGAACGCATTTTAGAACAACTGTTTCGTACAAAAACTAAAAATTAGATTATTGCACCATAAAATCCTAAATACTCAACTGATTCTAATGATGTATATCATATCACATTCTGACCTTTCTAACTATCTCCAATAAATAAAATAGTGCATCTGGCACCATAGTGATGGTAACACTAACTATGCCAAGAGACTAAAACCTACTTGATTGATAGATTCATGAAAACTTATGGAATTTTCACAAAGTTCTTAAAGCCTATAGAAATCCCACCATTGATGTTCTAACTGGCTGTTACAGTATAGCAGGACAACATTTGAAAACTTTATGAGTACGACAGTAACGACCATTGTAGATAACCACATCTGCCAAACAAACGAATGCAAATCTACTCTTGGGTAGTTACCCTAATGATAATAAATGACAGTGGCAGGACGTATGGAGAAACCCTTGTTTCTCTCCAGTCTTCCGATAGTTGAGTTGTACCAGCCCCCAGTAGCCCTTGACATAGCGATTCCCACCCCTCCACTAGAAAATGAGTACCCATATTTTCTTATGGAGGACCTGTCCCATGGGGAGGGGGATCTAAGTGGGATTTATTTATAGGAATGGTTGGAGTATTCCACCATCTGTCCATAATGGAAAATTTTGTTGTGTAACCCTTTTACGTTTAAAAACACTTTGTATATATTTTTCGGTGATTTTGTCATATAAGAAACAATCTACATGGTCTATTATGATATTCTTGATATAATTGCTCCCATTACCCAAATATCCCTTGTACAAAGTGCTTGTCACTACGTGCACATTAAGGAATACAAGTGCTCGTCATCGCGGTGAGGAAGTTTCAGAAGAATAGAGTGAGTGTGGTAGGCTAGCATTATAGGGTTCCGTTACTAGCCACTCTGCAAGCAATATAGAGAATGATAGTACTCTCCATCTTGTTAAGGAACATGCAAAAGGATAGAGCTTGTGCTGTAGGCGAGCATTACTACATGTGAAGTACTACCCACCACTAGGCGAGCACTACAGAGATCAATTACTCACCACTCGGAGAGCAACATAAAGAGTGATAGTGCTTGTCATCTCTGTGAAAAATATACAGGGATAAAGCTTGTGTGGTAGGCAAGCAACACCACAAACATAGTGTTCGCCATCAGGCGAGCATCATAGATACAATAGGCGAGCAAAAGCACAACTGAAGTAAAGTGCTCATTTCTAGGCAAGCACTTTACTTCAGATAGAACGAAAAATGAAAGGAAAAGGATAAGTGATATTATGAATTTTGAGAAAATATTTTTAGAATATTATTAGTTCATTAATTTATTTAGTTATTTTTTTGTTAATTTAAAAATAATCTGGGCTGTGACATAGTGTTTGTTAAAAATGATACAATTTTTTGTAAATTAATGAAAACATAGGTACTATGTTTACAATTAACCATAATCGTATTTATGGATGCAACTCGTAATATGCAAACTCATATCCTCATAGCCTCGTAAAATCTTGATCCCATAATATAGTTGAGGCCTCCAAAGTGCTTCATTTCAAATTGTTTGGATGACTAGATTTCACAACTAACATAGCACCTATTTTAGTCCCTATAAGTAGAATGTCATCAACAAACAACACCAAGAATATGAGTACAATATATATATACACGTTTCGTCAATATTTTTATCAAAACAAAAAGACTTGATTGCTTGATCAAACTTGTGATTCCATGATCTAGGTGCCTATTTGAGCCCATATAGCACCCCTAGATGGAAAGAGGGTTGTGCAGCCTTTTCCAATGTCTCAAACTTCTTGAAGTGGTCATGACATCGTCCCTTGTAACGTCGGAATAGTGTAGCTATCAACTCATTCACAGTTCTCAAATCCACGCTACGGCCAAAGTTGAAGTCGAATCCATCCTAATAAGTCAATTAGGTCAAAAATATGATATACTAATTTAGGTGAAAAAAATGTACTTTCAAAATAAACTCACCAGCACATGACTTCGAATGTGCTCCTTAATCTCATTCGGAACATCTCGCCATGGGCGCATATAAAATGGAGCATAAGCTCTAACTACTGTGCCAATATAGGAGGAAAGCGCTGTTGTAGTATCATCCACTCCTCTAGTGGAATTATCAGGAATGGTGACATTAAGGTTTCCGCGCCTTCTATTTTTCTCAAGAGAGATGCCACGTGTATAGTCACGACAATGACGAACAGATGCATCAACTATATGATAATAGTATAATTATAGTTATATAGTTATTGAGACAAAAGTATTAATTATATAATTAATTATCAACTACATTTCCTTACTGGTAGGTGTCGACTGGCTGATGTTCTCTTACATTTTAACTCGATCTTCAGGAATGAATTCCTCTGGTGGGGAGTCATCAATGGATTCGGAACTTGGACTTGGCAGAGGAGGCACATTTCTTCGTTGTCGTTTTGGCAGCATCCTTGAAAATGATTAATTATATAAAAAAAAATTAATTGGAAGAAATTATGAAAAGTATAATATTATATAGTCACCTATATGAATAAAATATTTAGTACTTTTATTTTTCATCTTCAAATGTATTTTCCATACTTGTTTCAAAATCTCCCTCAATAACATCTTCGTTGTCATCATCAACCTCTTATTCGTCTTCCTTATCTGTTTCCTCTCCGAATTCTGATCGTCTTCTTCTTCTGACTCTTCTTTTTCTTCTTCCTCTCTTATTTGAATTGAATGATTTTTTAATACGGACAGGTAGAGATGGACATGTGGGACGTCATCTCTATACAAGGGGAGCAACTTGAGTGCATCGAGGTCAACAAACAAGTTAATACCCTTTCCATCTTCTTGATAGACCTCTACTATTTAAGTGTCATCTTTATCTTCACTATTCTGGTAATTTACACTCGTTCTTGCTTCATATATATTTCGAGGGACAAATTTTTGTACGACTCGCCAAGTTATCTCTCCACTATCTTCATCAGCGCTTTTCATTTGATCAATCAAGTAATAGACTTGGGAAGCTTGACAAGCCAATACAAATGGATCATCTTCATACCATTTAGATGCAATTTTAACACTCGTAAAGTGATTATCCCTACGTTTCGAAACCTGACCACCGTCTAGATCCCACCAATCACACTTAAAGAAAAATGTTACAGACCCAAGCAGATATTTCAATTCGATAATATCATGTATGACACCATAATAATCAATATCATCTGTTCCATGACTCCCCTCGACCAACACACCAGAATTTTTGAGTCTTTCTATTACATTCACGGTCCAGAGTATGGAATCTATAACCTCGAACCTTGCATGCAGTGTATCAAAGTGCTCTAGTTGAGGGACCACAGGCCAAATCATACAATTCAGGAGAAACTGATCCGGGATCACAAGCACGCTATTCCAAAATCTAACAATTGAAATAGTATATATTTATTAAAAGATACCCAAAGTTAAAAGTTTCAAAATGTAACATATATATAATTTTAGTTCATACACGTTGTTCAAACAATCTGGAAAATTCTTTCTCGTGTCTTGCCTCTATATTCTCAATGTCTTCCGTCCTAAGTTTGTCCATGTGCTCACTGTATATACGTGCGAAAGAATATTATTTTGAGCACAAAAGTTATAGTTAAACTTGAAGAAATTAGAATTATTCGAATCATGCAATGACATACCTGTGATAGTCATCAATCGTCCGACAATTATTTAGCACATACCACGGAATTTTACCCAACTCTCCATCAATTAAATCGTAAACCGTTTGTGCACCTAAGGGTCGTACATTTTGGAAAAACAGTGATAGCTCATGAGGAGGCGGAGCAGCAAGATTCGCATTTCGCTCTTGACGATTAAATCGTGTCTCAACACCATGACGATATAAAGAGCAAAATGTTAACCATTCATCATGTATATAGACCTCAGCTATTAAACCCTCAGCTCTGGCTTTATTCCCAACAGTGCGCTTTAGTCGACCCAAATATCTTTCAATTGGTTACATACAACAGAATTGCACCAGCTACCCAACTGTACCTCCTGAGGTAAATGTATTGCTAAATAGACCATGACTTCAAAAAATGATGGTGGAAAGATCTGCTCGAATTTACATAGTATAGTAGCAATGTCTTCTTCCAGTTTCCACAACATATTTAGACATGGACACTTAATGTAACCACGACTATCAACAGAGGCCCGAGCAAAATCAGTGAAGGTTCTTACTCCACGCGCATAGGGTACGTAATCATTTTCAAATCTATCGCCTAGACGCATCCAATCTTTGTCCATTTCTAAAAACATTTATCTATTAGTAACATGTACATAGAAAATTCACATGCATGTCATGTTTCAAATCTAATTGATATTTTGATAAGGTATTTGGTCCTATCCCATTCGAGATTATACTATCCATATTGCAAAAATCTCGTTACTTTACTACTTTCCACGTTAGTAGAAATTTTGGCAGCACCTCCCTATAATTCTCCAACTATACATGTTCACATAAAGGGATTGCAACCCTACGAACAGTATAGCCGAAGAACAGTAGAGGAAGACACCGAAACTTCGCATTAAACGTGGAAAGTAGGAGTAACAAAAATGTGCATTATAGATAATATAATCCCAAACTATCCATACTAGACAATTCAGGAATTAGTGGACCCATAAATGTACACTAATTTCCAAATGGCTCTAAGGTTATTTATGTAATGTCGCACAATATCTATCTAAAAGCACTACAAACAATATCCCCATATTGTTTGAATCAACAATGTCAAATAAATAGTAGTGTTATATTAATAAACTAGAGAGAGATGGAAGAATATGTTCACAAGTTTCCTATCATGAGTAGATAACGAGAGAGAATGATCTTGAAGAAATGTCCAAATTTTAGTCTAATTACTTAAATGTCACAAACTCTCTGACGATAGACTTATAACTTTATTGAGAGTTGTCATACTTTATATATGGTTAAGTTTTTTACCTATAATTTGCATAATATCCAACGTATTCATAATATTCTTCATATTCACAATCAATTATATAACATATTCACATACTCACATTTTCGCAGCAATATTCACAACAATATTCACAACAAAATGTAGAAATATACCTAGCAATTTCCTTACAATATTAATCCCCAACAAATGTCAAGCTTCATAAATCCCCTAGAAATAAATGTTCAAACAAAAACACAATACTAGTTAGTATAAATTAAATAATATATAGAAAAATCACAACATTATTCAAAATAAATAAAAAAAATACTAACCTCACACTATTAAACTCTTTTCTCTTTAACGCTCTCTCTAACTCTCTCCCTCTCTCTAACACTCTTCTCTCTCTCTCTCTCTCTAATGCTCACTCTCTCTCCCTCACTCTATCTCTATTTCAATGAAATAGATTTCTCCAAGTGAGGAAGGCATGGACTAAACACCCCAAACTTGTCTGGGTCGATATTAATTTTGTTCAAAATTTTTGGACTTTTGGTCGCTACAATAGGTCCACTATACTCAAATGACAACGTATTAAAGGCTTTCTCGAGCTATTGCTGTGAAAAATTAAATGAAAAGTTGCCGCATCAAATATCCGATCAGTTTGAACGTCATTATATACGTTTGTACGTTACGTAAAATTTTGTATCTCGTTGAAAGAATTGCCTAATTTTTAACACTCACAAATGTTCGAATGTACAATAATTCCCGTGCGAACATTATGTTAATAATCCCAAAACAAGCACATATCACGCGGATTAAGTTTGAATGTATAACTCAAAACGTTCGGACGTTTTATTAATGATTTCACAGGTGTGTGACCCATAATTCATGAGGGAAAGATCCTGTCATTTTTCCATTCATGTTCGCACATCTCATTGTTATGTTCGCACGTATATGTATTTACATTAGAATGTTAAGTATACACGTTATAATACATGTTATAATGTAAATATCATCAATTTCTCTTACAAATAACGCGGGAAAAGATACCACCACATTTTTCAAAACGTTTGCACGTGTAAATCCAAGTTGGCACGTCAATACAAAATGTTTGAACGTAGATTTGTATTGTTCGAACGTAATTCACATGTTTATATATTTTTTAAACAATAGTGGTTTATATAACCATAATGGTTTACATATTTATATATTATTTGCTTATAGTATGTTAGTACATAACATTAATTATTAATAAGAATGTTATTAATTACATAACAGCACTAGACTAGTATATATATAGTATATATACTATACAAGTGCATTATGTACTAGTATTATATATATACTAGTACATAATGGTATTAGTATAGCATATATTATTAGCTTATAATATGTTAGTACATAATATTAGTGGTTAATTACATTTTATTAAACTACTTAACAACACTAGACTAATATATATTGTATCTATTTCTTACTAGTGCACTATGTACAAGTATAACTTATATACTAGTATATAATGTTATTAGTATAGCATATATTATTTGCTTATAATATGTTAGTACATCACATTAGTTGTTAATTACATTTCATTAAACTACTTAACAACACTAGACTAATATATATTGTATCTATTTCTTACTAGTACACTATGTACTAGTATAACTTATATACTAGTATATAATGTTATAAAAACAACATATATTATTAGCTTAGAATATGTTAGACAACAAAATTAGCAGTTAATTACACTTTATTAAACAAATTAACAGCGCTAGACTAATATATATAGTATATATACAAGTGCATAGTGCCCTATGTACTAGTATAACTTATATAGTAGTACATAGTATTTTTAGTATAACATATATTATTAGCTTATAATATGCTAGACAACAAAATTAATTGTTAATTACACTTTATTAAACTAATTAATAATATTAGACTAATATATATAGTATATACACAAGTACATAGAGCATAAGTATAGTGTATATATAATATATTATTTAGTATGAATTATAAAAAATTTATTTTAGAGACATTCGAATGTACAAACATGAGGTTAGCATGTATCTAGCATTAAGTACAAGTGTTTGCACAAACTAACATAACGTTCGCATGTAACGGGAATTAAGTAATTAAATATTTAGACATTATAATTGAAACTTTCGGATGTCTTTCTCTCTCATCAATTGACGTTCACACGTTAAGTGTATAAAAGATTCAGTCTAAATGCGAAACGGTACAACTCACATTTCTCTCTCACTCAATCCGTAGCCTCCATCGCATATCACCGCTTGCATCGTTGCCGCTACAGTCAAACTCCACCAAAACCGTCACAAAAGAGGTAGGCATCCCTCTTTAACCTTTGGGTACCTTTTTTTGGACGTTTAATAGAGGTTTCGGTGATTCCCAAAACCCATTTGTGGCCGGACCTTCATCTTCATTTTTCGACCACCGAGGATTGCCAATGGCCAAACAACCACTGTAGAAAGCTTTCTTGAACTTTATACTTCATTTCTACGGTGGCATTTAGTCAATTTCAATGTGTTTGACATGTATAGGAATGACTGAGTCGACTCACCCATTTCTGTATCATAACGTTCAAACGTTATGATATATATCACATTCGAACATTATATCTTCCCAATGAGAAAGACGACATACACGTTCGCACGTTAATCATAGAATGTGTGAATGTTCTATAGCACGTGCGAACGTATTTAGTATGCGTGCGAGTTTAAATTGTACATGCAAATGTACGTTTGTAATATTCGCAAGTATGATCGTTCATATTCTTGAGCAGCACATACGTGCAAACATTAATATTATATGCGAATGTTATTTGTAATTCGTGCAAATGTCAAACCTTTCAGTTGCCATAAACCAAATATACGTTCACTCTAATAGTTATGTACGTTCATACGTATTATAAATACGTTCAATAGCTTCCTCACGTGCAAATGTGATATGCTTTATACATTCCAATGTGAATTTGAGTCGTCACATTCAAACATTTATCATATTACATTCGAATGTTTATACTAGATAATCTAACGTGCGAACGTAATAACCAAAACGTTCGGACGTATAAGCTTATCCTCCAAACGTTAAATTTGACGTTCAAACATGTTCCAGAAATAATTTAGATTATAATACATAATATGCTTCATAATATTAATATTGCTCAATTTTTTTTTTTCTTTCAGGATATGACTCATCTTTTGACTATTATGAAAAGGGGAGGGAAGGAACAATAGAGGACACGTCTCAAATAGGGGCTCGAACAGTGATGTTTGAACGAGAAGTCATGATCAACCATTTTCACGAACTCATATGGGAGCAGAAGTGCGTTTGAGACGTGTTCGTTATGAGAGGTTGGATGAGTATCTGCACTTATACCCCTCAATGGTTTGGGAGTTTTATATGCATATGTGCTCCATGCCTAAGGATGCATCCTTTCACACTGTGACAGTACACTGTATTTAGTTTAAGGTCTCGGGGGATGTCATCGCCAAGTTTTTGGAGATTGGTCGCGTAGTTGAGATATCGACTGCAGGAGGTGCTCAGCCTACGGATGGATCTCGAGTAGATGCAAATGTATGCACTTTTGCATCATCTGCTGGCCCAGTTGACTGGTCAGAGGCTGAGGATACTGATGAGGAGGATGGCGACTAAGAAGAGGATTTCTACATCCTCACTGGGACTGACCGAGACCGGATCGATAGGAAGAACTCCTTCAGCCAGGTATAACTCCTCCCTTTTTTCCGCATGTTGCATCTTATTGTTGCAACAAATGTAGATCCTGTGGAACATAAGGCCACATTTAGCCGAAAACGCGCACAGTTCCTTATACAAGTGGCACGTGGAAACCCCATCAACTTGCCACTTAGTATTTTTTTAGAGGATTCGTTATGAGGTGAGCGTCATTTCCATGGACAACCTCCCATATGGACTTCTCATTACCAAGCTGTTAATGGCCCGGGGGTGTGCAACCCATGGTGGAGGAGTGGAGGACAGACCAAATGAGCCCCATCAACATTACCACACACTATCAGAGCATTGGACAGGAGAAGGGGCATTCTCGACGTCAGCCTGGCCCTGTACCAGGTCTTGTTCCTCCGATCCAGTCCGAGCTCGGTGTTGGGAGTACTAATCAGCCGCCAACGGGTACATCTATGGGAGATGCACGGCACGCGGCCTGCTTGGGTTAATGCGATGGTCTCAAATATTACTGCGCACATCGACTGGAAGATCGAGTAGTGGAACAGAATGTTGTAGATTTTGTCGCCGATGTTCTCCATCGGATAGATATCCTAAATACAAAGGTCAACGCATTGACTGAAGATTTTAATTAATATGTAACCAACACGTTTTGAGTATTTTGTACTTTATTTTTATCATATGTAATGAACAATATTATTATTTAATATATCTACTGTTTTTGAATTTCAATTCCCAATCTTTTTTAAGAAAAATTCTATTCATAAGCCTCATGCACCACACACCACCTTTTTTGTTATTTTTTTAATTTTTTTCTCTTATCAAATGTATGGTATATAAATTATAAGTAGAAGAATTCAATTGTTTTAAAAAAAATAAAACCAAAAAAAAATTTAAAAATAGAAAAAAAATAAAAATAAAAAATAAAAAAAATTGTGGTGTGTGGTGTGTGGGGCTTATGAATATTAGACAACTTTACTATTAAATCACTGCATTTCAATTCTATCTTTTTTAATTTGAAATATTTAACTTTAATATTAAATCAATTAACGTTCGCACGTGAGAATGAATACCGTTAGGACGTTGGTGCCAAAATTTTTTACATTTGCTCATAAATAGACTCCACATTCGAATGTCCAGGGAACATTCTAAATTGAATATATATACGTTCAAACGTAATGCAATTTCTCAACTGCCTTCAATGACGCGCGGTTTCCACAAACCGTCACATAAAATATTTTTTTGGGACGGTTTGGGCACTGTCATAATTTTCAAACCGTCACAAAAACTAATTTTTGTTATAGTGTAGGTTTCTTTTGATTATGGCCTCTCCTAAAGACAGTCCAAAAATTATATATTTTGTCGAATTTCATATTTTATGACTATAGGTGAAAAGACACCTTCATAGTCAATCCCTTCGTTTTAAGTGAGACCTTTAATTCATGCCTAACTAATATTCTTTCTTTTAAGGTCTCTATCTTCCCATAATCCAGAATCCCTTTTCACTCTATGGATTAACGCCCTTAGAAACCTCGATCTATAAGTTTCCAAATATTGTTGAAAGACAGTCTCAAATTCGGATAAGATATTTGTCCTTCTTCATAAATCTTTTCTAAAAACATGCGTTTATGAAGTATCTTGCTGATCCTCTCACCATCACGAGGCACAACTGTATATATTAGGTTTCTCAGATATTGCATCCTATGATTTAACCATATGATCCTCAAAAGGGTTGGTTGAACGATTCTATAACAAGAAGTTTTCTTTCAACTCCTTTGAGATAGTACTGTCGTTAAGGCCGTACTTTGTGATCGTCCTTCACAGGATAATTAATTACAGGTGTCCAAGACATGTTGAGGTAAAAATTGAGATGATAAGTGAAAGTGATATAATGGTCATCTTATATTAATTAGCAATCTTTCCCTGATTAATTTAAACATCAGCATCATGATCTGCCACCCGATCCATGCTTAGTCTCCATTGTTCAGTTCAAATGCTTTTGGGGAATTGATCGGCAAAGTGACGACAGTGATATATAACATGTTTGAACAATCCGATCATCAAATAGTTTCTTATGATTGCTTAGCTTACTGCCGTTCGTTGTAATAACATTTCCGCTTCATATTAAATATATAATAGTCATAAAAGAACATTCTTAGAAAAAAGACGTTCAGAAAAATGTGGTGAGTCTTTTAAATAATTAGATAAAATATTTTTTATTTTTATCAATCTGCACTTTTTTTTCACAGCAGACAATGAAGAAAGGAAGACAGATAAAATGATGACAAAGAGCATTTTCAAAGAAAAGTTCAGATAAAAGGTAACAATTTCTGATCTTATATACCACTTTTCTCGTTCTTCAAAATAGGACAATCATACAAGCTAGTGCGGTATGCACCATGGCTAGCTATACATGATTATCATATTCAAACTTATTTGGTGCTTTCAATATCGTCATTGTCTTTATACTCAACCTCATGATTTTAGCTACTTTCAGTGATGAATGCAACTTAAACTACACGTCCGCTATTTGCAAACTCGTCAATTTGATTGACGTCAAGGATTCCATCCATTCCACTTGTCTTGAGAAACCTACAAAGTTTCAAAAATATAAATCACATAAAAATGTAAAATATTCATGTATGTGTGTGGACACTAAAGGATGGGGGGCGCGATGCTGCATACTTATCCCTGAAAACTCTTGTCATGGATTGGCATCCACCTGGAACTTGGGATTGCATATTTACTGCAATGTTTGGGTTGTGAATACTCTGTCGAAGGTGAAACCATCCATGTTCTCCATGCTCTTCATCACAAACTTTAACCCTATATATATATATCAATTTGCAACATTATACAACTTAATTCCAATTCAAAACTAAAACTTACAATTACTTTATGAGATTTATTGGCATATCTTCTTGTAAGTTTTGGCAATTTTTTTCACCTGTACATGTGAGCATCAATGGCAGCTGGGGTGTCGTTAGAGTCAACAAGGCATCCCTCACTCACCCAACAGTCTCCGCATGCATCCAGTTCCCACCCTTTAAGCCGACCTTCCTACAAGTAAGTAATTTGTCCAAGTTACAACCCATATAAATTCATTTGATTAATATGAAATCATCCATTGCAAACTAAATAGTGCGGTAAAATAATCTAAGTACCTCAATATAGCTTCGAAATTTTTCTATTGCCTCAACAGCTTTTGCCTTTGCATGTCTAGGCTCAGAGATTACATTCATCCTAAGCTCAACAGATTCCATAGGTTCTTCAAGATCTTTTATGAGACTACCAATCCCTTCATCCAAACCCGCAAGCTTCATCCTTACCATTTCAATGATGATTTTTACCACCATGTATGCGCCTTTACGATACATAATAAGAGAATTACAAGAGGATGCTAATTAAGCAGAAAAGAAAAACATAGCATGGAGAGAATGAGCAAACAAAGTTATGATATTTACATGTCTAATGTGCAGCACGTACATTACTTATTGTGAGACCTATTATATTAATTAATGAAAGCGGTCAAACTTCAAATGCCTCCACATCAGCGATGTGTTTGATATATGAATAAATAGGTTTGCATATAGATTTATTCGAGCAAAACATTATAAGCATGTTATAGACCATATACTAACCGTCATCAAGGAAATAATTCTCTTTAAGTGCACCGTGACCAGATGTCTCCATCATTAGATGTGCTTCAATACCATCCTTGTTAAGATGAACTCCCTTGTCAATGACATTTCTGTAGCCAACACGATACAAGCAATGATGACCACTTCTAGTGGTAATGAATTTCGTAAGTGCCATACTTGTACGAGCATCAGTCACTATAGTTGTTCCAGGGTGTTCCCTCAGTACAATAGCTGACATGAGAGCGATAAGCTTATCCCCATTGATTGGATTGCCTTTATTATCAACAACACCGCTACGATCTACATCAGTATCAAAAACAATTCCAAGATCTGCAGAGTTTTCCAACACTGCAGCTCGAGTTAGTGCCATGGCAATTTTATCCTCGGGATTGGGGATATGGTTTGGGAACATCCCGTCTGGGTTGAGATGAAGAGAGCCAAATGTGTCTGCACCAAGCTTGTCGAGCACATCCCATGTGAAGAAGCCTCCTGATCCATTTCCAGCATTCACAATTATCTGCAAATATCAGTTGAATGGCATTTAATTAAAGATCATCAAGGTCATAATTCAATCATTTACTCATCACAGGCAAACTTAAAAAATGCTATGATAGGGAGATTCTGGTTCCAAAGAGTACACGCAATATAATACCTAAAGAAATTAACTAGCGTGATATGCTTGTCTACCCATATGGGCTCTCAAAAATCCCTTTATTCTTATTTTTGGAGGTCTTCTTTTGACGGAAATCCTTAGATAATGCTTACAGCACGCAGATTGGGAATCCACCTCCCTTAAAGCCACCATTACAATCCGGGGCCCCCCATTAGACCCAGACGTTCGCTTGAAATCATTGCTCTATAAGTCTCAAACTTCATCAAAAGGATTAGAGGAGTTACTTGAGGATGCACTGACTCTACCTACAGCCACACCACAGAGAGGACTTCCCACGTAATATCAGAATATTCTCTTGCTGACACCTTAGCAAAAGTTTGTTAGAATATTCCCTTTGTAGCTGCTTCTAGAATTAGTTTGTTATTCTTTGTTTTATTATTTGATTCATTGTATATATATAGCTGTCATTGTAAGCTTTCAGAAGAATGAATTAAGTGAGAATTCCTTCTCTCTATCCTTGCTCTTTCTTGGTATTTTCTTTCTTTATTTGCAACTCCTCAGAATTCAACATGGTATTGAGAGTCCAGGTTGCCTGAAAATTCATTTTGCTATTGTTTCATTCTTCACTTCTTTTAAATCTTTCATATCTACATTTCTCTATCTGAATGGCTAAAAAAGTTCAACCCAAAACACCCAAATATTATTCTCCATCAGAAGATCCTAATAGTCATTTCTTCATACACCATAGTGACAATGCTCACATTGTGATGATAGTTACTCCACCTTTAATAGGTTCGAATTATCTTGCATGGAATAGGTCTTTCACACTGGCCATTTCCATTAAAAATAAACTAGGGGTTCTAGATGGCTCTGTTCCCACACCAGATATTTTTGACCCTCTCTATATTCCCTGGTTGCGATGCAACAATCTTCTTCTCACCTGGATATTCAACTCCATTTCAAAGGAGATTGGTTCAAATGTTATGTTCATGAGTTCAACCAAGGATGTCTGGGAGAAACTCAAAGATCGTTTTTCACAACCTGACAATGTAAAGATCTATCATCTTCAGCAGCAGTTGAGTTCTATTGTGCAAGGAAGCTTCTTTGTAAGTGTATATTTTACCCAACTCAATGCTGTATGGGAAGAGTTGAATAGCTACAGACCTTTGCCTCATTGTTTATGTGGAAAATGTACCTGTAATGCTTTGAATAACATTGGCAAAACATAGCAATTAGATCATGTTTTCAAATTCCTCATGGGGTTAAATGATACATATGATAATGTAGGGGGGCAGATCATACTCATGAGCCTCATGCCTTCCCTTGACAAGACCTTCTCCTTGGTTTTCCAAGAGGAAAGGCAAAGGCAAATATGTACTGTAACACTACTTTCACCTGAGCCATTAGCTCTTGCTATTTTTCACAACACCAAGAGGAAAGAAAAACCCGATATAACATGGTATCATTGTGGTAAGGTTGGACACACTAAGGAGAAGTGTTTTAGATTGGTTGGTTTTCCACCAAATTTCAAATTTACTAAATCTAAAACTGGGTATTCTAGTGGTTTTTCTGTTGCTAGTCACTCTGCAAATTAGGTACAATCTCTGAACCAGGAGGGAAATTTGGAAAGTTTATCACAGTTGCCTCTTAATCAAGCTCAGATTCAACAACTGGTTGCTTTGATTAATGCTCAGACATCTCAGTTGAACATACATGAGCTAAAGATCCATCAACCTTCTGGTCAAGCCTCGTCAATTTTGTCTAACCCCACCCAATCAACTGATGTTGTGACCAAATTTTCACCAAGTTCTAATATGGCAGGTAAAAGTGTCTGCCTCTCTAGTTCTTTTATTGTTCCTGATTCATTAATGCATCATAATCTCATCTCCACACAAGGTGAACAAAAAGCACCTTGGATTCTAAACACTGGTGCTATAGACCATATGGTATGTTCCACCTCTTTCTTCTCTTCTATAATCTGTTCTACTCAAGCTTTTGTGCAGCTTCCTAATAAGACACAAGTTCAATTCACTCACATTGGAACTGTCAAACTCTCAGAATCATTAACTCTTACCAATGTTCTATGTATGCCATCATTCAGCTTTAATCTGATTTCTATGAATAAACTCACAGATAATCCTCTTCTCTGCCTTTTGTTCTTGAATAAATTCTGTGTTATACAGGACCTTTATTCATGGACTCTACTACCTCCTTCTCAGCTCACTTCATGGTACTGTAGTCAAAGAGTCACTTCCATTCAATCATCCTTTCAAGCCTTCAATCAACAGTCAAGCTTTCAATGCAAATGGACAACAAGAGTTTGACCTATGGCACTTTAGATTAGGACATTTATCCAATCAGAAAATGAATTTCATTCACTCTCAAGTTCCTAATGTAAAGTGTAGAGAGCAAACTCAATGTACTATTTGCCATTTGGCTAAGCAAAAGAAAAAATCATTTCAATTGAGCACATCTCTTTGTCATTCTCCCTTCCAATTAATTCACTGTGATATTTGGGGGCCTTATTCCCAAGTATCCATCAAAGACACCATTATTTTTTAACAATTGTTGATGATTACAGTCGAGTGACTTGGGTTTTTCTTATAAAATTTAAAACTGAAATCAGATCTCTCTTACAATCATTTGTTCACATGGTAGAGGTTAAATTTGGTGCTAAAATTAAACAAATTCGATCAGATAATGGTCTTGAATTCAGTATGACAGATTTCAATAATCTTCATGGAATCTTGCATCAAAAGTCTTGTGTTTATACTCCACAACAGAATGGAGTTGTTGGAAGCAACATAATGGAGTTGTTGGAAGGAAACATCAACACCTCATTTCTGTTGCAAAAGCCATTCTTTTTCAGTCCTCCCTTCCCTTGAAGTATTGGGGTGATGCAATCCTCATTGCAACATATTTAATTAACAGGATCCCTTCACCTGTTTTAAATAATAAGTCACCTTATGAGAAACTTTTCTCTTCCACACCATCTTATGATCATTTACAAGTATTTGGCTGCCTATGTTTCATCTCTACTCACAAACACAATCAATCTAAATTGGACCCTCGTGCTCGAAAATGCATTTTCATAGGGTATCCAGCTGGTGTCAAGGGATACAAGGTTTATGATATTGAGAGCCAATCATGTTCTATTTCCAGGGATGTGATCTTCTATGAGTCTACATTTCCTTTTCAAAAATCTGATCTCAACAGATCCTCCTCCAATGATCAAATCATACCTTTAGTTTTACCTATGACAGAATAATCTTCTTTCTTCACAAATAATCTTACCACTCCTTCAACATCTCAATCTGATTCCTCCTCTCATATTCCCATTTCAAATTCAACTATTAGTTCCTCTCTCCCTCACACTAATCCTCCTCAATCAGATTCTTTTTCTCATAATCAGCATTATGAAACAACTCCACCTGATCCTCTCTCAACTCCATCAAAAAATACAAATTAGTCCATCATTCCTCTTAGGAGATCTAATCGTGTTAGAAAACCCCTTCATACCTGCATGACTATCACCGTCAAGTAGTCACTAGCAGCCCCACTCAAGTATCATCTTTATCTTCCACTAATCATCCACTTCACAAACACTTGTCCTACTCACATCTTTCTCCCTCACAGAAAACTTTTGCACTCTCACTTTCCCTCTTGCATGAACCAAAAACCTCAAAGAAGCTGTGATGTCTCAGCATTGGCAAGCAGCAATGCAGTCTAAATTAAAAGCTTTAGAGGAAAATGGAACATGGACAGTCACTAGTTTACCTCCTGGAAAGACCTCAGTTGGGTGCAGGTATGTTTTTAAGATCAAGCTTAATTTAGATGGGTCTATAGATAGATATAAGGTCAGGTTGGTGGCCAAGGGCTACACTCAAATTGAGGGATTCGATTATCAAGAAACATTTAGTCCCGTAGCTAAGCTTATCACTGTTAGAATTTTTCTGGCCTTAGCTACCATCCATAATTGGAATTTAAGCCAAATGGATGTGCATAATGCATTCCTAGATGGAGATCTTGATGAGGAAATATATATGGACCTACCTCTAGGTTATTAGATTAAGCCAAAGGTTAGTTTGTAGGCTGCACAAGTCATTATATGGCCACAAGTAGGCCTTTCGACAATGGAATTCAAAATTCTCTTCTTTCTTAGTTTCTATTGGATTCCAACAATCTAAATCAGATTATTCTTTATTTACAAGGTCAGATGAGAATGGTTTTGTTGCTCTATTAATGCATGTAGATGACATACTTATTAGTAGTTCAAATATGTCAACTATCAATGTTGTCAAGGCACATTTGAACTCACAATTTGGGATCAAAGATATGGGGCAGGTGAAATATTTTTTGGGTTTGGAAATTGCAAGATCAAGGTCTAGAATACATATATGTCAAAGGAAGTATACTCTTGAAATCCTTGAGGATTCTGGTTTCTTGGGATGCAAACCTATCCACACTCCCATTGAAACTAATCACAAGCTTAGTCACACTTCTCTAAATTTGTTAATGGATGCTACTGCCTACAGAAGGTTGATTGGGCGACTGATCTATTTAACAATCTCAAGACCAGACATTACTTATGTTGTTCATATACTTAGCCAGTTTATGGACAAACCAGCAGAGGTATATTTGCAAGCTACTCACAGGGTTTTGAGATACTTGAAGGGTTCTATAGGACAAGGTATTTTCTTCTCTGCTTTGTCAACTTTGCAATTGAAGGCCTTTAGTGACTCAGATTGGGCAGCTTGCCCAGAGACAAGAAGATCAGTTACTAGATACTGCATATTCATTGGGGACTCTATGATTAGTTGGAGGTCTAAAAAGCAGACAACAATTTCTAAATCCTCTGCTGAAGCAATGTATAGGGTATTAGATCACACAAGTTGTGAAATTATTTGGATCATTTCTTTATTAAAAGATTTCTAGATTGATCATACTAAAGCTGCAACATTGTACTGTGATATCCAATCTGCTCTACACCTCACAAAGAACCCAGTTTTTCATGAAAGGACTAAACACATAGAGCTAGATTGTCTTTTTATTCCGGAAAAGGTTACAGCAAGAACCATCATGCCAGTTCATTTGCCTTCCAAGTTTCAGTTGGCTGACATATTCACCAAGGCTTTACCTGCTGCTACCTTGCATTTTTTTATGTCCAAGATGGGCATCCTCAACATCTATGCCCATCTTGAGGAGGAGTCTCAAACTTCATCAAAAGGATCAGAGGAGTTACTTGAGGATGCACTGACTCTACCTACAGCCACACCACAGAGAGGACTTCCCACATAATATCATAATATTCTCTTGTTGACACCTTAGCAAAAGTTTGTTAGAATATCCCCTTTGTAGCTGCTTCTAGAATTAGTTTGTTATTCTTTGTTTTATTATTTGATTCATTGTATATATATAGCTATCATTGTAAGCTTTCAGAAGAATGAATTAAGTGAGAATTCTTTATCTCCATCCTTGCTCTTTCTTGGTATTTTCTTCCTTTATCTGCAACTCCTCAAAATTCAACAATAAGTGGCACCCATATATGGCTTATATATATATATATATATATATATATATATGTCCCATGCTTATATATGTCCCATTTATAGATGTTTAAGGAAGTCGAAGCTATGTCTTCACTTATATTCTAAAAGAATTATTCGATATTATAATTGAAATCGCCTTGGATTCAAAATAAAACGAAACAACTTCTCTCTCTCTCTCTCTCTCCCTCCTTGACATTAATATGGAATCTTATTCACCAAATAACCATTTCAGACTCCACATTAAGGGGAAAATGAAACAAGACAATCTTCATGCAGGGTTGGTATCATCGGGATTCAGTACAAATTCCAAGTGAATTTGTGCTTGCATAAGCAACTCTTGAATTATTTGCAGTCCTTCAATCAACATGGGGTTGCTAAGTACAATGTATGGGATGCACAAATGGTTTCCAAGATTTTCTTGCATGGTTATTTGCACCAATGGTTTCCCAAAGTTCCTCCACTTGTCATGACTTTTGACCAATGCATACCTTTTGAAAGGTGAATAAGTTGCATTCGGTATTGATGGGAGGGAATTTTCCCTTGTCAATCCGGGACTATTGTTTCATTAATTGGGCTCATACTCAAAAACAATTCATAGGAATATTACAATTGAAAACCCTTGGAATCAGATAAAGATAGAGTTATACTACTCAACTGCTATATATGC
Source organism: Juglans regia (assembly GCF_001411555.2). Taxonomy (NCBI): domain Eukaryota; kingdom Viridiplantae; phylum Streptophyta; class Magnoliopsida; order Fagales; family Juglandaceae; genus Juglans; species Juglans regia. Next base: position 7,309,906 of record NC_049916.1, read on the forward strand.
TTTGACCGCTATGTTTGCCCTCAACGTGGCATGCTGCATGGCTAGCTAATTTTAAAACAAAAAATAAAAATAAAATAGAGAAATGAAGAGACAACTTTTTCCTTAAATTAAGAAGCATTTGGCGACTTCAGAATTCAACAATAGCATCTTACATCTACTTCTTCCTAATCATCCTTCACATCCCTTTTTTTAGGTACCAAATTCATTTGTTCTTTAGCTCTTCCACCATTGTGGTTTAGATTTTAAATCTTCATAACATAAAGGGAGAGAGAGGAAAAAACTCTGCACCTTCCGTTTTCTTTCATTTGTCCTAAATTTAGAGATATGGTCGTCAGCTAATTACTCAGCCATTCTTCTTCTTCCTTCTCAAAATTTCGTTTATGTGCCAAATGGAGTAATTTGCTGCTTTCAAATGAAATCTCTCCACTCAGTTTCATTTCATTTTTGTTTCCTTCTTTCTTTCATTTTTTCCTTTTTAATAACTATACGATGTGGCATGCCACATCAAGCGGGCAAACAGAGAGATCAAAACTGAGCGGTAGAGTAGCTTCATAAAGATAAGGTAAGCACTTTTCATTCTCAAGAAATAAGGGATTTCATTCACCAAATATCCATACATGGGATCCTGTTCACTAAATATCCTTATTGGACTTCACATTAAAAGGATTTAGATCAATTATCCCATCCTTAGATATCACGGGGAGAGGCCAATAGCATTCAAACTATTAGGACAACCTGCATTCGAACTATTAGGACAACTTTCCCTTATGCCCAGACTTTGTCCATTAGGAAAGAAGGATCAATATTTACTAAGTTGGCTAAATGAAACCCTAACTGACATTGTCCTATCATCAGTCTATGGGCTCGATACATCCAAGCAAGTTTGGAATCTTCTTGCTTCACATTTTGCCTCACACCTCACGCTCTCGAGTGTCACATGCACCTCAAGAGACAGCTGCAATCACTTTGTCGTTCCTGCAAACAGCTTAGTCATGGGCTGATCAACTGACCCTTGTTGGTGAACTAGTTGACAAAGATGATTTAGTTTCTCATATCATCAGTGGCTTAAACCAATCTTTTCAAGACTTTATCACCTCCTACTCTTTTGCAACTCGAGAATCCTCACTTACTTTTGATGATTTTCAAACTGAACAACTTAATTATGAAATGAAAATTAGCACCCATAATCAAGCAACTGATTCAAATGCAGGTAGTCTTGCTCTTTATTCTCAAAAACAAATTAATCACTTCAGCAAAAAAAAAAAACCTCACTTGGGAGGTTCCTACAAACAACAGCAACCATTTGCTTCAAATTAGAAGAAAGGAAACATGTCTGGAACCTCTTCCTTTCCTGCTCAAACCAAACCTCCTTGTCAAATATGTGGTCACCAAGCACTGGATTGCTTCCACAAGATGGATTTTGCTTATAAGTGACGACACCCTTCAACTTAGCTAGCAGTCATGATTGCTACAAATTCTAATCCTAAAAACATTGTAGATCATACATGGTTTGCTGACAATAGTGTCAATAGTCATATCACTGCAGATATGGGTAATCTTCAAATCAGTACACCTTACTAAGGTGAAAATGAGGTTACAGTAGGTAATGGCTTAGGTCTGCATATTACATAGGTTCTAGCCATTTTGAAACACCAACCCTCACTTAGATTTAAATAATGTTCTTCATTGCCCAAATGTAGTTGTCAACTGTTTGCCTATTAAGAAATTATGTCATAATAACAACAGTTGGTTCAAACTAACCTCTTATTATTATTATTATTATTATTATTTTTGTGAAGGATAACCTCAAGGAGCAAACTCTTTTACAAGGTCCAAGTCGGGATGGTCCCCACCCTATTCAACTTCCAACTTCAACCAATATAGCACGTGCTTACGCTTTCTAGATTGGATTTTCTGCAGATTCTTCACTTTAGCACCTACGTTTGGGTCAACCAGCATCTAATGTCCTTAAGATGTTGAAATCTCAATGTAATCTTCCAGTTAAGGGCTTTGTAGACAATAACTCAATTTGTGGGCTTTTTCAATTAGCAAAGTCCAAGTCTTTACCTTTTCTTATTTCTACTTGATTGTCTAGGACTCCACTTGAAATAATAAACTCTTACTTGTGGTGTTCTCCCATCTCTTCCATAAGTGGTTGCCGATATTATATTGTCTTTATTGATGAGTTTTTTAGATTTAGTTGGCTTCATACTTTGTGTGCAAAATTTGATGCCTACCCAGTGTTTTGTTAAGTTCAAATGTTATGTTGAAAACTTATTCAAAAAAAAATAAAATACTTTCAATTAGATGGTGGTGGTGAATTCACCTCCAACAAATTCAAACACTTTCTCACATCCAATGAAATCATACATGATATGTCCTGCCCTCATACCCCACAGTAAGCTGGCATTGCTGAGAGAAAACATTGGCACATAATCAAAAATGGTTTGGCCTTGCTTGCTCATTCTTATTTGCCTTTAAAATATTGGGTCGAAACATTTAGCACTACCATTTACCTAATTAATTGACTCCCTACTTCTGTCTTGAAAAATAAATCCTCATTTCAAGCACTATTACACAATGATCCTGATTATAAATTAATCAAAGTCTTTAGTTGTGCCTGCTACCCACTTCTTAGACTCTACAATGACCACAAATTGCTATTTCGTTCATAAAATGTGTCTTCCTAAATTACAGCTCAAATCATAAGGGATATCTTTGCTTAGACCCCTTAACTAATTTGTCTACCTCAGTAGGAAAGTGATCTCTGATGAACACTTGATCCTTGCTCATACCTCCACTCAATCCCTACAAAGGCCACTTGTCATGAGTCTAATCATATAGGTTGCACTCTCACTACAACTGCTGCTACTACTCAGGTATCTTCTCATGCTTCTTTTTCTTTATTTGAACAAGACTCATATTTCACTACCTTCTTCCCAACATAACCCTACCAAATAACCCAGCCAACCAAGTACAACCCTACACACTTCTAATCCACTTAGCTCTCCATCGTCCTTAGATTCTGTTTTCCCTCCCTCCCCATAACCTACAAGTGGTAAATAGTCCACTTCCTCCTCTAGTGTTAGTCACCCTGCCTCCACACACTCTTATGGTTATCCATGCTAAGATATGTAATTACCATCCCAAACACTTTCGTGACTACCTCTTATATTAGTTCTACCAAGCATCCCTTTCGTGCATTGCATTCTCAGATGATTCCTATAGCTCCCTCATCATTCACTCAAGCTGTAAAGTGTGCTGATTGGAGAATTGCCATGCAAGAGGAGTTTCAGGCACTACAGGCCCAACAAGACTTGTTCTTTATGTCCTAGGCATCCCAACATCATTAAGAACAAATGGGTTTACAAAGTAAAGCAAAACTTTGATGGTTCAGTTGAAAGATTTAAAGCTTGCCTTGTGGCTAAAGGGTTTCAACAAAAAGATGGCCTTGACTATTTTGAGACTTTCAGCCCTGTTATCAAGCGTCGCACCATTCAAATAGTTTTAGCACTGTTGTTCACTTTGATTAGTCTGTCCAACAGCTTGATGTGTTTAATGCCTTCTTGCATAGGACATTATAAGAGGAAGTTTTCATGGAGCAACCTCCCGGGTTCATTGATCCTCACTTCTCAACTCATGTGTGCAAGCCACACAAGTCCCTTTATGGACTTAAGCAGGCTCCAAGAACCTAGTTTCATCAACTCTCTCAATCCTTGTTGCAGCTTGGCTTCAGCTCTTCACAGGTGGATCACTCTCTATTTACTTATCATCATCACAACATTCATTTGTTCATTCTGGTATATGTTGACGATTTAATCATTACTAGCACTCATCTATCTATGATCATGAGCTTGATTTCCTCATTGCAACAAGACTTTTCCATGAAGGGCTTTAGACCATTATCTTACTTTTTAGGCATCCGAGTTCACTGAGATGCCACTTGCCTGCACCTATCTCAAACTAATTAATACATTATTGATGTCCTTTATCGAGCCAAAATGGCTAGTGCAAAGCCTTGCTCCAGTCCTCTCGCTTCAAGAGTCAAGCTTTCCAGATCAACTAGTGACCCTCTCACCAACTTCACCGAGTATCGTCATATAATTCACCCACTTCAGTATTGCACATTGACACGCCCAGAAATTGTCTTTGTTGTGAATCAATTGTATCAATTCATGCACTCTCCTACCTCCACTCATTGGACTACTACAAAGAGGGTGTTTCGATATCTTAAGGGTACCATTCATCATGGTCTATACTTTTGCAAGGGCTCCCTAGATTTGAATGCCTTTAGTGAATCTGACTTGGCTAGAAATGTGGATGACAGTCCCTCTACCACAAGTTATGCTATCTTCCTTGGACCCTGTCTAATATCTTGGAGTGCGAAGAAACAGCATGTTGTCTCAAGATCAAGTACAACATCAAAATAGAGGGCTATGGCTTTTGCTACTGCAGAATTGTATTGGTTACTTATGCTTCTCTGTGAGTTTCAACTGCATGTTCCTTCTCCCCCTACTTTGTGGTGCGACAATCTTGGTGCCTTGTCCCTTGCTGCAAATCTCATATGATCCCCTGCTCGCACGAAGCATATTGAAGTGGATTACCACTTCATTGAGAGAAGATTGTCAAGAAGGATATTCAACTCAAGTCCATCTCTACCTTTGCTCTGCTGCCTAATATATTTGCTAAAGGTTTGACCTCTGCTCACTTCATTCAATTTCGTGACAAGATGTTGGTCCCTGCCCTTCCCCTTAACTTGAGAGGGGATGTTAGAACAACTTTCCCTTCTGCACACAGTTCAATAGAGCCAGAGTCCAAGTCCCACTCCAACTCCACCTCTGTCAATATCAACGATAATCACCAAGAGAATGATAGAGATAAATCTCAATCAAGCCAGTGCTAGAGTTTATCACTATATGCATTAGTTGATCATATTATCTTGCTATTTATCACTTCTAATTCGAATATTGTAGATAAGGATAAGTGATAGATAGAGATAAGTTTATGTAACAAACCTTTGTACGATGCTATGTACTCTATATATATTCAATGAATATACAGCAGGAGGTAGGCTGCTATTTCAAAACCATATTGTTATCTTTCACGAACCCCTTCAACCTCATTATAAGAAGGTGGCTCAGGCAAGTCTCCTTCCGCGTGGTAGTTCTCCTAATTCACTCCGACCCCTAATTCTAGACGAGCCTCTTTTTCACCAGCAGCAGTTTTATTAACTGGCTGAGTGGTGGAGGGGAGTCCATCCCAGTTTATAACCGAGCTCCAGGGGAAAAGAAACCAACTTACAACGGGTAGAAGAAAGGGGGAGTAGAGAACTAGCTAGGAAGGATGGTCGAGGAGAGAAACAGCTAGCTAGGTTGAAGAAAGGGACAAAAACTCCGGCTAGGGCGGGAAGATCTCGAATCCATGGTGCAAAATATTTCACACACGCCAGAACATGTCGCTAAGAGGACGGTTGATGTGAAGATCGATCGATCAGGTTCACGTTGGCAATTACTGGCTTGCATGAGTTTGGAGACTTGCAGTTTTGGGATAAGGCTGTTACAACGTTGCAAGTAGTGGACATGCAATTTTCTAGGATTACTGAAATATTTATGTACGCACATATGCCGTCACGTGAACGATAACCCATAAATACAGTGCAAGAAACGGACAAACAACAAGCATCTCAAGAAAGAAACAGATCAAATATGTGAGACGAGAAACCTGAAATCCTTTAAGTGGAGTGTCATAGTGCAAGGGATGGTTGACTCTCTCCTTGATGATGTCTCGGAGGTGCTTCGTATAACTGCTCATGAAATCAACTCTTGTTGGAGGAGTATTCAGCATTGTCGACACTTTTGTGAGCCTATTTGCATACTTACGGGCAGCTTTATCGCATATCTCTTCCACTTCTGGCGAGGTCAGCCCCCCTTTCCTCGTGAAAAATTTCAGACCATTACGTGTGTAAGGTAAGTGAGATGCCGTCATCTGCAACCACACAGTAACAAGTTTCAACTCTTCCAAAATTATCAATACGTAATTGCTTCGATGAGCAGTACTATTAATATTTTATTATCAAATACAATAAAGAATATATTTGTCGAGTGTCAAACTCACCAAAGTAACGTTAAAACTCTAATTAATACAATGCATGAGAAAAATACATCTTTAATTTCACTTCTTTTTTTCTCTGTTGTCTTGAAAGAGCTAATATATATATATATATATATATATATATATAATTATATTTAATATATAGTATTAGAGGCCGGAAACGCAAGCAAGCTACCATTATGGAAGCATCATAGGCAAACGGATGCAGCATCGTACTCATGAAACAAGCTGGAGTTGTAGCTAATCCCATGTCGAAAACCGAGCATCCAGCACGAGAAAGACCTGCAAACACAGCTGCACTCAACGATGCTCCCGATATGCGTGGATCCCTGCCTAGAGAAACCCTAACTTCTTCAACAGATTCTCGTCCCTTCTCCAAGCCATTGATGACCCACTCCCCAAAACTTTCTGAAATCGCTTCTACAGCCGGCGGCGTGAGGTCTACGGTTCGACCCTTCTCGCCTTCCAATGCCACCCCACGAACATCGGACCCGTTCTGGAGCCTCCTAATCCTGTCCATTTCTTCGTCCACAAAAACTTCATTGTACTTTGCAGTGCTAGAGGAATTTACGCATATGACTTTTGTTAAAGGTGGTGGAAATGAAAAGGTAAGAGTTGTTCGGAGTGGCCTTGTGGACGAAAAACTTGTTTTCCGGGCGTTACCTTGCAAGTACAAGGATGGCGCTGAAGTGGATGCCATTGTTTTCTTGGTTAAGTTGGTGCTTTGCTTCGTTTCAAAGTTTCCGTGGAGATTATTTCTGGGCCAAGCAATGAAGTTGGAAAGATAAGATTAACCCAGTGAAATATAACCTTACAATTCTCGGTCCAAATATCAAGGGAGAACGGAAATATCTTCAGACAAACTTCCAAACTCCAAGATTTTTCCGTTTTGTGAGCCTATTTGCATAGTACTGCAGACAAACTTCCAAACTGCAACGAAAAAAAAACACGCAATCTTTCATGATTTACATACGTGCAAATGATGTTTCTGATGAGCAAAGGAATATTCTCGATCATAAGGTACGTACCATCTAGATCAGTTCCTTCAATTCCTCTAATACGTGTCTAACTGAAATAATACATTAATTATGATGAATTTTAGAGACGTTTTACGTACCTATTTACTTCGTTTCAAATGATCATCTTGCATGCCAGAACAAACCACAAAAATCTAAGAAGCACATAAGCTTTCTCCATGCACGTTCACCCCTTCAAAAGTGCAATCATGATCGCTTATTTTTTAATATGACCAATAAACTACGAACGTTATTATTTAATCCACTAATTTGAAACATAAGTTATGCCCTATTTTTAAGATATAACTGCACATTAAGATAGACAGAATACAATTGACGTGACAAGATATTACAACAACAGAATGTGTCTTTTGTGACAGAGAAAACTGTCACAAAAAAATGGCAAACCGTCACTAAACATATTTGGTGACGGTTTGAAACTGTCACCACGACCGTCACCTAAAGTGCATCACAGAAAATATTTGGTGACGGTTTACTGTTCAACCGTCACAAAAAATATTTTTAGTGACGGTTATAAGTGTTCCGTTCGGTATAACGTTCGAACGTTCCTTTTTTTTTTTTTTACGGTTGAGAACTGTCACAGAAAGTCACGTTCAAACGTAAAATTAAACGTTCGGACGTTAACCCGACCGATTGTCGTTCGAATGAGAGAATTTGACGTTCATTGATTATCGTTCGAATGTATCATATTTACGTTCGAATGTTAATGCGTCCGAACGTTAATTACAATAAACGTTCAAATATTTGTTCAAACGTAACGCGTTTAAAGTTCAGATGTTATTTCGAATGTAAACGAAGGAGTGTTTGAATGCAAGTTCTTTGTTCGAACGTTAATCGCTTTATCGTTCGAACGGTTTGTTCGTTTTAGTGTGAGGACGTTCGAACGTAGAGTTTGACGTTCAAACAATCCAATTGTATTTACGTTCGAACGATTTTTATTTATATTCAAACGTACAGATCAGAAATACTACTTTCATAAAATTTAAAAACATAATACCAATTATATCATATTGCATACCATCAATTAACAAGTAACAATGTCTTATAAAAGCACAAAATTAGAAATTAAAACTAGTCAGAAATACTGATAAAATTTATTTCTTCTTTTCCCTCGCCCAACGCGATTCTGTTGCAACGACATAATACGCTCTATTTGCACAATCATCTCTCGTTGCATTTGCTCTTGCACTTCACTGCGTATTCTTTCCACCTGGTCTCTCTGTTGGTCCTGCAAACGTGTCTCTAAATGAGACTGTCATTCTAAGAGAGACTCTAACTCTTGCTGTCTCGACCTCATATACTCATTCTCACACCGTCTGCCATAAGATTATTAATTTGTGAAACCGATGAGGTTGAGGAGGATGAACATCTATGCTTGATAGATCGTCCCAAACCTCTTGCCATACTAGACTGCGGCCCGAGCACTTGCGTGAATATGTCTATGTCACTAGGAGAGGATTCCTCAGAAGCCGACTGCATCTCCATCATTTTTCCCTGCAATTTAAAAGGTAATGATCGTAAATAATTAGTAACGTATTAAAAGAAATAGAAATAAGAAATAAACTATTCAAATGTTATATAAATAATTTATTTAACAAAATTAACAATGCTTACATAATTATCTGCAGCGACAAGATCCATCCACTTACTATGCTCATTAGTGTAAGCAGCAGCATAGACATGAATGAAGGAAAAGTTTTTAGGATCATCACGTTTCTAACAAAGCAACATTAGCAATTTTAAAAAGATAATGTTAGTACTTAAATAAAAGAATATCAGAAAAATAAATGAATTCTATAATTTTTTAATTACCATTTTTTCAACAAGACGGTAGAATGACATTGAACCGGCACAATGGTGGACAGTCAGAGTGGATCTATTTTGTGCATTTATAGAACTCAAATGCTACAAAATATATTAAGAATGTTAATTGTAACATGTATACATATAATATATAGAACGAATATGAATGTAAATAATTAAAAGATATAAATGTAAAATACCTGATAATCTGGAGATGCAAAAAGATCACAACACATTCTCCAATCATCTAACTTCATCTGCTGAAAAGGAGACTGCGCAGCCTCTTCCAACGTCTCAAACTTCTTGAAGTGGTCATGACATCGTCCTTTGTGATGTCGGAATAGTGTAGCCATCAACTCATTCACGGTTCTCAAATCCTCGCTACGACCAAAGTCGAGGTCGAATTCATCCTAACAAGGGAATCATGACAAAAATATAATATACTAATCTAGGTGAAAAAAATGTACTAAAAACTAAACTCACCAGCACACGACTTCGAATGTGCTCCTTAATCTCATTCGGAACATCTCGCCATGAGCACACATAAAATGGAGCATAAGCTCGAACTACTGTGCCAATATAGGAGGAAAGCACTGCTGCACTATCATCCACTCCTCCAGTGGAATTATCAGGAATTGTGATCTTCAATTTTCTGTGCCTTCCATTTTTTTCAAGAGAGATTCCACGTGTATAGTCACGACCGCGACGTGCAGATGCATCAACTATATGATAATAGATAGTATAATTATGATTATATAGTTTTTGAGACAAAAGTATTAACTATATATATAATTATCAACGACAATATTTCCTTACTGGTAAGTGTCGACTGGCTGTTGTTCTCTTCTATTTTAGCTTGATCTTCAGGAACAGATTCCTCGAGTGGGGAGTCCTCAATGGATTCAGGACTTGAACTAGGTGGAGGCACATTTCTTCGTTGTCGTTTTGGCGGCATTCTTGAAAATAATTAATTATATCAAAGAAAATTAATTAGAAGAAATAATGAAAATTCAAGATATTTTATAGTCACATATATGAATAAAATATTTAGTACTTTTATTCTTCATCTTCAGATGAATTTTCCATGCTTGTTTCAAAATCTCCATCAATAACATCTTCATCATCCTTATCCACCTCCTGCCCGGATTCTGATTCGTCTTCATCTTCTAACTCGTCTTCTTATTCTTCCTCCTCACTTACTTGAATTGAATGATCATTTAATATAGACAGGTCGAGATGGACGGGTGAGACATCATCTCTACACAAGGAGAGCAACTCGAGTGCACTGAGGTCAACAAACAAGTTAATACCCTCTCCATCTTCCTGGTATGCCTCTACAATCGAAGTGTCATCTTCATCTCCACTATTCTAGTAATCTGCACTCGTTCCTGCTTTATATATATTTCGAGGAACAAATTTTTGTACGACTCGCCAAGTTATCTCTCCACTATCTTCATCAGTACTTTTCATTGGATCAATCAAGTAATAGACTTGGGTAGCTTGATAAGCCAATACGAATGGATCATCTTCGTACCATTTAGATGCAGTATTGACACTCGTAAAGTGATTATCTCTATGTATCGAAACCCGACCACCGCCTAGATCCCACCAATCACATTTAAAGACATATGTTACAGATCCACCCAAATATTTCAATCCGATAATATCATGTATGACACCATAATAGTCAATATCATCTGTTCCATGACTCCTCTCGACCAACACACCACATTTTTGAGTCTTTCTATTACGTTCACGGTCCAAAGTATGGAATCTATAACCTCGAACAGTGCATGCAGTGTATCGAAGTGCTCTATTTGAGGGACCATAGGCCAATGCATACAATTTAGAAGAAATTGATCCGGGATCACGAGCACGTTATTCCAAAATCTAACAATTGAAATAATATATATTTATTATTTCATTATCCAGAGTTAAAAATTTCAGAATATAACATATATATAATTTTAGTTCATACACGTTCTTCAAACCATCCGGGAAATTCTTCCTCGTGTCTTGCCTCTATATTTTCTATGCCTTCCATCCTAAGTTTATCCATGTGCTCACTGTTATAACATGTTTCAAAAGAAGTATATTTTGAGCACAACAATTATAGTTAATTTTAAGAAACTATAATTATTCAAAGTAATGAAATGACATACCTGAGATAATCATCAATCTCCCGGCAATTATTTAGCACATACCATCGAACTTTACCCAACTCTCCATCAATTAAATCGTAACCTGTTTGTGCACCCAAGGGTCGTACATTCTGCGAAAACACTGATAGCTCACGAGGAGGCAGAGCAGCAAGATCAACATTTCGCTCTTGACAATTAAATCGTCTCTCAACACCACGAAGATATAGAGAGTAAAATGTTAACCATTCATCGTGTATATAGGCCTCTGCTATTGAACCCTCAGCTTTGGCTTTATTCCTAACAGTGCGCTTCAGTCGACCCAAATATCTTTCAACTGGATACATCCAACGGAACTGCACCGGTCCACCCAGAAGTACCTCTCGCGGTAAATGTATTGCTAAATGGACCATGACATCAAAAAATGATGGTGGAAAGATCTGGTCGAATTTACATAGTATAGTAGCAATGTCTTCTTCCAATTTCGACAACACATAACCATTTGGCAACTTCACACCTTGCAACCATTGACAATCATGACAATCATGACTTTTCAATCCATTGATTTTCCAATCATCAGGACTCACGCGTCTACCAATATTTGAAGCATAACCATCTGGCAACTTCACACCTTGCAACCATTTGCAGAAATCCATCCTCTCCTCCCTCATCATCGTAAAACATGCATGCGGCATGACTACCCTATTGCCTTCCACCCGCAAATACAGATTATGTTTAATTCTCATTCTCTCAAGATCTTTCCTTGTCTTGATCGTGTCTTTCGTCTTTTTGTTAATACTCATCAATGTACCCAGTATATTATCACAAATATTCTTCTTTATGTGCATTACATCCAAACTATGTCGCAACTTGCATGATGACCAATGCAGCAAGTCAAAAAAAATACTACGTTTTATCCAATTCAATTCTGCTGCGCCTCGTTTTCTCTTGTTCTTTCCCCGACCTTTGCCAAAATTGTTCGCTCTAATATGTTGCAGTTGTTTCACTATCTCTTCTCCAGACAACTCTTTTGGTGCAATCCTATCCTCTACTCTCTCATCAAACTTGGCACATTCTCTTCTCCATGTATGATTTGCTGGTAAATAACGTCGATGACCCATGAAACACAACTTCTGAGAATATTTTAGCCACTCACTAGCGGTTTCTTTATTACACGTCAGGCACGCTAACTTCCCTTTCGTACTCCAGCCGGAAAGATTCTCATATGCCGGAAAATCATTTATGGTCCACATTACCACAGGATGCATCTGAAAAGATGTCGATGTAGATGCATCATAAGTTCTAACGCTTGTTTCCCATAACTCTTTCAGTTCTTCAATCAACGGCTGCATGAATAAGTCAATATCATTCCCAGGTGATCTAGGGCCAGGAATGAGTAAAGTTAACAAAAAGTTTGGCACCATCATGCACCTCCATGGTGGAAGATTGTACGGAATCAATACCACGGGCCAAGTGTTATAACTTGTACTCATATTCCCAGAAGGGTTGAATCCATCGGTTGTGAGTCTAAGGCGCACGTTCCGAGCTTCTATCCCGAACTCTGGATACTGTTTATCGAAAGACTGCCACGCAAGTGAATCAGCTGGATGCCTCATATATGCGTCATTCTTAACTCTTTTCTCCTCGTGCCACCTCATATCATGAGCTGTTTTCTTACACATATATAGTCTTTGCAACCTAGGTTTCAAAGGAAAATACCGCAACACCTTAACCGGCACATTTTTCTTACCCTTCGACCTAGACTCTCCCCGCATATAGGACATGCTTGTTTCTCCTCATTCTCCTTCCAGAACAATACACAATCATTCTTGCATGCATGTATGGACTTGTACTCAAATCCTAACCTCTTTCTCAACTATTTCGCTTCATAAAAGTTCTTGGGCAATGCAGACCCTTCGGGAAGCACCTCGTTAAATAAGTCCAATACCATGTTTATTGCTTTCATCGACATCCCACACAATGACTTAATGTGAAGCAACCGCATAATAAACGACATTTTGGAATGTTTTGTACAACCTGGGTAAAGCTCGCGCTTTGCATCTCCCCACAGTGAAGGAAAATTTTCGCAATCAGTCCCTCCACCACTTGAGGCATTGTCGTTAACCTCATCCATAAACATCCCAGCTCCAATGTCACCCAACATCTCCTTCATCTCATACTGCTCATAATCATCATCCATGTGCCGCAAATAATTGTGATGATCGACCAATACATCTGTTGACCCTTCATACAGCTCACCATGCAGTACCCACCGCGTATACCCCAGATCCATACCATCCACAAATATATGACTTTCTACTTCATCCAATCCTATCGCACACAAATTTTTACACCTTCGACATGGACACTTAATGTAACCACGACTATCAGCAAAGGCCCGTGCAAAATCAATGAAGGTTCTTACTCCACGTGCATAGGGTAAGTAATCATTTCCAAGTCTATCGCCCAGACGCATTTAATTTTTGTCCATTTCTAAAAACATCTATATATTAATAACACGTACATTGAAAATTCACATGCATGTCATGCTCCAATTCTCATTGCTTTTTTGATAAGGTAGTTGGTCATATTCCATTCGAGATTATATTCTCCATATTGCACAAATCTTGTCACTCAACAACTTTCAACGTTAGTAGAAATTTCGACAGCACCTCCCCATAGTTCTCCAAGTATACATGTTCAAATTTTGAGATTGTGACCCTACGAACAATATATCGGAAGAACAGTAGAGGAAGACACCGAAACTTCATATTAAACGTGGAAAGTACCGAGCAACAAAAATGTGCAATACAGATAATATAATCTCAAACTGTCCACACTGGACAATTTAGAAATCAGTGGACACATAAATGTACACTAATTTCCAAACGGGTCTAAGGGTATTTATGCAATATCACACGCATCTATCAAAAAATCAAACAAACAATATCTTCATGTTGTTTAAATTAACAATGTCGCATTCAAGTAGTGTTATATTGTTAAACTAAAGAGAGATGGAAGATTATGTGAACCTAAGTTTCGTGTCTTGTACACAATGAGGGAGAATGATCTTGAAGAAATGTTAAATTTTAGTCTAATTACTTAACGGTCACAAACTATCCGACCTTAACAACTCTCAAGGCCAAAGAGACTATGGCAGTCAAGCAATTAAATTGAAATTTCAACATTTTTTTCAAAATCATATTCCCTCGTTGTGTACAACATCATCATTCTTAAAGTATAATTTTAATTATTATACTTAATTTCAAAAGTTATACTATAACTTTAATTATTATAATTCGTAAAGAGTTATTTTAATTGTTATACTTAATTTCAAATATTATTATAATATTTTAATTATTACTATTCTTAAAGTTGAATTTTAATTATTATAATTCGTAAAGACTTACTTTTATTTGTTATTACTTAATTTCAAATATTATTATCAATATTTAATTATTACTATTCTTAAAGTTGAATTTTAATTATCTTACTTAAATTTCAAATGTCATAATATAATTTTAATTATTATAATTCTTAAAGAATTACTTTTATTTGTTATTACTTAATTTCAAATATTATTATCAATATTTAATTATTATTATTCTTAAAGTTAAATTTTAATTATCATACTTAAATTTCAAAGGTATAATATAATTTTAATTATTATAATTCTTAAGGAGTTACTTTTATTTGTTATTACTTAATTTCAAATATTATTATCACATTTTAATTATTACTATTCGTAAAATTGAATTTTAATTATCATACTTAAATTTCAAAGGTTATAATATAATTTTAATTATTATAATTCTTAAAGATTTACTTTTATTTGTTATTACTTAATTTCAAATATTATTATCACAATATTTCAAATCCATATCACAACATATTCACAATAAATCACAAACTATTTACAAACTATATAAACAATAATCACAATATTTCAATTGTAAGCATAAAATAACATGCCACATGTATTAACATATTCTATAACTTGATAAGCAATAAACATATATTAACAAAGCTTAAGGACAATATATTTGTAACAATGTAAACATATTCAAACGTCATTCACAAATAATAATTTAAATATTTCAAGTCCATATCACAATATATTTACAATAACTCTTAAACTATATACAAACAATAATAACAATATTTCAATTGTAAGCATAAAATAATATGCCACATGTATTAACATATTCCTAAACTTGAGTAAGCAATAAACATGTATTAACAAAGTCTAATGACAATATATTTCTAAAAATGTTTCTTCAAAACGTCATTCACAAATAATAATCACAAAATTTCAAATCCATATCACAACATATTTACAATAACTCACAAACTATTTACAAACTATACAAACAATAATCACAATATTTCAAGAGTAAGCATAAAATCACAACAACATATTCATAAAGTTTAGAAATATACCTAGCATTCATAATATCCTCTTACAAATCAAAATCTTCCAAGTTGCCAAAACAACCAATCATTCAAAAAAATACAACACTAATTTATTAGAAATATTATATAACAAAAACACAATACAAATATCATAAAATTCAAAAAAAGACAAGAAATCAAAATTTTTTCTTACCAAAACTCAACTCTCACTCACTCTAAATATTGTATTACCTAACTCATATCACTCTCTAACTCAACTCTCTCTCACTCTAACCCTCTCTCTCTCTCTCATGCAGGAGCGTCGGGCCGAAACAACTCTCAACTCTCAACTCTCTCTCTCTCTGTTGCGCGCACGGGAGAAGAAGAAATGATCCTCTTCCTCCCGTGTGCGTACTGATTAAGTTCTAAAATTATTAGTTTAAACGTTCGAACGTTTAAGTTCTACGTCCGAACGTTATATTTTTAGTTAACGTTCGAACGTAATGAAAAACAAAAATTATTCCTACCCAGAACGTTCGGGCGTTTTCAATACACGTTCGAACGTACCCTTCTTATGATATAACATAAAATCTAACGGGAAAGTTCCCGCACTTTCCTCATATATGTTCGAACGTATTACAATTTTTCGTTCAAACGTTTGTAGATTTACAGTTCGGACGTTCGAACATCTAACTTAAATGTCCGAACGTACATTTCATCAAAGTGTTACCATATTTGAGCAGGAAATTTTCCGCACTAATTTTCCTAACTTTCGGACGTTAACAAATTTGACGTTCAGACATTCATAATTTTCTAGTGATTTTCATCAACTAATGTTCGAACGTATAGTATAAACGTCCGAACGTCTGAATAATCACACAGATACCTTAATCGAACGTGAAAATTCCCGCCTTTTACTTTAACGTTCGAACGTACGATTCCTAATATACTAACTTATAATATAATATATATACTACATTTTATATATCTATAATTATATACTACAATGTATAGTATAATAGCATAATACTTTAGATGAGAACATAATAATATAGTATATAAACTATACCATATATATAAATCAATAATATATATTAAATTGTTACTTATTAAATTCTTTGTTATATACTAACTTATAATAAAGATTATATACTACATTTTATATATCTATAACTATATACTATATTGTATAGTATCATAGCATAATACTTTAGATGAGAACATAATAATATAGTATATAAACTATACCATATATATAAATCAATAATATACATTAAATTGTTACTTATTAAAATCTTTATTATATACTACATTTTATATATCTATAACTATATACTAAATTGTATATTATGATAGCATAATACTTTAGATGAGAACATAATAATATAGTATATAAACTATACCGTATATATAAATCAATAATATATACTAAATTGTTACTTATTAAATTCTTTATTATATACTAACTTATAATATAATATATATACTATATTTTATATATCTCTAACTATACTACATTGTATATATATATAGACAATCAGAATGTGTATTTTGGACACCTATCTTGATGTCTAAAGATACGTACGGCCCATTTCATAGCCACAAACATAACAAATGAAGGTACGCAACTACAACGTGATCACCAAGCTAGCTAGCTAGTCGATCCTGTATTTTTTATTTTTTTTAAGACATAATTTATATTATACTTATAATTTGAATAATAATCATATTCTAACTAAATTAGTATCAATATATTATATATACTTACTCCATGTTATATATTAAACTTCATATTATCTGTATATTAAATGTTTTTAATCTTTATTTAAAATTAAGATCATAAACTTATAATTTTCTTGTTAAACATATTCAACAAAAATTCAAAAACAATAATCACAATATTTTAAATCCATATCACAGAATATTCACAATATTCTCACAACAATATTTACACACATATTAATTCATCAATCAACACCATAAACTCACAAACTATTCACAAAATTCACAAACAATAATCACAATTATTTCAAGAGTAAGCATAAAATCACAACATGTATAAACATATTGCTAAACTTTAGAAATATAACTAGCACTCACAAATTCAAAAAAACCAATTAATCTAATTGTCAATAATATTATATAACATCCTAATATATAACATAAACATTTATAATATAATATATTATAGATAATATTTTGGAAATTAAATTGACAAACGTTTGAACGTAATAATAATTACGTTCGAACGTTCTGTGTATATAAGGCCAAAACCGAACGTCGAAACGACATTTTCAAAACGTATCCATCATCTACTCCGTTGCACGCCGCCATGCCTCTGTCACCGCCACCGTCAAACTCCGCCACAACCGTCACTAAAAGGTAGGCATTCATCTTTTATTCAAATAACATGTATTTTATTGATATTTGAATTGAATTTTTTTTAAAACCGGATAAGTGGTGGCTGGATTTTCAACTCCATTTTCCGGCCACCACAGCCAGCCATTGGCCGAATAGTCACCGTAGAAATGTTTCTTGAAGTGTATACTTCACTTCTACGGTGACATTTCGGTATTTAGAACCTTGTAGAGAAATTTTTGAGATTTCAATAATGGCTGAGTTGACTCAACCATTCTGTGTCAAAACGTTCGAACATTTCACCAAGACGTTCAAATGTACAACATTTAAATTACATAGCCGTTACGGCTTCTACATTCAAACGTTCATTGTCTTACATTCAGACGTCATTTTCATCAATTTTACGTCTAAAAGTTTAATGTATACGTCCGGACGTACTACTTTTTAAATATAATTAAACGATATACATTCGAACGTGAGTATTTTATTTTCGCACGTAAATCACATACCGTCGGACGTTTAATTATAACGTCCGAAAGTAGTGATTTTCTACTTTATTCATGCTTCGACGTTTGGACGTTCATATTTACGTTCACACGTATAACATAAATGTCCGAACGTACGTCAGCCAATATTTATTTATTGCTTATGTTCGAACGTCTATGTTTTACATTCGAATGTATATGTTTTACGTTCGAACGTATATGTTTTAAGTTCAAACGTAAATTTATTTACATTATTTTACATGTGAACGTATAAATAAACGTCCGAACGTTTTATCTTTAACGTTCAAACGTTTATTTTGCTATGTTCGAACGTTAATGTAGAGCATCTTAAAATTAACACAAAAAAATGCATTAATGTAAATAATTTTTTTTCCTTTTCTATTTTCAGGATATGGCTCTTCCACTGCATACTAAGAAACGAGGGAGGGAAGGAGCCACGTCTGACACTGCTCGTACTGTTATGGTAGAGCGAAAGGTCCTGATTAATGAGTTCGACGAACTCTGTTGGTAGCAGACGAACCTGAGAGATGTTTTCCTCAGTAGAGGCTGGGAAATATCTGCACATTGAGGGGGAAGGTATACCCCTCAATGGTTCAGGAATTCTATATGGGGATGTGTGACATGCCTCAGGATGCATCCTCTCACACCGTGACTGTACGCGGTGTTTCCATTGAAGTATCACCAGATGTCATCGGCGAGAACCTCGGGATTCGTCGAGGAGTTGAGACATTTGCACACTCAACACCCCGTGAGGATGTAGGCACTTCTACATCATCTACTGGCCGCCCATTTGAGCCAGCATCAGCCAGAGATGCAGGCCAGTCAGAGGCTGAGGATACTGGCGTCGAGGCTCGGGATGATGACCGAGATGAGGATTTCTACATCCTCACCAGGAGGGACCGCATGCAGATTGAGCAGAAGAACGCCTTCAACCAGAACCATCTGCTGCATTTCTTCCGCATGTTGTACCTTATTGTTACAACAAATGTCGATCCTATGGCACATAAAATCACATATAGTCGGCTTCGAGCACAATTTTTGATACGAGTGGCACGTGGAGATCCTATATATTTGCCACTACACATCTTTGAGAGGATTCGTTACGAGGCGAGCATTTTAATCCCTCATACGGTGTCCTAATCAGCCGACTATGTTTTACATCAGCCACCCCCTGTAGAGGATCTAGTTCCTCCAACTCAGCCTGAGCCTGTTCATGTCAAGAGTAGTAGTCAGCATACGCCGAGTACATCTGCAGGAGATGTGCGGCCTGCTTGGGCTAATGCGATCATCTCACAGCTGACTGCGCATATCGATCATAAGATCGATCGATCGGTCAAGGCTATATCAGCATCTGTTGCCGAACTCACCCATTGTGTAACTATCTTCAACGACAAGGTTGATACCTTGACTGAGGAGGTACGGAGTTCGACTTTCACGGACAACGTTATCATCTGACTGTTGTTTACTACATTCTATCAAATTTTGTATTTTATTTTTAATATTTGTAAAGAAAAATATTATTGAATATTTCGATCGTTTTTTAATTTCAATTTTTAATCTTCTTTGATGTTATATTTTCCAACTTTAATACTAAATTAATGCATTTCAAATATATATAAACATAAATATATATTTATATATTACAAATTGTGTATATATAAATATATACAATTCAATTTTTTAGACTTGTTCACAAATTATGCACAATAAAAATCACATAATTTTTAAATTAAAGTCATTTAATTTAAATTTACAATGAACGTTCGAACGTTATTAATTAACGTTCAAACATTGGCGCAAACATTTCAAGTTCGAACATGAATTAATAACGTTCGAATGGTTGCGCCAAAACATTTTACGTTCAAACGTAAACAGACACAACGTTCAAACGTATATGTGACGTTCGAACGTAAATTTCCCATACGTTGGAACGTAAAAAAAATCTCATTTATCTTTAGTGACGGTTTCCAGAAACTGTCACAGAAAATGCCTTTTAGTGATGATTTAAGGACTGTCACAATTTTCCAACCGTCACTATAAACCAATTGTGTTGTAGTGTATATATATATATACACGTACGGTCAATTTTAAAAAGTGCCAAACAACAAGTACTTGTGCTAATTTCAAGTAGCAGAATTAAAAAAATAATTTGAGTTTGGTGAACATATTATGAAAGAAAAATACTTTAACTCTAAAGAGATTATACAAAAGTAAATCCATAAAATAGCGTGCTTTAATGTGATACATCAGATTGTAAAGTTATTTATATTATAAAATACAGCTAACAGATTTCATGAAACCACATTAATTTGTGGGTTTACTATTGTATAATCTCTTTATGTCTGTAGCAGTTCTCATTATGAAATAATAATTATGTGGGAAGTCTAAAGTGTAATATTGTGAAAAAATAAATTATAAACAGAAAGGTCGTGGCATTGGGAGCTTTCAACCACTAAAGTGTTAGAATTATTTAAATTAATAGATCTATGTAGATTATGAATCATACACGGTATAATTTTCAAATATGAGGTTTGGATAATGTCGGTAAGGGTTTGGATAATTTCGGTAAGGCCCAATAAATGTGATCACTTTATTGACATAACCTGGCCCTTGACATATCTCTAGAAGCCTATGATTTTGGTCAGATCATGGACATTAAAGTGGTACGGGCCAAATTTCATGCATAGGGACACATTAAAGACCCATGTAATTCCATTATTTTGTGATGGAAAAAATTAAAATTCGGGTATTATATATAGGTCATCATCCCCACTCTAAATTCATCTTTTTGACTTTACGCATCACATTGTTGTGAGCTTTTCCAGAGAGTGAATCTTGGATGTGGAAGATCATACTGCTACACTCTTCTCTTGATTGGCTATAGGTATGCTCTATTGGCTAGATTTCCACACATATTTGACAAGTGATCTTAGTGATTTCGGATTTATATAGATCCAACAAGTGGTATCAGAGCCTCCTTGTTAGATTTGTGCAGAAACAAAGTTGCATACTTGTGAAATACGATTTTCATATTTTGTGAAGTTTTCACTGCTCAAAATTCTTTATGATCCTATTTTTGGGGTGACCAGAAATTTTTCTTGAGTTGTTGTGGTGGTTGTTGGTGTGTAGTTCACTAGATCTTTAAAAAACCGCCACTTATGGTGGCCAAAAGTTTTTATTTATTTTATTTTCGATTTTTGACTAAAAATGGGTTGCTGGAGGCATGGGAGGACACCATAAATGTCCTCACCAACGTCCCCTTGTCCAAATCTACCAGAAAAGGGTCTAGTCAGTCGGACCAGTGGCCTGAACAGTGCTAGAAGTGACGGCACTGGTGGCTTCTTTCTACTTCAACAACTTAAGTCTGATGAGTTTATTTCTGGGTCATGCTGTTTTAAATTAAGGTAGGGTACTTTTTTTTGTGAATTGGACTTGGGTCTTAACATAAGCCTTGGGCTTGCTTTAGTTGGTCCAATTTAAAGTGAAATGGGTTAACTAAAGATTGGGTTTTATATGTGATGATCTTGCCCATGTGTTGGCCCAAGTTATAAGACCATTGTATTTAATACTTGTGGGACGATTATGTCACAAGCCCATACCTATGGGTTGACCCTTACCCATTTTGACAGGTTGAATTTGACCCAGTTGGCTAGTTGACTGACCAGTTTGACCTACCTAGTTTGACCCGAATCCGACAGAATATATTATTATTGTTTATTATTTAATAACTTTTAAAAAAGTCTGAATATCTCTATTGTGGACATGTTGTTTAATATTTTCTTATTTGTATGTATGATTATTTTCTTTGAGATATTCAGTGGCTTAGAGAAATTAAAGTGATAGAAGTTAGTGACCTTTGTCATGGAGATTTTTTCCTTGGCCTCAAATGTAGAAGTTTAATGAATTCCATCAAGTTACATCTATATTCATGTAATAACAATCAGCCCAAAAGAAGGTTGTTGTTTAGCCTAGTCATAGAAGGTTTAAGGTGGTTATATGTGAATTGCATAATTTTTTGGATTAACCTATGAATTCAATAGTCAGCCTAAATAAAGGCTATTGTTTGGCTAGGTTGTATAATTTTTTCAATTAACCTATGCATTCAATAGTCAATACAAAGGAAGGCTATTGTTTGGCCTGGTTGTATAATTTTTTGGGATTAATCTATGCATTCAATAGTTAGCCTAAAGGAAGACTATTGTTTATCTAGACCCTGTTTTTGCATTATTTACGATGGGAGATGACCACTTGCATGTTGTAGTTACTATCCAAAGACTTGATTGCAATAATGTATTAGGTAACTCATACAGGCCCAGTTATACAACAAAATTTTTGTTTGATCTTGCCATGTCTTCTGATTGATTTTGTTGTTCAATTGGACTAAAGTTTGCATGAACAAAGTTATTATTTGTTTATTAATACTTCAAGATTGATGAGATATTTATTCATTGTGAGTTCCTTTTATTTCCCTATAGTGAATACATCTTCGATATCTGCTAATTTGAATAACATTCTAATTCTTAGTAGATCAAACTTTGCAAAATAAAAATAGCATGTTACTATTGTTCTTGGGTATATGAATCTAAACTATGCGCTTTAGGTTGATAAGCCTCCCAAGCCTACTAATTAGAGTTCTGCTAATCAAAGGACATCTTATGAGAAATGGGAGCGCTCTAATCGCATGAATCTTATGATAATGAAGCATTCTATTTTAGGTGCAATGTTTGTGGAGGAAACTTTCAAGAAGTACCTAAGCCAAATAGCAGATCGGTTTGTTGCGTTGGAAAAGGTAGAGACAAGTACGCTTCTTAGCAAACTTGTCTCAATGTGGTATAATGACAAACGGAATATAAGGGAGTATATTATAGAAATGTCAAATCTTGTTATTAGATTTGAGAGCACTAAAGTTAGACTTTTCTGATAAAATTCTTGTGCATCTCGTTCTGATTTCTCTTCTTGCACAATTTTGTACTTTCAAAATTAATTATAATACTCAAATGGAGAAATGGACTCTTAATCAGCTTATTGCTCATTGTATGCAAGAGGAAGAGATGTTGAAATGAGAAATGACCGAAAGTGCTCACATGGCAATTTTCTCTCATGGAAATCCTGGCACCCAGAAAAGAAAGAGGAATGACAAAGCTAAGGTAATTGCGGATACTGAGACTTCATAGCCAAATGTGCAACAAGAATAGAATAAGGTCTTTACCTTTTACTTTTGCAAAACCAAGTGATGCTGAAAAATTTATTTGCTTGGGAGATAGCAATAAAGTTAGTGTGGAGGCAATCAGAGTCTATAGATTAAAATTAGAGTATGGTTTTTATTTGGATTTGGATGAGACTTTTTATATGCCGTCATTTAGACGAAATCAAACCTTAAAGAACATGGTTAGAAGTATGATAACTCATACCAGAATCACTATGGGAAGAGGGCATAAACACCTCAGTTTACATTCTCAATTGAGTACCTAGTAAAACAGTAGCTAAAACCTAGTATTAGGCATTTACATGTTTGGAGTTGTCCAACTGAGGCTTGGCCCTATAAGCCTAATGAAAGGAAACTGGACTCAAGAACAGTTAGCTACTACTTTATTAAATACTCTAATAGATCGAGAGGTTTCAAGTTTTATTGCCATTCAGGTAATACCATTCTTGAGATGGGTAATGTCAAATTCATTGAGGATATTCAAGATTGTGAGACTACACAACTCAGAGATATTATATTTGAAGATGAACATATTGAAATACCTCTGACAAATACTGAGGGTGGTGAGGCAGTCATTTCTGACAAATACAAGATACGAATGTAGATCATTAAACCATTTTTGAGTTGCCTCTTATTAATACGAAAGAACCTAAACAACCTCAACATGAAGTGTCATTAAGGAGATCAAATATGGAGAGGACATCAGCAATTCCAGATGATTACATTGTTTATCTCCAAGAGCATGAGTTTGAAATAGGGTTAGAAGATTACCCAATCTCTTTCAATCAAGTCAAACAAAGTGCTAACTCCCAAAAGTGGATGAGTGCAATGTTAGATGAGTTAAAGTCTATAAAGGACAAAGATGTTTGAGACTTTGTCGAATTGCCTAACGGTATTAAACCAATTGGTTGTAAATGGGTTTCAAAACCCAAGCAAGACTATAAAGGAAATGTCGAGAGGTATAAAGAACGTCTAGTTGCAAAAGGTTTTAGTCAAAGGCAAAGCATTGACTATAAAGAGACTTTTTCTCCAGTTTCATCGAAACACTCTTTCAAGATCATTATGGCACTTGTAGCATATTATGATTTAAAGATTCTTCAAATGGATGTAAGACTACTTTTCTCAATGGTAACATTGAGGAAAATATATGATGCAACCAAAGGGCTTTGAGGCTGATGAATCGAGTCATTTGATTTGAAAATTAAAGAAAATCATCTATGGTTTAAAGCAAGCATCTCGCCAATGGTATTGAAAGTTTGATCGAGTAGTTTCCTTTTAGTTTTAAGGAAAACGCTGTGGATTAGTGTATTTATCATAAGATCACTGGGAGCAAACTTATATTTTTGGTACATATGATGACATTCTACTAGCAAGTAGTGACATAGGCTTGTTACATCAAACCAATAAATTTCTTTAGGAACACTTTGAAATGAAAGATCTTGCAAAGGCATCTTTAATCATAGGCGTACAAATTCATCGTGATAGATCACATGATACAGTTAGCTTATCACAAAGGGCATATGTCGAGAAAATACTCAAAAGGTTTAACATGCAAAATTGTGCATTTGGGGATGCACCCATTGCAAAAGGTAATAGATTAAGTTTGCTCCATTTTCCAAAGAACAATATTGAAAAGAAACAAATGGAGGATATCCCTTGTGCATCAGCTGTAGGGAGCTTCATGTATGCTCACGTTTGCACACATCCAGATATTGCATATGCAGTTAGAATACTTGACAGATATTTGAGTAATTCAGGCATGGATCACTAGAAAGCTACTAAAAGAGTAATGTGGTACTTGCAAAGAACAAAAGACTATATGCTCACGTATCGGTGGTCTGAACATCTAGAGATTATTGGGTTCTCAAACTCTGAGTTTTTGGCTGCCTCAATAGTAGGAGATCCACTTCAGGTTATATTTTCATGTTGGCTAGAGCAGTTATATCACGAAAAAGCCTCAATTAGATGCTTACAGCTTCTTCTACCATAAAAGCATAATTTATTGCTTGCTATGAGGCATACAATCAAGCAATATGGTCGCAAACTTTTATCACCGATCTTCATGTCACGGATAGTATTGAGAATCCACTAAAGGTTTACTTTAATAATAAGGTTGATGAGTTATATTCTAAGAACGACAGGAGTTTGTCAAAGGTTAAACACATTGACATAAAGTTTCTTTTCGTGAAAGAAAGAGTTCAAAACCAATATCTAGTTGATAATTCTCAATAGGTTGACTGCCTTTTTGTAGGAAGTGAGATTAGTACTCAAGTTGATAATTCTTGCATTAGATTTAAGGGAAAAATTGCTTTCTAGTGCTTGCTACACTTCTTATGAAGTTTGGAGGTCAATCACTTGAGCTAAATATCTTTGAGCAGAGAGGAAACAATGGCTGAGAGTAATAGTTGATCTTATTGCTATCATCAAGAATAGTTTGGATTTGGAATGAAATCATAACCAATAGCATCAAATGAAGGTGATGGAAGGAGTAGAGATGGAGGTGGGAGGGATCCATCCACAAAACCAAACAAATGTTGCCCTTTCAAGTACAAAACTTGTTGGGCTTTCCATAGTAAGTAGTTTTCCGTATTGAGCTTAATGGCAATAAGATTATGGACATTGATAAGAGGGAGGGCGAAGAGGAGGATGACGCAGACGAGAGACTGGTGTTTGAAGAAGATGCCATGGGGAAAAATATAGGATAAATGAGGTTAGTCAAGATTGGCTCTAGATACTATGTGGTTACTAAGAATCCCATAATCATGGGGAAAACATATTAGTATTAAAATACAAGTGAATTCTAGTTGTATGCATGATTTGCGGGAGCCATTGTCTTCTCATGAGCTGGAGCATGATTCTTGGAAGAGATTAACCTATTCATTGCAGCATTTAAAGTGGAGCGCTTTTGCTGACTTGATCGTGCGCTCTTAGGTAGCAAAATTTCACAAATAAATCAATATCTGAATCACTTTGATAACCAGATTATCTTATTCAATAGCAAAATTCTTTTCTAAAGCCTTAATTTTAACACACCTGCCACGCTGGCATGTAGAAAAAGACCAAAAGCCCTAATGCCCATTCTCGTTGCCTCCTTCCCCCTCCTTGTTGCTTTCTTCCTTCCTATGTTTCTCTTCTCGCCACCATCTGTGTTGCTTCTCCCTACATATGACCTAAGGGCTTCAGGTTCTCATTGCCTGTGAATGCTAGATTTCAACGAACCATTTCTCATGCCTTAGAAAAGGAATTTGGCCAATAAAAAGAAGCGAAATTCAGTTGTATCTTTCAACTTTAGGGGGAAATGAGTAGTCAAATCCGGTCAACAACTGGAAAATCCTAAAAAGATGTCACCATTTTCTCACAAATTACTTGGGTTCTCTAGATCTGAGGCAACCCATCTCAGGCAACCCATCTTAGCCTCTCATGCTTTACCTAGCTCTAGCTCTCTCTCTCTCTCTCTCTCTCTCTCTCTCTCTCTCTCTCTCTCTCAAACAGCTATGACAATTAATCAAGAAAAAGACGTTAAAAACAATATTGTCTTCTCTTTTTTTTTTCTTTTTTTTTTTTTGAAATAAACCATTCCTCATTCATTCATATAAACTGTTTGATCAATACAATGAATATCAATCTGTAAACTACTTAAAACAAACATTGGAGGTTCTTCTATCCACACTTTCTCCTCTTCAAAATGTAAAGCAGCTTTTGCTAGCTTGTGAGCTACTGCATTCGTATCTCTATGTGACTATTGGACTTTCCATCCTTGCCAATCTTTGAGCACCATCTTCATCTCTTCAATGATACTGCCATTGAAAGACAAGTCTTCATCTGGATCATTCACAGCGTTTATTACTACATGCGCATCAACCTCAAAGGTTACTTTGTCAAAATTAAGATCCCTACAAAATTCATTGCTTTTCTCAGAGCATAAGACTCTGCTAAAGCTGGTTCTACCACATTTTGTTTCTGATCATGACAAGCTGCCATGACCTCTCCCTTCTCATTTCTTATTATAACACCAGCTCCCATCTTTCTTGCTTTAGCATCCAAAGCTGCATCCCAATTAGCCTTTACCAAATTCTGTTCTGGTGGAAGCCATTTTTTCTCTCCTACCACTTCACTTATACTCCCCCCTTTTCCCTCTGACAGAGCTTGAACTTGTTGAAACTCATTCAAGGCATCATTTGCTGATCTGATTACACAGCTTGGGCTAGTGAACTTCTTTTCAAAAATGAAAGCATTTCTTCTGATCCATAGACTCCTCATTATGGCAGCTATCACTTCCATTTCAGTTTTATTGAGCTTTTGTGACAACCTCTCCCATAAACTCAGTAAATCTACTTCTTCTTGTATCTTCCATTTTTGCACTGTCTTTAAGAACCCAGCCCATACATCATTAGCAGCAGGGCAGTGCCAGAGAACATGCATTACAGATTCATCCTCTTGGAGGCATAATGGGCACTTTGAATCTTCACCAATTTTCCTAGCAAATAAATTCTTTTTTGTAGCCAACAAGTCATTACCTGCCCTCCACATGAACATTTTAATCTTCCCAGGTGTATTCATCATCCAAATGTGTTTCCATCGACCATCTGAATCAGCCCCTCTAGAATACTCTCCTTGTGCCCTTTTTTATCTTTCTTGTTCCAAGTAATATGCACTTTTTACACTAAACAAGCCTTTAATAGTAGGTCCCCAAAACAACTTGTCTTCCACCTCATTTCTGCTCAAGGGTATGCAACAGATCTTATCAGCTTCTTCTTTCATGAAAATAGATCTGACTAAGGTCTAATTCCATTCCTTCTTTCCCTCTACCATAAGTTCACAAACTTTTGCATCTTCATTCAAAATAGTAAGTGGAGACTGAACACAAAAGGAAGATGGAGTTGACAACCATCTATTGCCCCAAATCTAAATCCTTTTGCCATTACCCACCCTCCACCTTAAGCCCTCTTTTAATAAACCCAAGGAACTCCAAACACTTCTCCATATCAGTGAAGGTGAGTAACCCAGTTTTGCTTCTAACAGATTGGAATGTCTAAAATATTTCTCCTTATAAATCTTAGTAGTTAGAGAAAGAGGGCTGTGCAATAATCTCCAGCCTTGTTTTGCCAACAAAACTGTATTAAAATTCTCTAAATCTCTGAAGCCCAGCCCTCCCTTTCCTTTTGATTGCCCCATTTTCTTCCAACTTCTCCAATGTATGCAACTCTCTCTTTGCTGGTTGCCCCACCAAAACTTAGCTAGTAATCCATTCAATTTTGTGCAGAGCTTCTATGGCAACCAAAAAACACTCATGGTATAAGAAGGGACAGCTTGCAACATAGCCTTTATCAAGATTTCTTTTCCTGCACTCGAAAGGAATGAGTTCTTCCAACTGTTAATTTTCTACCAAATTCTTTCTTTTAAGCACCTGAAGGTGTTATACTTTGAATTGCTCACCAGAGTAGGAAGTCCTAAGTATTTTTCATAACTCCCTTTCACCATATCCCCACCTTCCCTCAGAATCTTACTTCTAGTCTCTGGGTCAGTGTTAGAACTGAAGAATATGGTTGTCTTGTCCTTATTAAGAAACTGACCAGAGGATCTCTCATATGTGATAAGGATCCCTTTCATTTTTCTCCATTCTTCCACATTGGCCCTGCCAAAAAGAACACAATCATCTGCAGATGATTGATTCTCAGCCCCCCCTCACAACTGAAACTCCTTTAGTATCACCATGCTGATCAGATTTATTAAGTAAAGCACTAAGCCCTTCTGCACACATTATAAACAAGTAAGGGGATAATGGATCCCCTTGCCTTAATCCTCTTGATGGATAGATTATATCTCCTGGCTCTCCATTGACCAAGACTGAATAAGTAACACACTTCATGACAAGTTGTGTCCACTCACTACGAAAACCCAGTTTTTTCATTATAGCTTCCAAAAAGATCCACTCAATTCTGTCATAAGCCTTTGACATATCAAGTTTAATGGCCATACTACCCTTCTTGCCTTTCTTCCTGACCTTCATAGTATGTAGAACTTCATAAGCGACCATTATATTATCAGTGATAATCCTTCCAGGAATGAAAGCACTCTGGTTGGATGAGATTATACTTGATAAAACTCCTTTCAGCCTGTTTACAAGAACTTTTGAAACAATTTTATAGATGACATTACAAAAACTGATTGACCTGTACTCAATTACAAGTAAGGGGCTCTTTGTTTTGGGGATTAGAGCTATATAAGTAAAGTTAATAGAAGAGAACAGAGAATTACCATTAAGAAAACTTAACACTGCATTGCATACCTCCTCCCCTATTGTGTCCCAATGGTTTTGGTAGAAACAAGCACCAAAACCATTAGGGCCAGGTGATTTCAAAGGGCCCATTTGTTGGATGGCAGCCTCTATTTCCAATCTGCAGAAGGGCCTAACCAATTTGTCATTCATCTCACTTGTGACTCAAGCCTCCACCTATTGCACACATTTTGCAATGTCTTTTGGGCTTGGCCTTGTTGAGGTAAACAAATTATTAAAAGCCCCTTCAATGTCTTCTTGATTGTTAAACACTTGATTTTGCTCATCCATGACCTTTTTAATAACATTTTTCCTTCTTCTTTGTGAAGCACAAGCATGAAAGAATTTGGGATTTCTATCTCCCATTGCATACCAGTTTCTTTTGACCCTTTGTTTCCATTTTAGATCTTCATTCTGAAGCAGTACCCCTAACTCCCTTTGAATCTTTTTAACATCTTCAACATTATATCTACTCTCTGCATCTTGAAGTTGTTTAAGTAAATCACACTTCTGCTTTATTTCTTTTGTTCTGTCTGAATTGGTCTGTTTACTCCACCTTTGATGGGCTGTCTTGCATGACTCTAACTTTGCCTGGATCTTCTGAGTCTGTATATCCCTTTGCATTGTATGCCAAGCCCCTTGATAACTTCATCATAGCCCTCTTCCATGGCCCAGCTAGCCTCATATCTAAAAACACTTCTCTTCCTCCAAACCTTTTCACCTCTCTTCTTCATAGTCGAAAACATTGGCCCATGATCTGAGCTTCTACCTGTCAGCACTTCCACCCAATGATCATTGAACATATGTGACCATTTTGAGTTGGCCACTGCCCTATCTAACCTTTCTTTTGTAAATGTCTCATATTCGTGCTTGTTGCTCCATGTAAACTTATTCCCTCTCCACCCAAGATCAAATAAATTCCCCCTTCTGGTGTAGCTCTGAACCCTTCCATCTCTCTCTCTAATCTTGGCCTTCCTCCCATCTTCTCATCATTTGAAACAATTTCATTAAAATGCCCTAATACGCACCACCCTTGATTGGACCTTGGTTTTTAAGGATTTTAACAAGTTCCAAGCTTCATCTCCTCTGTTGGTATCAGGTTGGCCATAAAAGCCAGTCATCAGCCACCTTTCCCCTACACCTTCTTCTGAAATCCAGGCATTAATATGCCTTTGTGAAAAGTTTTGTATCTCTACCTCAACTCTACTATTCCACCATAGAGTCAAACCTCCCTTTTCTCCCAATGGTTCCACAACAAAACATCGCTCACAGCTAAGTCTCTTCTTCAATCTCACACACTACTCACTTTTCAACTTAGTCTCCATAAGGAATATCACATCTGGTCCTTTTCCTTTGCTATAAGGCAAAGGTCTTGAACTATCCGAGGGTTCCCAAGCCCTCGGCAATTCCAATTGAGGATTTTCATTGAGAAAGGTGGGGCTGTTGAACAGCTACCCCCATGCTTTTTAAGGTATTGTTATCCTCCACATCACCACTCTTATTGAGCTTTTTACCCTTCAACCTCTTTGTTTCTCCTCCCTCCTCACCTTTATACCTTATTTTTTTGGCAAAGTATTCACCAATGTTTATTACATTTTTCCCTTTTTCTCTTGTCATTCTCTTCCATTCACCCTTCTTGATAATTAATTCTTGTATTGTTTCATTCAGATCTTCCTTCTACTCCTCTACAACAGTTATAAACTCCTCTTCATTCCCTCTTCCTTCCCTCACTGCCTCCTCCCCATTTGTTATTATCTTTACTTCTTCTGCTTGCTTATTGCTAATCACTCCCCCATTTAACCTACCCTCCTTCTCTTTTTCCCTTACACTTCTTTCCTCAAGCTCAACCTCACTGAGTCCCTCTTCCATCACAGTAGTTTCTCCCCCAGTTGACCCCTTTTTTCCTTTATCTATATTTCCTGCGTCATCCTCCTCCACCTAAGTATGCCAAACCTTCCCTCCATTATTCTTCTTTAGATTGACAGGTTCCCCTTCTCTTTTTATTTTTTCTCCTCTTTTCATATCTGCTCTTAACCACACCCCATATTGTTCAACCCCCTCACTTTTGTTTACACAGCCTCCCTTCCCATGAATTAAACAACCACAAAAGAAACAGAATCTGGGCAACTTTTCATACCTTATAGGAATCCAAAGCTTCTCTCCTCTCACATTGATGGTTCTGCCTCTAGCTAGTGGTTTCTGAAGATCTATCACAATCAAGACCCTCAGATGTCTTCCCCATCCACTGCCATCCTCTTTTACATCCACCTCCTCCACCACCCCAATGGTATTACCCAGCTGCCTCCCTCTATCCTCATTCATGCAAGACAGTGGCACATTATGGAACTGAATCCAGAAACGCTCCTGCATGAACCTCAGCTTCTATGGTGGTGTATCCTCATCAAAGAGTTTCAACGCAAACAGATGGTAATCGAATGACCATGGTCTTCCACTCCAAACACGGTATTTGTCTGCTGTATTTGCAAAGGTGATAGTAAAAACATTTGTGTCTACTTCTAGAAACTTTGCAGGTTTGCTTATTTTCCACACTCTCTTCATCATGTTCTCCACCGCCTCTTTGCTAATAGTTGTGTCCATACACACTTTTCCCACTAAGCTGCACTCTCCTTTGTAGGATATCTCCTCTCCAACAGCTTCGTCAAAGACTATGGCAACTTCTTCATCTTCCAGTAGATGCATCTTATTCCATTGCTCATCTAAATCCTCCATTCTTTCAGCCTGTTCTTTCAAGAATTGTCTTTATTTTCCGACCTTCTCCTGGTTACAGGCACCCTCAGCACCTTCCTCCACCGTACTCCACTCACTCTCTGTCACTTTTCCACTCACGCACCACCACCTAAATTCTGTTAGAATCTAGTGGACCCCACTACTCCACCTTAGGCTCCCATTCTGTGGGAGAGAGAGAAGAATTTTATCAGCTATAGAAGAATTTTAGACATTGTCTTCTCTATTTCTCCATGCTTCTTTCTTACTTATTTCCCTCTTCCAGAGGCTTTCTAAAAGTCAAGTACTTCATTTTCTTTATGTTCTTTTTTTGTGTTGAAACTTGGAAGAGCATGAAAGGGAGTGGCAAAGAAAGAGAATAAAATAATTTCCAAAAATTATAATAATTAGGAAGCAAAAGAAAAAGAAAATGCAAGAGTGGTGCGCCGGTGCTTGTGAGATGGATGCATGGACAAACTCAAATTCAGAAGAGCATATTAAAGCATCTCCACCCATGGCATGCCTCCTTTCGTGCCCTTTCCATTCTCCAATCCCAAACTCCCATCATCCAAAAGCAACTTTTCCTATGTATTATAACAGTGTAAAACTTTGCTGAGAAACGGAGCAGCCATTAGTCATGATGCTGCATAATTTCTTGCTAAGAAATGGAATTTCATACCTCGAAGTCGACAGTGTGGCTAGTGTTGGGAAGGTTGCACGGTGAAGAGGGCAATGTACATGCATTTGGACTTGACTCCGAGCATTTTATTTGGATTCCATTTGTTTTATTTGGATTCCATTTGTTTTATTTAAACAAATCCAGGTCACCCCACACACCGGCCGATCTGTCCAATGTGTTAAAACGAGGGCCTCTCCCTTGCAGTTTTGTATCCGGTATAGAACTTTGAACAAAAGGAATATTCTTGATAACATTGCAATCATCATCATCTAATGATCTTAGTTCTTTAAATAAAATAAAAAACAAAAATAACTTGACATATAGTAAATTAGTCGAACTTATTTTTAATTGAAAAAATAGCTTGATGTACTATGTTTATAAACTAGTCATGGTTAAAAGATTCTTGAGCCAATTGTGTGGTCTCATTATTAATATTGGTAACTATAACACAAATTCTATATGTTTCTTATACATCAAAAGTAAAAGGAAATACAACGAATATAAGTGGATCAAGCACGTGAAATATTTCATTAATGAGTAAAGTGCAAAGTTAATCTTTGAACTCAGGACCTCTATTCTGATACTAGGGATCCTACCCACCCTATATGGAAAGTAGCTACCCATCCCGCACCCCATCCCCACCCACATCTCTAACCGTCAACATCCTGTTGCCGGGCAAGTGCATTGACGCCACTATCATCCAGCCATACCTTCCACCAACAAATTATTGTAAGAAACATCATACACAATCACAAAAAAATGCAAATATATAGAAAAAAAACATCACACAAAACCAACAACAATCACACAAAATCAACACCAATTGCACAAAATAACCAAAAACCCTCAGGGTAGTGCTCTAGTCTATAGATTGTACAAAGAAATCTTAAATCCACGACGACACAATGGCAACTATGGTCTTGGGTACTCATAGAGACCCATGGTCAAGCCGTGATCGTACAACTCGTACTATTAGAGACTGTGGCTTGGCCATAGGTGTGAAAATTCTAGAGAAGAAAAGGACTTAGAGGAAGAGAAAAAGAAGAAGATCAAACCACCACATGGGAGCATACTCTAAAGTCTAAATATTGCAGACAAGCTTTTGATTATCAGAAATACATCAAACGCATTCCAACCAGCTCCCTTGAAATAAAATAGCTAGACCTCAGTTCATAATATTGTACCATGCAGCAGCGACATATATATATATATATATATATGAAAAAATCTATTCATCATCCCAATTTCTCTCATCCTCCCATCATTCCATGATGTGGCATTAAATGCTAGGTTCACAAGATATCCTTTTATTTATGAGAGCTTACATTTAATTAGCTCTTATGCAGTTGACATAGCTTCACTACCTTGAAGATCAATCCACTCAAGTTGGATCACCACTTCACCGCACTCCACATTTCTGAGTCTTAGACGCATTTCCTGCACAATTTTTCCACCCTCCCAAACACAGATACTCTCCTCTGCAAGGCAGTTTGTCTCGCTTGGCTGAATTTTCTTTACTTCAAAACCATTTGGCTGGTTTTCCAAGCCACCCCTCACACACTCAACATATGGTTTTATGTCTATCTCGGCATCACCCATTTTGTCATCAGACGTTAATATATCTTTGTCATAAACTCTCTGCAAATATGCCAAAAGAATAAAAATCCAATCAAATTCTTGCTCTTCTTTCCTATCTTTTTTACCAATTCCAAAAAACAGGAAAGTAATCGCCAAATAAAAGAATAATTCACTTACCAGAGTGATAGGAACATCGAGATCTTTGACAGAAAGAGTCAATGCGTCGTTCCACTCAGGATTGAGGTTATTATCTACCACACGAGACTTCAATTTCTGTCAGGGGAAAGGAGTATCAGCAGCCACAATACAACAAAGGCAGAAGATAATGTGTATTTGGGTATATAGCTGCCTTGCACATATATAAAAAACAGAAGCTTAGAAATTAAGCAGACTTGGAAACCTTAAATTAACTTTTTTTCCGAGATTTGAAAAGAAGAAAAGGAACAAGACTTCATTAGGAAAAGCTTGACAGTTAAGTTCTTTCTTGAGCTGAGTAAAAACTTCAGTAGAGACAATATTCATAAAAAATTCATATCTGCAGCCTAGCTGTACTGTACGCTAGTAATCTTCAATAACTAGAAATTAGGACCTCTCTTCATGAAGAACATTGATTATTGTTCAGAAAACACTATATCCTCTCTCTCTCTCTCTCTCTCTCTCTCTCTCTCTCTCTCTCTCTCTCACACACACACACACAAATCATCAGTCTTCACAAGATGAGAGGCCGGGAAAGAGGAAAAACAAACAGCAACTAAAATAGAGAGTGAAATAAATTAAGAGTACTAAAGAAACAGGCCTGTTCGCCAAAGGTGACAACGACATAAGGGTCGCTGCTGCTTAAGGAGTCACGTACGGCAAGATTAATGCCTCTCTGAACCCGAATACGAAGAAGTCCCAGCAGATTCTCCATTACAAAACCCAGTACCCAAGTAAGCAGAAGAAAGAAAGGAACGAAGAAAGAAATGCCAAGTAATTAAACAGAAGAACAAAGACTTCGACTTCTGGAGCTGTCTACACTACTTAACTGCCACCACCATTAAATTACGTACATAAATACCTTCATATATTATAAACAAAATATCAAAAATTGGAGAATCTTGGGACACATAAAAAATAAATAAATAAATCATATGATTTAATAAAATATCTATTTTGTAATAAAAATAATTTTATAATCTAATATATGACATCAAGTCACATCAATTTATAAATTTATTTTTATGTAATTCTTAAAAAAATATATTTATATAAAAAAAATTTATCATCAACTATTATTTATTATCTCATATTCTATAATCTATATTTTATAAAAAATATTTTAATATTTTATAAAAAATATTCTCATATTTTATGAAAAAATAAATAAATAATATGTGAAAATAAATAAGTATTGATGTATACATCCGCAAGTGCTCACCGACCGAAAGGAATATAGTTTTCCACGTGTTCTACGTTGCCTAAATATAAAGCTAGCAGGCGTGTATGTTTTGGTGTCCCATAATTATTAAAATGCCGAGTCAAAGTCATCTTTGGCATTTAGTAAAGTTGCCCTGGTGGTCCATTGGTGTCCTCGCTAAGCCACGAGGCGCGCAAGATCAATCACATACATGCAGGGTACTCCATGGCTATCAAAGAGACAAAAATAGTAGCTTGGAGAGCAAGAATAATTACTTGAAAATAGCACAAAACTAGCCTAACCCAAAAGAGTTTTCAGGACTATAAAAAGGCAATAATCCGGACTCATATATAATTTTAAGGGATTGGTTATTCTTAGTATTTAATATTCTAAGCTACAACGTCTTTATTAACAAAAAAATCTTGCAAGAGATTGCTAAAGGGATCATAGCTTGAGAAGAACCCGCCTTCTTTAGTTTTGCAGTTCAAATAAGATGAAATATTTTAAATAGTAGTGAGATTTTTGAATTAAAATAAGATGAAATAATTTATAAAAAAAAATGTATTTGATAGTAAAATAAGATGAAATATTTTGTAAAAAATAATGTATTTAGATAGTGAGATGAGTTAAGATGATTTTAATTTTTTAAAAAATTGATAAAGTGGACGGTCCCACCAATGATTGAAAAGTATGTTTAATTATTGGGTGGAAAAATTTATGAATATATTAAAAATAAGTAATATCTATTATTAATTTAAAAACTCATAAATATTTTAACTTTTCCAAAGTATATTTTTTGTAGTTGGCCGTAATTATTTCAATATTTTCAAATATGAACGCATTTATTTATTAAACGAAATTATTCTAATTATGACATATTTATTATACTATATTTTATAAAATTCAAAATATCTTTTTCTAATTATATATTACAATAAAATAAAAAGTTCTAATAGATAATTATATATATTAAAAATGTGGTAGTCAGCGGTATAGTAACAGTACTGTAGAGGCAGATAAAACTTTGTATCGGATCATCAATTGTAGTAGTACTGTATCGTTACTATAGCGATGGTTGAAAAATTAGAGATGAGATAGAATTTTGTATTCTACCGTTTGGATAGACACATGAAAGATGAAGTACAATTTAGATGAGATAGTTTGTATCTTATCTGGGCATCCAAACCAGCCTAATGTGTCAAAAATGTTAAAAGATTCACTTCATGTAATCCCTTACTCTAAAGTCTTAAAAGTTTGAACAATAACTTAAGATAATCTCATTCTTTGACATCTCATCTCATCTCATCATTACAATTTTTTTAAAATTCTTATATAAAATAAAATAAACCATTCAACTTTTTTAAATTTCAAAACAAAAATAATATTAAAAAAATATATTTTAATAATATTTTATTCAACTTTTAATTTTTATTTTAATTCATGTTATCTTATCTGCAAAAACAAACGAGGTCTAAATGGAATTATTTGAAAGCCACGAATGAAATTTACTTAATTAACAAGGGAATTATTGGATTTAGCAGAAAAGGGTGGGCAAGCTGATAACAAGGAGGATGGAGATCAAATGCTTGGTCTATAAAGAATTCGTATAAAAGATGTAGTATAATCTGATAGAACTTGATATAATTCAAACAACAAAACTGAATGTTTTTTAATTCTAACTCTTTTCTGGCCCTTAACGCATATAGTTGAACTAACCCTTGATATTTTTTTCAATTGTTTTACCTCCAAATGAAGATCCCTAACAATTAATATATATGATTTACTTTATATGTTTATATTTTTTATGTTTGATCTAGTACCTGCATCAAAACTGATTATAGATTTTTTGGGTAATTAATCTTAGACACATATAATTAATTAATATCAAGTTTGATAGAATCTTTTCAATTATTTCTTTTTTGAGTTTTAAATTTTCTTAATTTGACATGTCGATATAATCAAAAAAATATTCTCCACGAAAACTTACAAATAAAATATTTTATAATTATAAAACTGAAATAATTTGACGTAAAAAATTACCACAGATCACTGCATTCTCTTTTATGACCACTGAATTCAAACGTATATAAGACTTTAATCTAGTTTGTTTTTGTTGTTTTCGCTGATAAGATGAGATGAGATAAAATAAAATGAATTGAAATTAAATTTAAAAAGTTGAATACAATATTATTAGAATATATTTTTTAATATTATTTTTATTTTAAATTTTGAAAAAGTTGAATTATTTATTTTATTTTATGTGAAATTTAAAAAAGTTGTAATGGATGAGATGAAATGAGATGAGTTGAGTTGAGTTGAGATAATTTTTAAATTGTTTAGGAGCTTATAAATTATCTCATCTCAAAACTTCTTATAATTTCCTTATCAAATATCACTGAAACATAAACTATTCAATTTTTTCATTTAATCATTACAAATTTATCAAACTTCTAAACAAAAAAAAAAACATAAATTAGTTTGCCTGTGTTAGATCCCTCCATTTATTTCTTTTTTTTCCTTTCATCTTTATAAATTTTAACAGATTTTTACCTCTACTCTAAACCTGAGTACTTATGTTTCGGACTACAAATTTCTCCTAAAATTTGTTTGATTTTTATTTTACTCTTTTTGTTGTTGGTGGTTGTATAGTTCTTCTTCTCCATTTATTTCTTTCGCAAAGAATTTAACGGGTCTTCAAAGATTATGCGAAGAGTTGTAGACAGTTGACTATAGATTTGAGAAATTTTTGCTTTGAATCTGTTGTACTATATATTTGAAATTTTTTTTCAGATCTATTTTTTGTTTTGTTTATATTCTGAATGTGGCGGATGTAGACAATAGACATTTCATTTTAGATCCGTTTACTTTAGCTTCATATGCGGCCTTTTTTGGTTGCTTATCTTTATAAACTCCGACATATGTGGACATTTTATTGCATATTTGAGAAATTTTGATTCACATGTGTTAGGGTATCAAGTTTGATTCTTTTCTATTTTTCTTTTGTTGTGCAGATCAGAATTTAAATTGGATGAGTTAACCGAAGATGTAATAGAGTTGAAAAACAATAAGGACAAGGAGGACGCTCAACTTCCTTCTTCAAGTGTTAAATTTTTTTAGATCTATGATTTTATTATATTTGGGATTGTAACATTAATATATTTACAATGTATGTTTTGTTTATTATATTTGGGATGTAATTTTAATATATTATTACAATGTGTGAGGATCATACTTTTTTGGATTGTAATTTTAGACTTGTAGTTAATTTTTTATTTTTTATAGATATTATTTATATTTATATAAAATCAATCAGGTCAAACGGGTTGGGTCGTACCGTGTCTGTTCAACCCATTAACATAAATGGATTGAAACGGGTCGGGTCAGGTCGGGTCGGGTCGTTATCTTACCGTGTCGTGTTCGTGTTGACCCATTAAGTATAATGTGCATACTATGACACGACACGAATACGACCTATTAACACGATTTGACACCCATAGTTCTACCAAATTGCATGACTTTACATTACAGAAACTGGGACCCAAAAATGGTCTCGTCGGCCATTCCCATCCTGTTGTATCGATCGGATGGTGGAGTTTGAGGTACCAATTTAAAGCTCTTTAAAGTGATCCAACAATATTCTCACCACCTCTAATCACATCGTTAATGTGTGGTTACTCTTTTTACTCTGTTTATTTTATTTTATGTAAAATTTGAAAATGTTGTAATGATTAGATGAGATGAAATTAAATAAGTTGAGTTGAGTTGAGATCATTTTTAAGTTGTTTACGAGCTTAGAAATTATCTCATATCAAAACTTCTTATAATTTCCTAATCAAATATCACTAAAACATAAAATATTCAATTTTTTCATTTAATTATTACAAATTTATTAAACTTCCAAAAAAAAAAACATAATACAACATTTTCAAATTTCAAACAAAAATAATATTCAAATAATTTTTTAACTTTATAACATTTCTATTCAACTTTTTCTCTCTCATATATCAAAACCCAATAAAATATTTTAACTCAAACTATTTCATTACTATTCACAAATTATTTTACTATTATTTACAAAAATTTCAATACATCCACGTTATCCAAGAATACCATTAGAAATTATCTGCCAATTAAGCCATTATAATTTATTGATGTGACCAGACAGAGAGAATCCTCATCAGCACTAGGTCAGAAAGATGCATTTGATCCTTAGTACGTGCTTCTCCGTCTATGGACTTCTCAGGAGAGGTTTGGATTCAAAACCCACTTCAATCCATCTCAATTCATCTCAATTCATTATTATAATTTTTTCAAATTTTTACACAAAATATAATAAACAATTCAACTTTTTTAAATCCCAAAACAATTTTCTCAAATTCTCACACAAAATATAATAAATAATTTAACTTTTATTCTACTATTCACAAATCATCTTAATCTATCTCAACTCATCTCTGAATCCAAACCTCTCATTAATCTTAATTAAGGAAGGATTACATAAAATAAAATAAAATAAAATTTAACTCATTTTATTTAATTATTATAATTTTTTAAATTTTTATATAAAATATAATAAAATTTGAATTTTTTTAAATTTAAAAATAATAATAATATTTAAAAATAATATTTTATTTAACTTTAACCTCAATTTCTTTAATTTCAATTCACAGAAAAAATCTGCTCTTAATGCGTTGTACCAAACTGCATGACCTTACATTACAGAAACTGGGACCCAAAAATGGTCTCGTCGGCCATTCCCATCCTGTGGTATCGACCGGATGGTGGAATTTGAGGTACCAATTTAAAGCTCTTTAAAGTGATCCAACAATATTCTCACCACCTCTAATCACATCGTTAATGTGTGGTTACTCTGTTAGATTCCAATCTCACATCAAGAATATTAATTATATATCAACCACAGAGTGGTGGGTTATAAACGTACCAAATCATCATGCATGGGTTCTAAGTTCCGTATAGCTAACTACTTACTAGCTATGTCTATTTGGCTTCACATACATGCAAGTAATATTTTTAGAGAAATTTCAAGTTAACTAGTCCTTAATTATAACATAAATATTGGGAACAAAATTATCTTAATTAATATCTAGGATACACATGTCATTAGCAAGGAGTTTTCTACAAATACAGTACTTTAGATAATTCAAAAGAAAATTCTTCCAGTCTAATGACCTCTTAAAATTATAATTTTCATCCAAGTGTTCGAATTTAGAATATGGGTAAGCATA
Organism: Juglans regia; assembly: GCF_001411555.2. Lineage (NCBI taxonomy): Eukaryota > Viridiplantae > Streptophyta > Magnoliopsida > Fagales > Juglandaceae > Juglans > Juglans regia. The sequence goes on from NC_049916.1 coordinate 7,351,357, forward strand.
CTACCAAAACCAAAACTTTTACGGATTGTTTAATATGGATCATCAAATATGGTACTATTAGATTCACCTAGTTAAACCAGTCATTTTAAAATAAAAAACAGTGCATGAGAGATGATGATGCTCATTTGTTTTCACAGATCAGATGAGATGAGTTGAGATTAAAATTAAAAATTTGAATAAAATATTGTTAGAAAATATTTTTTAATTTTATTTTTGTTTTAGAATTTAAAAAAGTTGAATTGTTTATTTTATTTAGTATTATAAGTTAGAAAAGTTGTAATGATTAGATGAGATGAGATATTTTCTGAAAACAAACGAAGCAGCTAGGGATAGTCTCACATTATATTAGCTACTTAATATGCGAAACTAGGCTTTATAAATGATTCTGAGAAGTTTCAAATTGACTAGTTTTGGTGGAGTTATAGTGCAAATATTTCTGGCTAGGAATTTTCTTAGATCATGACATGCAGTAGCATTAGAGCCATGCACCCAATAAGACGAGTCATGTGATATTGAAGTACTGGATGCATAGGTGAAGCTGATCAAAGCTTCAAATTGATTTTTGAGTGACAGTGCATCATGTATGGCTTGAAGTTTCATTCGGTTTCAAACCGGGATAAGACTAATGATATGGATATTCTAAGAATCTTCAGCACTCTTTTTGAAATAACGTTATAGTGGCAGAGTGCGTAAGTACTGCACAATCATTTTAAAAAAGAGTAATGTCCACTTTTAAAACTTGTGTAGCAGCACGTACTACAAAAAAAACTGCTTATAATTTATGACCAGTTATTTCTAATAAAATTATTATTTTCAGTTAAAATGAGTCTATTTTCGTCACAAATAATCGTTTTCATCGTAAAAAAATAATTACAAATATTCATTTTTCTTACAGACGTACGTTTATAATTGAGTATGGACCAAATTGTGTCTTCCAACTTGTTCTAATTTAGATTTGTTTTTCTTTTATTGCTGGATGAATTATGATGTCTTTTGTATATAAAAATTAATAATTTTTTTATTTTTTAAATAAAAAATTATATTCTCAAGTCAGTCATGTATAAAACAGTATTTACATAATATAATTTGATTTAGAATATAAATTTTAAAATTTAAATCTTACAAATCAAATATTATAATTTAAATGATACAAATACCGGTTTGAGAAGAAAATAACATTTTTTTTAAAATTATTATCTTTTATCATCACATTATGTTAGGTAATATAAAAAACTCCAATAAAATCAGAAGGCTTTTTATATCCAAGAAAGTTTTCTTTACTAACATCCAAAAGTGTATAAACTCTCAAGTACTAAAAGGTATTATCAAAATATCCTAATAGTCAAAAAAAGACTTCTCCCTTTACAAACTATATATAATACTTAAAGAAATTAAAATATAATTATTAAAAAAATAGGAATAGCATGTTCTAATAATATTTTTTAATTATTTATTATATTCAGAAAATGCCTCTAAAAATTAATTCCAAGCAAACATATTTATGGACATCAAAACTTCTGCAACATCTTATTAAAAAATTTTCTCAAACATCTTTTGAATAAAATTGAATTGAGATGAGATGAGATGAGTTGAGATGAAAGTTAAAAATTGAATAAAATATTGTTAGAATATATTTTTTAATATTATTTTTATTTTGAGATTTAAAAAATTAAATTATTTATTTTATTTTATATAAAAATTTTAAAAAATTATAATAATAAAATAAGATGAGATAAAATGAATTTAAAAATTTTATAAAAAAAAAATAAGATTTTTTAATTTCTATTAAAAACTCGTGTTCCGTAGTTTCAAACTTTCAAGTAGAATCAACTCAGTTTCACCTAATTTATGAGAGATAGAGGGAGACACTTGGTGAAGCTGGCAGTCGCCAACGGCTAAGAGCGTTGAAAGGCATCTTTTTTAGGAAGGGGCACCCGATGACAGGCTTTTTTGACCTGGGGATTTCGAGAAAGGGTTGTCTTTGAATAAACCATTTTTAACTTATTTTTGTCAAGAAAAATACTGTTTATTGAATTTTAATAAAATAACGTTAAATACAATTCTTGGACATGTCATCTTCGAGTTCTTTTATGTACAGTGAGTTTTGTATATTTTTTATACATTCTATTAATATGATTGGTTAAAATAATTATTTTATATTAAAAAAATGACTAAATCAATCACATTAATGAAGTGCATAAAAAATACACAAAAATAACTACACATAGAGATTATCATGAATTTTTTTTATTTTCACGTGATTGTCACATGTCTATGTTACTTTATTTGTACATACTATAAATACTATACTTCACTTTTGTACTACACATAAATACACGGAATTGATCCTTCAATAAAACAGAGGTTTTATTTCAAGAAACTCCAAACCCTTCAACTACTTCTCTCTGCCAGGCTTTCATCACTTTCTCTGTTAGAGTTTGATCTTTTCATGGTATTAGATGTTGTTTCCTTCCATGGCGCTGTCTCACAAATATGTTTCAGAGAATGCTACCTCTCCCTTCTTTCTTCATCTTAGTGATAGTCTTAGTGTCCTTTTGGTCACTCAACCCCTCATCGGCAATAACTATTATACCTGATCTCGTTCGATGGTGATGGCTCTTTCGGAGAAAAATAAACTTGGTTTCATCGATGGATCTATCTCTATGCCTTCGGATTCAACAAATCATCTTCTTTTGCTATGGCTCTGATGCAATAATATGGTGATATCTTGGATCTTAAACTCTGTTTCTTCTAAAAAATTTTCTAGTATTTTGTACATTACTATTATTTATGAGATCTGTGGTCAAATCTTAAGGAAAGTTTTTCTAAGAAAAATAGTTCTCACATTTTTCAATTGAATAAATCGATTTCTGCTCTTTCTCAAGGTCAACTTTCTATAAGTAATTATTTTACTCGCCTTAAGGGCCTTTGGGATGAACTAACTAATTACAAGCTTGTTCTTGTGGAGCCGTACATACGTTGAACTCATATGTTCAACAAGAGAGGGTTTTACAGTTTCAGATGGGCTTGAATGAGTCTTTTGCACCTGCTCGTGCACAAATCTTGCTTATGGAGCCTTTGTCTCATCTTAATAAAGTGTTTTATCTTGTTTTACAAGAGGAACAACAAAGACAAATTTCCTTTGTTTCTTTGCCTTCTGTTTATTTGCATATATTTGTTTCTCAAACTGATGGAACCGGATTTGTTAAGTTATTTTCTAAGAATGATAGACTAGTGTGTAAATATTGTGGAATCACTGGTCACATGATTGAAAAATGTTACAAATTGCATGGTTTTCTCTCAAACTACAAACTTAAGCAAAAGCAACAATCCGTGGCCAATCATCATATCCTTAATGATAGCAATTACGCTGCTGCTTCTCCTTTCTCTTTAACTAAGGTTTAGTATCGGCAACTTTTGTCCATGCTTCATCCTCCAAACAATGTTGATGAGGCTCCTCCTGATGTAAATGCAGTTGTTTCAAATTCCTCCTTTTCTAGTATTATTTTTCCTCATAATAATACTCACTCTGTATTTTCTACTATTCAGTCTACTGCTTTTGATTCAAATCTTTGGATCTTAGATACAGAGGCCACTAATCATATGGTTCCTTCTATTGATTATTTTTCTTCCATTATCAATTATGTTAATGCTTCTGTTAAACTTCTTAATAGTCAATCTGTGTCTGTTATATATATTGGTTCTGTTCACATTTTTTAACACCTTTCTTTACATGGTGTTCTATGTGTTCCTTCTTTCCAATTCAAATTGATTTTAATCAGCAAGTTAACTCATTCACTAACTTGTTGCTTCTTGTTTTCTTTTGTCATTGTTTAATTTAGAACCTGATTCGTTGGAGGCTGATTGGAATGGGTAGATAGCAATGAGGTCTTTTATATACTGCAACAATCAAACTCTTCTGTTTCTAACCTAATTTTTTTTTTTAGTACATACACTGCTTGCTTACCTGATAATTTGCCTTTACATACATGTTCAGTTTCATCCAAATGCTCTAAATATGAGTTTTGGCATAATAGACTTGGTAATTCTTCTAATTCTATGATGATGTTTGTGAATAAATTTGTTCCACAATTAACTGTTTCATGCAATCCTTGTATGGTTTGTCCATTAGCTAAGCAAATAAAATTACATTTTCCTAATAATATTCATCTATCTGCTGCTCCTTTTGATCTTGTACATTGTGATGTTTGGGGCCAATATTCTATTCCTACTATTGAAGGTTACAAATATTTTTTAACTGTTGTTGATTCAACTCTTGCTACATGATTTTATCTTCTTGAGCATAAATATGAGGTTTCACATATATTTCAGATTTTTTATAAGATGGTTAAAACACAATTTCATCTTAAAATCAAAACACTTTGCACTAATCATAACACAAAATTTTTTTTCTCTCATTTTTTTCATTCTAAAGGTATCATACATCAACACAATTGTGTTGAGACTCCATTACAAAATTTGGTTCTTGAGAGAAAACATCAGCACATACTTAATATAGTCAGAGCAATGACGATTCAGTCTCATTTACCTATTAATTTTTGGGGTAATGATGTTCTAACAGCTGCCTATCTTATTAATAGATTGCCTACCCCTCTTTTAAATAAAAAATCTCCTTTTGAGTTTTTGTTTAAAACTTCTCATTCTTATGATCATTTAAGGACCTTTGGTTGCCTCTGTTTTGCATCAACTTTGCAAAGATCTCCCACTAAGTTTGATCCTAAGACTCGTACTTGTATTTTTTTTTTATATCTTTTTGGCATAAAAGGATACAAACTTCTTGATATTAAAACCAATCAATGTTTATATCCAAAAATGTTATTTTTCATGAATATATTTTTCCTTTTAATTTTGAAACTTTTCATGTTTCTTCTTTAACTCCCTTTTCTTTTTTTCCTTGTGAATCTTCAACTTTAGATTCATTCACTGTACCTTCAACAACATCCTAAAATGATTCCCCTACTACTTCTTCCTCTTCCATTTCCCCTGTTCAGTCACATTCATCTTCAATTCAATCTGCTCTTTCACCAATATATGTCTTCACATCCTAATTATGATATTTTCAACTTTCTTTCTTATGCTCATCTTTCTCATTCACATAAGTCTTTTGTCATGTCCATTTCTGCCTATACCGAACTTGAGTTCTATCGCTGAGCTATCAAGCACTCTTATTGGAGAGATGTTATGTCAGCTGAGACTGCAATGTTGGAAAACAATAACACATGGATTGTTACCTCTTTACCTCCTGATAAGAAGCACATAGGCTGCAAATGGGTCTATAAAATTAAGTATTGTGTTGATGGCTCTATTGAACGTTACAATGTGAGATTGGTTCCCAAGGGTTATACCCAAACAGATTGTTTGGATTATTCTAAAACCTTCTCTTCTATTGCTAAAATGGCTACTGTTCGAACTCTTTTGACTATTGTAGTCGTGAAAGGTTGGTATCTTCACATTACTTGATGTCAATAATGCTTTCTTACATGATGATTTATCTGAGGAAGTCTACGTGATTTTATCTCCTGGTTTTCATATCAAAGGGGGGTCCAAAGTTTGCAAGTTGAATAAATTACTTTATGGTGTGAAACAGGCCTCACGACAATAGTTTTCAAAATTTTTAGCTTCTATTATTAATATAGGTTTTCAACAATCCAAAGTTGATTACTTTCCTTTTATGAAGACTACGAGTTCATCTTTTCTTACCCTTCTTGTTCATGTTGATGATATTTTCATAGTTAGTAATGACTTAAAGTTTGTTGCACTCTTGAAGTCTTTACTTGATGACAAGTTTCAAGTTTAAGGACCTTGGCAAGTCCAAATATTTTCTTGGTTTGGAAGTGACTCGGTCTCCTACTCGTATGTCTTTCTGTTAAAGAAAATACTCTTTAAAAATTCTTCAAGATGCTGGGTTTCTTACCTCTAAACCTGTTTCCTTTCCTATGGAGCAAAATATCAAGTTGAGTAAGGAGGCAGGAGATTTATTGCCCAATCCTACTATCTACCGTAGACTTGTAGGTAGACTCTTTACCTTACATTGACATGGCCAGACTTGTCATATTCTATCCATAGGCTTAGTCAATATATGGCTCAGCCAAGACAACCCAATTTACAAGCAGCCTACAGAATTTTACAATACGTAAAGGGCACTCCTGGTCATGGCATCTTCTTTCTAGCTGCCACTTCTTTGTCCAGTAAGGTTTTTGCTGATTCTGATTGGCTTCTCGCCCTGACAACTGTCGATCTGCCAGTAGTTATTGTGTTTTTCTTGAGGATTCTTTGGTTTTTTAGAAGACAAAGAAACAATCCATTGTTTCCAAAGCCTCAGTAGAAGCTGAGTACAGATCCATGGCTTCTACTACTTGTGAAATTATCTGGTTTCTCACTCTTTTGTTTGATTTTGGTGTTTTTCATACTAATAATAGTGCTTAACTTTTTTGTGATAGTCAAGCTGCCTTACACATTACTGCCAATCCAGTTTTCTATGAAAAAATAAAACACATCGAATTGGATTGTCATTTCAATCGAGACAAAATTCAAGTTGGAATTATTAAGACTTTTCATTTGGCCTTCCCATCATCAATTTTCTGATGTGCTAACTAAACCTCTTGGCCATCAACAATTTCATAATTTAATAATCAAGATGAGAGTACATTCTATTTACTCTCTATCTTTAAGGGAGTATCATGAATTATTTTATGTTCTCGTGATTGTCACATATCTATATTATTTTATTTTTACATACTATAAATACATACTATGAATTATTTTATGTTTTCGTTTTCCCATTCCAATAATATTCCCGCAATCTTTAAATTTATTATTTTTAAAAGTAAAGATTGATCAAATAGGAGAATAAAGCCAAAAAAAATTTAATGGTGGATCGAGTATAGCTGATATAAATATGACGATACGAAGCCAAACATATTTATTAATTAGTATTTATAAAGGAAATGATAATTAGAATAGACCTTTTTATGACATGAATAAATTTATTTATTTTGTTCTTTTTTTCAAAATTTGATAATTTCTTTAAACAAAAATGACGTTTTATGATGTTGGTAAAAAAATGATGGGAAGAGGAAAATATTTTCTTAGGGTAACACTACAGCTATAGAGGATTCTTACCGATAAGACAATTTCAACTTTTATTTTTTATAAGTATTTTTTTTATTCTTAAATATTTTTAAAAAATTGAAAAAAATATTATTTTAATTATTAAATTAAAAATTTCAAAAAAATTAAACGGAAAAAAATGTCTCGACCACCGATCGGTGGCCCAAGTATATCCCTTTTTGTTAATGGCCATGAAACAGGATGTTAAGCAGCTTAAAAATTGATGGACAAAAATAGGGGAAAACCACAAATAAATTAATGAAAAGAGAAGCAAATTAGAGATTAAAAGCGTGGACGGGAACAGCTGAGCCAAACAAAGGAAAGGAAAGGAAAGGAAAGGAAGTAATTTGGAAATAAAAAGAAGTTTGGGGCAAATTGGCAATTGGGTGAGGTGCTCAAACAGAGTCGGCGCTACTTTTCACCCCGCGTCCCAAAAAATCAACGAATCCGACATAAAGAAGGTTTCTTTTATACAACCCTAACCTTAGACGCCACCCTCAATCCTAACGGACAAGGATTTGGATCCCAGAGAGGGTAACTCTATAAATTCTCTACCTCTTCCGGCTTTCAAAAACCATCGTCTCTAAGAATTCAAATCCTCCGGGTGGTTGTTGTGAATGGTGGAAATCTTAAGCAGTCGCAGTTTCATGCGCTCCCTTTTCCACTCAGGGGCGAGCGCTGCTTTCGCTTTCGCTTTCGGATCTTGCATGAAAGGCTGGTACTACCGCTGCCTCGGCCTCGACCCCTGAATCTCTCTCCCGACACCGATAATCCGATTTCTTGACATTCTTCTCCATCCCTCTCTCTCTCTCTCGCTCTCGCTCTCGCTCTCTCCTCTTTTATGTGTTTTTTCCACTTGTTTTTTAACCCCACCTCCGTAGCCATTCCGCATCCATTCCAAACTCTGGGATTTATCGCCCTCGATACCTGAAAATCTATATCTGGGGTCCAACTGTTCGTTTTTGGATTTTGTTGTTCTGATATTTTTGGAGTTCGCGAAGATGGTGTTGTACAAGCCGAAGAAAAATCAGAACGCCAAGGGCAACAGGCTCTTGGTGAGTATTACGGTCTTGGGCAGCGCCGGTCCGATCCGATTTGTGGTCAGTGAGCACGAGCTTGTCGCCACTGTGACCGACACCGCCCTCAAATCCTATGCGCGTGAGGGTCGGCTTCCGGTTCTTGGGTCGAATCTCGATGATTTCTTTCTCTACTGCCCCAATGCTGGACCTGATGGTAAGGGAATTCGAAACCCATCTCAGTTTTCGATCAAATTGAGTCAAATTCCATCCTTTTTCCTGTATGTCTAATTGTTTTGTTGTCTGTTTGCCATCATGAATTCAAAGCCCATCTCCAATTTTCATGAATTCTGTTCTAAATGAATAGTTTGGTGACCAAATTTGTTCTTTTCATTATACCGAAACCCAAACTTTAGACTTTTATCTGCGTCTATTACATAGAAATCTATTCGAATTTCATCTAATTTTCGTTTGGGTATGTGAATGTGGTTGCAGCTTTGAGTCCTTGGGACACAATTGGATCACAAGGAGCTCGGAACTTCATGCTATGCAAGAAGCCCCAGCCGGTGAAAGTTGCAGATGATGGAAGATCGATACCTGCAATGTCTCGAAGGGGGAATGGGAGTTGGAGGTCACGGATCAACAAGGCTCTCAATCTTAGGATTTCTTCCCATTAATCATTCTCTCAATTGATGGATGATTTTACCATTGGTTTTGTTAGTTTGTTTCTGGTAATTGGAGTTATGGCAAGGAAAATGAATTGTTTCTGCTTTCATGCTCGATGATCAGAGACTGCCGGTCCTTATTTTTTTTTTTTTTCTTCTGTTTTGTTTTTTGTTTTTTTCAGTTTCAATCTTATCGTTTGTGTGGGAGAACCTTGCAATAGTTTCAGGAATAAATGTCCTCTTTTGAGTTCTAATTTTTTCCGAAACCGATTGTTTATTTTGTTCTTTCGTTTTTGTTACTCCTGTATGGTTTTAGGAAAAAGTCTTCTTTTAAACTATTTCGTGTATCAAACGGCTCATCAATGTTAAATATAAGATATTGGTTTAACGAAACAATGTGAATTGAAGACGAAAATAATTTTTATAAGTTAAAGGATCTTATTATTCTCTCAAAAACTTTTTATTTTTTATTTTTTTGTAATAAAAAAAATTGAATGTTGGTATGCTATTTGGTAAGTCAAATCACTAGTACTTAGCAAGCTCCTCTTTTAAATATCTTAGTGTATGTACATACATCTAAAATAGTTGTTGAGGATGTAATTTATATTTGTTTAATCAAGGGGTTGGCCAAGTGGTGGACGTCTTGATTTTGGAATAACACTCATTTTAAAATCTAAAATTGAATATTTTATGGGTGTAAATAATTCTTTGAAACCACATCCTTAATGAAAAGTTAGCGATTTAATCAGTTTCGTATAAGAAAATTTTCGAATATGCGGTGCACAAATAATAATTTACTTTATAGGGACGGTCCGAATGGCCATTCCTTAGAGAAGTTCCCAACAAATATATATATATATATATGTTTGTTGCAAAATTTCATGGAAACTAGTAAGGGACTCGAATCACGGATGCTACCTTCCTTTCTTTTGCTCTCTCCCTTTCTTTTTGTTTCTCTTTCTTTTCTTAACATTCTACCTTTTTTCTTTTCTTTCAATAGTCGTGGCTTGAATAATCAAATTGAAATTAGAAGAAGTTTGGTGAAGCCGACAAATGCCAAATGGGTGGGTGAGAAGTCTGTTTAAATGGTTGTCTTGTCTCATGCCTGTGTTTAGATGGAAGACTGAAAATGAGAAAAATTAAATTAAATTAAATTTTTGCATTAAACAAAAAACAAAAAAAGAGAGGATTTTAGACGAATAAAGGATAGAAAATTAGCTGATGCGGTAAGTAATTAAACATATTCTTGAAGGGGTTTAAAGTTAATTTGATTTCATGATATTGTACTTAATTCAAATAAATGGTATTAGTATCTATTAATTACGGTTTTTTATTATGATTATAGTTAAATGGGTATTTTTATTTTTTAGTATTTTAATTTACATGGTGGATTTATTATATAAGAAATACTTTAATCACAATGAGATTTCATAAAAATAAACTTGCAAACAATATTTCTTTTGTACGTATAAATTTACGAGCGTTATTATTGATAAAATTCCATTCAAATAATTTATGCATGTGCTGGAGGGTTTTATAATTTATTATTACCATGATTTGTAATTAAATGGAAATTCCAATTATTCGGGTTTTATGAAAATTGAAACTAAATGGATATTGTTAGTATGTTCTTAAATGATGAGTTTTATTTTGTGACATATTGACAAGCAAATTAGGTATTTTATGATATATGCATAAAAATCAAGCATTTTAATTACATGCTAGGAACCCATAAATTGTGTGCTTGTCTATCTATCTATATATATATATATATATATATATATATATAGATATGATATAAATACCAAAACTTTTAATGGCTAAAGTTTATTTTCCAAATATGGTACAATTCTATTCATTTCATTTAAATTCTTTTTGAACATTTTTATGAATTGAATATTTTCTTGATCTAATTCCTATTGGATTTGTTTGAGTTGATCTTTGGAAATTTCTTCTAACCTTATCAAATTTGTTATTTAAAGAACCTAAAGAGGAAGAATTAAAAAAAAAAAAAAAACTAGAAAAAAAATCAAATTATTAATCAACATAATAAAATAACTAAATCTTATGATAGGTAAACGTATGGTATGATCGATTGACAAGGAAGTAATGAAATAAAAGAAAATGATATTTTAAGTTAATGATGATGGAAGTCTTTGAGAAATATGACGTGTCATATGCAGGTTAGGTTAGGGGAATAATCTGAACAAATATACTTGATAGATAACTCTAATTCAATTTCTTTATTAATAGATAACTTGTTCATGAAAATGAAATATGATCGATTGTTGAACAATTCGAGCTATTAGTTTAGCTGAGGATTAGATTTTACAAAGCCTAAGGTGCATTATTTAGCCCCAACTCTTATATCAGCCAAGCTTGAGCAAGAAGTGTACTCTTGATTAAGTGTACCACCCAAGAATGTCTGGTCAACCAAATATGGCTTCCATGACATGTTTTGCTCATGAGTAATGTTAGAAATACAATCATGAGTTGTGGTTTTGTATTTTTTTTTTAAAAAAGAGTGGAGTATACTATTAAAAAATTAATTTTTTCATATGAATTTCATATTTATTCTTTTTTTTTTCAAAAGATGTGCGAGGCGCTTGCACTCTATAATAGTAAATATAATTTCTTTTTGCTTATATTTTTTTCATTAGCATTGAGTATATAAGAACAAAGTGCATTTAAGTAATTCAAGAGAAACTTCTCTCAATCTAATAACGCTAAAAGCGTGAAGGCCAAGTTTTGAACTCAAAACGTCCGATTTATACGGCTAGCCCTAGTAGTACCCCACCCTTTAAAGTTATGATCTGTTAATTTAAATGTCTTAGAGATGGGCTATGGGTAAGCTTCATGTTACTTTTGTTAAGATATAAAATAAATAATAAAATTTATCTCTCCCTATCAATTTAAACTTTTGGGATAAGTGATAATTTTACATAGTTTCAGAGCAGACGTCTTGTGTAACACCCAAGCTCAATCTTGGCCTAGGTCCATATAGAAGCCAGCCCAACGACGTCATTCGGTAAGATATTCTCCTCCTTTTCCCTTCTCCCTATTTTTCCTCTCTCCATTTCATCCCCATTCACGTCACTCCACTTCAGTTTTTCTCTCCACAACTGCATCTGCCTTTGCCGTGCCCCACTCCCTCACAAACTCTCTCTCTCTCTCTCTCTCTCTCTCTCTCTCCGTAAGTTTCCACCGCCTCGCAATATAGACATGTTGAAGTCCCACAAACGACAAGTTTTTTTTTTCTCTCACGACGTCGCACCTCCCAGCCCTCGCGCGGTCAGGCCATGGAGGACTCCTATTGTGGTCATGCTTGACACCACCTCGTGCTGCTGAGACCTCCCTCAAACGAAGCCGAAACTTGAAGACAACCACAACAAACACTGCACTGCAGCTAGTAACCACTGCATGTAGCATCCCCTCTTTAGGGTAAAACCCGACTACCACCATCCCTACGACACCACGTGCTGCCAACCACTGCAGCCCTCCAATCCAAACCAGCAAGTCTCCACGACCACCTTTTGTTGGAAGTAAAAGCCGTAGAAACTACCTCCCACAGCCCACTGGAAACCAGCAACCCTATGGCCCCTTATGGTTAAACCGCCACAGTTTAGCCAATGCACCTCTTAACGCCGCCACCGTAGCACAACCTTGAACCCATAAGTGGAGCCATCACAAACCACCATCACCAAGGCCCTGTTTCAGCGAATCGAGAATAGAGCGAACACACGCACGTTGCACCGTCGTGGAGATAGTTTCCAGCCACTGTCCAACACCGTCTCTGCACTACCCAACCCCAGGGTGCCTCTCAGAGTCTCCCACTATCAACTCCGACCGATAGCACCCAACCCTACCGTGGGGTCGTGCTCGACCCGACCTCACGGTTGCACTACCTATAGCTAGCCCATGTTTTCCCTTGCAAAAAATAGAGCAGTTTCCCCATCGAGTGCCTAAGTCGCCATGCTCTCCTCTCTCTCTCTGTATGTGAAGTTTGTTCTGGGTGAAGAAATGTTGGTGGAAGAAATGGGAAGCAGATGTATGAAGATCAAAGTGTGTAAGCAACGGAATTAACTACCAAGATCAAACGGGGCGTTTAGGGAATTAATGAAACGATGCGTTTGAATTCATGTAAAGAATAAGGCTTTAGTTAAACAGTGCATTTTTGTTAATTAGCCGACGTCGTTTTATCTTTCTTGTTATAACAGAAGTTAGAGTAGTTAGATTCTGTTAGTTCGTTAGATCCTGAAATTGTTCTATAAAAGGAAGGTTTGGGTGTAGGCAGAAGGTATCGAAGAACTAGTTGAGTCTGAATTGTAAGGAGCTTGGAGATTGCTCGAAAATCTCTTCCAGCAATTAAGGTAGATTCTTGGTTCTTTCCTCTTACTTCTTGATCTACTTTATTAGCATTTTATGTTCTGCACTTTCTTGGGTTCAAAGGAAGAAGACACTTAACAATTGGTATTAGATTGGAGATTCATGGCTGAAAGCACGCGCGCGACTGCTTTGAAGGCTCAACAGGAAGCTGTTTTGAAGCAATTAGAGGACCACAACCATGCTATTAATAACATTCATGGAAGGCTCGATCAATTGTCTGATATGTTGAAGTCGTTGGTTGAGTTTCAGCAAGTAAACTCTCACAGGGAGGAGAATCATGAAGAAAGTTCGTTTGGTAGACGTTTGAATCAAGAGGAGAGGTTTCCAAGGGATATTAGACTCAAATTTCCTCATTTTGATGGCTCTAATCCAAGAGCATGGATTTTTAAAGTAACACAATACTTTGAATATCAACAAGTTTCGATGAATCAGAGACTTTTAATGGTTTCATATCATATGGAGGGTGAGGCCCTCGTATGGTACCAAGATGCAGTGGATGGAGGTATTTTTACAACATGGGAATCCCTTGTAAAAGCCTTGCTAGTCAGGTTTGGTACTATAGCCTATGATGATCCTATGGAGTCCTTAACAAGATTGAAACAAGTGTTTTCTGTGGCTATTTACAAAGCACAGTTTGAAGCCTTGTCCAATAGACTGAAAAGTTTGTCAGAAAAGCATAAACTAAGCTGTTTTATGAGTGGTCTTAAAGATGAAGTTAGACTTCCTGTAAAAATGCTTAATCCAATAAATCTTAATGCTGCCTTCGGTCTTGCTAAGATTCAGGAGGAATATGTTTTTGCATCAAGGAGGTCTTGGAGAAATAATACAGCATTGCCTGTTAAGAGTCATGGGGAAACTGTGGATGATAGTTCCAAGTTTTAGAAGAATGGGGTACCAACAAGGAGAGTTTTTTCTTCACAAATGGATGAAAAGAGGAAGAAAGGCCTTTGTTATCATTGTGAAGAAAAATGGAATCCTAGTCACGTGTGCAAGAATCCCAGAGTTTATTTGATCCAAGCTGAGGATGATAGTTCCCAACTTGTTCTTGAAGAATCTGTGATCATAGAGGAGGGGGAGGTCTGTGGTGATGGTGATGGCTCTTTAGAAGTTTCTGTTAATGCCATTTCTGGATGCAGTAATGGAAATGCTATGAAGCTGCATGTTAAGATTGGCCCTTGTTCTGTCGAAATTCTTATTGATTCTGGAAGCACACATAACTTTTTGGATCCTATGATGGTCCAAGAAGCTAGGTTGAATGTCAGAAAAGACTACAGTTTGCAAGTAAAGGTCGCCAATGGTGATAAGATTTTGAGCCAGGGAAGGGGTGAAGAATTAATCAAGATTCAAGGTTCAAAGTTTTCTGTCCCTTTTCATGTATTAACCTTGGGGGGATGTGATATAGTTCTTGGAGTTCAGTGGTTAAAAACTTTAGGCAACGTTACCTGGAACTTTAATGATATGTCAATGAGTTTTGAGTGGAATCGTCAAATGGTTAAGTTGCAAGGGTTGAATTCTACAAGTGTTCATATGTTGTCAGGAACTATGGCAATTAAATCAGATTTTATAAGTCAACAAGCATGGCTGTTACAGTTAATGCCTGTGGAGCAACAGAAGAATGTAGTGTGTTCTGGAGGACCAATGGCCGAGTTGCTTAAGGAATTCAAGGATTTTTTGCTGAACCTGTTGGATTGCCACCAAGAAGAGATTTTGATCACTCAATCAACCTGAAGGATGGGGCTTCTCCTGTTTCAGTTCGACCTTATAGATATCCTCATTACCAGAAATCTGAGATAGAGCAAATTGTACATGATTTGTTGCAAACTGGTGTAGTAAGACCAAGCTAAAGCCCATTTCCTTCACCAGTGTTATTGGTTAAGAAAGCTGATGGAACTTGGCGTATGTGTATTGACTATAGAGCCCTTAATAAAGAAACCATTAAAGATAAATTTCCAATACCTGTCATTGATGAACTGTTTGGAGCTCATGTTTTTTCGAAGTTGGATTTAAGGGCTGGATATCATCAGATTTGTGTAAAGGAGGAGGAGATTCATAAGACAGCATTTAGAACTCATAAAGGCCATTATGAGTTCTTGGTAATATCATTTGGGCTTACAAATGCTCCTGCCACCTTTCAAGGATTAATGAACCACATTTTCAAACCCTTCTTAAGAAGGTTTGTTTTGGTTTTTTTTTTTTTATGAAATTTTGGTGTATAGCAGAAATGTTGATGATCATTTGTTGCATGTAGAAACTGTGTTGGGCATTTTGAGGCAGCACACACTTTATGCAAAGATGTCTAAATGTAAGTTTGGTGTGCATGAAATAAAGTACTTGGGCCACATTATTTTTGGGAAAGGGGTACATACTGATATTGCCAAGACAGCAACCATGGTTCAATGGCCTGTTCCTAAAACCTTGAAGTCTTTAAGAGGGTTTTAGGATTAACAGGTTATTATAGAAAGTTCATACGAAGTTATGGATCCATAGCAGCACTTTTAACAGATTTGTTGAAGAAAAATTCCTTTTGTTGGAATAATAAAGCTGCTACTGCCTTTGAGTTCTTGAAAGCAGCTGTGAGCAATCCTCCTGTGTTGAGGTTACCATATTTCACCAAAGTGTTCACCATTGAGTGTGATGCTTCAGGTGTGGGCCTTGGGGCAGTTTTGATGCAAGATTCTCAGCCCATTGCCTTTTATAGCAAAGCCTTAAAGGGGAAGGCACTACTTTTGTCTACATATGAGAAACAGCTCTTAGCTCTAGTGTCTGTTGTCCAGAGATGGAGACCTTACTTATTGGGCCACTCCTTTAAAATCAAAACTGACCAACAGGCATTGAAGTTTTTGGTGGAGCAGAAGATAGGCACTGAGTCATAGCACAAGTGGGTGTCTAAACTGATTGGTTATGTCTTTTCAGTTGATTACGAGAGAGGCAAAGAGAACTTGGTGGCTGATGCCCTTTCGAGAAGAGATGAGGAAGAACAAGCAGTGTTTGCGATGATTTCTTTTCCAACTCCCTTGTGGATTGAAGAGTTGAAAGGAATTTATTCCTCCTGTTCTAAATTTTCTGCAATTTTGACTAAGTTGCAGCAAGGTGAGGAGGCACCAAAACATTTTTCTATTTAGAAAGGTTTGTTGCTGAGGAAAGGGAAGTTGGTTGTCATTCCTTCTACTTCATTCCAATCCAAGGTTCTGCAGTTCATCCATAACAATCCCCAGGCAAGTCATGTGGGGTATCATAAGACTCTAAAAAGGGCAAGGAGAGATTTTTGGTGGGAAGGCATGAGGAAACATGTAAGAAGATTGGTGAAAGAATCTGAGGTTTGTCAAGTTAGCAAGTATGAAAATGTGTAGTACCCTGGTCTTTTACAACCACTTTCTATACCTCAATCTCCATGGTTGGATATTTCCATGGACTGCATCCAATTCTAATGGGTTCTCTTTGGTTTTTTCTGTGGTGGACAGATTAACTAAATCTGCCCATTTCTTTCCCCTTTCACATCCTTATACAGCTGTTAAGGTTGCTCAAGTTTTCTTTTCTGGGGTGTTCAAATTGCATGGGCTACCAAGATCAATTGTTTCTAACCGTGATGCAGTTTTTACTAGTTCATTTTGGAAACAGTTATTTCAGATGCAAGGGGTTTCCTTGGATTTCAGTTCTTCTTACCGTCCTCAGTCAGATGGTCAAACAGAAGCCTTGAATAAATGCTTGGAAGGGTACTTAAGGTGTTATTGCAGTCAAAAGCCAAAAGAATGGACTTCATGGTTACCATTTGTTGAATGGTGTTACAACACCACTATGCAATCTTCCATCAAAATGTCTCCATTTGGAGCTCTTTATGGGTATGCACCACCTAAATTGATGGCCTACGTATCAGATACTTGTTCTAATGACGTTGTTGATAGGCAGCTGCGGTCAAGGGAAGAATTGTGGAACTTATTGAGAGATAATATGAAGAAGGCACAACATAGGATGAAATTCTATGCTGACAAAAATAGAAATGAAAGATCTTTTGAAGAGGGTGATTGGGTCTTCTTAAGACTCCAACCTTATAGGCAGAAGTCAGTGGCAATGAGGCATAACATGAAGCTAGCTCCAATATTTTATGGGCCTTTCCAGATTGTGAAGAAATTGGGATCTGTTGCTTATAAATTTAACTTGCCTAGCTCATAAAAAATACACCCAGTTTTTCATGTGTCTTGTTTAAAAAAGAAAATTGGCCAGAATATTGTACCCTTACTAACATTACCTCCCACTGATTCGAGTGGTCAATTACAACCAGAGCCTTAGAAAATTTTGGAGAGACGAGTTTCAAAGAGTGATAATCATGTTGTGACAGAAGTGCTTGTAAGTTGGGTGGGGGCTGCAGTGGAGGATTCTTCTTGGGAAAGCTTGTGGAAGTTGAGACAACTCTACCCACACCTTGTGGGAACTGTGCTGTGAAGTGTGTTCTGGTTGAAGGCCTTGTGGTCAAGTCCTTTAAGAGGGGAGAATGTGAAGTGTGTTCTGAGTGAAGAAATGTTGGTGGAAGAAATGGGAAGCAGATGTATGAAGATCAAAGTGTGTAAGCAACGAAATTAACTACCAAGATCAAACGGGGCGTTTAGGGAATTAATGAAACGATGCGTTTGAATTCATGTAAAGAGTAAGACTTTAGTTAAACGGTGCGTTTTTGTTAATAAGCCGACGTCGTTTTATCTTTCTTGTTATAACAGAAGTTAGAGTAGTTAGATTCTGTTAGTTCGTTAGATCCTGAAATTGTTCTATAAAAGGAAGGTTTGGGCGTAGGCAGAAGGTATCGAAGAACTAGTTGAGTCTGAATTATAAGGAGCTTGGAGATTGCTCAAAAATCTCTTCCAGCAATTAAAGTAGATTCTTGGTTCTTTCCTCTTACTTCTTGATCTGCTTTATTAGCATTTTATGTTCTGCACTTTCTTGGGTTCAAAGGAAGAAGGCACTTAACACTGTACTCCACCATGTTCAAAAGCCACCTCTAGTTGTAGCATCATCAATCTACATCCAGATCCACCCAGTCTCGGACCTTCCTTGTCGCACGACCAATTTCTTCCACAAGTGAGGTTGTTGTGTAGTCTTCTATAAGGATAACACTAATTTAGGTGTGGTTTAGATAATGAGTTGAGTTGAGATAAGATTAAATGAGTTGAAATAAAAGTTGAAAGTTGAATAAAATATTGTTAGAATATTATTTTTTAATATTATTATTGTTTTGAGATTTGAAAAAGTTGAATTGTTTATTATATTTTGTACGAGAATTTTGGAAAATTGTAATGATGAGATGAGATGAGATGAGATACTTTCACTATCCAAACAAGCCTTACTTTATTACAGATACCCTGTATGGATGTTGAGTTGAGTTTAGATAAGATGAGTTGAGTTGAGTTCTTTATAAATAGTAGTGAGTTAAGATGGTGGAGTGAGTTTTATGGGACCCATCAAAGATGAGTTTAGATGTGTTTGAATATTAAGATGAATTTATATGTATTTATAGAAAGTTGAAAAGGTTATGGGTCTAGCATATAAAGAGGTATTGAGTTGAAAAATGTTGTGGGTCCTACGTGTAAAGAGGTTTTTAGTTGAGATGAATTTAGTGATTTGAGAGTTGTGTATTTGGATGTTAGACTCATCTTAAAATTAAATTGAAGTGAGTTGATCTTAATTCAGCCCAAGTTCCAAACAGGGCCTTAGTCTTTAAGTTATGACAGCAGTCATTTTGGTCATCCTTTCTCGTGCAACATATTCTAAGTTGGGCTTAATTTTTACCTTGGCTTACTGGTGGTTGGTTTGATTTTAAATCTTTAATTTATATATAAAATACTTAAGGGTTTAAATTATATTACTAAGTATTAGTTTTAAAACTAAAATTTTAGTAGTAAATAATAGAAGTAAAATTTATTATTAACACTTTAAACGAATAAGTCTATTTTATGAAACGAGTTTTCACTATTATTTACAATATTTAAATGAAATATTTTAAGCATGTTGATCTTTCTTATGAGTTAGATTTTTAAGTTGGGCTGATTTTAATTATGGCAAAACACCAGTATAAAATTCTGTAATGAGCTAGGCTGAAAATAGAATTCTCACTATAGAATTTTAGGTTTAGGATATATGGGTTATTTAAGCATTCCAAGTTTTTAATTGTAAAATACGTGTTTAATTAGAGAGTCACACATGATTGGAAATTGATGCAAGTTAAGTGCCTATTTATAGGTGACGATTGATATTCACTTGGCATTATTGTGAGAAAATTCAAAGAAGTTAAAAAGTACAAGTAAATGAAGTTCCTATACTAGACTTTGCATAAAAAAAGAAATGGACTGAGATTGATTTGTGAAAAATATGCATGTTTTATTTTGAAAAGAAATTTGAAATAATCTTAGTTATTTGTTCTGCATTACTCATGAAATGAAATCTATATAAAAGAAAAAAATATTTTCTATCATAAATAGTATAGACATGAACAAAATTTTGTCATTCATTTTTTAGTTGTATAAGATTGAAATTTTGGCATGGCTCCTCCCGAATAGAAATCTTGACTTCATCATTGCATGCTTTTAATTAATTTAAATCCTAAAAGCTAGCTAGAACAAAAAAAACTACATGTATTTACTTAGGAAAAATCTATTCGTAATCTATTTTCATATCATTCTCTTATCATCTCATGATGTGATATTAGAGGGGATGATAAAAATATAATACTACATTAGGGGATAACCCATGATGTGAGGATGATAAGAATTAGGACGATGAGTAGCATTACTCAGTTACTTATCTTTTTAGGCCCCATTTGACAGCACAACTCTTCTCAAGTACTCTCAGATATTTCTTTTCCAAATATCACTCAAACACAAGATATTTTTTAATTTCAAATTTTTAACTTTTTCATCTAATCATTACAATTTTTCTAAACTCACAAACAAAACACAAAAATAATATTCAAATAATTTTTAGTTTTATAATATTTTTATTCAACTTTTTCTCTCTCCTCTCACACAACCTAATAAAACATCATAACTCAAACAATTTCATTATTATTTACAGATATATAAGATATTTTAAGTATCCAAACCAACCTTTAATGAAAATTTGTTAGGACTTAGGCCCGTTTAGATAGTAAGATGATTTGTGA
Source organism: Juglans regia (assembly GCF_001411555.2). Lineage (NCBI taxonomy): Eukaryota > Viridiplantae > Streptophyta > Magnoliopsida > Fagales > Juglandaceae > Juglans > Juglans regia. The sequence continues at coordinate 7,371,702 of NC_049916.1, forward strand.
ATAATTGTGAAATTGTTTGTGATTAGCAGTGAAATTGTTTGTGAATAATAGTAAAATGGTTTATGAATAATAGTAAAATTGTTTGAGTTAAGATGTTGAGAAATGATCTGTACAAGTCTCAAATAGACAAACCCTTTTAAAAAAGTGGACCCACCTAAAAATGGTGTAAAAAAGTTATTTTTTATTAGTGGAACCCACTTTCTTACAAATGGCTTGTATAAGACTTGTTTATTTGAGACTTATACTTAGTATTACTCGTTAAAATCTTAATTTTTAATATTAATTTTATTTTGGGATATAAAAAAGTTCAATTGTTTTTTGTGTTTTGTTTAGAAGTTTAGGAAAGTTGTAATAATTAGATAAAAAAAGTTAAAAATATAAACTTGATGTATTTGTAGTGTCTGAATATTGAGATGAGATGAGATGAGAGAATCTTGTAATCTAAACGGGGCCTTATTCCTTTGGGCTGATCTACCGAATTTGTTGGGAGTTAGCCCACAGGAATAGAACATGATTGTCCGTAGGCCTAATAACCTCAGGCCACAAGAGCCCTTACCCGTTGCGCCCAATAAGTTTTTATTCAGGGGATTGTCCAAAAGCCCAGAATTCCTTCAATGAAATCCATCCTATTGCTTGGAGCCCACATATCCCCCTACATAATCTAGAGCTCATAAAAATGAGAATCGGTATACCACACGAACCAAACTACAAATTTTTATTTTATTATCTTTTATATTCAAACTCATTAAAATAAAATAAAATTCAAATAGCTGCAAAATAAATTAATATTCTAACAATGACTTATGTAAAAAGTTGTATATGGATTGTGTGAATAGTTTTTCCCATAAAAGTATACCAACCGCCTACTCACTAGATCTACTATCACTTGGAGCCAATTTTTGTAAGAGAAATGCTATTTATTATATTCACACCACATGCTAATATGTAATTTATTATTTTTATTCTTTAACTAAAATATACATATTTACACATCAATATATATATGTTCAAATAGAAGGATAAAAATAATAAATTATATGTTAGTATATGGTATGAAAATGATAAATAAAAATTTTCTTTTTGTAACGATACTTTTCTTTAGTAAGTTGGTGTGGAGAGCGCACACACTACATTGCTCACATAAAATTTATTTTGTAAGAGATTTGATATTTAGATTTTTCTTGCAAATCAATTTTTATCATGGAAAATGATAGTCTCACCACTAGTTTTTACTGCTGGAATTTTTTATTTAATTTTCAAATTTTTCTTTTTACTTAATGATTAAGTATATAATTTTTAATAATATTATAATTTTTTTATCTTTTGAAAATATTAAAAAATATATATATAAAAAAAATAAATAAAATATCAATTATGGCTAATGATAACTCCGAATGGAAGGTAGGAACGATCGACGTAGCACCGTCCTTTCTGTCATGTCAACAATGTATAGTGTGTTTCTGTCATGTCAACAATGTATAGTGTGTATTCTCTGCATTGATTTGCAAGTAGAATTTTCCATTTATGTTAATAATAAAAAAGTTTCGAAACGCCAAAAAAGTGTAGCACTCGAAAATTGATTGACAAGTCAAATATTCCAAATTATTTTGCAAGGCCACGACAAGGTGGAACATTGCTAATAATGATACGAATATAAGTATTTTATAAGAATAATGATACGAATATAAATATTTTATAGTTCATTTGATAATAGGTCAATGTGATAGTATCATTGTTAGTATTATTTAAATTAATAGACCTACATAAATTATGAATCTTACATTATATAATTGTCAAATATAAGGTTTGAATAATGTTTATAATGCCCAATAAGTATAATCAATAAAGTGATATAACGGGACCATTAACACATCTGTAGAAGTCTATGATTTGGTCAGTTCATGAATATAAAGTAGTACAAGTCTAATTCATGTGTAAAGACCCATTAAGAACCCATGTAATTCGATTGTTTTATAATGGAAAAAATTAGAATTCAGGGTATTATATATAGGTCATGGTCCCCGCTCTAAATTCATCTTTTTCTTTACTCTACACATCTCATTGTTGTGAGTTTCATTGGAGAGTGAATCTTGGACGTGGAAAATCATACCGCTGCGCTCTTCTCTTCAATAGTTATATGTACGCTCTCTTTGTTAGATTTCTATATGGATTTGACAAAAGATCTTGGTGTTTTCAAATTTTATACAAGATCGAACAAGTGGTATCAGAGCCACATTGTCAAATTTGTGAGAAAATAAGGCTTTGTACTTGTGAAATATGATTATTGTATTTTGTAAAGTTTTCACCTCTCAAGTTCCTTGTGATTCATTTTTTGGAGTTCTTAGAGTGATCGAAAAGTTTGTTTTGAGTTTATTTGACAGTTGTCGGTGTGTAGCCCATCGAATTTGCCAAAAAAATTGCCACTTATGGTGGCCAAGAGTTTATTTTAATTTAATTTTATTTTTAGGTTTCTACCCATACCCATTTGACTGTTGACTTTGACCCACTTAGTTGACTCGTTGACCAACATGTTTGACCCGTTGACTCGCTCGGTTTGACTCGAATCCGAAATTGGTAGAATATAATATTATTATTTTAATATTACAAAAATTTTGAATATCTCTATTGTAGACATATTGTTTTATTTTTATGCACGCTTATTTTTGTTTGAGGTATTTAGTGGCAATTCATACATGTGGCTTAGAGAATTTAAAGTAATATGTCACCTAAGAGCATTCTCATTGGATTAGCTAAAAGTTAAATTCAATGAGAATTTAACTATTAGGTCATAAAATTGCTCACATTGAATTAGCTATATTCCAAATATTTAGAATATAGTTACAGTAAAGTCTAAACTAATTTTCAAATTTGGAACACACTATTCATTCATCAAATCATTTTTATATTATTTCTTTCTCTCTCCTTTTAATATTAATTATTTCTCTCTCCATTTTAAATGACAATTGAAAAAATATAATTAGAATACAATTGCTAATTAATATATAATATTATAAATAGTAAAATATGATAAAATAAAATAAATTCATAATTAAAAAAATTAAAATTTTTTTAAAATTTTTAATTACTCATTACTATATAATGAATAAATAGATAATTCAATGTGGAGATTTGATATGAATAGTCAAAGTTAAATTCATCTTATATTATTTTATTATCATATAATGAAAAAATGGCTATTCCAATGTAGAAATTTATGTGAATGTAATAGCTAAATGTTAAATTCATCTTACATTCATAAAAAATATACTTTAACTTTAGCTAATCCAATGAGAGTGCTCTTAGTGACCTCTATCATGGAAGTTTTCTCCATAGCCTTAAATGTAAAAGTTTGATGAATTGCATCAAGTTACATCTATATTCATGCGAATGACAATCATCCTAAAGGAAAGTTGTTATTTGGTCGGATCATAGATGGTATGAGGTGGTTATATGTGAATTGCATAGTTTTTCAAGATTAACCTATGCATTCAATAATCATCCCAAAGGAAGGCTACTGTTTGGCCAGGTTAAATAATTTATTCGATTAGCTTATGCATTCAATAGTCAAACAAAAGGAATGCTATTGTTTGGCCAGGCCTAGTTTGCGTTATTCACGATAACCAGCTTCATTGGGAGAGGACCACTTGTATGTTGTAGTTATTGTAGACGTGATTGCAATGATGCACTAGGTATCTCATATGGGCTCACCTTTATAAAGCCATAAATTTTGGGTTTAATTTTGTCATATTGTTTGATTCATTTTGTTGTTCAATTGGACTAAAGTTTGCATGAAGAAAGTTAGGCTTTGTTTATTAATACTTCAAAGATTGATGGGGATGTTTATTTATTGTAAGTTTCTTTTGTTTCCTTATAGTGAATGCATTCTCGATATCTGCCAATTTGAATAACATTCTAGTCCTTACTAGATCAAATTTTACAAATGAAAAGAGTATGTTACTATTGTTCTTGGGTGTATGGATCTAGACTATGTGTTTCAGGTTGATAAGTCTCCCAAGCCTACTGATCAAAGTTCTACTGATCAGAGGACATCTTACGAAAAATGGGATCACTTTAATCGCATGAATCTTATGATAATGAAACATTCTAGTCTTGATTCTATTCGAGGTGCAATGCCTGAAGAGAAAAATACCAAGAAGTACCTGAGCTAAATAACAGACCGATTTGTTGCGTTGGAAAAGGTATAGACAAGTACGCTTCTTAGCAAACTTGTCTCAATGCGATATAATGTCAAATGGAACATAAGGGAGTGTATTATGGAAATGTCTAATCTTGTTACTAGATTGAGAACACTGAAGTTAGAATTTTCTGATGAAATTCTTATGCATCTAATTTTGAACTCTCTTTTTGCACAATTTGGTCATTTCAAAATGAATTATAATACTCAAAGGAAGAAATGGACTCCTAATGAGATTATTGCTCATTGTGTGCAAAAGGAAGAGAGATTCAAACAAGAAAGGACATAAAGTGCTCACATGGCAATTTTCCCGCATGGAAATCTAGGCACGAAGAAAAGAAAGAGGAATGATAAAAAGTTAAGGCAACTGCGAATGTTGGAACTTCACAGGAAATTATGCAACAAGAACATGATAATGTTTCTGCTTGTTACTTTTGTAACAGGGATGGTCATATGAAGAAGAATTATTTCTAGTATAAGAAGTGGATTGTGAAGAAAGGTGATTTTTCTATCTTTGTTTGAAAACCAAGTGATGCAGAAAAATTCATTTACTTGGGGGATGGCAATAAAGTTAGTGTTGAGGCAATTGGAGTATATAGATTAAAATTGCAGTATGGTTTTTATTTGGATTTGGATGGACTTTTTATGTGCCGTCATTTAGACAGAACTTAATTTTTGTTTCTTGTTTGGACAAATCTATTTATTTTGTTCATTTAGAAATGAGAAATTTAGTTTTTTTCGAGATTCAAATGTTGTAGGTACTGGCTCTTTGATTGATAATTTTTTTTTTGTTGGAGTTGGATTCCTCTCACTTAAAGACAAACAAAACCTTACATGTAAATAGTTGTAGTACAAAGAGGAGATTGATCAATGAGAATACCTCTATATTGTGGTACAAGCAGTTGAGACATATCTCGAAAGAGAGATTTGAAAGGTTTGTGTCAATTGGAATTCTTAGTCCTCTTAATTTTTCAGATTTTAAAATCTGTGTTGAATGTATAAAAGGAAAGCAAACAAATATAAGAAAAATAGGTGCTAAGAGGAGTTCAGGCATCTTAGAGGTGATACATACTGATATTTGTGGTCCATTCCCTACTACATCTTGAAATGATCATATTTATTTTATCATTTTTATATATGATTATTATCGTTATGGATATTTATATTAAATAATGTTATATACAGTTGTAGAGTGTGTAAGCACCACAAAATCGTTTTGAAAAAGAGTGTGATCCACTTTTAAAAAATTAATTTTTTTTTTCATGTAGGTCCCGTATTTACTCACTTTTTTCAAAGAGATTGTGCGCTCTATGACTACAAATATCATTTCTAATCTGTATTTGATGCATGAAAAATCACAAGCACTTCATGTTTTTAAGGCTTATAAAGCTGAAGTTGAAAATCGGCTTGATAAGAAGGTTAAGGCCGTTAGATTTGACTGTGGTGGTAAATACAAAGGTGGATATGATGGATCAGGTGAACAATGTCCTAAGCCTTTTGCGAGGTACTTAGAAGAATGTGGCATCATTCCTCAATACACCACGCTATGGACTCCACGATGAAATGGTGTAATTGAGAGACAAAATCGAAACCTAAAATATATGGTAAGTATGATATCTCATTTTTCTTTACCAATATCACTATGGGGAGAGGCCTTAAAGACCGCATTTTACATTCTTAATCAAGTACCTATTAAAAAAAATATCTAAAACCCCATATGAGTTATAGACTTGAAAAGGGCATAGTGTTAGGCACTTACATGTCTGGGGTTGTCCATCAGAGGCTAGACCCTATAAGCCTAAGGAAAGGAAACTGGACTCAAGAACAGTTAGTTTCTCCTTTATTGGGTATTCTGAGAGATCAAGGGGTTTTAAGTTTTATTGCCCTTTAAGTAATACCATTATTGAGACGGGTAATGCCAAATTCAATGAGAATATTCAGGATAGTGGGAGTACACAACCCATAGATATTGTATTTGAAGAGGAACATATTGAAATACCTCTGACAAATACTGAGGGTGGTGAGATGGTCACGTCTGTCATAGTATAGTTTGTGGATGCAGATCATCAAACCATTTCTGAGTTGCCTCTAACTAATACAAAAGAACCTGAACAGCCTCAACAGGAAGTGACATTAAGGAGATCAAATTGGGAGAGGAGATAGACAATTCCATATGATTACATTGTCTATCTCCAAGAGCAGGAGTTTGATATAGGATGGGAAGATGATCCAATCTCTTACAATCAAGCCAAACAAAGTACTAACTCCCAAAAATGGATGGGTGCAATGCTAGATGAGCTAAAGTCTATGAAGGAAAATCACGTTTGGCTTTTCGAATTGCCTGACTCTAGAGGAAGTTTTGAAAGGTATAAATCACGCCTAGTTGCAAAAGACTACACTCAAAAGGAAGGCATTGACTATAAAGAGACTTTCACTCAAGTTTCATCAAAAGACTCTTTTAGGATCATTGTGGCACTTGTAGCTCATTATGATTTAGAGTTTTATCATATGGATGTAAAGATTGCTTTTCTCAATGGTGAAATTGAGGAAACAATCTATATGATACAACCAGAGGGCTCCAAGATTGATGAATCGAATCATTTGGTTTGCATATTAAAGAAATCCATCTATGGTTTAAAGCAGACATCTCGCCAATGGTATCGAAAGTTCGATAGAGTAATTTTCTCTTTTAGTTTTCAGAAAAATAGTGTTGATCAATGTATTTATCATGAGATCAATGAGAGAAAATTTATAATTTTGGTATTACATGTCGATGACATTCTACTGGCAACTAGTGACATATGCTTGTTACATGAAACTTAGAAATTTCTTTTGAAATACTTTGAAATGAAAGATCTTGGTAAGGCATCTTTTGTGATAGGCATACAGATTCATCATGATAGATCATGTGGTACAATTGGCTTGTCACAAAGGGCATATATCAAGAAAATACTTAGTAGGTTTGACATGCAAAATTGTGCATTTGGGGATGCGCCCTTTGCAAAGGGTGACATGTTAAGTTTGCTCCATTGCTCAACAATATTGAAAAGAAATAAATGAAGGATATCCCTTATGCATCAACTATAGGGAGCCTCATGTATGCTCAGGTTTGCACACACCCAAATATTATGTATGTAGTTGGAATGATTGGTAGATATTTGAGTGATCCAGGCATGGATCACTGGAAGGCTGCTAAAAAGGAAATGTAGTACTTGCAAAAAATAAAAGACTATATGCTCACATATTGGAGGGTACAACATCTAGAGTTCATTGGATTCTCATACTCCAATTTTGTTGGTTGCCTTGATAGTAGGAGATCCATTTCAGGTTATATTTTCTTGTTGGCTGGAGGAGCTGTGTCATGGAAAAGCGTCAAACACACGTTTACAGCTTCTTCTACCATAGAAGTAAAGTTTATTGCTTACTATAAGGCATCCAATCAAGCAATATGGTTGCAAAATTTTATTATCGGTTTGCAAGTCATGGTATTGAGAATCCACTAAAGGTTTATTGTGATAATAAGGCCACTGAGTTATATTCTAAAAACAATAGGAGTTCGTCAAAGTCTAAACACATTGACATAAAGTTTCTTGTTGTGAAAGAAAGAGTTCAAAATCATCAAGTTTCAATTGAGTACATTAGTACAAATCTGATGGTTTCAGATTCGCTCACTTAGGGCATACCACCTAAAGTGTTTAAGGAACATGTAGCTCGTATGGGAGTGGTTAGTCCTAGTGACATATTTTATTAGTGGGAGTTTGTCTGTTACGTACTTTATTTATTTGACACTTACTGTGATCGTGCTTTTGGTTTATTGATGATTCTAAGGCTGCATTTGTTTCAAATTATGGAAATACATAAGGATTGAAAGATTGATGTAAGGACTAGTTGGAAATAGGCATGATAAATGATCACATTACATGAAATTTTCATGCTGCACATCTGTACTTGATCTATGTTGTTGATGATATTGGTGTTTGTGACGATGGATGGGTCATGTCACGATAAATGTGACAATGACTGCCATGATCCTATACTGATATTTCTCAATGAACCATATTGTTTCGAGGTGATATCCATAAAGTCTGGCAATTACAGTTTGAGCTCATAAAGTCTACAATGTTTGATTTTTCCAGAAATCAATATAATCCAAGTGGTAGATTGTTAGCATTATTTAAATTAATGGACCTATATAGATTATCAATCTTGTATTGTATAATTGTCAAATATAAGGTTTGGATAATATTTTTAAGACCCAATAAGTGTGATCAATAAAGTGAAATAACAAGTCCATTAACACATCTCTATAAGCCCATGATTTTGGTCAGGTCATGAGTATAAAGTGGTAAGGGCCCAATTCATGTGTAGAGACTCATTAAAGACCCATGTAATTATATTGTTTTATGATGGAAAAAACTGAAATTCGGGATATTATATTATAGGTCATGGTCCCCACTCCAGATTCATCTTTTTCTCTACTTTACACATCTCATTGCTGTGAGTTTTACTAGAGAGTGAATCTTGGACATGAAAGATCATACCGCTGCGCTTTTCTCTTTAATGGCTACAAGTACGCTTTCTTTCTTAGATTTCTATGAGGATTTGACAAGAGATCTTGGTGTTTCCAGATTTTATATAAGATCCAACATCACTTCCTATAAAAGACTTTAAATTTGGAGTTTTCTACCTTATTTAATTGGTTACAACCTTGTTCTATTTCAACTGGGATTATAAAAAGAATGCGAACAAAATAGGAGGCACCCTATCGTGTTTGGCCTAAGTGCATACTTTGAAATAATTGCAGTCTTTCTTTCCCTTTATATACATTTTGCAGTAAAAAATAGTTTAATTTCTCGTGCTTAATTACTTTCTGAACCTGATGCAGGTTAACTTGCCTTACCAAGGAGTTGTATGGATTATGGAATTCTAATTATACATGGAGTTGTATCATAGCCTTCCATCCACATGGTCGAATCTAGTTGTACTAGATGATGATTCTTATTAGTTGGTACTTTAATCTATTGTTGTGTTGATATGATCTCATTATTCTCTACTGCTTCAATTCATTTTTCTTTTCTATTTTGAATTCTTCTTCTTTTTACCCATCTTGAAGTTCATTTGCTTTTGAAATCTTATAATTAGATGATTGGTGGCTATTGCAAATGGTAGAACAAAGTGTAAAGGACGTGTTTCATATCACCAACCGTACGAATGACCCGTAACATTGAAGAGGCAGCATTAGTTGCCCTGTGTAGACTCTGATACTTAAGTCAGTAATATCGAGTGAGAATAAATGAATATAAAAATGAAGATGATTATGTTTGTTACCTCTCATAGGTTATCTATAGAAGGACATGGTTGGGCGTGATGGTAATTGACCCTAGCCCACAATTCTCATGTGTATATCCTTCATGATTCCTTACTAATTGAGGGGAGAGATAACTCCTATTTTATAGGATCAATACCTCGATCTCATGATAGTTATCTGCTATGTAGTTACAGTTACAGACTCTTCAGACGTGGCCCTCCTGACCCTAGGCTAAAACTTTGGCCTGCTTCTTAATCGTTGGCCTATTTCTTAGTAGTGGGCTTGGACAGTTAGGAGGACCCAAATATCCCCAAAGTATTATCAAGCTACTCATTGGATAGGCAAAGATTTTAGTGTGAGGACCACTAAGAAGAAATAAAATTTGATATATGGTTGACTATAAAGAGTGAGGAGATGACCTTCTTACTTGGATGTTACCATAATAGTATCTAATTCGTGAGAAATTAAATAGAAGATGAAGAAGATGAAAACCATGGGAATTCTGATAAATCGATTGATGTTACTCACATAGTGCAAATAGAGGATTGTCCCAACTACTCGACTACTTCAGGGATGAACAGAGGGCCGAGCATTGAACATTGGCAAAAAGATTTAGATGTGGGTTAATCCTTGGCTAGGGAAGAAGGTGAAATATTGTTGGTTATGGGCAAAGATAAAGCTTATGAATGAGATGCTCGTGTGGTTGCCGGAATAGAAAAAATAAAGGATGACAAGATGGTGAGGAAGTCCCAACGGCATACCTGGTCTAAAAAACTGAATTTATGATTAATACAATTTTTTACTGGAATGTTCGAGGGCTGGGACAATCTAGGAAGATGTTGAAATTGCTGCTAAACAGGAATAAGGTTGCTCTTATGGCGATTGATAAACCATTTGTTAGAGAACAACATATGGTGAATCTTGGGAAGTTTTTGAATTTTCATTTTTTCAAGTTGAATGAGGATGAAGGTGGTAAATTATGGATATTTTGGAAGGAGCAAGATGATTTTGAGGTACTGTTTTGCACCCCCAATTTGTTTCTGATTGGTATGTTTTGGCTAACCAACGTATTCTTGTTACTTTTGTTTATGCTAAATGTACTTATGTTGAAAGAAGGGAGCTTTGGAAAGAATTGGAAGAGAGGCATATGACTAATCATCCTTGGGTGGTCCATGGGTGATTTTAATGTTATTCGCTCGGATTCGGAAAGGATTGGTGGCAACCCACGACCTTTGATTTCTATGGCTGAATTTAATGAGTGTCTAGACCGTTGTGGCTTACTTGAAACCACTAGTAGTGGTCATTCCATGTCATGGTGTAATGGACATGTAGGAGCGTTGAGAAGTTGGGCCAAATTAGATAGAGTGGTTAGTAATAATTCTTTTTCCACTCACTTTACGATGGCGAGGGTTGAGTTTTTGAATAGAAAATTGAACAGAAATTCGTCTGATCATTGCCCTATGTTATTATATCTGGAGACACATTTTTCTTCTTATGGACCGGCCCCTTTTCGGTTTATGAATATGTGGTGTTCGCATGATAATTTTTGCCTTGTGTGAAATAGGCTTGGAACCAACCAGATTTAGCTCATGGCCTATTGAAACTTGCTATTCGACTGAAACGCACTAAATTAGCCTTGAGGGGTTGGAATAAAAATGTTTTTGGCAGAGTACAAGCGAACATTCGAGTACTGGAGGAAAGACTGGAATATATAGATAATAATTTGCAAACTGAGTATTTAGAGGAGACTGAAGATGATTATCTAGCTATGAAAATTGAACTTGCAGCTTGGGAAAAAAGAGAAGCTATACGGCTGGGTCAAATCGCTAAGAAAAAATGGATGACAGAAGGTGACCAAAATACCATATTTTTCCTATCTATTATTAATTAGAGACGGAAGAGGAGTCTCATCTCTAAGATGGTGCCCTCGGATGGTCAAGTTCTGAATAATGCTGAAGAAATCCATGAGGCAGCTTTAAATTTCTACTGGGGTTTTCTAACAGAGTCGAATGATGTAGAGAGATGTGATCTATCAGATACTCTCGATAGAGTTATTTTGGAGGAGGATAATGTGATGCTATGTAATGAACCGTCAGAAGAAGAAATCAGAGATGCCGTTTTTTCTTTTTCGAAAGAAAGCAGCCTGGGTCCTGATGGCTTTGGTTTGGATTTTTTTAGGACTTGCTGGGATATTGTCCAGGAAGATATGGTGGAGCCAGCTAGAGATTTTTTCAGTGGTTCGACACTTCCCAGGTTCTATTCTTCCTCTTTATTGTATTAATCCCAAAGGTGTCTGATCCCTCGAGTTTTGATAAATTTAGACCCATCAGTTTGTGCTCAGTGGCTTATAAGATTTTTTCCAAAATCATTGTAAGTTAGTTGACTCGAGTTATTCATAATTTGGTCTCTCATGAACAAGATTCTTTTGTCCCAGAACAAAGTTTTTTTGAAAATATTTCTCTTGCATAGGAAGTGGTCCAGTCTCTGAATAAAAAAAACTGTGGGAGGAAATGTGATATTGAAAATTGACATGGCCAAAGCATATGATAGAGTTTTTGGAGGTGCTGCAAGCCTTCGGCTTCTCTAATAATTTTTGTAAGCTCATTGAAGTTTGTGTGAAGTCCCTGTGGTTTTCAGTGATGATGAATGGAACATATAAATGCTATTTCCAAGTGTCTCGGGGATTAAGGCAAGGGGATCCGCTATCACCTTATTTGTTTATTGTGATGGAGGAAGTCCTCACTAGACTTCTTAAGAAGAATTTTGCCACAAGTCGGATTGAGACTTTTTCACATCCTGTTGGGGCTCCTCTGGTTTCACATTTATTATATGCTGATGATCTGTTGATTATTGCTAATAGAAGGAAAAAATCCATTAAATCCCTGATGGACACTTTGGCTACTTATGAAAAATGGTCAGGGCAGAGAATTAGTAAAGAGAAGTCGGCCCTTTTCATGTCTACTCTGATCAATACTCCACGTAAGCATGGTTTGTTAAGGATTATAGGGTTCAAGGAAGGTACATTTTCGATTACGAACTTGGGTGCACCTTTGTTTTTGGGGCGGTTGATGTCTCGTATAATGGAACCTTTGGTTGAAAAAATCCGAAAAAAAGTTGCAAGATGGAAGTTCAAACTACTCTCGCAAGGCGGTCGTTTAATATTGAGACATGTCCTATCTAGCATGCCCATTCACTTATTATCGGTATTGAACATTCCGATGATGACTATATCTTGTATTAATTCCATAATGGTGAATTTTCGTTGGGGTGAAGCTGATGGAAAGAGGAAGGTGCATTGGTGATCTTGGCCGAAGGTTTGTAAACCCACTAAAGAGGGGTGTTTGGGTTTGAGAGATCTTAAAGAAATTCAACGATCATTACATATGAAATTTGCTTTTTGGCTTCTAACTACAAATAGTTTGTGGACTGAATTTTTTAAAGCTAAATATGTGATAAATGACCATGTTATGAGGCATGTTGGAAGACCACAAGGTTCTAGATTTCGGAAGTCCATCATCTCTAATTTACTGGAGGTCATGGATAATATCACAGTTATTGTGGGACTCCTCCTTCTGGTATGATTGATGGTTGGCCTTAGGCCCTTTATCTGTGCGAGCTATAGATTTTCAGAACAATAATCTGTGTATCAGAGATTGCTGAGATAATAATTTTTGGAATGTTGATCGATTAAAAGAGCTTGTGGGAGAGATGGCTACAACATAAATTATTCAGTCCAGGTTACGCATTCGGGAAGGGTCAGATATATGGGTTTGGAAACCAACTATAGATATATGGGTTATAGATAACCGAGTCACATAACCGGATCCAGAAACTTTTTAACCGCCCAGGTGTAATCCGGGCGGTTATCCGCTCGGATGCACCCGAGTTTCCGGATTTCGGACTGGATCTGAAAAAAAATTAGTCCGGTTGAACACCCTTAAGTATACCGATGTGCATTTTCTTAAAGCAAAGGTGTAGCCGATGGTTTTTATAATAAGAGTATAAACAAAATGAATAATAAAAAAACTTTTGCTCTTGTCGTAACCATCTCGAGCTGGTGAGTGTAGCAGGTGGGGACCTTTTATAATGCGCAGTCGTTGTCAAAAAAAGACTAGTCTATTCACCACAACATCGAAATTGCAACCAAGACTATGCAGCAGCATTCATGCCATTCTGCACTGAGTACAACTCTTAGTCGTCGACGGTACGTTTGGATAGACAAATGGTTTTAAAAGATTTATAAATAATAATAAAAATTAAAAAATTAAAAAATTATAATTTATAATAATAAAAAATAATAATAAAATATTAAATAACAATTGAGTGATCACGCTATTCAAAACAAAGTCTAAACCTCATCCATAGCCTCCCAATTCCGAAAAGAAGGGCGGCGCTACAAGGACCGACTCGCATTTCCGAAAAGGAGCCATTTTTTTTTTTAATTAATATTTTAAAGAGATATAATCGTTAAATGTATAAATATTATGTAATTATTTAAAAAAAAATAAATATAAAATTTATATAAAAAAATTAATTTTTTAATAATAAATTTTATTTTTTTTTAAAATGACTATATAATATTTATATATTTTATAATTATACGTGATATTATTCGAAATGAAAACCAGTTGCCGACGTGCAAAACTGTTCAAAGTTCAAACCTCGCAAGTGATTCAGACCCTCGAACACTAACTCCACCATCACAAATTCATCATTTGGAATTTTTGAAAACCAGTACTATACATGTCGGGATTATTGAAATCTCCAAAAGTCCACTCCCAAAGTAGGGGCAATCGGTTTGAATAGGCAACGAAGTTCAACCCCGATCGTGAAGGTAAAATTACTACTTGTCTTAAACTAAAGGGAGGAGAAAGATGAAAGGGAGGAGAAAGATGAAGGTTTAGATAATGAGTTAAGATGAGATAATTAAGATAAAAATTAAATAAAATATTATTTTTTAATATTATTATTATTATTTTAAAATTTTAAAAAATTAAATTATTTATTATATTTTATATAAAAATTTAAAAAAATTATAGTGATTAGATAAGATAAGATGAGATGAATTAAAATCAATCCTGAATCTAAACGAGACCTTAATATTTGTACGATATCTTTAGAACTCATTCTCACGTATGGATTAGACACTCATTAATAAATAGATTGATACATAAAAATTTAATTAATAAAAAAAAATGTTAGAATATAAACTTAAAAGTTTTATTTTAATATTATATAAATTAAATCACTACTTATCCAAGAACTTATAACGAAGGTTCAAGTCAATCTCAATATGTAGTACTGGAGTCCAGCACCAAGTCCACGCAAGAAGCACCAGAATATGTGCAAGGAGCAGAGTCAAACTCTATCATGCATAGATAGTTGCCTTTGACCATAGACTCATCATTTTCTCAAAGTTGTAGTCTGTTTATACTTATCACTTATAATTACTTATCAACCGTACACAACTGTAAATATAAGTATCTCGACACGACTATTATCCTTGCCTTCCATTCAATACTATTTCCATTCCTAGTATTAGAGCGTTGCTAAAGGCTTTGAATAAAGGGATAGATCAGTTGAGACTGCACTGAAACATTCGGTCCAATCATTAAGCCAGCCATGATCTGAGTCCTCTTGGCTCTTGCTTTACGCTTTAATTGGCGTATAAGATGTATCAAATGGTTTTCTTCATAGTTTCCTTACTAAAAAAGTCTTCATGGAACAACCTAAAAGCTTTATTGATGCTAAATATCCTGAACATGTTTGCAGGCTGCATAAGGCCATATACTCGACCCATTATCCTGAACAACCCAAGGACATGATATACTCATCTATATGGATGATATCATTGTAAAGGGGTCATACAGTTCAAGCTAGCATTACCGGCTAATTGAAAGTCTATAGAAAGAGTTCAATATGAGGGATCTGGTCAATTTAACATACTTTCTTGGAGTGCATGTTCACGTAAATATACATTGTTTGCATCTTAACCAAGCTAAGTGCATATTTGATTTACTTGATCGTACTAATGTAACAACTAGGCCCAAGCCCTTGAACTAATAATTTATTGAAGTTAATACTTATGTTCTGCCCATTTGAAATTTAACCAGTAATTTTGAATAGGCCACGGGCAAAAATTTATTTTAGTGAAATATGAAATTATTGAGCTTAAAATAAATTTAATGAGCCATATTGAATAAGCCCGCAAGTTAAATTTATTGAAATTTAGTTAGGTCCATAGGCCCAAAATTTTAATATTACAATCGCTAAGATGTAGTTGATGATTTTAGAATATATCAATGGACCGATATTCATAGAACCCCAAATTAGATTAGTCATAAAATTTTGGAAGGACTACGAGCTCATAAATTACTATGGTAGATTATAAGAGTTTTATTGAGCTCAATAATTGGACAAAAGCCCTTTTAATATTTACGGACCAAGTAGGCCCTATTTAATTGGTGGTACACTCAACTATTATTCTATAAGGTCTTTTATTAAGACCATTCACTAACCAAGCTTGGGCCAAAAAATTCTGAAATGAACCTCACTCGATTACCCCAAGACCCAGACCTGTTTGTGCTAAATTGGGAGACTCAAAGTCTAGTTTTTTTAAACTCCCCACCATGCACGTCTCCACCCCACTAGGGCTCACGGTAGTGCGTATAAAATATACACGCATAATTTTGGAAGCTCATTTTTCTCAATCAAGGGTTGCCGCTTTGCACCTCTATCAAAGTACCTATCTGTAACACCCTCGGCTTAGGGCCCAAGCCCAAGTGCCAACCCAGCCCAGCTAGGTGCAAAACGAACCATTTTACTACACTCTCATAATTGTTTTCCCTTGCCTTTCTTCCCCTATCCCCTGATAACCCATCTTCCCCTGTTACACGGCTCCATAACTCAAAGCACAACTTCTCCCTCGCCACACCACCCCTCTGCACGTCCTCTTTTTGTGACCGGCAACCCACAAATCCCGGTTAGTTTTTCCGACTTGCCTTTTGTTGCTCAATCACATTTCATTCCCTCATCCTCTGGATTTCTCCTCGACAGATTCGCACCCTCTCTCCCTCTACCGCTCCTATGAAGTTCGGTGACTCAGGGTTCCCCCGTGCGTGGGTCTACTCGATTCGGTGTTACCGTCAAATCTCCGAACCAAAGCACAATTGAACGATGATCACCCCTCACCACGTAGGTAAACCCTTATTGCCTCTATTTGTGGCTCGCTCTCTCTATCTATTTCTCTGCCACCGAGCATATTTCTCTGCTCCTTTGCCTGTCATAGCCACCCACTTGCGACGTTGAGCACCAATGAACCACCAAAAACTGCTCGTGGCTCACACGGCCCTAGCGCACGAAATTAGCCATTGTAGGTTTGCCTTCCACTGTAAAGCCACACTACTACCAAGGTATGTTTCGGTTGATTATGTCACACCTTGGATTTTCATTTTGACCGTGTGATTATCTCTCTCTAATTTTGAAAATTAATTTCTAATTGGAATGTTGAATGCTAATCATAGCATAATAATCTCATCACAGGCAACATTATTTTACTCACTAAAACCCGATCGATCTATACTCCAAGCCTAAGTAAGGTATTCACGATGTGTTAGTCTTGTAACTATTGTGTATGTTGGTGACTTGTGCGATAGTGTTTGTTGAAAATATACACTGTCGTTATATGCATGTTAGAACCTATTAATTACATAAACATACGAGGGGTTGTGTTGTTTCTCGTGGGGATGCCATTTTGGTGGGTATCTTGGTTTGTGATAATTCTCTTGACGTAATGTTAGAAGTGCTGGAAATTGTGGTGGTTTGTGTTTGACATGGATTTGGGAGATGTTGGCTATTTGGAGTTGATATGTGAAGCTTGTTGGGGTCAATATAGGTGGTTATTTGTGTTTGGACATGTTGTGATTGTGGGCTATGTGTGTGTGATTTTTCATTTGCAGACTGTTTGTTGTTTGATAAATCAAGAGTAATGTTTTCTTTGAATATGTGGTTTGTGTAGTTAATGTACATGTTGTATGTGGTTAAGAGAACCTGAGGAGGTTGGACTAAATATTGGTGTAGTAAATTTTGAAGGTTGTACTTGTGCCACGGTTGGGAACCGAGGCACTATTATGGGTTAGGTAGGTTGAGTTTGGTTAAGAATTATGAGATTTATGTTATTTAGATTATTTTTTTGCTTGAGTAGATTAATAACATGTTAGTGAATATTTTGGGTTAGGTCATTGTACTACTAGAGTTCGAGCTCAAGGCTTATGTAATCCTCAGAATAATCAAGTAAGCGGGATTCATATGCTAGAGTTTGCATAAAAGATACGAACTAAGATTGATCTTGGAAAAAATACGCATATTTTGTTATGAAAAGAAACTTGAAACAACCTCAGTTCTTAGTTCTACATTACTCATGAAATCTGTATAATAGAGGAAAATATTTTTGTCATGACTAGTGTAGACATGAGCAAATTTATAGCATTCTGATTCTGACTATGCAAAAAGAGAGAATATGAAATCTGAAAATGTGTACATGTTATGTGAAGATGCTCTAAATATGTTTTGAATATATGAAAATGATATGAAATTGTTTAGTACCCTATCTTGATAGGATGTGGCATCTGAAAAGCTTTTGGCATGACTTTCTAATTTTATATCCGATTCTGTTTCTGGTCATGATTCAATGATTCTAATTCTATTTTGCTTTGATATTTGGCCCTGCCACGAGTGATAATAGTGGCTTCTAGCCTGTCACGGGACATAATAGTGACTTCTAACCCTGTTATGAGACATAATAGTGACCTCCGACCCTGCCACGAGACATAATAATGGTCTTTAGCCTCGACACAGGATATAATAGTGATCTATGTTCTTAGTGCAATCGCTTTGATATCATGGTGATTTATGTTTTGCTTGACTTTTCGCAGAATGCACAACTCTACCACGGTTGTTAAACATGATCACTATTATGATATAATGCCTGATATGATATGATAAGATGCTAATGTTCAGTCATGTTATACCAAAAGACATTTTTCAATATGAACATTTTGAAATGTCGCTATGATATTCTGATAACATGTTTTTGATTCTTTATTTTGAAAGTATATGTTTTGTTCTATATTCTGAATTCTGTGAAAAGGCTCGTGTTTACATACTAGTATATGTTCTCTGCTTATTGAGTTGTTGATAACTCACATCTTATCTCCACAATATTTTCAGATGCCGTGAATGTGTCGATTAAGGATTAGGAATAAAAAGCGGGAACAAGATTATTGTGTGTATATGTACTGAGATTTTTGGAGACTACTATCTAGTAGATTGATTTGTTTTATGTATTTGGTTTATAGGAAAGTTGACTCTTTTATTAAGTCTTAAGGAGTTGATTTATTTGTTAGATTATTATTTTGATGATCTTGTAGAGGGAGATTACATGTATATTTAGTGGAAATAGATGAATTTATATTTATGGAGTTTTTTTAAAATAAATGGGGTTATATTTATGGAGTCTTTTGGAATATGCATTTGTATTGTGAAATATGCTTTTCGGCAACAAGTAGTAACTCTCGTACCTCTTCGGGATCGCGGCGTTACACTATCTTTTTCCTTTGCTACAAGTCACAACAGTTTCTTCTTAAGACGCCAGCCATGTAGCAAGTCCACCGGTTTTTTTTTTCCACCCACCGCCGTAAAAAGCCACGTGAACCACTCCAAGTCTCGCAAAGCCAGAGCAGCAACGTTCACGTAGCAACACCATGAGCAAATCACACTGGAAACCACACTACAACACAATTGTTTTTTAGTGACGGTTGGGAAATTGTGACAGTCCCAAGACCGTCACTAAAAGGCATTTTCTGTGACAGTTTCTGGAAACCATCACTAAAGATAGAATGAGATTTTTTTATGTTCTAACGTATGGGAAATATACGTTCGAACGTCACATATACGTTCGAACGTTATGTCTGTTTACGTTTGAACGTAAAATATTTTGGCGCAACCGTTCTAATGTTATTAATTAACGTTCGAACGTAAAATGTTTGCGCCAATGTTCGAATGTTAAGTAATAACATTCGAACGTTCATTGTAAATTTAAATTAAATTACTTTAATTTAAAAATTATGTGATTTTTATTGTGCATAATTTGTGAACAAGTCTAAAAATTTGAATTGTATATATTTATATATACACAATTTGTAATATATAAATATATATTTATATTTATATATATTTGAAATGCAGTGATTTAGTATTAAAGTTGGAAAATATAACATCAAAGAAGATTAAAAATTGAAATTAAAAAACGATAGAAATATTCAATAATATTTTTCATTACAAATATTAAAAATAAAATACAAAATTTGATAGAATGTAGTAAACAACAGTCAGATGATAACGTTATCCGCTAAAGTCGAACTCCGTACCTCCTCAGTCAAGGTATCGACCTTGTCGTTGAGGATAGTTACATGATGGGTGAGTTCGGCAACAGACGCCGATATAGCCTCGAGCGATCGATCGATCTTATGATCGATATGCACAGTCAGCTGTGAGATGACCGCATCAACCCAAGCAGGCCGCACATCTCCTGCAGATGTACTCGGCGTATGCTGACTACTACTCCTAACATGACCTGGCTCAGGCTGCGTCGGAGGAACTAGATCCTCTACAGGGGGTGGCTGACGTCCCCTTGCCTGTCCAATGCTACGTCGATGCATGGTCATGTCGAGGGGGTTCATCTGATCTTTGACCCGATCCTCTGGCTGGGTCGGCACTCCCCGTGCAAGTAATAGTCGGCTGATCAGGACACCGAATGAGAGATTATCCGTGGAGACGATGCTCGCCTCGTAACGGATCCTCTCAAAGATGTGTAGTGGCAAATCTATAGGATCTCTACGTGCCACTCGTATAAAAATTGTGCCCGAAGCCGACTAAATGTGATTTTATGAGCCACGGGATCGACATTTGTTGCAACAATAAGGTGCAACATGCGGAAGAAATGCAGCAGATGGTTCTGGTTGAAGGCGTTCTTCCGCTTGATCTGCATGCGGTCCCTCCCGGTGAAGATGTAGAAATCCTCGTCTGGGTTATCATCCCGAGCCTCGACGCCAGTAGGTGACTATAAAATATCTTGAATTTTCATAATTTCTTCTAATTAATTTTCTTTGATATAATTAATTATTTTTAAGAATGTCGCCAAAATGACAACAAAGAAATGTGCCTCCGCCAAGTCCAAGTCCTCAATCTATTGAGGACTCCCCGCTCGAGGAATCCGTTCCTGAAGATCAAGCTAACACAGAAGAGAACAACAGCCAATTGACACCTACTAGTAAGGAAATATTGTCGTTGATAATTATATATATAGTTAATACTTTTTTCTCAATAACTATATAATTATAATTATAGTATATCTATTATCATGTAGTTGATGCATCTGCACGTTGCGGTCGTGGCTATACACGTGGAATATCTCTTGAAAAAAATAGAAGGCACGGAAAACTGAAGATCACAATTCCTGATAATTCCACTGGAGGAGTGGATGAGAGTGCAACAGCGCTTTCCTCCTATATTGGCACAGTAGTTCGAGCTTATGCTCCATTTCATGTGCGCTCATGGCGAGATGTTCCGAATGAGATTAAGGAGCACATTCGAAGTCGTGTGTTGGTGAGTTTACTTTTCAGTGCATTTTTTTCGCCTAGATTAGTATATTATATTTTTGACCTGATTCCCTTGTTAGGATGAATTCGACCTCGACTTTGGCCGTAGCGAGGATTTGAGAACCGTGAATGAGTTGATGGCTACACTATTCCGACGTCACAAAGGACGATGTCATGACCACTTCAAGAAGTTTGAGACGTTGGAAGAGGCTGCGCAGTCTCCTTTTCAGCAGATGAAGTTAGATGATTGGAGAAAGTGTTGTGATCTTTTCGCATCTCCAGATTATCAGGTATTTTACATTTATATCTTTTAATTATTTACATTCATATTCGTTCTATATATTATATGTATACATATTACAATTAACATTTTAAATATATTTTGTAGCACTTGAGTTCTACAAATGCACAGAATAGATCCGCTCTGACTGTCCACCATCGTGCCGGTTCAAGGTCATTCCACCGTCTTGCTGAAAAAATGGTATTAAAAAATTATAGAATTAATTTTTTTTTCTTATATTCTTTCTGATAAGTACTAACATTATCTTTTTAAAATTGCTAATGTCGCTTCGTTAGAAACGTGATGATCTTGAAAACTTTTTCCTCATTCATGTCGATGCTGCTGCTCACACTAATGAGCATAGTGAGTGGATGGATCCTTTCGTTGCAGATAATTATGTAAGCAGTGTTAATTTTGTTAAATAAATTATTTATATAACATTTTAATAGTTTATTTCTTATTTCTATTTCTTTTAATACGTTACTAATTATTTACGATTATTACCTTTTAAATTGCAGAGAAAAATGATGGAGATGCAGTCGGCTTCTGAGGAATCCTCTCCTAGTGACATAGACATATTCACGCAAGTGCTCGGGCCGCAGTCTAGTATGGCAAGAGGTTTGGGACGATCTATCAAGCATAAATGTTCATCCTCCTCAACCTCATCGGCTTCACAAATTAATAATCTTATGGCAGATTTAGAAGCTGCAAGGCGTGAGAATGAGTATATGAGGTCGAGATAGCAAGAGTTAGAGTCCCTGTTAGAACGACAGTCTCATTTAGAGACACGTTTGCAGGACCAACAGAGAGACCAGGAGGAAAGAATACGCAGTGAAGTGCAAGAGCAAGTGCAACGGGAGATGATGGTGCAAATGAAGCGTGTTATGTCGTTGCAACAGAATCCCCGTGGGCGAGGGAAAATGAAGAAATAAATTTTATCAATATTTCTGACTAGTTTTAATATCTAATTTTGTGCTTTTATAAGACATTGTTACTTGTTAATTGGGTATGTAATATGATACAATTGGTATTATGTTTTTAAATTTTATGAAATTAGTATTTTTGATCTGTATGTTCGAATGTAAATAAAAATCGTTCGAACGTTGGTTCACACTCTAACAAACGTTCGAACGTAAATACAATTGGATCGTTCGAACGTCAAACTATACGTTCGAACATCCTCACGCTAAAACAAACAAACTGTTCGAACGATAAAGCGATTAACGTTCAAACAAAGAACTTGCATTCGAACGCTCCTTCGTTTACATTCGAAATAACGTCCAAACATTAAATGCGCTACGTTTGAACATTTACGTTTACGTTCGAACAAATATTCGAACGTTTATTGTAATTAACGTTTGGACGCATTAACATTCGAACGTAAATATGATACGTTCGAACGATAATCAACGAACGTCAAATTCTCTCATTCGAATGCCAATCGGTCGGGTTAACGTCCGAACGTTTAATTTTACTTCCGAACGTGATTTTCTGTGACAGTTCTCAACCGTCAGAAAAAAAGGAACGTTCGAACGTTGTACCGAACGGAACACTTCCAACCGTCACTAAAAAAACTTTTGGTGATGGTTGAACAGTAAACCGTCACCAAATGTTTTTTGTGACGCACTTTAGGTGACGGTCGTGGTGATGGTTTCAAACTGTCACCAAATATGTTTAGTGACAGTTTCGTCTGTCACAAAAGACACATTCTGTTGAAGTGCCAACGTGCACAGTAACCAGTCTGCTGCACTAAACCACCAGAGCACAGAGTGAGGACCATCGCCAACGCCAAGCAGAAAACCACCAGAAGAAACCTCCACCACCGCACGTCTTCCACACCGACGGCGTTCCTGCATCCATAAAACGGAAGTCTATGTTTTTAAGCAAGAAAAACATAGCGACTTTGGACTCCATCGTGCACCAGCAAGCATGCAGAAACTGCCGACTAGGCATTTCTGTGACACCTGTCCCTTAGCTACAGCACCACCGTTCCCTTCAGCCCACGATATCAAGACTAGCAGCCTTCCTGTCGTAACCCCAAGTCACCCAAAGTCGTGACGCCCTGCCATAGTTGAGGTCACCTTGTCACCCCAATAGAAGACATCAGGGTATGTGCCTCCACCATTTGGCGCCACTCAGTTGACTGCCAATGCCACTGTTCGCAGCCCATGCCATTTGTTTTCCTCTCTCCGTCGCACAGGTTCTTTCTCTCAGTGAGTCTAATGCACAGTCTCTCTCTCAAGTGAGCAGTAGGTATTTCACCCGAGGCATTTCGTTCCTAGCCTTTGAGTTTACCCACCTATTATTGATTTTACATAAATTTCCTTAAGATCACGTGTAGCTCCTTTATAGAACAAATTGGAAATAAAATTACTCCAAGTATTATTACATATATGCCCTGTAGCATGTAAGCCATGGCTGAAGGTTTATTTTAGGATAGGTATTTTACATGGGAAGTGACATTTCGGTCAAGCACTTTGATTACTACGTCATGACAAAAGGTGACTCTCTTAAATTGTACGTGTTTTCACAATAGACTTGCTTTTATCTTGGGCTTGATAATATTTTTAAGGTTAAGCATAGGATTATTGAGAGAAGTCGTGTTTGTGATGCCTCTGGATTTCGCTTGGAATCGGACAGACTTGGAAGTATCAGGACATGCAACATAAGGTTACCTACCCCCATTCATGACAAATAAAGATGCACTATACCTCGCATGCATCTAGCAATATGCAATATTTTCAGTGGATAATTTTTTTTCTTGAACAATACTATGCACCAAATAAGATTTATCCCAAAACATTGAAACATAATTCATAGGTTGAATGTGATAGACTTTCAAGATTACAACATATGTCCAAAAGGTCTGTAATCATAAGAGTATTGGAGACCAAGCTCCTTAGTTACAAGCAGGAACTAATGCAACTACTAGGCTAATCTATTGAGTAGCTCGTGCACCTTACTCAAAGATGCCATAATACTAATGATAAATCGGAGCATTCAGGCTATCAGCTCTTGGTCGTCGTGCCATCGCCGTCTAATCGACCACACATGGTCTACCATTCCAGGGGGAATGGTAATTGAGACTACCATAATGAGATTTGATTACAAATCTCAGAGAATTAAGAACTTATACTAACAGTTTAAATATGCATGCATGATAGTAAAATCATGAATGCAAAATATGAACATGAGTAAACTTGACGTGACTTGACAAATAACATGACATGTGCTGACATGACTTAAATTGACATGAAATGAACTGAACTGACGTGAAATAAAGCATGACATAAAGCTAAATGTGAAATAACATGAATTGAAACTGAACGTGAACATGAACTAAACTAAACGTGAAACTAAACATGAGTTGGACATGAAACTGAAATGAACTGAGCATGAAACTGGACGTGAAACTAAAGATGAATAGAACATGAATTGGACATGAAACAAAACATCAAACTTAAATGAATTCTGGCAATCAAAATGATTTTGCCAGTTGTTTTTTAGGAATAATTTAAAATTAGAATGATTTTGCCCAACATATTCTATTAGAGGTACTCAGACAATCAAGATGATTATGCCATGAGTATTTTTAATGAGATATCCTAACAATCAGAATAATTATGGTAGGAGTACCTAGCATTACTCTAACAATAAGAAGGATTATGCCATGAGCATTTGATTAGAGATATTCTAACAATCAGGATGATTACGCCGAAAGTACGTTGCATGTATTATAAATGGAGAGACTCAGACAATCATAGTGATTACGTCACAAATATCCTATACGTGACTGACTAGAAAATACTATTTTAAAGACACACTCTGTATTTGACTCATGTTGTTACATGAGACGAAATGAAAGATGAGATGACATACGTAACATGACATATACGTGAGATGAATGACATAGCATAACATGAAATATATAACATTACGTGACATGACGTAATATGTAACAGATGAACTTGTGACATAGCATATTGTATAACAAATAAATATTTGTGACATGGTGTAACGTGTAACAAATTAACATTTTGGGACATTGAATAATATAACATGTATAAGATCATAAGAATATAAATAATTGTTCTCTTACTGACGTGCATATACAATATCTTGATAGTAAGTTATAAGCAAACTTACAATGAATGTCTCGTCACAAAGTAAAATGCGCAAAACATGAGAAAATTTAAGTAGGAATTTCTAAACGTTAGGAACTCTATTACTAATAGTTTAGAAACATGAAAATACTATCTTAGATTAAAATTACCTTTTTAACACTCTACATGTGAGAAAATGACAATTTTTCTATCTTAGAATAAAACGTAGGCAATTTCGCTGGAGTTGGTCCCACCTCCTCGAGTAGGAAGGCATATGCCCGGAAGGTCATATATGAGGAGGTATTCTCTGTAGAGAAACATTCGGCAAAGTGGACGAGACAACAAACATGCCCCGCCATCTCATACGGGGAAGAGGACTGCAGAGGGTGCTCAACTCCCACGATGATGCACTGGTAATAACCAGGCTCATAGCTAACAACACCCCGATGGATCCCCATAGACAACGACAGTTCTGCCGACATCCTTTTCTAAGATGCCTACTGAAAGATGGGGATTGATCAGAATCGCCTTCACCCAGCCCCCACACCTTTGAAAGGGTTATCAAGCGATGTGGTCTAGCCGGTGTGTGTCATAACCTTATCACTCCTACTTGCCAAAGATCTTTTTTCTTACAACGCAATATTTGGGAGCCTAACCCTGAACAATCTACAGGCAGTAACGTTGACCTACTACTTCGAGTGGAAATTTCCCACGGAGGCAGGAGTAGGAAAGGCCAAGGGCAAACAGGTACAATCACAAGAATGCTACGTACAAGAACTCAAGACTGGAATGGGAGACATTCGAATGGTTGAGGAAACGACCTACAACAAGGACCTGCCACTACCTCTAGACTTCATTGGCGATGAAGAAGAAATCTGGGATGAGCAAACTCTCCTCCAAGCGGAGCTGAAAGAGCAACTAGAGCTAGTCATTCTCGATGGAAGCTGACCCGAGAACATCGTGATGATGGGGACCAAGATGGAGCTGGAAATTAGATTGGCAATGCAGTGAGTCCTGACCGAACATCGGGATGTATATTCCTAGAGCCATGGGGACATGACCGGGATAGATAACGCGGTGATTCAACATTGTCTCTGCATGGACCACAAGGCTAAGAAGATTTTTCAAAAGCGTAGGAAGTTTAGCATGGAGAAATATGCTGCACCGACAATGCCATAATGATGGGGACCATAATGGAGCCAAAAATGAGACTGGCAATGTAGTGACTCTTGACCAAACATCGGGATGTATTTTCTTGGAGCCACGGGGACATGACCAGGATAGATAACGCATTCAGTGAACATCGCCTCTATGTGGACCCCGAGGCTAAGAAGATTCGACAAAAGGGCAGGAGCTTTAGCACGAAGAAATATGCCTGCCTTTTGGATGTGGGGTTCATCTGAGACCCGGAGTGGCTGTCCAATGTTGTGCTGATAAGAAAGTCAAACGGAAAGTGAAGAATGTGTGTCGGCTTCACTGACCTGAATAAAGCTTACCCAAATGACAATTTTTCACTACCATGCATCGACTTGATAGTGGACTCCACGACTGGCCACTGCGTGTTGAGTTTCATAGATGCCTACCCGGGCTACAACCATATCAGAATGAAACCAATGATGAAGAAAAAATGGCATTCATCATTGATCGAGGGCTTTAACGTTACCGGGCCATGCCCTTCGGGCTCAAGAACGCGGAGTGACTGACCAATGGTTAGTCCACCACATGTTCAATGCCTAGATAGGCCATAACATGGAGTTCTACGTGGATGACCTACTCGTCAAAAGCAAGGAGCCCGAGCACCACCTGGATGACCTATGAGAAACCTTCTTCATCCTATGCTGGTAAAAAATGAAGTTGAATCCAGTGAAATGTGCATTTGGAGTAGAGTCGGGCAAGTTCCTAAGATTCATGGTCTCTGAGAGAGGAATAGAGGCAAACCTAGAGAAGATCGGAGCCATAATGAATATATCATCACCCCCACAGCATAAAAGGTGTACAAAAGCTAGTCGGGCGGATAGCTGGCCTCAATCGGTTTATTTCTCGTTCGATCGACAAATGCTTGTCGTTCTTTAGAGTGCTACGTAAGGCACATGCTTGGAATGATGAATGTGACAAAGCATTTGAGAAACTCAAGGAGTATCTGGAGAACCCGCCACTCCTTAGCAAAGCAGATCCAAGAGAGGCCCTAAATGTATACCTAGTAGTCTCCACACACGCCGTTTTGGTACCATTGATCCAAGGAACGAAGGGTTTCCCGGAGTACTACACCAGCCAAGAATTCCAGGGAGTAGAGGTGAGATACCCTCAGATGGACATGCTAGCCTTTGCACAGGTGGTGACGGCCTGGCATTTAAGACCATATTTACAAGCCCACCCAATCAAGGTGTTGATGGAGACACCTCTAAAGAAGGTCCTGCAGCAGCTAGACGCCTCAAACCACCTAGTGAATTGGGCAATTGAACTAAGCGTGTTCGACATCGATTACTGTCCCCAGAGTGCTGTAAAGGGAAGTGTTAGCCGACTTTATAGCTGAGTTTACCAACTTCCTTGAGGAAATCCGATCTACACCCGCTAGACATGCCTTGCAGGTCTTCGTCGACGGCTCGTCCTGCCGCACTGGGGAGAGTAGGGGTGCATATCACCACCACAGATTCTTGAGAAAAACATAGTTACACAGTGAAACTTGCGTTCAAAACTACCAACAACGAGTAGGAGTACGAAGCTATCAACTGCCGAGTTGCTAGGGCCCACCGAAGTGGAGGTAAGAGTTGATTCCCAAGTGGTTGTGAACCAAGTCTTGGGAGAGTTCATTGTGAAAGGTGAAAAGCTGAAGAAGGTAGTAGAAATCTCAAAGATAAGACCAGGGACACTAGAGATAATCAAGTACTTGGATACCAACGAACTCCCTGACAAGAATTGGGAAGCACAGAAGGTCAAAAATAAAGTGGCATGCTTGGCGCTGATATATGGGGTCCTTTACATAAAAGGCTTCTCGACACCCCTCCTAAGATGTGTCTCACTAGAAGAAGCGCAGTATATACTAGTCAAAATACATGAAAGGGTATGCGAAAATCATTTTGATTGAAAAATCACTGGCCAAAAAGGTAGTAACTACGGGATACTACTAGCCACACACCTTTAAAGACGCAATAGAATTTGTTAGGAAATGCCCACAATGCCAATTGTACGCTCCTATACCTCATTGCCTGCCAGAGGAACAGACATTAATCATGTCACCATGGTCATTCGCACAGTGGGGAATCAACCTAGTCGGACCACTACCGTTGAGCAAAGGGAGAGTGAGGTCTGTGGTTGTCACGGTGGGTTACTTCACTATGTGGGTAGAAGCAGAAGCCCTTGCAACCATCACGGAAAACAACAATACATGATTCTTGTGGAAAGCCGTAGTCTGCAGATTCGGCATCCTGCGGTGCATAATCTTAGACAACGAACGATAGTTCGACTCAAGCCACTATCGTGACTAGTGTGCGGAGTTGGAAATCAAGTTCAAGTATTCTTCCCAAAGACACCCACAAGCTAATGGGCAGGTCGAAGCAACAAACAAAACACTATATAGGATATTGAAGAAAAGTTAACTAATACAGAAACACCGTCAAGACGCCAATGGGAGAGACCCCTTTTGTCCTGACTTACGACAGTGAAGTGGTGGTACCACTGAAAGTGGGGATACCAACCTATGAAGCCTATCATTTGAAGCCAGATTTCAATAATGAGAGACTGGAAGAGCACTTGGACCTATTAGAAGAAAGAAGACAGAAGGATGAAACTCGAATGGCGATCAACAAAAGAAAGGTCGAGCACTACTTCAACTGCTGGGCCAGGCCCAGGTCCTTCAAAGTGGGCAACTTGGTCTTGAGACAGACGAGAATAACCACACAAGAAGGACGAAGATGGGACCACGGTGGGAAGGACGGTACGTCATCACTGCCAACAACAGGCTGGGTTCTAGCAGGTTTAAGAAATCTCAAGGAAACGAGCTGCCACACCCATAGAGCATCTACAAAAATACTTCGCTTAAAAGTACCTTGTAAACATTGAGAAATATAAATAAAGTCAATCTTTTCCCGAAGTTGTATTTCTATTCTCCAATACGGGCGAGCAAGTCCCATGACAGCCCGACCCCCGCATACAAACCAAGTCCTTAGACTCACCACGAACACGGGTAGTGCAAGTCCCTTGACTACCCAACCCTCGCATACAAGCTGGGTCCCTAGACTCACCGTGAAGAAAGCAGTGCAACTCCCTTGACTTCCCAAACCTCGCATACAATCCAGATCCCTAGGCTCTCCATGAACGTGGGCAGTGCAAGTCCCTTGACTGCCCAACTCTCGTGTACAAGCCGGATCCCTAAACTCATTGTGAACACTGATAGTGCAAGTCCCTTGACTCGCTACGACCATGGGCAGTGCAAGTCTCTCGACTGCCTAACCTTTGAGTACAAGTCGGATCCATAGACTCGCCGCGAACACGGGTGGTGCAAATCTCTTGACTACCCGACCCTCGCATACAAGTTGGGTCCCTAGACTCGCTATGAACACGGTCGGTGCAAGTCCCTTCATGCCTTTAAACTCCTTGGGGGAGTAGGACAAGCCTTTTAGCTAACTAGCTTACCTCCCCGTGTGGGTAAAGGCAAAAGAGAAGAATCCCAACTTTAAAAAAAAAACAAAAAAACAAAAAAAGGATAGGGAAAGAGGAAATATGCAAGCCAAGTCGTGAAAAAGGAGTACCCACCCTTCATTAATATCTAATATACATTTGAATGACAGTAGTTTGCAAAAAATAAAAAACACGAGCACAACAGAACGAAAAGCTGAAATATATATATGAACACTTAAGAATCTGGATCAGAGTCCGAGAAAGCGTCGGGTATCAAGTCCTTCCCCGTAGTGTTCACGTAGTGCAGCGCCCGACGGTCTAGCTGGAGAGACATTAGGTCCAATGTCTAGTTGGATAGACATGAGGACTCTCCAGCACATGGTCATTGAGGTCCAAGACCTCCTTATAGTCGTAAGCCCAAGCCTAGTTGCGGACCCTCTTTGCGGCAGCCATATGCGTCGAAAGACGTGCGGTGGCCCTTTGGGAGTCAACCAACTCAGATCTAAAGGCCCTTGACTTGCAGGTTGTGAGAGGCCAACTCTTCTAGGGAAAAATCCAAGCTAGATTGCAAGGCATCCACCTGCTGATCCCACGACTGCAGCTCGTATGACCATAAACAATTCGGATTCTAGGTCCCAAACTTGTTTAACCCGAGGTTCAAGCTGGGAAGACTTGAGCTTTCAGGACCTTGTGAGGTCCATATACGTTTTGTGTAGCCAATTATGGGTCCTCACGTCTGAGTCATACGACTTGAGCAACTTCACCTTCTTGCCTTCAAGGTCGCGACACGAGTTACGGAGCTCCACTAGCTCAGCCTCCTTGTAGTCCCACAGGTCGCGCAAGTAGTCACACTCCTCCTCTAGAAGCTTAATCTCGCGAAGGCATTAATCGTCCTCTCCCTGAGATCTGGCCAAGTCGTCTCGGATGAGGGCCTTTTCCCAACGAAGCTCTGCGATCTTCTCCTTTTCCTTCTTCTTCTGCCGGCTGGAGTACACCATGTCGAAGGCCTTCTCGACCTCTTCTCTCTCTACGTTTGCCTTGAGAACCTCCAGCCGGGCAAGGATGGCGAGGGACCGCAATGCTCGAATTTCCTCTTCCAGCTCCACCCTCTCGTCCACGATTAAGGCAGCTAGCTGATCTACCCCCTAGCAGACCAAACAAGGGCAACACAAAGTGAGAATTGGTCTGTAAAAACAAACCACAAGAAGTACTAACCAATAAGGAAGGAAACGCCTTACCGAAGCAAAGAAAATTTTAAGTTTGTCGGATTCCCGAGTAATGGCCTTAGCCTGGGCCTTGTCGAAGCTAGAACTGACCCGTGGGGTCCCGCCTTCACAGGCTCCTAAGGTGCGGACTCTCACCTTCATCGGGTGCCAACTCCGGGAGAACCTCGACACCTTCCACAGCACCACCTCTCTTGAAGTTTGCAGAATTGTAAAACCTTAGATCTCCAAAAATCATTTTTAAACTATGCAGAACCTTAAACCTTAAATTTCAACAAACTCATTATTATAATCTACAGAATCTATAACTTAATTCTGATACCAACTGTGTAACGCCCCGTACCCAAAGGGCCGAAGGGTTACATCACGTGACTTGAAATCATGTCTCAACAATACAGTAATAGACTCTTGAGTCTTAATGTCACAAAAAACTCATTGGTTCAAACCAACTACTCCAACATATTTAATCTACAACTCCACAAAGTCACAAAATAAATGTCAAACTTCTAAAATACCAAGTCATCTAAACAAAAGAAATTTACTGAATAACACTATCCAATAATCGTAGTACACTTTGGCACTCGATCCACTATACTCAAATAGTCTAGCCCTTGCTTATTATTCTTGCTGCTCTGTTGAAACATCCAAAATATCTTAAATATCCGAGAACATATACCAATGTGTAAACATGAGCCTATAACAGAATGCAGAACAAAAAATGTTATCAAAAATATTCGAGTGACAGTTAAAAAATATTCATACTCAAAAGTCTTGTGGCATAACATAATTGAAACACCATCATATTATAACAGAATTCCAGGTTTAATCCATGTGGTATGGTTGTGCAAACCCTGATGACTAACCAACTAGAAACAAAATATGAAATATTTCCCTTATTATTCTCTGAGCTCCGAGTGTGCACACAAGAAAAACAACACAATAAACCATTTTATTTTCAAAGTGGGTGCACCAAGAACAAGAAATTGGTACCAACCCAAACATAGGCCACAATTTTACACCTATGGTAATGTCACATCAAATCATAACAAAGTATTGAACAAATTCATAATCATCATTTCAAAATCATACATAATTTCAGATTTTATATTCACTTTTTTTATACAACTGAGAACATAATGCAAAAAATAGCTCATGTATGCACCAATCATGATAGAAAATACTTTTTTCTTTTTATACAAATATCATGAGTAATGCAAATCAAATAACCAAGGTTGTTTCAACTTTTTTTTCATAACAAAATATGCACGTGTTTAAAAAAATCAACTTCAATCCATTTCTTTTTATCCTCGTGATAGTGTCAATCAAAAGTGGTCGTCACCTAGAATACTATAAATTAATACAAAATAAACGACACAACTAAACAACTCTATGACAATAATTTCCATAGTTTCAATTCCTCTAACCTAGCTACTACTAAACCACAAAGTGACTTCCCGAACATCACCTATTTAAGACATTCACACTTAAATTCACTTTTCAGCCTAGCCCATTACAAGATATTATAGTGGTGTTCCACAATTAAAATCAATCCAAATTAAAACTATAACCCATCAGAAAATCAGCCCACTTAAGATATTTTTTTTAATTAATATAAAACCAAGCCTAACTTAAAGTGCATGCCTAACTTAATAATCTCTTAACACAAAACCCAACTCAAGCACAAGTACAAGATACATCTAGCCCAAAACCGAAAGCCCATCTTAACAATCTAGTAAAAAAAGCTACTAACACACTAAGGGGAGTAAGGTAATTAAACCTTCAAAGCTTACCCTTAGTAAAATAAGGTTACAGAATGAAATATATATATATATATATATGACCCCTTTTTATTTGAGAGCAACACACAAGCGAGAGAGAGAGAGAAAGGTGTTGGTGGCAGAGGTTTAGGGAGAGAGGAACGACGCCGAGTGCAGGCGGATCTGGCTGACTATAGTCGAGAATCGTGTTGGCTAGATGATAGGATTCTTTCGAACGTGGTGATGGAATCCAGAGAGAGGACTGAGAGGAAAAGATAGTAACTAGGAGAGAGGGAACTCGATGTGCTAGTGAGAGAGAAAACGAAGAGGGAGAGTACGTCAATGACTTATAGCACCGTCGGTCGAAGTTGGTGGTGGAACCAGATCTTCTCTGATGTACGGTGGGGGCGAACTGAGCTTTATGCCTCACAGCTTTCTAACTTGAACAAATGTTCGTGAGGATTCTTTGGTGCAACTACTTGGTGTTTAGGCCAGTGGTTTACATTGGCTTGATGGTGCAAGGTGAGGATCATGGTGGCTAGGTGGTGGTCAAATGGAGGAGGATGGTGGCGACTTTGTAGCTCAGGAGGTGGAAGCAAATGCTCTATTTGTGGGTGTAGGAAATAGGGCATGGAAAAAGCCTTGTGTGGTGGCTCTCGGGCATGAGACCGATCATTTTTGGTGGCAAATCTGGGTTGGATCTGCGTGGTGCGATGTTGGTGCTTCTCGATGTTGGAGTTGCTCTAGTTGTTTCCGTTAGTCTCATGGTGATCTCCCAGTTGATTTGGTTGTTTTAATGTAAAACTATGGCTTGGAAAGACTGGTGGTGTGCTCGACGTGTGGTAGTGGCGAGGCTCACAGTGGCGTTGTCATGATTAAGGCTTGCAAAGGGTTAAACTGGTTGAGTTGTTGCGTGGGATGGATTGAGATGGTCTGTGATTGTTGGCTCTTGGTTTTATTGCTGGATGTGGTTGTTGTCGTGAATTGAGTAAACGTAAGGCGCACTACGGTGTGGAATATAAACTGAAATGGCGTGAGAGATGGGGCACTGGGAGATAGAGGGAGAGTTGAAATATGATGTGATTATGAGAGGAAGTATCAGGAAGAAGAAAAAATGAGGGAGAAAAATCTGAGGGAAAGAGGAAACCCTCGGTGCTGGGGGAGAAAAGAGTGGAAAAAAATAAACCCACTTACAAAAAATGACACCGTTTTCCGCAGCTACTAGGCTTCTCTATGGGCCTTGGGCCAAGTTGGGCCTAGGTGTTACATCCCTCCCTCCTTTAAAAAATACTTTGTCCTCGAAATTTACTACACTAAAGCAAAGTCTAAAATACTTATCCATCACATTTTCCACACCTATTTTAATCCCCGATTATTTGGTTGAATCTTATATTCCAAAAGTCTAACTTTGCGATATTGTCGCTCGGGGCCCCACATACTTCCACCTAGGGAAACACATTCGCACGCATTCCATCAATTATGATACATTTTAATGTCCAATTCAATTAAAAATATAAATCTCCACAACTGGCTCAATTAAAAGCCTAATAATAACTTTTACCCAACTTTTAGCTTAACTTCATCTAAAATAGTATATAAAACTCTTAACATAAAATATTAACCTCGTATGGATAATAAATTATAACTCTCCAAAGTCCGGGGTCCTTAATCTCACACTCGATTCACTAAAGTATCCAACTTGTGGTCCCTAAGAATTTATCGTTCCTCATAATCCTCAAAAGTTGAAAATCCATAGCCACGAGGTTTAAATTCTAAATTATCTCATGTCAACAAATTTTCAAACCCTCACGAAGTTTACCTGCAACCCATCATGCCTAACTTCATTTGCACACTCTAATAAATTCACCATCACTTCCTCAATGCCACCTAGCCATGCTTTCTACTTCCACTATCTTTCACCTCTGAATATCTAAAAATCTCTTGTTCCTAAAAATCATCAAACTTGAAATCTATAACCACAAGGTTTAAGTCCGGATCCCAAGTCACAACTAATTTCCCAATTATCGCTAAGCTTACTCTCAAACCACCGTATTACCAAAAGCCACGCTCCATTGCGCACTCTGATAACTTTGCAAAAATGTCTAAAAGTAGGATCCATAAATACATCAACGAGGAGTATAATCCCTTTCAGCACTTACCAAGATGACACTTACCACACTTTGATAATAAATAGACTTATTTTCTACCAAATCCATGCACACTCACTTATACTCTTCGATACTCTCTTTTATTCTCAGTTGCAATCAATACTCTTCAATACCTTTGAGTACACATTTACGATTGATGCCCACATACTACTACCCATGCATCCAAAATGTACCAACCTGCATAGAACAAATATTACCAAATCAAAGGAGTAAAATTTGATGCTTTAAAAATGAATG
The DNA here is from genome assembly GCF_001411555.2 of Juglans regia. NCBI lineage: Eukaryota > Viridiplantae > Streptophyta > Magnoliopsida > Fagales > Juglandaceae > Juglans > Juglans regia. The sequence goes on from NC_049916.1 coordinate 7,407,247, forward strand.
ATCTAAAGAGTCTACCTACAATATCCTTACCATCATTTTACTCTGGAGTGATCTGAGAACTCAGAAACTCATACACTAAGTTAAGCTCATGGGGTGGATAAGGTTGAGTAGCCATACAAAATGGTTCGAATTCAAAGATGAAGCAGTCAGAAATTGAGTTTTTTTTTTTTTTGTTGTTGGCCTTAAAGCACCACTTTAAAACAGTATACAAAAATGGTTATTTTCCTTCATATCAAAATCCCAAAAGATTTTTAAGTAAGGAGACTTGGAAATTTTTAAAAGAAATGAGCCATACTTTTAAAAACAAATCAAGTCTTGCCATACAGACCATTTTTTTGCAAAGAATGCATGGTAGGGTCTTTTCTGAGGAATGTAAGATGTGCATGCGTAAGGAGGTTTGAGTGGTTGCTACACAGGTCCCCATGAACCGTGTGCCCCTGCCGATATTGCATCACATCGTAGGTATCTGCATTAGTTATAAGTTGGTTAATATACGCATCACACCACGAGTATTTGTACCCCTGCGAGTACATAATATATGTATCTTATAACAAGTATCTACACCTGCTCGAGTGTGTATAACATGAAATTTAACTGTGGTTGGCACCATCGACGTTGGTGCTTGACTTCGCTCTGGCGACCAGTTACTTAGGCCATTTGATGTTACTTTGTCAACTTAAGAGATTTCACACCAGTTTCAATACTTCAACGTGAACAATAGAGTTCCATTAGGATACTTTTACATCCTAGTACTTGGGGTCGCGATAAACATAAAAGACTTAAGTAACTGGAAAATACTTTTTTTGTCACGAACTCCATATTCATGACATGACGTGGTGTGGAATGAAATGACAAATGAAATTACATGACATGTAAGTATGACTAACAACATGGCATAGCATGGTTTGCAATAGTTAAACATGGCATGAAGTAATATAACATGTAACAGATAATTACGTACTTGAAAATAAAACATGGCATGACATAACACAACTTAACATGAATATATAAAAATCCAACCAACATGAATGATGGTTTCTTACCACCATACTTACATAGGTACCCTGAAAGTAAGATAGAGGCTAACTTACAGTGATTGAAGTGCGATGTAAACTAGCGCGAATAAACGTGAACTGAAAGGGGATTTTTGTAAAAGTTAGAAACTCCTCATTAAAAAACTTAGAAACATAAAGTACTGACTCAAAATAAAATTTCCATTTTACCCATTTACTTGTGGAAAAATTGTCATTTTACTCATAATTTAAGGATTTTGTATCCTAACTCCAATACTCATTAAAATTTAAATTTCTCGTGTAAATTTTATCCTAAAACCAAATATCTAATCAGAAAAATTTAACACAATTTACTACTAGAAGAAATTCACTATGGTCGAACCACTCTAGGGCAAATATCAATATTTTGATGCATACTTGACTTTCAAACACACTTTCATGTTTAAACCGATTCTACCAACTTCCAAAAATCATGTCTTTGGTTCTAGAATCATGTTAATATATTAAAATATACATTCCATAAAAACCATTAATACCTTATATCAATAGACATGCCAAAACATTTTTTTGGATCAAATAGAACAAATCTTTGATGTTCTTGGTCTAACACTTCAAATCAACTCCAAGGACTCAAAACTCACTAAATAAATTTCTTAACATGATCAAAATTAAAACCTAAGTGATAGGATGCTTGATTAACAACCAAAAATCACAAAACATCCCCCGACACAATCGTCTTGCACACTAACTTCAAAACCAAGTACCACATGCTTTGATTTAAAATCAAACAATTAAATCCGCAAGAATTAAAAAAATATACCTCATATTGAATTTCTAAACATGATATAATCATTAAAACTAAGATCACATGGGAAAAATCCATAAAAACACAAGACAAACCCGTGAGCCTCAAGTTTGTGTCCTAATCGAGTACCATGTATTCTTGACTTGGATCACACACTCCAAATCCAAAATATTCAACAAATAAACCTCAAAGAACAAAAATACATGTTGTGTAATCAAGTCCTAAACATTATCCTATCATAAAATCCAAAAATCATAAGGCAAACATTTCATAAAAACCTCAAGCAACCCGAAAGTTTCAATATCTAACCATATCCAAACCTTTACATGCATAAGAGTTTATTTCCTCAAGATCAAAATCATAAATCTTCAAAATAATTTCCTAACACATATATAAATGACCTAAGAATAGCATATATGAGTATCAAGACCATTGGAGTATGCTTCCAAAACAAACGCTCCAAGCTTACTCGAAAGAGAAACTGTTTTTACACCTCCAGTTTCCAACTTTCCCATGTCATGCACACATCTTAGTAAAAACTCTTAATATACAACAAATTTAAATCTAAATTTTATGTTAATATGTTAACTCTAAAGCATAAAAATATCGGACCAAGATTTTGCCAAGAACTTCATCAAAAAAATCAACGACTCACACTATCAAATTTACCACCCGGTATGACATTTATAGACTTTTTTCCAATCAAAACCTCATAAAAAATACACAAAATATACCAAAGAAAATGATACTCAAATAGGAAAAACTTATATGCAAAGAGTTTCATGAGAATATACTTTAAAAAGCTTCAAACAAATCAAGAAAGAATCGTCAAAAAACCTGCATAAATCGCCTCTTAAGTCTTCTCCAAGAAAGTGAATGGAAAGTGATCAAATGGTTAAGGGAAATCTTTGGACGACTTATATAGGAGAATGGGCTGACTTATTGGCCAATCTAAGCCAATTTTATGGGAGGCTGGGCAGCCAAATGTGGTGAAAACCGTGTGCCATACAGCCGGTTGCTTTTTGGCCTCCCATCGAAGCACTATATGGATTGACAAGTCAGCCATAGGAAAGCCTTGGTGGGTGGGGGAAACTTCCCCAAGAAGCCCTGTATCGGTAGTACATTTCGATTAGCCTTCCCTCCTCCCTTCCTCCCTCATCCCTCCTCCCTCTTCTCTGTAGTCTTTCTTTGATTTTTTTTGGTTTTATTTTTTTTCTTTTACAGTAAGGCAAAATGTAGATCTGTTGTTCTCTGGAGCCAGTCGACCACCATGCACCCCACCGCAAGATTCCCAAGATGCCGATCCTTCAGACGAACGAAGTATCTCATCGAATGGAGCGGGGCGTTAGCCACATGCGCGGCCCAAAGTGCACGCATGACATTCATGCACCACAGCAAAGGAAGCTCTATCGCCGCCACATTGCTTTTTTGGGACTAGGGCCATTAGTTTCTTCAAACTTGACATTCCACCGTAGTTTTAGGATGGAGCGTGTCCCTCACGCTCCACCACAATCTTGGTGTTTGTATTTTTTATTTCCTCTAAGGTTGAAAATGCGGATCTACAGTTTTCCAAACTGTAATTCGCTATTTTCTCATGTATCTTTTACTTTTTCTATTATTTCCTTTGTTTTAAGTTAAAGAAAAAAATACATATCTCTTAGATTTTTGTTCATAAAATGTGTCATCTACTCCGTCTTAGACAGAGTGTGGGGTTGTTTAATTCTGTCTTATGACAGAATATGAGGTTTTTTAAATCTGTCTTAGGGCAGAGTGTTGTCTCTCAGACGGTTCGTCTGTAGAGAGTTATAACAATGGACTAGACCATGTCAGTCACAAAGAAATTTGTGTATTGGGGAACCTAAAAAGTAGTAAGTTAGCTTGTATTCTGTATGTCTTAAGTCAAAGTTGTAATATCCATTTTTGAATTAATGGAGTTTGTTCTACCTTAAAAAAAAAACATCTCTTTCAATATATGCAAGAAAATAAATGACACTTTGAATACATGTAAGATGCTCACAAGTCATATTTTTTAATTTCCTCAACAATCCCTTGGTGAGTTGTGAAATGACGGGTCATACATTTTTTTTTGGAAGGGTCTATTCTAATTTAATACCAACAACTATAAACTCAAAGGTGAATTTGATTATAGTATTTTGAGAGTTGGTTAGATTTTAGGAGATGACAATGAGTCTGATTACTGCTCTAGTCAAGTTCTTTGATGTAAATATAATATGATGGCTTATTGTTCTGGAAAAAAAAAATTAATCTAATTGAGTTGTAAATATATTTGTTGAAGTTTTCGTTAAAATCTGAAATAAAAATTATAAAGATACCAAATTTGCTAGACCTCAAGAGATATATAGTCGAAATAAAATAGTCATAACTTTTGATTCCAATATCAGATGAAAACAATCACGGTGGCACTGGAAAGTTGACACAAGTTTTTACAAACTCATGCGTCATAAGCGCTGTCAAAGTTTAATGTTTATTAGGCCAAAATTGTTAAGGAATAATCTTACATTACATATGAATAAGTTTTGGGCATATTTATAAAAAATAGACAATCATTTATTGTAGAACTGGTTTTATGAGATGAGTTAGGCTCATGAATTCCTTCATGGTATCAGAGCCTACCACAGGACAAATGGGAGTCTACACTACTTATCCCGTGACAATGACTAGGAAATATATTAAATTGCATGTGAGGGAGAGTGTTGAAAAATAACCTTGCATTGCCTCGGAATAGTTTTGATGGACACCAATATGGACCTAGTCTTAAAAATCATTTACAAGTTCCATATGGGTCAATTATAAGATCCAGAGCCAAGAAGATCACGTAAGCAATGCAAGGATTTGTATAATCCACTTGGGATGAAGTTAGTAAGAGCTCAACACACAAGATGGCCTTTAAAGAAGAAGAACCAGTTTTGATACACGTGATACAAGCTATAGAAGATTGCAACATAAATTAGGGCCATTATTATATTTATGTGATTGAATGCATTGAACTTGTTTATTTCATTAAATGGTCTTATTTTATTAGTTATAGGAATTAGTTTAGAATAATTGGGTGAGGATACTTGACCCACATATGTTTTATTTTGTTAAATTAGGGTTTCAAGAAATTACTGTAGCCGTGTTACTGTAATCGTGATACTATTCATTCAGATGTAGTTTTGGAAGAAAATATTTTATTTTGGCTAGGGTTTTAATAAGGTTTTAGTTTAAATATTCTTTGTAACCTCATTTTAATTAGTTTATAAAATTTGATGAATTTATTCATTGTGAGTTAGGTTATCTCCTTTTGTTCTTGAATAAACTTTTGAATTTATCAAAAGCAAATCACAACCTTTGTGATGTTCTTCCTTATAATTTAGGTGCTTGAAACAAGTTTTTCAACTAGTCTAAATTTTTATATAATTTAAGTTATTGAAACGAGTTGCTCAACGAGTCTAAATTTTTATTAGTTTGATTTTGGTTTTTTTAGATGAATTTTCAATTTGATTATAGGTTCAAAGAATTTCATTCCCACCGGTTCTTATCAAATTTTCTCTCTTTATATACAGAACATTCGATCTTTTGATCACGTTTTTCTATTGTTGCCAATGAATTATTGGTTTCCTTCGATATATTGCTGAAAATCCCAATTCGGTAAAATCACCCAAAAGCCTGGTTTTTTTTTTATTAGTGTTCTTGCTTTTAGTTTGCTGCGCGTTTTTATTTTCGTTTAGATTTTTTGATGATATTTTTGATAGAGTAATCTTTCATATAACTGTGGAGTATGTAAATATCGTACAATCGTATTGAAAAAAAGTAAAATTTATTATTAAATAATTAATTTTTTTATATAAATTATATATATATTTTAAAATAATTATACTGTATTTATATACTCACAATTATAACTATTATTTATCTTTACAATAATACGAGGCTTTGGGGTCCAATTCAGTAAAAGATAGGAAGGATTAGGAAAGTAGGTCATATTGAGACCTCTTGTTTTGAAAAAACATCTCATCTCATCTCATCTAATCATTACAACTTTCTTAACTTTTAATACAAAATAAAATAAATAATTAAACTTTTTCAAATATTAAAATAAAAATAATATTAAAAAATATATTTTAACAATATTTTATTTAATTTTTTAATTTTAATTTTATCTCATCTCATCTCATTTTCGAAAACAAACGAAATCCAGTTGCCCGACATTGCAAAACTGTTCCAACCTCAGGTACTACGAGTGATTCAGACCCTTTAACACTGACACCACACCATCATAAGTTCTACTTCTAGAATGTTTGAAAACCAGTGCTGTTGATATAGTGATTGTTGAAAACTCTTAAAGTTACAAATAATTCTTGTCTTTGACTCAATCATCCCATTTCAATGCAATTGTCTGTCAAGCCAAAACTATGGGTAATTTCAGTTTGGATTGGCTTTTGCTTGTCCTGGCAAACATGCTAGGACCACATATACGTGCTCACAAAGTAAATTCAGATTTTAACAAATTATATACTTAATTAAATAATTACACAAGCTCAACTGAATAAGTCCGAACATCGAGAGACTATGTACAAAGTCCTCTAAGAACTCAACATTTATATTTATATTTAAGTAAATAGAAAGATGGAGATTTAATCATGTATATTTGTTTTAATACTCACTTATATGTAGATCAGACTTTCTTAATGAGTAGGTCCAATACATGAAATATTTAATTAAATTGGATAAAACATAAAGTTAATATTCGAATTCAAGACCTCTACTTTGATACTATGTAAAATCGTAACTTATTCTAAAAAATTAATCTGATTGAAAAATTTAGATCTAATCATTTATATATGTCTTAACAGTGCCAAGCCAGTAGACTTTCGGTTCGGCCTAATATAAAAGGCTCGCTCACGTCTCATTTGGGCTTGTTAAAAATGATTAGTTATTGGTAAAATTAAACTTCCTTAAGAGTTGTTATAGAAAGTAAAATATTCTTCCTTAGAAATAATGTGGGATCCCCGTTTACTATCTTCTTGTATTCAGTCCATCATATTACAGATCAATTATTTATATATTCCAAAACTAAGTGTAAGGGGATTTTCCCCTCAAGGTCCAAGAGGCCCAATTAAGTCCGGCGCGGAGTAGAAAGCCATTAACTCAGCTCATTAAGAGGCTCTCCTCTGTACATGACCTGTAGGAGAGATGGTGTTGCAGAGGAGGAGACTCGTCGACCTGAGGTCCCTCGGGAAGTGTCCAATCCTCGAGTGCCTGTCTGCACAACGGACGTGATTTACGGAGAATCGTTGATCTACTGATAGTAAAGGCATGAATGGACCGAAAGGAAATCAGACTAAGAGGAGGTCGGAAAACCACACTGCATTAATGGTTTCGCCACTTAGACAACACGTCACATTAATGATGCCATCACAGAACCACACTCATTTAAAGATTCTAACAAAAGGAGTAGTACGGGGAATGCAAACTTCATGAAAGAAGGCACGGTCAGCTCCTCAGGCCTGTAGTATAAATAGCAGATCCCAGATACGAGAATATCTTTCTAATCCCTATAATCTCTTACTTATTTACTACACTCCAAGAATATTTACCAACTTTGGTATCAAAGGTTCCCCGGCCCAAGGCTGCCCTCTCAAAGCCGCGGTATTTTCTACTTTGTGCAGGGCCCATTTTCGATGACCTGAGTTGCTGAAACTTGGCCCAAAGGTGTGCGAAATAAGACATTAATAGTGGCACCGTCTGTGGGATCATAATAGATTTTGTATGTCCTTCTCATGCCTGCGACATCCCATTTCGAACAATTCAGGAGAAATATGGGAGATGCCATGGAACCAAGGTTGAAAACCATGGAGGAGTCGGTGACAAAACTAATTGGCGAAGTAGAGACACTCTGGAAAGAGAACGCGGAACTCAAAAACCCTACAGGAGTAAGATGGCGGGGCAGGATCCAACGACACTCAGCACATGGGATCACGAAAAACACCAGCGCAACCTAACAAGGGAGAGGAGAAGAAAAACATGCAGGACGAGCTCCACAACCTCAAAGGGAAGTACGAGGAAATATGAAGGAAAGTGGGCACGTCGTCCATGGTAGACCAATTCCTCACAAGCACGGGTCAACCTGATACTAAAGAAGTAATGGTGGATCCATTACCACCAAAGTTTAGAGTCCCCGCCATGGAGATGTATGACGGAGGAAGGGATCCCTTTGAGCACCTGGAAACTTTTAAGGCTCACATGACACTGCATGGCTTCCGCAGTGAAATAGCTTGCAGGGCATTTTTGTTGACCCTTAAAGGGCCAGCACGTGTATGGTTTGAGTCACTAGCACCTAAATTGGTAGACAGCTTCGGCGAGCTAGCTAAGTTGTTCCTAACCTAGTTCCATGTCCAGTCGGAGGAGGAGGCGTCCGGGTGCATACCTCCTCACTATCAAACAAACGGATGACGAAAGCCTGAAGTCCTACTTGGTCCAGTTCAACAAAGAGCGCATAACCACTGACGACCAAGATAAGAAGATAACCTTGGTGACACTCCTGGGAGGTGTCTGGCTGAGCTCCCAGTTTATGGCATAGCTAGCCAGACGAACTCCCACGAGATTACATGAATTCATGGACCAGGCTGACAACTTCATTAACGCGGAAGACACTCTTCGGGAGTTGAGAAAGCTGCAAAAGAAGGAAATAGAGCACGCGGAGAGGAAGGAGAAGGCACCAACCAAGGCCAAGCCCCAAGAGAAAGGGAAAAAGGGCTCCCACGAGAAGTGGCGAGAAGAAGTTCCGGCAAAAAGACCTGGACCACGGTACGACCGGCCCACGTTTACCATTCAAAAAGACAACGATTGGGGAATAATGCGTCGCTACTGCACGTACCATCGGTCCACCTCACACAACACCAAAGACTGCTTCTCCCTGGGAGGATGGAAGGAATATACGGAAAAGCAGAGCAGCCGCCGCCAATCCCCGGCTAGAAGACAGGAGCAAGAGAGAAGGGGAAAATCGAGGAAAAAGAGTTACCAAGGTGACCAGCACAGATGGGCGAACAACCCCAATGACCGCCAGGTCACCCAATTCGCCAGCAAGGCAGCAGCCCCTTGGGGAAATTTGAACCATAGCTGGAGAGTTCGCAGGCGGGGGCATCACCTTATCCAGTAGGAAAGCACATACTAGGCGGGTCTGATACTACAAGGTATACTCGGCTGAGTATCATCCCTCCAAACAAAGAAGGGGTCACCTTGCTTCGGTAATCTCATTCACGGAGGCCAACAAAGAAGGGGTTCTGCACCCCCATGACGACGCCCTAAAGGTCACAATGCTCGTCGCCAACTTCACTATCCACAGAATCCTCATTAACAACAGGAGCTCCAATGACATCCCATTCTAGAAAGCCTTCGCCAAGATGGGTATTGAAGTCTCCTGGCTGCTACCCACCCCCATGCCCTTAAAAGGCTTCTTCGGAAGCATTGTCCAGCCGGTAGGAACCATCACGTTGTCTGTCCTTATGGGGAGTAGCCCCTGCACAGCCTCTGTTATGGTTGACTTCCTGGTGGTGAAACTCCATCGGCATACAACTCCATTATCGGGAGGCCCAGGCTCAATAGCTTAAGGGTCGTCACGTCAACCTACCTCCTCAAAATGAAATTCAAGGAAAGCAAGTATTGACGAGAGAATGCTACGTCCAGGAGCTGACGTAGAAAGATGAAGGGCCCGCCTTAAACAGCAACAGCGGAACAAGGTAGGCCGGACACCAATGAAGAAACTATGGCAGGCCTTCGATTACACCTCACCCTGCCAGTTTTGAAGGGGGAAGGGATGGTAAGTGGCTTTGGAGAGAAGGATGGATGCGACCCCCCCAAAGCAGGATTTTGTGTCCTTTAAGTTTGTAACATCTCTTCACCGAGCTTGTACCTTCCTTTTTATTTAACAAAATTATTTAACTAAAATAGAACCTTTTAGGAATATGCAGAACATCTACTCCATATTTTCATATTACCAATAAGGCGCCAACAAAAAAATGTGCGGCCAATGAAATCTACCGCAACAAAATCATCAACAGATTACCTCCTCGCGTGGCACCATAGGGAAAGGTAGGTCTAAGGGTTGCCTTATCCCTCTCACAGTGGAGTGTGGGTCAGCGTTTGGCGACCCGAAAATGAAAATTTACCTTCCTTATGGACGTCAACTGGCAGGTACGGGTCTAGTCACAAACTGTCTGAAAAACTTACCTCCCCGTGGGATACTATAGGGAAAGGTCAGCCTAAAGGTGGCATTATCCCTCCCTTGGAGGAGAGCGGAATCGGCCTCACGGCCCCCCGAATAAACTACCCTGACCTCCGCCGCAACGAAGAGTGCGATCAGCACCAGCTTAACCCAACACTTATATTTCCTGTGATATCAACGAGCGGGAGCAGGTCTACTAACAGACTGCCCGAATAATTTATCTCACTGCGAGACTCTATAGGGAAAGACTGGCCTAAAGGTAGCCTTATCCCTCTCGCAGAAGAGAGTGAGTCCTGCCTTCAATGCGGCTTAAAGAAGTTACCTCGTCTCCTATCACGGTGAATAACGATCAGCCAATTGCTGTCCGAACTTATCTCTCTGAGAGATAGCATAGAGAAATGTAGGCCTTAAGGTTGTCTTATCCCTCCTGCGACAAAGTGCTTGTTAGTTTGCAACTACCCGAAATCAGAAAATGTATTTTCCTCGTAAGTGTCAACAGGCGAGAGTGGATACAATAACAAACTACCCGAATAAGTTACCTCCCCATGGAATACAAGGGAAATGTCGGCTCAAGGGTGGCCTTACCCCCTGGTGCGAGCGCGCGGAGGTGAACAAGTTTGCCCCTTGCAGCAACTCGAAAACTTACTCCGACCTCCATTACGAGTGAAGAGTGGGTCTAGAACCAGATTGGGCCAAAATGTTACATTTCCCTTTGATGTCAACGAGTGGAAGTGAGTCCAGTTACAAACTGCCCCAGCGACTTACCTCATTGTAGGACCTAACAGAGAAAGACCGGCCTAAAGGCAACCTTATCCCTCCCATAGAGGAGAGCGGGTCCTACCTTTGAGGCAGCCCGAAGATTTTACCCTGACTCCTTTCACAAAGAATGAAGGGATTGCCCCAATTCAACTCGAAGAAGTTACCTCCTTGGGGAACCAAAAGGGGCTGGCTAATTAGAGGTTTCCTGACCTTTTCCCAATGGAGTGCGAGTTTTAGTCTTACGACTGTCCAAAGTAAGAAGAATCTATAGAAATGAAGCAAAGTACCGCAAAAAGGACACACAAGCATCAACAAGTAAGAAATAAAGCGAGCTTATAAACTCTCCAAATACCAAGGCTAAAGACATAAGTAAGAACAACAACAACACACAACAGAAGGGAAGGGAATAAGCGTGGAACGAAGCAAAAGAAAAATTGAAATGTAGTGAGGAAAATGAGGAAACCATACAACCGGATACACAAAATTATTTTTATTAATTGTGCAAGATTACAAGGAACAAATTACAACGTAAGGTTGTAAAGTTACAAGGAACAAGTTACATCAAAAAGCAGTAGGGCTACAAGGAGCAAGTTACACCGTGAAGCTTATATATCCAACAAAATGAGTTTCACGGTGAAATAGCCAGGGAACCTAGACCGTAAAACGGCCAGCAATAATCTAAAAGATCCATAAGACCTCACTGTTCTTGGACCCATCTAAAACAAGACAAAAAGTTCTTGAAGCAACGACGAATATAACGCAAAGAATAAGAACTTCTCGGAGTTGACTTCTATGTTAAGAACCGCTTACCGGACAAAAGCTCTTCTCTACTGCAACCAAGTAGGCAGTGAGTTGTGTGCAGGCAACGAGTGAGCATAAGAGTTTTGAGGTCGAATCCCCGTAAGCAAAAGGGCGAGAACAAGTGAGGTATAATAAGCAAAAAAGTAAGAATGAGAACAAAGGGACTGGGACCCCAACAACGAAGGGTTGAGGGTTCCACCCTCTTGAACCTCCAGCAGCGGCCTAAGTGCCAGCAGAGGACCTGTCGCCCACTAGGGTGTAAATGATTCATTAGAACCATGAAAGATAGAAGGAACTACAGAGGAACTTTGGAAGGAAAGTAGAGGAAAACAAAGGAATTGGGAGCTCAAGCAGTAAAGCAAGAGTCACAAAATAGAAGAAAAAGGTAAAAGTGAGTATAATAGAATTTCTAACTAGAAGAAGGGCCCTTATATAGGCAGCGAGGATGCTTGGCCTGCCAAGGCGTCATAACTCCATGAATCACCATGAGTGGCTACACATCCCCCTAGTAGAAACATAACTGGCACTGGGTTTCTACGTACGTAAAATACAAACGGCCACTTAGAATGTGACCAAGCAAGTCAGGAACTTGACGAGGCATAAATGAAGGAGGAGATAAGAAGCATTCTTCCCTGACATGTCCAGAAAGAATTAGCGGGGTAACTATAAAAGATTTATTCCCATTACTCAGAACCCGTTGGGTTTCTCACCATTACCTGACCTGAGGGTGTTGAATAGTCAACCAGGAAGGTCGGCCTAACAATCTGTGGCCACTCTTGAATCCAAAAAATTTGAACAAAGCACAAAAAAAAAAAAATAGAGAAGCATTCTTCCCTGACATGTCCAGAAAGAATTAGCGGGGTAACTATAAAAGATTTATTCCCATTACTCAGAACCCGTTGGGTTTCTCACCATTACCTGACCTGAGGGTGTTGAATAGTCAACCAGGAAGGTCGGCCTAACAATCTGTGGCCACTTTTAGAATCCAAAAATTTGAACAAAGCACAAAAAAAAAAAAAAAAATAAATAAGAAGAATTCTTCCCTGACATGTCCAGAAAGAATTAGCGGGGTAACTATAAAAGATTTATTCCCATTACTCAGAACCCGTTGGGTTTCTCACCATTACCTGGCCTGAGGGTGTTGAATAGTCAACCAGGAAGGTCGGCCTAACAATCTGTGGCCACTTTCAGAATCCAAAAATTTGAACAAAGCACAAAAAAAAAAAAAATAAATAAATAAGAAGAATTCTTCACTGACATGTCCAGAAAGAATTAGCAGGGTAACTATAAAAGATTTATTCCCATTACTCAGAACCCGTTGGGTTACTCACCATTACCTGACCTGAGGGTGTTGAATAGTCAACCAGGAAGGTCGGCCTAACAATCTGTGGCCACTTTCAGAATCTAAAAGTTTGCACAAAGCACAAAAAAAAAAAAAAAGGAAGCGGAAATAAAAACGAAGAGCAAGGAAGGAAGGGAAAAGTCAAACAACAGTGGGCAAATAATCAGTCGTAGCAGCGAAACGATCCGGTTTGTCTCCTTAAATGATTTTTTTTTTTACTAGCCCAATTATTTTATGTGGTACAAAAATCGACTAGTTTCAATCGGCAAAGTCAACTCAACTAAATGGGAACCCCATCAACAACTTACCTCCCTGTGAGGCAAAAATAAAAAGGTAGGCCAAAAAGGTTGTTTGATTCCTCTGGCGGAGGAGTGCGGCTCGACCCTTGGCCACCCGAAAACATAATCTTCATCAGTGGAATCTTCATCGAAGGAATCTTCACCAACAGAAACAATCACTCTGACTATGCAGGAAAAGCAAACAGAAAAGAGAAAAGAAAAAAAACAAAGGAAGCTGGCAGGGTGGGCCGAGAAACTTCGAAGGCTAAGTAGCTAGCAAAGTTGAAAAGGTTAAATCGGATGCCAACAGAGTAGGTTGGGAAACTTCAAAGCTGGACATGGCTGGCTGAATAACGATATAAACGATGGCCGTACTTCGAGAATGACTATGCATAGAGGATAGGCAAGTGCAGCATGACCGGTCAGTGGGTAGGTAGGAGCTTTCCAGACCCCTATATCACAATCCCCCAGGCTGGCCGCACAAAAACAAAAGAAGATAGGAAGACGAGGCAAAGACAAGACATGACGAACAAGGTATGAACAATAGTCAGTGTGTATATATATATACAAACCACTGAGCAACAAAATGCGGATACATGTAAAAAAAAAAAAAAAAAAAAGAAAAAAAAGAAAAGAAAAAAAGAAGGTATTATGAAACAAGTAAAATCTTTTAAGTCTCAACGCTAAGAGCATCAGTCTCAGCGATAACAGGAGTAAAGCTGGCCGGGTTAGCGGCAGTGGGAAGAAGGTTGGCTGGCTCTACTAATGCTGGCACAGGTACGACGGGACCAAGGAAAGCATTCGGCATCTCTTTCTTTTCCAGTTCGCGGTTGGTTTCAAAGGATGCCTCATCTGTGGGAATTTTGGCAAGAGCAAGCCGTTGAAGGTACTAGGTGAAAGATCTTAAACGCAGCTCCAGACTCTCTAGAAAGAATGCCCGCATTGATCTGCGAGCTTCAATGACCCCACATGCCGACGCCTTGTTGCGAAGCTACAGGAACCACCTTAGCTGCCCTTGTAAAGAGAGGGTGGCGCCCTAAAGACTTTGGTTTAGTAGTTCCAATCGTTCCCTCTCCTCTCGCACTTGGGTTAAGTCACCTTGGAGACGTTGGTCCAGCTACTCCAACCGGTCCCTCTTCTCCCATGCCCAAGATAAGTCGCCTTGGAGACTTTGATTAAGTTGCTCCAAACGTGTTCTCTCCTCTTCCCCCTTCTGCTTGCTTTTCCTCTGACGGTGCTCCAGCTTCTTCATTCTCTTGCGCTTGCCCGATAAGTCAACTGTTACCTCTCCTCCAAGCTCTTCTGAACAGTGGCCTCCTGATCATAAAGAAAAAGACTAAGAAAAAGGAAAAGTGAAGAAAGTAAAAGGCAGCAAAGAAGTGATCGAACCTCGTGGAAAAAGCCCGATAAGTACTTAACAACCCGATCAATGGCTTCCTCTCAGCTCCCCTCCAGGGCCAGCTGAGATAGAGAAGGAAGTAGGGCTGTAAATGAACTAGTCTGTTCGATTGCCTGCTCGGTACTCGCTCGGTGAAACTTGAATCAAACTCGACTCGTGAAAAAAAAAGCTCGCTCGTGAAAGCAGATATCCGCTCGAATTGTAAATGACACATAATCGACAAAACTCAACTCGACTCGGCTAAGGCTCGTTAAGGCTCGCTCGTTTATACTCGAGTCGACTCGTTAGCTCGACTCGATTAAAATTTAGTCATATATTGAAAAATATATACATACACCTATCTATATATACAAATATATATATGTAGTAACTAATAATATAAGCAAACCACTTTTATAATTAAATATATAATATGTAATCTAATTACTTATGTCTATATAGTGAATATACTTCATAAATATATTTTATAATTTGTATAATAATTAGTCGATAAAACTTAATAATTTAATATACTAGTATGTGGGAACCAATATGAAATAGATATATGTTATCATATTAAATGTATGTACTAATAATATATGTAGGCATATAATATATTGTTATTTTGGATAAATATCAACTAGATAGATATTAATTATATATAAATTTTATAAAATTTTATAATTCAATAGAGATTCTACTTGTTAGTTGTATAAATTTAATATTAGATTTATTTATTTATTAATTATTAAATCTTATTCAAAAAATAAAAAAATCCACAATTCGAGCTCGGCTCGACTCGAACCCGTTTGTGGGACGAGCTCGAGCTTGATCTCGAGTTAAGTGTTTGGCTTATCGAGTCGCGCTCGAACAAAGAATAAAAAAAAATCTCGAGCTCGAACTCGAGTATTTTGAGTTGAGCCGAGCTCGGCAAGCCAAAAATCGGCTCAATTAAACCCTAGAAGGAAAGGCCTCCATAAGACCCGCAGACTCAAGCAATCCCACAAAGACTTCAGCAGGAGCAACTAGGTCTCTGATCAAATCAAATCCCCCAAATGGGGGCCAATCGCAACATCTAGAAGAAAGTCGTCCCCCACTGGACGCTCAGCCCGGGCAAGTGGTTCATCACTCGAACTCTCATCAGCTACATCACCTATGGAACCACCACCTTAAGAGAACTCCACCTAAATGGGTGGGTCGATGGTTGGACTCCCCAAACCATCATCGGCCAAAATATGCCGAAAGGGACTTCCCCTCTCTGGGAATGCGGCTTGGATAGAAGAATCCATAAAAGGACTCTTCGAAACCCCGAGGATGGCAACGTTTGGAAGGGACTTACTTCCTATATGATCTCCTGCCTATGCGCGGTTGCTAGAAGTAACCTCCACCCCTTCATCAGCCACCTCAAGAGAATGACTCCCGATAGCCGAGTAGGACAAAGAAGGAGGGGAGATTTGTGAAGAAGAATGTTGTCCCTCATTAGGAGCGGTAGATTAGAAAATGCTTTGAAGGAGGGCGTTCATCCCAACCTCGCCCTCAGACTCCACAACAGTGACCACCGGTAGTGGCGCTGTAAGATAATTGCTCACCAGCTCACTCGCCACAATCGGCGTTGGGCCTGCCACTATAATGGGATGACTGGTCTCCAAAGTGGCTGACCTCGCATTAAGGGGTCCTGTACCCCAGCAAGAGGTCTATCCTCGAACTAAAAGCTCTCCCGACAGGCTTTCTTCCCCTTACCCTACAAAGGAAGATCTGAGGGATCCTTTCAAAGCAGAGCAACCTGGGGCTGCGTAGCAACTGGCCTATCATCAAAAGGAATGTGTCCTAGGGGAGCCAAGGAACTCCTCATAAAGGACGAACTCGGAGAACACACTGTCAGGATGGTTTTGCACCCATTCCCGCACGATTGCAAGACGTTTCGCTTCATAAGGAGTGGCTGTTGGACGCACAACCTTATCTTCCAAAATTTTTCCTTAGTCTGTCCGTATGAGAAACTCCTGTCGATTTACCTGGCTCACTGAAAACTTCCATCCGCAGCCAGATACAAAGAACTAGGGAGACCAGTCTTTCATCTTGTGGTATCCTAGCTCCAAGGTGACTAGAGCATGGGACGCCTTGAAGCTACATACATTCCACTTTAGGCGTAGCACCCTTTGGACAAGAAGGAACTCACGAGTAGTAAGGTCCGCGTCGTCTGGAAAAAATTTCAACAAAACCCGCTGCCAGATAATATTGAAGAAAATCAATAATCTCCAGAAGTTTGGATGCAGTTGGGAGGGGGCCAAGCCAAGGCAGTCCAAAAGGTCACGGATAAGGCAAGGGAATGGCAATCGCAAGCATGGAAGGGTAAAGGGCCACCTTATTGGAATGGCCCTCTGCATGGATGGCCCCTCGTGGCCAGGAACTTCGAAGGGAACAGACTTTGGTACTTGGAAGTTAAGGGCTAAGGAGGCCATCATTGATTTGTTGGTAATTAAGCACCATCAGCTACCCAAAAACAATGAACTAGTGTTAGCAGAGCCCCCGCCGGACACGTTAGGTTGAACAGATTTTTTAGAAGCCATCACCTCAAAGAAGACTGGTCGAAGAAAAGAAAAATCAAGAGAACTAGAATGGCAGGACAATCACATCGTAGTGAGCATAAATCTAGTCTCACTCCAACGTTTAATAAAAAAAAGGTAACGATTAGACTCTTGCGAATCAGAGCGACAAGGATACTCGTTGTTTCCGTTTTGGGGAATGTGGTTTACAAAGCGACACCAACGTGACAGCCACCAAACACCTATTCATTAATGAAGTTGAAAAGATGTTATGAAAAGTTGAGCCCATCATGGAAGATAGGAACGCCGTAAAAAATGCCAACTCGCAAAAGCCTCTCAGACCGTAGAAAACCTAAGGTTCCTGTCCTTTCGGAGTGTCCAATCCCCGAGTGTCCGCCCACACAACAGACGTGATTTACAGAGAACCGTTGATCTACTGACAGAAAAGCATAAATAGGCATATGGAAAACAAACTAAGAAGAGAAAGTTGGAGAACCACGCCGCATTAATGGTTTCGCTAGCCGGACAACATGTCACATTAATGACGTCGTCGTAGAGCCACACCGCATTTAAAGATTATAACGAAAGGAACAATACAGGGAACACGGATTTCATGAAATAAGGCACGGTCTACTCCTCAGGCCTGTAGTATAAATAGCAGATCTCAGGTACGAAAATATCTCTCTGATCCCTAGACTCTCTTACTTATTTACTACACTCCAAGAATATTTATTAATTTTGGCATCGGAGGTTCCCTTGCCCCAAGGCCGCCCTCTCAAAGCCATAGTATTTTCTACCTTGTGCAGGATCCATTTTTCAGATCATAATGCTCTAATGGCTGAAGGGGTTGGGATGAGGGATGATACTAGGCTGCTTTATGTGGATGCTCTATTTCGGCAGGATGAAAAACAATGGTAAACTTAGGACTCTCTTCAATCCAAATGTAGTGGCCGATATACTCAAAGTGAAATTATGTTCTGTTGTTGATGTGGATCAGAAGATGTGGTCTTATGAAAGGAATGGCATGTTTAGTGTTAAAAGCTACTATCGTTTTATTTTTTATCAGCTTCGTTCTTAGTTTGCAAAGCCCTCAAATGTACAAACTCATAATGTATTATGGAAGCACTTGTGGAAAATGTAGGTCCCAAGCATGATCAACTGTTTTATTTACAAGGACTGATGAATGATTATATTCCTGGTTTGGTGTTTGACAGAGGAAAAATAGTATGTTAGATGGCATTGGAACTTTGTGAAAGGCAAATGCATGAAAAGTTATCAGTGTTTTTTGCTTTGGCTTGGAGTTTCTGGTTTCATAGAAATAAATATATGCATGATCAACTGTTGTTAACACCTAAATAGGTTGCAGATAGTGCTGTATCTATGCTAAAGAGTTATGGCCAGGTTCAACAGAAGACCCAGATTCAGTTACTGCAGCATTATAAATGGCAGGCTCCACAATCTGAATGGTTGAAATTGAATGTTGATGGTGCAGTTTTTTTTGAGTTGGGAAAAACAGGAATTGGGGCAGTATTAAGGGATGATTATGGCAGGGTTTTAATGGCTGCAAGCAAAGTGGAAACAAAGATGGAAGGCGTAAAAAAAGATGGAAGGCATAAAAGCTATAGAACTGATGGCCGTTTTCAAAGGACTGCAGTTGTGTGCAACCATGGGTATTTCAAAACTTGTAGTAGAAAGTGACAGCTTGATTTGTGTGGAGGCTTTACATGATGGCAGCATGTAAAATTCTTTGCTTGGGGGGTTATATTATGAAATTAAACAGCATTCTTCACATTTTGAGAGTTGTATTTTTGCACATGTATATCGAGAGGGGAATATGGCTGCTCATATGTTGGCTAGGAATGTGAGTCAAGTTGACAATATTGTATTATGGTAGGACTGTGTTCTAGACTGTATTTCTCCAGCTTTATGGCTTGATAATTGTCTGTAACTGTTTTGTTTCCTTTGATGAATGAATTTCAAATTTCTACCAAAAAACAAAAAAAAAGGTTTATGTTGGAAAAGCTAAAAAAGAAAGAATGGTATTGGAGGGGATAAAAATAGCAGGCCTACCCTTCAAAAAGTCATCATTAGGAGGCCAGTGGGAAAATGAAGGAAAGAGATAAGAGAAGAAGGAAAAGCAAGGTGTCAAAGAAAAAGAGAGAACTGATGGAAAAAAAGAGAGGAAGGGGGTTAGACACGAAAAGTTGACGGTGAGGTCACATAAGATTGATGTTCTCCACTCCCAAGGGCTATATAAAAAGGGATTTTGGGCCAAGACAAAACAACTTCTTCTTCTTTAACCTTAGACAAGGTGAGACTCCATTTTTTATCTTCTCTGGGCTAAAGGGGTCTCAACCCCCACTGTACTGTGAGATACGAGAAATCATGAGAGATTGTAAAATACTTCTATCATAGTAGATTTTCCCTTCAAACAACTCATGGACATAGGCCTTGTACTGAACTACGTAAATATCTATCCTTATCTATTTACATCTTCTATATTTACTTTCTATTAATGCTATGGATGTACATACAAGCATTGTACCACCACTCCGGACCGCAATAATTGACTACAGAAAACACCGATCGAGCCTGAGCCGCCACCATGGCCCAGGGATGACTTTCTCCCACTCTGGCCTATGGGGACATTTTATGCATTAACATTTGGCACTGTATTTGGGATCGATTTTTTATCTACATCAAAAGTGGGAGAATGATGATTTTTTGACTTACGAAATCATCTCTGAATGAGCAGATAAAATTCCTCTCAAACAAGTGTTCTCGACTTTCCATCTCTTTTGTTTTTTTTTATTAATACTACTGCTAGAAAAATGAAAGAGGAGAGAACTTAGCACCCCAGGTATGCACTGTGCACTTAGTATTGTGTACAATGTATGATAGGTACATGTCGGGTGTGTACTGTGCGTTCTGCATGTAAAAAAGTCTTGATTGTGCATGGCATGCACAGTGCCATGCATAGTGTGCAGTAGGTAGGTGCATGCACCCAAGAGGCTCACGGCAGCCGACCGTGAGCCCTCAGCCAGGATGCCGACAGTCACCACGTTGACCGCCGATGACCTCTGTTTCCATGGAAGTGGTCCTCCACCCACGGGGACCTGACACAATGTGCACGATACACGCCACACCCAAGAGGCTCCCAGAGAGCCAAGTCCAATCCAACCACGATCCCGACAAGGGTGCCAGCAACCACCATGTGGACCACCGATGCTTTCTGTGGCTGTCAAGGTTGTCCCTAACCACAAAGGTCGTGCACGCCGTGTACAGTGCGAGCAATGGGTGCACGATGTCCCTCTGCCCTAACTTCCTTGGTCGCAATGGGTTGATAGGTCACAGTGCATTTGCTTCGCCACAATCACTCCTCGCCACCACCACTCCTTGCCACCACCGAGATCGTTGGCATTTTCTGTAACCCGCCACCCTCATGGCTGGCAATGGGACCCTAGCGACTCGCCCCACAAGAAACCACCCTGCCACCTAGGAGACGCAGCACCACTATAATGCATGGCGAGCAACCATCCCTTTATGGTAGCCCAGCCACATGCACCACCTTCCTCGCCCTCGAAGCCACCCTCGAGCTTGGTCCTGCCCAGGGCAACACGTGCAAAGGCCCAAGGATGCACGTCCCCTTGCACCCAGCAATGGTGGGCACAATGCCTGCCACTCCTCACGGAGCCACCGCTACCTTACTCGGCCACAGTGTTTACTCACCCCAGTGGCTTTCCTCGCCACCCGTCACGATGGGCAACCTCTTGCCCACCATGAACCTTGTTTGGCCACTATGTTTATTCACTCCAGTGGCTTTTCCTTGCCATGGTTCTTCGCCATCCTCACCAGCACACACCACGAGTCCACCATTAGGAGCGACAGAAACTACTGGCAGTAATATCTTCCACTGATGGGCTTGGACAGAGGCAGGAAACAACAAGCAAGAACCAAGCTTGCCCACAGTTCCTCGCCACCCCCGTTTCATGCCCACAACTAGTGGCAAGGAGGTGCGTCAATTACCTTGCCCAACCATTAGATCTTGCCACCTCTATGGCAGGCACGAGACGGAAGAACCATGCATGCACACAATGCGCTTGCCATTCACAATAGGCTTAAACACCTCACAAGGAACAAAGTCATGGGCACATTGCATGGGCCATGCAATGTGTGCCACTAGCTACCAACCTCGATCTCTAGCCACCATACACAGTGCATGCAAAGTACACATGTCACCATGCATCTTGGAAAGCCACAAGTGAATTTTCAGTGAACTGGCGAGACCAGCATCAACTACTACTTGAACTGCCGACATCTTATGTCACTGACGAGGTGATCCTCCATCATGAGAGCTCCTTCACCCACGAGAACTAACCTGTAGGTCACGTGGATGATGTGCTTCCACTACACCTATTGGATGCTAACCAGACATCCCACCACTTTACTCAGGTTTGCAAATCCCAAACTTGTGATTTGGATTATCTACACTAATCTGTTTGGTTTTTCGTACTATCAAAATCCGTCTCCCATCACAGTCGGGCAGTCAAGATTCAACTCCTGCCACACTTGTACGGTCGAGCCGTCTCCCACAACAATAGCTAAGTCAATGCTCTGTGCTCACACCGACGAAGAACAGAAGGAACACCTCTCCTATGTGTCCCATCTCTCATTGCCTCAATGCGGTCGAGCACATCTATTGCCAAATTAGCAAAGTTGATGCTCCACGCTCACCCCCGGTGAACAAAGGAGAGAACACCTGTCTTGGATATCTCATCTCTCCTCACCACCCAACACGATCGAGTCCATCTCCCGCCTGGCTATCTATGTCAATGTTCCGTGCTCACACCCGACAAACAAAAGAGGGAACACCTCTCCTAAGTCTCCCATCTTTTCTCTCCAGCTAGCATTGTCGAACACATCTCCCGCTTGGTTATCTAACTCGATGCTCCGCACTCGCACCCGGTAACCAATTAAGAGAACACCTCTCCTAAGTCTCTCATCTCTTCTTGCCACCCAGCGTGGTCGAGCACATCTCCCGCCTGGTTATCTAAGTTAATGCTCAGTACTTGCACCCGACGAAGAAAAGATGGAACAGCTCTCCTAAGTGTCCCATCTCTCCTCGCCAACCAACACAGCCGAGCACATTTCTCACCTAGTTATCTAAGTCGATGCTCCGCACTCACATCAACGAACAACGGAAGGATTGCCTCTCCTAAGTGTCCCATCTCTCTTGGCCTCAACTCGGTCGAGCACATCTCCCACCTAGTATCTTCTCCAGCAAATGCCGAGTATTAACATGCCACAACCACCACTAGCGGGCTACCTTCGGGAATGATCTTCTGAGCTTGATAACTGCCTCACACGGGTTACCTTCGAAAACAAGTCAACGGACTCAGCAAAGCTAAGGGGTCGATGGGCTCCCAGACTACTTAGCGCGACTTACTATAAACAAACTATAACCTTAACACCAACATAAAATCACATCAAAGGGCAAAAAATCCACTACTATCAACAATAGAAAAAAAAAAAATGATCACAAAAATGCACACTTTTTGCTAATGATAAACGTTCAGACGGTTGCATCCTTGAAAGCCCTTACTACAAAATTCGTAGGTGTCTTCTCAAGCTCCACGCTAGCCATTAATGCAGTCAAGTCCATCTTCTGTCTAGCTCTCCAAGCTGAGCTCCACGCTTGCCACTAGCGCAGTCGAGTCCATCTCCCGCCCAGCTCTCCAAGCCGAGTTTTGCCCTCGCCATTAACGTGGTCAAATCTATCTCCTACTTAGCTCTCCAAACCGAGCTCCACGCTCACCAATAGCTTAATTGAGTCCATCTCCCACCTAGCTCTCCAAGTTGTTCGTGCTCGCCACTAACGCGGTCGAGTCCATCTCCCTTCTAGCTATCCAAGCCAAGCTCCATGCTTGCCACTAGCACAGTCGAGTCTATCTCCCGCTTAGCTCTTCAACCCAAGCTCCATGCTCGCCACTAGAGCAGCCGAGTCCATCTCCTGCCTAACTCTCCAAGCCAAGCTCAGCGATTGCCACTTGCGTGGTCAAGTCTATCTCTCGCCTAACTCTCTAATCCGAGCTCCGCGCTCGCCATTAGCACAGTCAATTCCATCTCCCCCCTACCTCTCCAAGCCAAGCTCTGCGCTCACCACTAAAGCGATCGAGTTCATCTCCCACCTATTTTTCCAAGTCAAGCTCCACACTTGCACTAAGCTCAAAGACCCTCATTGCTTAACACAAATAAACAAAAAATCGAGGACTAGTTCTCAGAATTATTTTTCTACAGTGTTTCACAGGCTATCTTTATCGTGGGTTGACTTGAAGATTCTCACGGCCTTCTTGTTGAGCAAATCGACTTTAGAAATCGTTGGCATATTGGAGGGTATGAAAATAACAGGCACAACTCATCAAAGGGACATTATTAGGAGACAAATAGGAAGATGGAGGATTGGGACAAGACAAAAAGGAAAAGCACGGTGGTAGAGAGAAAGAGAGAGCTGACGGGAAAAATGAGAAATGAAAGGAAGGGGATCAGATGCGAAAAGTAGACAGTGAGGTGACATGAGGCTGGTGTTCTCTACTCCCAAGGGCTATATAAAAATGGATGTGAGATATGAGAAAGGGATTTTGGCCAAGACAAACCAACTTCTTCTTCTTCAACTTCAGAAAATGTAAGACACCATTTTTTATCTTTTCTAAGCTAAAAGGGTCCTGACTCCCACTGTATTGTGATATATGAAAGACAATGAGAGGTTGTAAAATACTTTTATAATAGTGGATTTGCCCTCCAACATACCCATGGACGTCGTTCTTGTACCAAATCATGTAAATCTGTATTTTCCTCTCTATTTACATCTTCTATATTTATTTTTCATTCACTGTTATGGATGTACGTACGGAGATCGTACCACCACTCTAGACCACCATTGTGGGCTGCAGATGACACCGATCGAGGTCCAAACTGCCACAATGGGCCAGAGATGACTCTTACTTTCATTCCGAATTATGAAGAGATTTTATGCATGAGTAATTCTATGCATCAGCCTATACTCTTCACACACCATGCATTTAATTTTTTTTTTTTTAACTCAATACACTAATTGTGTTAAGTGTGTGATAAATAGTAAGCTGATGCAAATATTTTTCCTTTATGCATTAACTGGTATCACGTTAGTTTATAATCGAGGTCGTTGTGTATTCATGTTGTTCTCGTCGATCAAGAAAATAAAGTACACGTACATGTAGTCCGAATTATTAATCCTATTTTATACGTATTTGTATAGCATTCACAATGACTTTTATAAAATATAATTTTATATAAAAGATAAAGAAAGATGTTCAAAAGTTCATTCCAATAGATTTTATATTTCATCTATATTACACACTTTGCTACAGTAATCCCTCTAGATGTAGAGGATATTGTTCACAACTTTAAAATATTTTAAATTAATTTCTCTCTCCTCTAAGTTTCTTTTCCCATTACTCTGAAAGTTTTCATATTTTTATTTCAGCTATTCCCTCTCATTTGATGGCATAATACTTAACATTTCACAGCATTCTTGTAATTAAAAATAAATAAAAGAATCATTCACCTTCGAGTGTAGCTACATTAAGCTATGTCTAGCATTTTTTTCTTATTCGGATGAGATGGTAGATACAGTAGAAAGATTGTTTTGTGTATTTTCTTTCCTGTTTTCATAATATATTTTGAGAATATTCTCATAAATATAATCTCTTGTTTTAATCAATTTATATTTTGGTTTAGCTTATAAATTTATATTAATTTAAAATAAAACATAATTATATGAAATTATATGTGGAGAGATATTGTAAATATCAAAATATATGAGGATATCATTGATAGTTAGAGAAAATATTTGAAATGAATAAAAAATATTAAAAAGTATAATATTTAAATGATATAAATAAAAAATATATAAGCTGATGTAAGGTATATAGTAAAATTTTATATGTAAAATAGAAAAAATAAATTTTGATAATGTATTTTAAAAGATTGGATGAAGAAGTCATTGGAATGACTTCCTTGTGCACTTACATCCTTGAAAAAATTCAGGCTAGACTCAGTAGTTGGAGTTCCAAACTTCTTTCAGAAGCCGAGCACACCACTCTTATAAAATCTGTTTTGGCTTCCATGCCATCTTATCTCATGTCTTCTCTTGCCATCCCAAAATCTGTTTCTAAGCAGATAGACTCTCAAATAAAAAACTTCTAGTGGGGCTTTAATGCAAACAAGAAGCTCAACTTCACTCCAAAAGCTTGGCAAGTTATTTGCCAACTAAAGTACAAAGGGGGCCTAAGTGTCAGAAGAATCAGTGACTTCAATTTGGCACTAATCTCAAAGATTGGGTGGAATCTAGCCAGCAAAAAACCAAATTTGTGCAATCAATACATTTCTTCTAGATACCAGAAAAACTCATATTTCCTGGAAATTACCAGAAAGGCCTCGGATTCCTGGTTTTGGAAATGTGTTTTAAAGACTAAATCTACCATAACAACAAATTTCTGTTACCAAATTGTAAATGGGGCAAACACAAAAGTCTGGTATGATCCTTGGATTCCCACAATCAATTCTTTCAAGCCTTCTCCAAAAGATCAAACCATCCCTTTAGATTCAGACTTAACAATCTCAACTCTGATGTTAGAACAACCAAGGAGATGGAATGATATCCTTCATGAAACTCTTTTCACCCCTGAGTCAGTCCATGAAATTCAAAAAATTCATCTTCCTCAAGCAGTCAATCCCCAAACCTCTGATAAAGCAATCTGGATCAATCATCACTCAGGATCATTTTTTGTCAAATCCTCATACAATTGTGGAGAATTAGGATCCAAGACAGATTGAAGCTATTTCTTTGGAAGGTCTGCACTAATATTCTCCCTACCAGGACCAAACTTCAATCTCCTTTATCACTTTCAGATTCTGATATTCTTTCCCTAATATGCCAATCTGAATCTGAAACCCTTGACCATCTCTTTCTATGATGTGCTCATACTTAAATCCTTTGGAGACTCTCCCTATGGCGCCTCAACATTTCTCAATTCGCAGCACAACCTCTCTTAGAATGGTTGAAAATCATTCTAAATCCCTCAAAGCTGCATATTTCAAATCCAGAATTGATCCACAGTTTCCAAATTTTTGCCATTATCGCTATGGACTCTGTCTGGTTCCTAAGAAATCAAATAATCCATAAGCAACAGTGCTAACCTCCCTCTCATCTTCTCAAAAATAGTGGTCAAAATCTACAATGAACACCTTCACATGTGGAGTTCAAAAAAACAAAATCAATCCCCCCCACCCTCCCTCTAGAGTAGTCTCCTCCCCCTCAAGGACATTTCTCCCTCTCTTATGATGTAGTAGTTAGAAAGGAAGATTCCACAGCAGTTGCAATATGCAAATCACATGAGGGTGAACTCATTTTTGCAACCACCAGACATATTGCATCTACTAACCCAACATTTGAAGAAGCAATGGCAACCAAATTAGCAATTGAAGAAGCTGCCATTAGACAAATTCCAAAAATCATCATTGAAGGCAATAGTCAAATGATAACATATGCTTTGATAAACAACTCATCCTCTCCGGATTGGTCCATTCTGAATATACTCACAGATATCAACTCCTTATTGGAGTCCTTCTAGGAATGGTCCACACAAAAAATTCATTAAAATCAAAATCGATGGGTGCATAACTTGGCGCAATGGGCCGTTACTGTAACGCCCCGTCCCCGAGGGTCCGGAGAGTTAACTCATATAACCTGATAATTAACTCTAACAAGGCTAGAGTACTTCCAAATTCAAGGATATATATATTTTCCCAAACCTCAAATCAAACGTAAATACTTCAATTAAATAAACCATATAGACTCATCTATCCAATTTTCAATCCAGCAACTCAAATAAAATCAACTCTTCTTCATGTCTCAAATAACAAACTAGAAATAATGAAACATTAACATAAGTCTCCATAAACCGTCTAAATCCACTGAAGCAAACTTAAGAAACATAAATAACTTCCAACATCAACATTAATACCACGAAATACCCAACAACCATTCACTGTTAATCTTCTCCATAAACTCTAATACTGATCCTCAACTGAACCATCAATGTCATCTGAAATATTATGGAGATAAGGGGGGTGAGTTATCAACAACTCAGTAAGCAGAGAACATATACCAGTGTATAAACATGAGCATTTACAGAAATAAGAATGCAGAACAAAACATTTTCATTTTCAGAGTGCGGAAGCAGAACATGTTATCAAAATATCAGAGCGAAGATTTAGAAATAATTTCATTCAAAATATTCTTTGGCATAACATAAAAGATCATCATCATCATCAGAACATCATATCAGAACAGAGGCCATGTATAATCCCCGTGGTAGGGTTGTGCATCTGCGGATAGCCAAGCAGAACATAAAACACTCTGTCACCAAGGTGTGCACTCAAAACAGAGACCACTACTATAACCCGTGGCAGGGCCGTATCCACTATTATAACCCGTGGTTGGGCCGTATCCACTATTATAACCCGTGGTTGGGCCGTATGCCACTATTATCACCCGTGGCAGGGCCGTAACTGAATAGAACAGAAACAGAATCAAATTCAAAATCAGAGAGTCATGCCAAAAGTTTTCAGAAATCACGTCTTTTCCAAACAGTGTACTGAACAAAAATCTTCGGAACAGAACAAAATCATATCACCACATAATTTATGCACAAATTTCATATTCGCTCTCATTTTCAAAGTTCATAAACAAAATATAATATAAAAAAATAAGCTCATGTTTACACCAGTCATGACAGAAAATACGTTATTCTTAAACAGAATCTCATGAGTAATGCAGAACAAATAACTGAGGTAGTTCAAATTTCTTTTCATAACAAAACATGCATATTTTTCAAAACGGACCTCAGTTCATTTTATTTAATGCAAATTCTAGCATAGGAACCCCGCTTACCTGAACTTCTTAGCTTTTTCGAAATTCCTCAAAACGTCGGACAATAATTAATCGTCACCTATAAAATAATCAAGTAATTCCCATAAATTCTCAATCAAACACGTATTTCGTATTTGAACCTAAGAACCTATTTAAATCCTCAAAACCTAGAATTCTAAAAATTCCTATAATACCACCATTATCTAAAAATACCAATATTGTTTACTCTTAAAATCAACCTTTACTTAATAACATAAAAAAAATACTTAAGTGATTTTCTTTAATCATAAATAAAATGTTCAAAATACACTTTCAATAAAATAATCGTTGCACATAATATAATTAAAAAACAAATACTATATAAACTCAGTACAATGTCTTATACATCCCACAAAGGGTAAAAATGTAATTATTAGACAAAATATTTCCTAAACTACGGAAAGTCTACGGAACAACAACACAACACAAGCAACGTGACCACGCTGCGCGGTTGAAGAGTAACGGAGGACCTACCGAGAGAAGTGGAGCTGCGACGGAGCTGGGCGGGTGCGCTAGTGGTGGTGGGTACTGCAGCGGTGCACTGGAAGAGAGAGAGAGAGACGGTGAGAGAAAGAGGGAGAGACCGAGAGAATGGAGACACCAACAAGAAATGGCCTGAGCTTACCGGGGAAACAGAGGCTGCGTGCGACGGACAGGGGTGATGAGACGTCCTCCTCGGCAGTTTCTGTGTGGGCACAGCACGGAGGAGCTTTCGGTGGAGGATGCTTTCAGCGGCTCAAGGTGGCTGGAAATGCTCTGTTTTTGGATAACAAAACAGAGCAGTCCGATGCTTGCTGTAGAGGCTACGGGAACGCTAGGCGACAGCTTCGCGTGATTGGGCAATGGGCACGGTGGTTTCGTGTGGTTTCACGGCGGCTTAAGGAGGTATGGACTAGGTTCTTCGGGAAGGCGGCTGCGGTGGCTTCCCGCGGTATGCAACTCGGTGCACGGTAGGCCGAAGGCAGAGGCTTTTCTGTTAACTGGCGTGGTGCTTTCCGAAAGGGTGAGGACAAGCTGCGGTGATGCTGGGACGGCGTCGCGGTACGCGGATAAGCTTTGGGGTGCTGCACGACTCGGGGTGCGAGGAACCGAGGGGATGGAGGCTGAGGAGGAAAAACTGGGCTATGGTTCCGTGTGAGAAGGCAGCGGCGGAAGCATCCTTCGAAAACGTACAAATATAAATATACAAGTGGAGAAACAAGAAAAGAAAACCCGAGAGAGCCGAGAGAGAGACGTGCCGTGAGTGTGCATGGAGTGGGCGAGAGGAACACTACGGGCATAAAGAAAAAAAGAATAGACGGAAAAAGAGAAGAAAACAAACAAAACAAAAAAAATAACTAATTAAACATGCGGGGAGAATAAAAGAAATAAAAAAAAAACCAAGCTCCAATAAATAAATGAATAAAAAAAAAACTAAAGTCCAACCATACTAATTTGGGTCCAGGTGTTACAGTTACAAACAAGATGTTTGGATACATACCCCTTATTATGTTACTTGAATGTGTTCTGAAATTTCAGAGTCGTAAAAATCTCCCCGTTTGTAATATTTTCAGACTTTATATTCTTCTATATTATGCACAAGCTTGATTAAATAAATAAATAAATAAAACTTATATATGTATAGCCTAACATTTGGAAAGATAGATGGGTACCATCTCTACCTACACAAAAGATCTTGACCCCTCGAGAAGATGATTGCTGGTGTGAAAAAGTCAGTGACATCATTGATCCTCAACAGAAGAGATGGCAGGAATCTATTCTATCTGAACTTTTCTCTAACCAGAAAATAGAGGGCATAAGGGCAATTCCCATCAGCTTAGGAGATAGAGAAGACAAACTCACATGGCAGTTTTCCCCGAATGGCAGCTACACAGTTAAAAGTGGATACTATCTTGGCAAAGAATTGGAGATAGAGCAAGGAGGAGAACCTTCTGGCAGAGCTGAGAACTGCCAAGTGTGGAAGTCCATTTGGAAACTCAAGGTTCCCCCTGCCACAAAAATGTTTATTTGGAGGGCATGCAGTGAAGCCTTGCCTACTATGGCTAACCTGAAAAGAAGAAAGGTGATTAAGGACAGCATCTGTTTAATATGCAAAAGGGAAGCTGAAACCTCTGGCCATGCTTTATGGGGATGCAGCAGTGCCCAAGATGTATGGTGTCAAGGCCCAAAGAAAGTGCAAAAAGCTTCCTTTCACAGTGACTTGGTCTTTAATATCTGGGCAGAATTGATTGGCAAGCTTGAACCAGGGGATTTAAATGAGGTGGCTGCAACAATGAGATTGATATGGGCGAGAAGAAATGATGTCTTACATGGGAAAGTTTTTAAACACCCTCAAGAAGTCATTGGCCAGGCCAGGGCAGAATTGTCTCTGCATGAAGAGGCTTTCCAGAAGGAGGTTGATGCTAACCATGAGAACATGGCAAGAGTTCACAGATGGACAAAGCCTGCAGTAGGTGGTTTTAAAGTGAATTGGGATGCAGCTGTGCAATCAAGGCTAGGAAGGATTGGCATTGGCGTCCTAATCAGAGATCATCAAGGGCTGGTGATAGGTGCACTTCGTGCTAACAGACCTTTGAGAGGCAATGCTTTTGATGCTGAAGCATATGGGCTTGTTCTGGCTTGTGTTTTTTGTAAGGAAATTGGAATAAGGCAATTCGGTTTGGAGGGAGATTCAAAACAGGTCGTGGACCAAGTGATCCAAGGCTGTCCTAACTGGAGCTTAGGTGGTTGCCTCATATCAGATGCCAAAGCTGCTCTAATCCCTGCTGCCGATTGGTCCATCTCTCATGTGTATCGGGAGGCTAACATGGCAGCTCACAAGCTTGCCCAAGCGGCCCTTGAATGCACTGAAGATCTTTATGACATTGAAACATGCCCCTCTTGTATTCTTCAGGTGGTTACTGAGGAAATGAGGCATTGATCATGTATTTTCCACTTGTAATACTGCTTCATCTTGTATGTGGTTGGTTTGATTAATGAGATCAGTTTATTATCAAAAAAAAAAAAAAAAACATGGCTTTCATTCATTCGCTTTATCTACTGTTCAGCAAATCATAAAGTAAATGCCCCCTCCCCGGTTGACAAATCCTGAAGAAATCACACCTGCTTCACTGGAGATCCGGCCCCTCCCATCCATTTTATTTTGGGTCATAATATAAACGACAATCGTACATTAAGTTGGTTGTGCTTGTACCCACCCACCTTACATTGTTTTTTTTTAATTATTTATTTATTTTATCTTCAGATTTTTTATAATTTTCTAACTTAACCAGATGGGAAAATAATATAGAAAATGATATAATTATTTTTCACTTTTTTTTTTAATTTAATTTTTTTAATTTTTTATTTGACTTCAATAAAATTATATGGATATAACTGTATTTACCTTCACTATAAGCACGTATAAATGCATGATGGATGCCAGCAGAGAAACTTTTGCTTTTATGAAGTACTGTACCGAGTTTTTGGCCTTCTTCATGGACCAATAAAAGAGGTCCACAGTTGCACTAGCCAATATCATATGAGAATGACGTTATTTTCAGATCTCTTTGCTTCATTTTCTATCGAAGTTATTTCGATTCATGGAAAAACATGTTTATTTTAATAGTGGCTTGGCTTACTATATTTCACCAATATGTTTCATGGGCAAGCAAAGGTTGCATTTTTCAATATCCATCCACTAATGTTGAAGACTAATGCTCATCATCAATTTTACTATCATTTTCTAGTCATCATCTCATGACGTGATATATATATATATATATATTAAATCAAACAGATATTATATTGCTTCAACAAATTGACGATTACACAACTTGTCCTGCACCAATGCATTGTAGATCACTAAAGGCCCCCCCTTCAATCCATACCCTTTCCTCCCCAAGAAATAAAGCATGTTTAGCCAACAAATGAGCAACAAAATTTCCTTCTCTAGAAACATAACAGGCTGTCCATCCTTCCCTTTGATGAAGAACCTGCTTAATATCATCAATAATATGCCCCATCCACGAGTGGTCTTCACCTTCCTTATTTATTATATTAATAACAGCAACTGGATCCCCTTCAAATATTAACTTGGAATAGGAAAAAGAAAGTTCACTGCATATCTCGAAGGCTCTCCACAAGGCAATACACTCAGCCAAAGTATGGTCATTAACATTATGCTTCACATAACAAACAGAGGCCAGAACCTCCCCCTCTTTATCTCTGAACACAATTCTCATTCTCATTCTCTTAATTTCCAAGTCAAGAGCCACATCCCAATTTGCCTTAACCATATTTGCACCAATTTTCTCCACTTCTTATGCATTCCATAAGGAGCATCACCTTCTCGGCTGCCAAAAGTACTCAGTTGTTCTGACTTATAATCCTCAAATCCCTCACTAGCCAACTGAATGACTTGTTTAGGACTGTAGAATTTATTCTCAAAAATAAATATGTTCCTTCTCAACTAAATCACTTCAGTCCACGCTAACTCCTCTTTTTTCAAGCCATTGGAAATCTTATCCCAAAAAGTCATGAAGTCCCCTTCTAAATCTATAGCCCATTTCTTCACAGGACTATTGTTCTCTCCCCATATATCAGCAATTGAAGGGTAACGCCACAATATATGAACTAAAAATTCCTCACATAATCCACATATTGGACATAAAGGACAATTATCTATCTTTTTCTTGAAAATATTACTTTTAGTAGGCAGAATATTGTTAACTGCTTTCCAGAGAAACAGCTTAACCATTGCGGGTACCTCCAATCCCCACAATAGCTTCCACACATCTTCATTTTTGTCAGCTTTTGAGGCTTCCCCTTTCATTCTTCTTTTTATATTAACACCTAGATGGTATGCACGCCTCACTGTCAATACATCATCCTTAGTATAGCCCTATCTATGTTTATCACATGTCCCCAACTTACTCAATGGTATTTGAAGAATGACATCTGCCTCCTCATGTGAAAACAAGTTTCTGATCAGAGCCTCATTCCAAGTCTTAGTAATTGGGTCAGTCAGTTTGCACACCTTCTCCTCTTCCCAATGCCTTATAAATGGGGATTGCACACACTTAGTAATAGGAGTAGGCAACCATTTCTCCCCCCAAATTTTGATATTGTCCCCATTACCTACTCTTCATTGCAAACCTTCCTTCAGTAAAGATCTTGCAGACATTACACTTCTCCATATAAAAGAAGGTTTAAGACCAATTTTGGCCTTTAAGAAATCTGAGTCTCTGAAGTACTTATCTCTATAGATTCTAGCAACCAGTGATGTGGGATTTTTAAAGAGGCGCCATCCTTATTTAGCTAGCATAGCAACATTAAAGGTTTTTATATCCCAAAAGCTCATCCCCCCTTTAGCTTTCTGCACCCCCAATCTCTCCCAGTTCCACCAATGCACATTTCTTGCATTTTCTCTATGTCCCCACAAAGTGTTAAGTTCCTTGCACAAAGAAATTGGTAGTCTAACCCCCCCCCCCCCCCACCACCCAAAGTGTAAGATGGTATAGCCTGCAACACTGCTTTGATAAGAATCTCCTCCCCAGCTTGAGACAAGAAATTATTTTTCCAACTTTCTATTTTCTTCCATACATTCTCCTTAACCCCTCTAAAAGTATTGTATTTAGATTTGTCCACCATAGTAGGTAAGCCCAAGTATTTTTCATAATTGCCACAAACCACCCCCACCAGCTGTGTGGAGAATGCTCCTTTTTTCTACTGCATCAGTGTTTGAGCTGAAAAACAAAGAAGATTTTTTCTTGTTTAGAACCTAGCCTGAGGCCACCTTATATCTCTTTAACAAAAGGTACCACTATCCCCATTCCTCCCTGTTGGCTCTTCCAAACAGTACACAATCATCAAAAGATTGATTCAGAAATGAGTTGAGATGGGTTGAGATGGTTTGTGAATAGTAGAATAAAATTTGAATTATTTATTATATTTTGTATGGAAATTTGATAAATTTGTTTTGGGATTTGAAAAAGTTGAATTGTTTATTATATTTTGTGTGGAAATTTGAAAAAATTGTAATGATGAGATGAGATGAGTTGAGGTGGGTTTTGAATCCAAACCTATCCATAGTTCCCCTCTAGCCGTAGACACCCCTCTTATAACTCCTCTCTGGTCAGCATAATTCAGTAAAGAACTTAGACTTTCAGCACATAGGATAAAACGGTAGGGAGAAATTGGGTCTCCCTACCTTAAACCCCTAGTAGGTGTCACCTTACTCCCTGGTTTTCTATTCAAAAGTACTAAATATTGCACAGAAGTCACATAGCTCATCACAAGTTGAATCCACTGCACATTAAACCCCAATCTTCTCAAAACAGCTTCTAGAAACTTCCACTCAATCCTGTCATAGGCCTTATACATATCCAACTTCAATTCCATACTCCCTAGCTTACCCTTCAACCTAGTTTTCATCGTATGTAACACTTCATAGGCTACCATTATATTATCATAAATAAGTCTTCCGGAAGGAAAGCACTTTGATTAGGAGATATAACAAATGAAAGTAAGGATTTTAGCCTATTTGAAATAACCTTTGAGCACAATTTATACACTACATTGCAGAGACTAATAGGCCTATATTCACTAACCAACATAGGCATATTCACCTTAGGAATTAAAGCAATGTAAGTGTAGTTTAAAGATTGAGTGATAGTACCACCATTTAAGCATTCCAAAACTACTGCAGTGACCTTATCCCCCACAATACTCCAATGTTGTTGGACAAAACTTGCCCCATAGCCATCATGCCCAAGGGACTTTAGAGGACCCATCGTCTTTAAAGCATCTTTCACTTTAGTCCTTGTATATGGTCTCCAAAGTTGCTCATTCATCTCCTCATAGACTTTTGGTGTCATGTTCTGTATACAGTCTTTGATATCATCTTCTATTGGGTTAGAAGTTGTGAAAAGGTTCTTGAAAAAATTGTTGAAAACCATTTCAATATTGGCAGGTTCATTTACCAACCTACCATAGTTATTTTTGACCTATGTAATCATGTTTTTCCTTCTCATTATTAGCACATACATGGAAAAATTTGGTATTTCTATCACCCAGCTTATACCAATTCTTTTTTGCCCTTTGTCTCCACTTGAGGTCTTCTTGGTCCAGTAGTAACCCCACATTTTCTTGTACTCTTTTTATTTCTACCATATTCTCTCGACCTTCCTCGGCTTGCATACCTTTTAAGATCTCAGTTTTCTTCTTAATATCTCTGTCTCTATTTACATCTATCTTATAACTCCGCTTGCTTAAAGCAGTACTAAATTTGGAAAGCAAATTTTGGACCATAGTAGTTGAAGTTCTATCATTCCTGCCATGCCCCCATTCAATCTCAATCACTCTGCTACATTCCTCTTCCAGTGCCCAAGCAGCTTCATACTTGAACAATCTTTTCTTTTTTTTGTTCCCCTCCTCTTGGCCTGTCAAAGTATAA
Organism: Juglans regia; assembly: GCF_001411555.2. Taxonomy (NCBI): domain Eukaryota; kingdom Viridiplantae; phylum Streptophyta; class Magnoliopsida; order Fagales; family Juglandaceae; genus Juglans; species Juglans regia. The sequence continues at coordinate 7,442,839 of NC_049916.1, forward strand.
TATTATTGGTCTATGGTCAGAGTACCTCGAAGGCAAGACCTCGAGCTATTTTTCTAGATAGAGCTCCAACCATCTTGAGTTAACCACAACCCTATCCAAACGTTCATTAGTGAAGGTACCATCAGTATGACTGTTGCTCCATGTAAATTTATCTCTACACCATCCAATATCATACAGCTTACTCACCTCCAAAGCCTCTCTGAATTGTGCCATCTGACTCTCCCCCCTTTGTCTACCACCAACTTTATCATCATGTGCAGATATTTTGTTAAAATCCCCTACAACACACCATCCTATCCCACACACAGGTTTTAAAGAGGGAAGCATACTCCATGCCTCCTTCCGTTTTTGCACCTCTGGGTGACCATAGAATCCAGTGAATAAACCTTCTCTCCTTAGTTGTAGGATCAAAAAACCAAAAATTTATATGTCTCTGAGAAAAGTTATAAATGTCAGGCACCATCTCACTTTGCCAATATAACATTAGGCCTCCATCCTTGCCAATTGCATCCACTTCAAAACAGTTAGGCATATTGAGTTTTCTCTTTAACCAATCAGTTTTTCCTTTATGCATTTTTGTCTCCATTAAAAAGACAAAATTGGGTTTCTTATCCTTTACAAAAAAGCAAAGGTCCTAAATTGTCTGAGGGCTCCCAAACCCTCGGCAGTTCCAACTTAAGAGTTTCATTTTGTTTGGCGGGGCTGTTCAACAGCCTCCGCCAATACAAGTGTATTGTTTGCAAGTTCTCCCTCTTTCCTACTTTTCTTCCTTGTGCCTCCTACCACAGCAGCCTCCCTTCCATTCCTACCATGTTTTAATTTAACATGGGCTATAACAGGCTCAACAAACACACATTTCTCCCTTGCCCTCCTCTTCCACTTCCCTCTTCCTTTTGTACCATGCTAGTTTATCACATTCACACCAAGATCTACTCCCCCATCCACCTCAGTCTCATTTAGACTAACTATGATTGAGTGTATATCTTCCTTCTAGCCAAATTTTAACCTCTGGAATTCTTCTGAATTGCATTGCCCCTTTCCCACATCATTAGTCATTCACAGCCCTCCCATTGTTTCCCTTTTATCCTTTCTCAATCCCTCCTCTTCAACCACCTTTTGACCCTTCTCAGGATCATCTCTAAGGTCCCTTTCCACCTCATTTGGAGCCATTGAAATGTCATCATAAGACTTAGTGTCAACTCCCCCAAAGTTAGCTTCTCACCCTCTTTTCTTCATGAAACCAATCCCCACATTCCTTTTTGCAAAAGAATCTGCTCTAAGCCAGGAGCCATATTGCCCATCCCCTCCTTGTTTCTACTTTATAACCTCTTCCCTCTTCATAGATTCCCTCCCATAGTGAGCAAATCTCCCACAATCAAAACATATTTTAGGGAGTTTTTTGTACCTAAAAGGGATCAACACATTCTCCCCCTTCACATAAATCACCCTCCCTTTTGCCAACACCTTCATGCGATCCACTTCCACATGAATATGCAGAAACTGACCCCATACACAACCATCCTCACCAGTTACCACATCAAGAACCTTCCCAATTACACCTCCTATCTGCCTCCCACATTCCTCATTCATACAAGCAAAAGGGAGGTCATGGAGCTGTACCCAAAACCTTTATATAGCAAATGACATTTCTGCTGGTTGAATAAAACCATCATACAAATTAAGGACAATTAGAAAATTGTCAAATAACCATGATTTTCCATCCCAAACCTTCTATTTATCAGCCATAGTAGCAAAAGTTATAACAAATACATTCATCCTTACCTCCCGAAATGAAGCAGGCCTAGAAATTCTCAACACCTTTGCCATGGTAGCTTCCAGTACTCCCTTCCCAATACTCCTTTCAATTAACACCCTTCCCACAAGGCTCATCTCCCCCTTATCTTCAAGCTCATTCAGGATACACTCATCAATTACAAGAACATGATCCTTTTCCTCAGTCAGTCGCAGCTTCTCCCATTTCCCTGCCATCTCCTCCATTGTCAAAACGGTTCTCGTTAGTTTCTCTCTGAGAATTAACCCTACCGCAACGTTAGAATCATCGAATTTCACGACATCAACCTTTTACGAACCACCCTCCGACAAGTTCTTCCTTCCCGCCACCCACCTTATCAGATTCCTTTCCACCTTAGTACAACAGCACCGAATTTCACAACGTCAACACTCTGTGAACCACCCTGTAGCGAAACTTCCTCGCCGATGGCCCACCTTGTCAGATTCCTTTCCACCCTTGGGACCACCTCAAGAAACTTCAAAAATAGTTATAACAACCTCACATGTCTGGCACGACTTCACTCCACCTCATTTCCTAGAGAGAAAATAGAGGAGACTTTATCATTCACTATAAAGTTGTTTCCATCTTTGATCATTGATGTGATATTAAATATTGGAGACTATTTATTATGTTTTATTATGTCATATCAAGGGATATTGAGAGGATGATTATAAAATGATAAATGATAAAACTCATGCTTCCTCATAATGTCACCAAATATTGTGGCAATCCAATCCTAACTATCTGATTATTTTCTTGCTTTTCCCTCAATAAGAATATGGAATATAAATCCTCATCCCTTTATGTTCTCTCTCTGAAAACATTTTTCCTACTTCTACAAGCCCTTGTCCATATAGGTTTTCCTTTTTTTTCACTTTTTTTTCTCCATTAAGGTTAGCAAATTTCTAATAATTTCCTTTCGAACACCAAAAGAATACATCCGCCACACCAACACATTCCCAAGCTATCGATCTGCAAGATGGGCCAAGAACTTCAATTGACCGACAAGCATGTGAGGTTCACAAGCCGCCCAAGTCACACATAAGCCCCTCATGTCATCATGACTCCAACAACCACACACATGCAACACCAACGGGTTCCTTGGCTTGAGATCTTCAAAGGTGCCAACCGCCACTCCATTCCCACCAATGTGTGAGAGTCCGCACTGGTATAGTGTCTGGTATTCTTGAGTTTTACCAATGATCAATTTTTCTATCTTTAGACGTTGTACCTATTGAAGCTAATGTCTATTTATGATGCAGTTTTTCAATAAAGTCTATTATTAGTCTTTTGTTATTATAGTCAAACTCTGTTATATTGCATCTTGGGATAGTATGATTATTAATACTCTGTAATTTTCAATGTTATTTATATAATGTACTTCTCCATCTGTAACCGGCAAAACATCAGAATCAATCAACAGGTATTTTGGTTGAAGTTATCCTATACTTTTCCATCTTTTTACCACACCTTTGTATCAAAAATACCAACAGTTGGTATCAGAGCAGCTTTCGGTCTCTTTGGGATATGATGGCTGCACCTGGTTCATCTACAAGTCTTCCCATTTTTTCTAGTGAAAACTATGACTATTGGAGAGTAAAAATGAAAACTATTTTTCTATCTCTTGATCTGTGGGATGTCTTTGAAAATGGAGTCTCTTCAGTTGCTGAAGGCACATCTGAATGAGCTTCTGATCTTACCCGAGTCAAGTCTGACAAGCATAGGGATGCAAAAGCCTTGTTTATTCTACAGCAAGCTGTGAGTGAGTCCATCTTTCCAAGGTTGATGAGGGCTTTTTCTTCCCAGCAAACTTTGGGAGATCCTCCAACAAGAATTTCAAGGTAATACCAAAGTTACAATTATCAAACTTCAAGGGTTAAGAAGGGAACTTGAAAATCTCATAATGAAAGAATCTGAGAATATCAAGGAGTATTACTCTAGAGTCATTGAAGTAATGAATCAAATGAGGGCTTATCATGAAAATATTTCATATGAATGGATTGTTCAGAAAATCCTCATAAGCTTGACTGACAAATATGACCATGTGGTAGCTGCCATTGAAGAAGCTAAAGATCTCTCTTCACTTTCTATCACCGAGTTAATGGGCTCACTTTATGCTCATGAACAACGGATTGGCAGAATGAATGAGGTGTCTTTGAAAAATGCATTTCAATCCAAAGTTAGTTTAAAGAATCAAAAGCAAAAGGACTTCAAGAAAAAGTTCAAGGGCACAACAGAAGGAGGAGAAAATTCTCAAAAGAAGAAGGGAGAATTTTCACCTTGTGGTGTTTGCAAGAAGACTAATCATTTGGAGAAAGATTGTTACCACTAGGGCAAGCCACACTGCTCAAATTGCAAGAAGTTTGGGCATGAGGAGAAAGATTGATGGTTCAAGAACAAAAATCAGCAAGCAAATTTCAACGAGGACAAGGAAGAGCAGATGCTTATCATGTTGCAGCCGAGCAAAGAAGAGAGTGGTTTCTAGACAGCGGGTGCAGCAACCATATGATACCAGATGAGAGCTTATTTTCTCCAATTGATAAATCTGTATGTGTTAAAGTGAAGCTTGGAAATGGAGATTTGGTGGAGGCAAGTGGTAAAGGTACGATTGCCATGGAAACCAAGAGAGGGACTAGATTCATAAAAGATGTTCTTCATGTTCCTAGCCTTGATCAAAGTTTGCTAAGTGTTGGGCAAATGATGCAAAGTGGCTACTCACTTCACTTTGAGGGAGAGCTATGTGTCATTCTTGATTTGAAGAAAAACAACAAAGAAGTGGCAGAAGTTAAAATGGGAAATGGGAGAAATTTTCCCATTACTTGGCAGTATCCAAGAGCAATGATGGTCAAATCTGATGAAACAATTCTTTGGCATCAAAGGTTTGGTCATTACAATCTAACTGCCTTAAGGATGTTAAATCAGAAGAACATGATAAGAGATATGCCTTTGCTGGACCAAAACATGCCTACTTGTGAAGGGTGTATGACGGGAAATCAACATAGGCAGCCATTTCTATCAGGAGAAGCTTGGAGAGCAAAATCAGTACTTGAGTTAGTGCATACTGATATGTGTGGTCCCATGAGGACACTCTCTCAAAGCCAAAACAGGTATTTTATGCTCTTCATTGATGATTTTTCAAAAATGATTTGGGTCTACTTTCCTAAAGAAAAATCAGAGGCTTTTAGTGTTTTCAAAAACTTTAAATTGCTGATTGAAAATCAAAGTGGTCGAAAGATAAAGATCTTGAGAAGTGATAGAGGGGGTGAATTCAACTCAAGTAAGTTTGATGAATTTTTCCAAGAAGAAGGGTTGGAACACCAATTGGCAGTTGCCTACACTCCACAGCAAAATGGAGTCTCAGAAAGGAAGAATAGGACTGTTATGGAGATGGCTAGGTCCATGTTAATGGCAAAGGGTATTCCAAAAAAATTCTGGGCTAAGGCTGTTAATACAACAGTATATGTGCTAAATAGATGCCCCACAAAGGCAGTGAAGGATATGACTCCAATCGAAGCATGGAGTGGACACAAGCCAACTGTTAATCACTTCAAGATATTTGGATGTTTGTGTTACATTCATGTACCTGAACAAAATAGGCACAAACTTTAAGAAAAGTCAAAGAAAGGGATTTTTATTGGGTATAGCTCTCAATCCAAGGGATACCGGATCTTCAATCTCAAAACTGAGCAGCTGGTCACAAGTAGACATGTTCAGTTTGATGAGCATTCAAACTGGAAATGGGAAGAAGAGCATGAACCAGATCTGACTCTTCATGTTCCAATTATCAAGCAAGTTGAAGAGAGGCTAGAAACATCAGCTCCAAATGATCAACCTTCATCACCATTCTCAATTTCAAGAAGTGACAGCAACTCTAGAAGTTTAGCATTTTCATCACCCAAGACTTCTCCAAGAAGATTCAGGGCATTGAACGAGATCTATGAATTTTTCAACTTCACTTCCATATAGCCTGAAAATTGTGCAACAACCTCTAAAGAACAAGTGGATGCAATGAAGGAGGAGATTAGAATGATTGAGAAAAACAATACATGGGAGCTAGTTGCATATCCTGACAGCAAGGATGTTATCGAAGTTAAGTGGGTATACAAAACAAAGCTCAACTCAGATGGTTCTTTAAACAAGTATAAAGCAAGATTGGTTGCAAAGGGCTATTCACAACAGGCTGAGATAGATTTCAATGAAACCTATGCACCCATAGCTAGGTTGGACACCACCAAAATAGTAGTTGCACTTGCAGCTCAAAGAAGTTGGAAGATCTCACAACTTGATGTAAAATCAGCTTTTCTTAATGGAGAACTTGAGGAGGAAGTGTATGTTCAGCAACCCGAAAGATTTATGAAGGAAGAAGGGAAAGTATTTAAGTTAAAAATGATTATCTATGGGCTTAAACAAGCACCCCAAGCTTGGTACAGCAAAATAGATGGTTATTTCTGTGATCATGGCTTCAAGAGAAGTGGTAGTGAACTTACACTTTATGTCCAGCTCAAAGATGAAAGTTTGCTCATTGTCTCACTTTATGTTGATGATTTAATTATAACAAGAAATAATTCGGTTATGATTGAATCATTCAAACAAGAGATGATGAAAACATTTGAAATGAGTGACATGGGACTAATGCACTACTTCCTTGAAATGGAAGTAAATCAAGAAGGAGGCATTTTCATTTCACAAAGGAAATATGCTCTTGATTTGCTCAACAAGTTCAATATGGCTGAATGCAAATGAGTAGCTACTCCTTTGATAGCAAATGAGAAATTGAAGAAGGAAGATGGTGCAAAAGAAGCCGATGCAACAGTATATAGGAGTTTAATTGGAAGTTTACTCTACTTGGCTGCCACTCGGCCTCACATCATGTATGCAACCGGCCTTCTCTCAAGATTCATGCAATGTCCAAGTCAAATCCATTTCGGAGCTGCTAAAAGAATGATGAGATACATTCAAGGCACAAAGGATTTCGCATTCGGTATAAACCAAGTTCTCATTCAACTTTGACTGGCTTTACTGATAATGATTCGGCTAGTTCTATGGATGACATGATAAGCACATTCGGGTATTGTTTTAATCTTGAAACTAGTGTGTTTTCATGGGGACCAAAGAAGCAAGGATTTGTAGCACAATCCATAGCCGAAGCAGAGTATGTGGTTGCTGCTGGAGCTACAAATCAAGCTATTTGGCTTAGTAAGATTCTTGAAGATATGGGTGCAAAATAGCAACCACCAATTGTGATTTATTGTGATAACAAATCAACAATAGCTATGGCAAGGAATCCTGTCTTTCATTGCATAACTAAACATATTGCAATTAAGTATCATTACTTGAGGGAAGTAGAGGCAAAAGGAGATGTGAAGCTGAAGTTTTGCAAATCCGAAGAACAAGTTGCTGATATTTTCACAAAGACACTTCCAAGAGACAAATTCCAGATGTTGAGGCTCAAATTTGGAGTGTCAGAAAAATGCATCAAGGAGGAGTATTGACGCTAACATCTATTTATGATGCAGTTTTTCAATAAAGTCTATTATTAGTCTTTTGTTATTATAGTCGAACTCAGTTATCGTACATCTTGGAACAGTATGATTATTAATACTCTGTAATTTTCAATGTTGTTTATATAATGTACTTCTCTATCTGTAATCGGCAAAACATTAGAATCAATCGACAAGTATTTTGGTTGAAGTTCTCCTCTACTTTTCCATCTTTTTACCACACCTCTATACCAAAAATACCAACAGTACCACTATATTCATGCTTTCCTTGAACGAGAACATGGAAGCATTGGAAGTGAAGTTTCCCTACAAAAAGTAATAATGCAACCAAACGTAGTGTCTTTGTTCCGTTTATGGTTTATTAAACCACAACCAATTGATCCTCTAATTAGATTAAAACAAACTGCATTTGGCAATCCGCTTTTGTTAGAGGCTAAGGAATATGAGCCCGAACTTATATAGTTCATTGTCTATTTATTTTTATTTTACCCTTCTCCCTCCGGTACTGTTATCACTATAATGAGATTTTTGCATGCGACACCCTTGCCCCTCCTCTTTTATATCTGATCTAATTTATTGAAAAACAGAGTGAATGTGGGGGTACCGGAAGCAAAATCTACATAAAAAGCGCTAAAACACGTGATTGCAATAACCCTTTGCCGCTGCAACCTCCCTCCATCCACAACTCTTCTCCTACTTGTTAGACATCAACAAACCAAGTCACTTTTGATTATCCAACGTAAGCCCAGATCTCTTATCCATTATCAATTGTTTATCTTCATTTTTGTTTTCAACCACTTCATTCAATGAGAAGGATTTTCGTTTGTTTGAGAGGAACCCCACAACTTTTCTTATCTTAATTTTAATGAAACCACGATTATAACTTTTTTTAGAGGGAAAAAAAAAAAAAGAGGTAAAAGCTTGGGCAAAAATTAATGATTCAAGTCACAAAGTTGTTGCTGTTGCTGGACTGAGTGAGATTTAACGCAAAGAACAAAATAAAAGTGAACTTTTTGGTAGAAGTGAACATCACAAAAAGGAACTTAAAACATAAGCGAGTCTTTTCACTGTTTTCAGTTTCTTATGATTGTGCTTTCCTGACAAAAGAAAGAAAAAAGATTTTCTGTATCGGCAGTTTTCTGGGAACGTAATACAGACTATAGAGTTCGATCCACTTTGAACTGATGCAGTTTGGGAAAAAATAAAAAAATAAACTTTGAACTGGCAATGCTTATCCCACGGTGCAGCACCGTGAAGTCAGCAACGGGATTACATTATTTATGCACATAGCAAGAGCATTCTCACGGGCGGTCTCATTATTTGCAACACTTGAGACTTGCTAATAGCAGCAAACAAGGCTGGAGCTCACAGGGCAATGTAGCTAAAACTTTGCAAAATAGGGGGGGCTCTGCCCCATTTATACTTTGGCATTTTACCATCATCATGATCCATAGATATATATGACCAAAACTTTTTATAACACCAGAAAGAAAATTTATACTGTACATGAATATTAATACATTAAACTCTTTTGATTCATCCTGAAAATTAGAAAAGATTACATCCCAAAAAAAAACCCAAGAAAACAGAGAAATAAAAGACTAGAACACGGGAACGAGGGAAGTGGTGGGTCTCACTCAGTCTGTGTCAGAGGTAAGCCATGCCACTCAGCAACGCACAATTTGACAGATGCCCCGGTCCAGTCCACTAGGTTAATGGTGGGTGGGGCTCACTGGAATCGGAATTGGGTTGATCGGGCTCGCTGTGTTGACTCAGTGTGCTACTGTGGCTTTGCCGGCGAGCTTCCACGCCGAGGTGGCAATGAGTGGACGAGTGTGCCAACCCAGCATCAGACATCCACTGTTCTCTTCCACTCTGTAGCCTTCGCGGCCGGCGAACAGGTCCAGCAACATGCTCGCTTGCTTGAACGCGTTTGACCCCAGATAGACCGGCGCAAACCCGGCCGAGCACAGCCGAGTACGCCACTGAGCCGACGTCTCGTGCCGTTCCAAACGTTCAGCTCCTTCACACGCCACCACGTTGAGTATCTGCTTACCCAAGTACACCTCCGACATCGCCTTGTCCTGATTGCTCACAGACCCTTCCAGCGAGTCGAACATGGTGGAGTAATAGTGCAGCGATTCCGTGAACCGGTCCATGAAGACCGGTCCGTTATGATTTGCTTCCAGCTCGACCACCGTCATGATCTCCGGCTTCATTTTCTTCACCACGGACAACACTTTCTCGATCGCTCCGGGCCGAGCCAGCAGCTTGTGCAGGTCGAATACCGAGTTAACCGCAACCGACTCGACCTCACTGGGCCGGAGATCGAGCATGGAGGCGTCGAGATCTGCCAGGCTGTTAGCAACGAACCCTCTGTACTCAAACTCAACATCAATCGTCTCGGCCAACTGGGCCAGCTTCCAGCCAACTTCCTGAAGATGATCGGAATTGTCCGGAGAAGGAGGGCCAATACCAGTTAAGCGGAAAACGGGGGGTCCACCAGGACGGAGAGCCAAAGCTTGCATTAGAGCTGGCCACTGCATCCCTTGGTTCATGGAGAAGTCGATAACGTGGACGCGTTTTTTTCCCTCGAAAGCTTCGAGAATGGCTTGATTAGCCGTGAAGTGAGCGAATTTCAGGTAGGGGCAGGACTCGTAGAAGTGCATCAGGAGGATATCCGAGAGCGAGTGGTCGAGAGCATTCTGAGGATACAGTCGGTAGATTCGACGAGCCAGGGCTTCGGCGAAGTATGTTGCTACCTTTCGCATCGCGCCGGCTTGAGAAACGGCTAGGAATCCGATCTGCTTGATAAGGGCTTCGGCTAGCTTGAGGTTGTTCTGTTGTACGGCCTCGGCGCAGGCTACCAAAGCGTGGACGAGGCGAATTCCGTTCTCTTGGTTGTCCCCGAGGACGACTGAGCGAGTTGACTCGGAGGGAACAGTGAAACCGCCGCCCATACTAGAAGGACTTGGGAATAATACATCTTGGTTTGACCTTGAAGCTGAAGAGGGTTTCAACCGTTTGGCGTCTCTTAAAGATGGAGATTCGATCTGGGCAGTCCGGCTTTGGGGTTGGCTATACATGGCCTTACCAGGAATAGCTTTAAGATCGTAATCGGAAGAAGATGAATCTTCGAAGACTCGGGTGTGATTAATACCGTTTTGTTGATCAAAATCAATGGAGGTGATGGTGGATGATTCAGCCGGAGCAAGTAGAGAATCGTCGAGAGGAGCGGATGGAGCGACGGCGCCGGTGGCGTGTGGCACCATGGGATCGAAACCATTGACAGCAAGTGGGTTGAACTCGGAGAGCATGCTCTGTAGCCATGTTGATAGATCGGAGGGGTTGTAATGAACGGTCTCGGATGCGAGTTGAGAGAGGCCATCTCCATGAGCATTACCGGCCATCAAATCGTCCAGCAGTTCGAGCTTCTGGGCAACCTCGGCCATGTCGGAGGACCTCACCTGGTACCCCAACACAGCCAAGAGTTCGTCCATGCCACAGTCTGGTTGGACCTCATCTTCCCAACACATCTTGGCTTTGGCAGTGGCAGTCATGGAATTAGAGTCTGGAGGAGTCAGAGACTGGAGATTAGGATCCAGCTCCCTTTTCATGGCTTTCCTTATTTCTTTCGGCGTTGATGAGTGGGGGAAGAGAAAGGGTTTGTGGCGGGGCTTGGGGAAGAAAGAATTGGGGGATTCTGCTTGGTTTTTCAATACTCCTGCAACTCCAATATCTCAAAGTCAGAGGGTGTGAGAAAATAGAAAAAGAAAATAATAGTAAATACACGAGGACTCGTGATCCGGGGCGCGAGCTCCAATGATCCTACCGGCTAACTACAAGTACTGCTCCTACAGCTTGAACAGATAAGATGGAACTTTTCTTACCATCTTTTTTTTTTTTCCTTGTGCGTCAATGGTAGCAACCTGTTTATTATCAAACAAATTTTTTTTTTATGATTTTATTTTCATATAAATAAATTTAGATGGATGGAATAAAATATTATTATAAAATATTTTTTTAATATTATTTTTATAATTTTAAAAAAATAAATTATTTATTTTATTTTATATATAAAAATTTTAAAAAATTATAATAATTAGATGACATAAAATTAAAAATTTTATAAAAATAAACGAGATCTTGTATAAATTTAGATTTTCTAATTTTTTTAAAGATATTCACAAAAATTTGCATAATTTTAAAATGATAAATATCATTTTTCTTTAATTAATATCTATTTTTAGGCTAGTTAAGATAATCACAAATAATTTGTGAATAGTATTAAAAAATTAATAAAAAAATAGTAAATAATTTGTAAATATTAATAAATTATTTATAAATAGTAATAAAATAATCTTAAATTATTTCACTTATCAAATACAGTCTTAAAATATTTATAAATAATAATAAAATAATCAAAACCTAATTCACTTACCAAACACAAACTTGAAATTGAAAGACACTAGTTGTTCTTGAACATTCTTTTTCGGTGGAGACAATTGAGAAAAGTTTTTTACCTGGATGTGATCGTACTATAAATTAAATTAGTCAAGAAACAGATAGGAAGGATCCTAAGAGTACTGATAAGTTTCAAGTTCCCTCTTGAATAGATCTTTAGGCTATTAATGTACATAGTCTTTTCAAGACAAATTTATATTTAGATTGAATCTTAGTCATATTATATTCAAAGTTACTTAAAAGTAACCCAAAAACTATTCAATTACCGCATTTGGTGGTACTTCTTGTTGCACATGATTTTGGGTCTTTTGTGTTTAGTTATAGTTAAGAATATGCAAAATATTTATTATGAAATCCGGGCTAATTTAGAATTAAAAAAAAATTACAAATTTTCTTGGTATATCAATAAGAATGGAATATTTTGCAAGTAGATTTTTTTTTTTCCTTACGAATATAATTCTAAGCCGAGTTGTTCGAATTAATAGGCTTATTAGGAAGTAATGCCACCCTTTGAGCAAGATGAGATTAGATAGTTTTAAATAAAAGTTGAAAGTTAAATAAAATATTTTTTTATTTTAAAATTTAAAAAAGTTGAATTTTTTATCATATTTTATGTAGAAATTTAAGAAAATTGTAGTGATGAAATAAGATGAGATAAAATTATTTCTGTATCCAAACGGAGCCTAAATGGTTTGCTATAACACAGATAGACATAATATTAAATATTTTGTTGATGTCAATTAAGATTTTGTAAAATAATATTAAATAAAGAGATTAATATGATTTATTAATCTTTAAAATTTGACTATCTAAGTTAGTTAAAATAATTAAATAAGATTTCTATTAATTAACAGGAAAAGATAATAAAAAAAAGAATACATGTCGGTCCATCATAAGACAATGGCACCTCATTCATTACGTTTAGTGAGGCCATCAGTCTGACTTGCCAATTGGGTCATTGCTTTGTGAGTTGTTCTTATGGACACTTCATAACATTTTACCTTATCCTGCAAGTTCGCAACACAGTACAAAATGATGCCCCCAAAGTGTTGGTTGTTTTCCTCCACTCACCAAATGACTTATTTTTTTTTTATATATACTAAAAAAAAAAAAATCATTCTCGTCAGTCACTATTCACTATTCCACACTCCACATCTTATAAAAAATATCCACATATCCTATAAAAAAAAATTATAAATGTAGAGTGTGGAAGTGAATAGTGACAGATGAGTATAATTCATCTTTTTTCCCGGCTCAATTTTAGAATAGAATGATATTCAATTCCAAGTGCTGTAATATTTTTAGTTATTCTTTTTTTAAATTAACACTTAGAATACATAATTCACATCATTTAAATGATAAAATTTAATTTATAAAATTTAAAATTTATCTAATTTCAAATAAGATTATGTCACGTAAGTCGTGTGAGGGGTAGAGATCTGAGAATATCATAATTCCGATTTTTGTAATTAAGCACTAAAATAGTTTTTTATGTTTTATAATTTTGTCTCTTGAATTTGATGATTTTATAAAAAAAAAAAATGGGGTTTCTTGATAATGACAATATGTTGTGGTTAAAAAAAGATTAAATCAGAAGTGTGTGCTTTCTAATGCACAAAAATTCAAAAGGTTTTGGACTAAAATGTAGTTAAGGGAAGCCATATCCTAAATTCATTGATCCTAATCCGAGTCCACAGCAATGTGAAAGCTACATCCATCCAACCACAAAAAAATGCTGCGGCTCTAACAAAGTTTCTTGACACTTTCCCACACTTTCTCCAACCTTTTTTACGCTTTTTCTTATGGTATGCATTCTTACAAATCAAGAAATCTTTAAAAAGGCATTTTGCTATAACTCTGTCTAAACTAACGAAAATGATGGATTAATTAATTATTAAAAAAAAGAATTGCTACTATGTGAATATCGCTCACTTTGTCCCATTGATGTAGCACCACCACTTGGTGCTACGTGTTTTATTAAAAATAAATAATATATATTCAAAATAAAATGACATCCGAAAAAAAGATGACTGAATTTCTTTTTAACAACACAATTATTTTCAAATATTTTTAAATATTTTTTTCTCAAACATCACTCAAATACAATACTTTTTAGTTTCAAATATTTAAATTTTTTCCAATCATTACTTAATCAATATAAGTTTTCCAAACTCTCAAATAAAACACAAAAAAATAATTTTATTTTTTCAAATTTTAAAATAAAAATTATATTCAAATAATATTTTTATTCTTATTTTTCTCACTTATTTTTTAAAACTCAACAAAATATTCTAACTCAAATTATTTCATTACCATTCACAAATATATTAAAATATTCTAAATATTCAAACGGGCCTTGAATTCTAAGTTTCCTCTATCCCTTCATGTTTATATTTTAATTTTTATAATAAATAACGCGAGATTACATCAATTGGACAAAGTGAGCAATATACTCGATGACATAGTAATATTTCTTATTAAAAATTCTATTACAAATAAAATAAAATAAAAAATATATGATAAAATTTTGATTTGAAAGAAATTGTGAAAGATAAATGATAGAGCCATCCGATTTTTGCACACATAATTTGTACCGAATTTGTTTTTAATTTTGTTTTTTACTTAATGATTAAATTTTTTTAATAAGATTGTAAATTTTATTTAATTTTAAAAATATTTAAATTGCTTTAAAAAAATATTTTAAAAATCTAATCTCACAAAATTTACACCATTCAATAGACATTCGGTACCGAATCTTCTGTAGAGTAGCACGGCTCACGGTGAAAAATGTAAGCTTGCAAAAAAATTAACAGTAGTTTGGTGTAGTGGGGAGTGTGGTCCAAGTCTGGAACACGACCATGTGACTAACGACACGTGTTAGAGATTTCCGACGTTGGTTCGTGGTGGAGGCCGCTGATGTTTGCTGACTGCTCTGCCCTGTCCCGTCCAGTGCCCGTGTTAATGTGTGCGAGCTGTATTTGTAGTATGCGAAGGCGTTGTACAGTCTCGAATTGCCGACACCTGTTTCAGCCTCCCCCTCCCCCGAAAAGCAACCTTATCTTCTTGTTGTAGGATCAGACCACCCATTCCCTCCAACTGACAGTACACCTTTTTATTATGTTTTTAATCTTATTAAAATAAAATAAAAAATGCTTTTTATTGTTTTTCTCATTGAGAAAATTCAATCAAATGCCCTTGTGTTTTTTTTTTTTAAATAATATCATATTTAACTAGTAAAATAAGATGAAATGAATTAAATAAAATATTATTATAATATAAATTTTTAATATTACTATTATTTTGAATTAAAAAAAATTAAATTATTTATTTTATTTTATATAATAATTTAAAAAAATTATAATTATAAAATAAGAATAGATGAGTTAATTCCTATATCTAAGCCGTAGTATTGAGAAATATAGAGATGGTTCATTCTATTAAAATTTCCATCCTAAAAATACGTGATTCAATCACAAATTATTATTAAAAATTTTAACTTTTTTAAAATATAAATTAAAATTCTTTCAAATAAATAAATAAAAATTATAATAATAAATAATTTTAAAAAAACTACAAGGGTGGTAAAAACAACCGACCCTCATGGTGGTCCGAAACGGCCACCAAGTGGGTGGCCATGTTCGAATCAACCATGGTGGTTGGAGTTAACCCTAGTGGTCCACAAGGTGGCCACAGCCTAGAGATGAGATCAAATTTATCTTTACGTAAAAAATTTTATTATGTATAAATAAGTTTGCGTACTAATCTGCGTACTAATATTGTTGCTTTCCTATTCTAAATTCAAATTAATATTATTTTTAATAAAATTTATTTTCTGACCAATCATATTGAATGAATACACATATTAGTACGTAAAATCGCTTACAATTAAATTTTTCCGTACACAAATTTCTCCACTGTTATCTATTTGGCTTTAAAAGCAAATCAAGCAAAATGTTGGAGAATCAATATGAAGAAAGTGAAATTATATTTATCAGTCACTATTTATTTTTATATTTTATATTTTAAATTTTTTTATAGAGTATGAGATTATTTTTTATTGAGTATGAGATAGTGAATAATGACTAATGATAATAATTTTTCATAAAAAAAAGCTTCATATTTAAGTTTTATATAAGAGTACAGTAGCTCATGGTATATGATCCATAGTCCTATCTCACAACTTAAACTTCATTCATTACAAAAATCTTATAATATCTCAAGGTTGGTGAGCAACGTTATTTTTCATCTTATATTATTATTATTATTATTCATAATCAGATATGTTAATATGATATATTTTAAATGATTTCATATATAATAATAACGGATTAAAATATGGGACGAAACATATGCGATTAGAAAAAAATTACAACTAAGAGTAAAACGCTCAATTGTCACGTAGAGGAAAACTTTTAAATAACAGTAAGGCTTCGTTTGGTTACCAAATATCTCTCAACTCATCTCAATTCATCATTACAATTTTTTCAAATCTCAATACAAAATATAATAAACAATTTAACTTTTTCAAATCTCAAAATAATAATAATATTAAAAAATAATATTCTAACAATATTTTATCATCTCAACTCAATTCAACTCAACTCATTTCTACATCCAAACACAACCTAAAACGCTCAACTAACAGTAAAACGCTCAATTATTTTTAGCCTCGTTTGTTTTGGAAAAATATCTCATCTCATTTCATCTCATCTAATCATTATAACTTTTCTAACTTCCAATACAAAATAAAATAAACAATTCAATTTTTTTAAATCTCAAAACAAAAATAATATTAAAAAATATACTTTAACAATATTTTATTCAACATTTTAATTTTAATCTAATCTCATCTCATCTCATTTTATCTCCGAAAACAAACGAGACCTTAAATTCCAATTTGAAAATTAAAATAAAGAAATATTATTTTTGTTATTGGCATGTAATAAGATTATTTCAGAGAAATTCTATTCATCATTTTCATATATTATATATTTTATTTTTTTATTTTTTTTCTTATTAAATGTGTTATATAGATGATGAGTAGAAGAATTTAATAAATTTAAGAAAAAAAAAATTATGATGCGTAGAGAATCGACGATGAATAGGAAAGTTCATCCAAGGCAAGTGTCAAAAGACTCAAAACTGCGAGGAATATCCGGAGTTGAAAAGGACAATTACGTAAAGCAGATTAATGGCTTTGCATGATTGCAAGGAATACGAGGAGAATGATGGCATAAAACGCAGATTTTGACCTTCATCCATTGAACCATTACTGCTTGTATATTATTAATTTTCTTCGCCATAAATAAATCTGAAGACCATTTCCTGCAAAAGAATATTACGTGAAGGGCATTTCTACTTGTGTTTTTGGATTCGGAAAGACATCCAGATATGGACATGCATTGATGTATGTGTTTTAATCAATCACTATTAAATTACAAAAATATTATAAAAATTTCTCATAAAAATAATTAATGGAAAAGCCTCATAGACTAATAGTAAATCATTTTTTTAAATATTTTACTTATTGGAATTAGAACGATCAATTCATAAACAACAACACTTTTTACAATCATTTACATAATTATTTTTTAATTAATTATGGTTATTTTTAAAAACAACATCATTTAAAAAAAATACCATCATTTTTAAAATTATTGTAATTGAAACGCTAAAAAGTTTAATTACAACACAACATGATGGATATGACGAAATTAAGGGGTTGGTCCATCCCCATCATATTTGCTTTAAGTTTATTGAGATGTAACATCAATCCATTAACATCTTGATCATCCAATATATATAGATAATATTGCACAAAATATCAGTCTACTAATTTTAATGAGAGTAATAATTGAAATAGTCGTGTTCAAAGACAAATTGAAGTGCGTGTTTGAATAGTACTGTTGACCACTTCAATCGAAAGAGGAGCTTTCGACACTCTTACCATGCATGCATGGTAGGTTTTAGACTTATAAATACAAATCATGTACGTCGAGGGCAGACGATCATAGAAATGAACGATGCAGCTTTTAACAGAGTTTCGAAGGATATGGACAACTGAATAATACCAAACGATTGAGATATAATTTATTTAAGTTCGTCAATATAAGAATACCGTTAGAGGAGAGGTAATAACTTATGGCTGTAATAATCGATTGTCAATATTCTGAATTTTGACATAGATATTGAACATCCGGATTATCTTGCCATGGAGTTTGTGTCCATTCCCTTGTTCCCACTCAAGTTTGGAATCATCACGGCCGAGGAGGAAGCAAAGTCCAGCAAGCCAACAAAGCACAAAACAATGATTCAATAAAGCCAACAAAGCACAAAACAGATTATAGAAAATAACAATGGGGCTGCTAAGCAAGGTTGATGGGCTGCCACATCAACCAATAAAGGGCAAGCCCCCTTGCACACCCAACTAATATGTCAACAAAGCACAAAAAGAAAGTCCCAAATAGTGTATGTAAGGAACCATGGAATGCACAAAACATATTATAGGAAACAACAATGGGGTTGCCACATCAACCAACAAGGGGCAAAGCCCCTTGCACACCTAACCAACATGTCAACAAAGCATAAAATAAAGTCCAAAACACTGTGTATAAGGAACCATCGAATGCACAAAACTGATTATAGGACATAACAATGGCTGCCAAGCAAGGTTGATGGGATTGCCACATCAACCAAAAAGGGCCAAGCCCTCTGTACACCCAACCAACATGTCAATAAAGCACAAAAAGAAAGTCCAAAATAATGTGTATAAGGAATCATGGAATGCACAAAACATATTATAGAAAATAACAATAGGGTTGCCAAGCAAGGTCGATTGGCCTACCACATCAACCAACAAGGGGCAAAGCCCCCCTGCACACCCAACCAACATGTTAACAAAGCATGAAATAAAGTCCAAAACATCGTGTATAAGGAGCCATGGAATGCACAAAATAGATTATAGGAACAATTCTACTACAGGTACCCACCGTTGGGTACCTTTTGCGGAATCGGCTGACGTGGTTAATGCCACGTCAGCTAATATTATTTAAGAAAAAAAAACAAAATCGATTTCAAACAGAAATCAAACCCATCTCATCTAGCGCCAAACTCATTTCGTAGCAGAATTGTTTGCATCTCAGCTAACTCATTTGAACTAGAAGAAACTGTGAGAACTTGTCATCTTCGTGCCGTCAACTGAGCATTGGCCATCAACTTGATCCTCTTCATGCTGTCGAACCCATCTGAGCGTTGACCATCAACTTGTCATCTTCGTGCTGTCAAAAATGCGCTAGAAGAAATTGCGAGAACTTGTCGACTGAGGAATCTGGGTTCGAAAGCTAATGTTTCAGTCACATTCTCAAGGGATAAATTGGCCATTGAGGAATCTGGGTTTTAGAAGGTGTATCATCAACTCCCCTATCATGAGATTTTCTACGATGCGTGATCGTAGTTTTTCTTCTAGGAGAAATCCAAGTATGATCATAGCCTTCCTTGGGATTCATAAGGAATTAGGTTTCCTACCCCTTTTCTTTGGAACAAAGACTCACTCAATTTCTGACTTGGCTGCCTTGGTAGAGCCTAAGCTACTAGGCTCAACATTGCTTCTTACACCAATGCTTTTGGAATGTTTAGCAAGAACAAGACTCTGTAATGATTTTGAATTTTTTTCATTTTTTAAAGCTTCATCATTCCTAGTGCCATTACTCATTGCTGATTTCAAAGTACAATCCACAAGTTGGCCAACTTTGGTGCCACAAATAGTATTTGGAGCAAGACGCTCGGTCACCTGATTGATAAAAATTAAAATTTTGTAAAGCTTCCATAATAAAAATAAATAGTAGTAAATACAAATGCGCCTCCTCTCTGCCACTTCTCGGTTGTTCCAACCAGAAACACTAAGCCGTCCCATAACCTAGCACCACCATGATGACACTGTGAAACCTATTGCATGTACCATCACCATGGAACACAAGCCACGTTCTATAATACCATAACGTAGTTGCATTAGAGCCATGCTTTGAAATAGTTGAGGCCACAACGCCACCGCCAGCAACAGCAGAAAATGCCGGAGAACAAGTCTCCACCATCAAACCCTGCCCAGCCCATACGTTGCACTGTAAGTGAGACTCTCTCTATCTCTCTTTGGTTTTATATTTAAGTCATCTAGTCCATCAATCCCTTAAGTGCAAGCTTTAGATAGATACACATAAAGCTTGAGACTCTAAGTCAGATTACATATATGCCCCCAATTCTTTAGCCACTTGCAATCATGGATTAGGCTATTTTGGATCCATGGAAGGTTAAACTATTTTATGGGTAACTAATGGTACGTTTGGAATTCGAAATTGGATTACAAACACTATATTTTTTTACGTGGATATTGCGGAGAAACCATTTTAGGGTTTATTATTTTATGGTGACATGTTTGATGATGAAATTGAGAGAAATCAGATGTTTGGACTTGGTAATATTTTTAGAGTTTAATCAAATGATTATTTGGAGAAATTATATGAACATCAATTATTTGGAGAGTGATGATACTTTAGGGTCATGATGATTTTAGGCTTTAGGGAAACATATGGTATTTAAGAACTTTTTGTTTTAATTAGACGATAGTGTTAATAATTTACGTGAAGATACATCTATTTTAGGTAATCGATTGTGCCTTTGAAGTATTTGATTAACTCTACAATGTAAGTAGCATGATCATATCCTTCCACGTATGTACAGTAAACAACATTGAAATATTATCATAAAAAATATTATGCATGTATGCCTTTATTGGAAGCCCCTTTTTATGCACTAAATTATGATTTGATGAAAGTGATTTTCAATGTCATGTTAAGATATGTTTTATATGCATCATGATATTTTTTTTATTTATGATTATGATAAGCTATGTCATCATATGTTCTACATGCATCATGGTAAGAAAGATAAAAGACAAGTTATGAAAAAAGATTTAAGAATTGGCTTCAGATATGCATGGTACTAATGCAGTCAAGTTGGATGTGGAAGTCACGGACCTAAGTGTGGTCCACCACAGTATGCTATAATCATATCAACGGTTCCCCTTATGGCCACAGGATGTGGAACCGGTGCACAACCTTGCACACAAGATTAAAGTATGTTGGCCAGTCAGATAAGTCGAGATTAGTCATGATAAGAAATGTCATGCATGTCATAAGCATTGTGTTAGTATAAGTATTAAGTACGTATGTATTTCAAGAAAACCTTATGTTTATTATGTTTATTGTATGATGTACTACTTAGTGAGTATTTGACTCATTTTCTTATGTTTTTATTTTTTATCCCATGTGAAGATCTTTATAATGATGGAGTTGCAGGACGAGAATTGGCTCAGGGAGGCGTGACAGAGGCTAGGTCATATGCATAATTTTTACATAATAATTATTATAGTACAAAGTTTGAGAAATTTTAATAAGTGCTTCTGTGTACTCTCTTTTAAATTTTAATGAAGTATGTTTTATTTTAAATTATGGAATCTTTTGTACCTAGTGCTTTGATAAGAATAGAAACATTTTTAAAGGCAAAGTTAGTAGCACTCAGATCCCTTAAATTTCTATAAATTCACATTATTCTTAACCTTGGGGGAGCGGGGCATTACACCTAGATTCTAGCTGGCTATTAGTTATAACATATTGCTTTTAATATCTCTTTGTGGCTTTAATTGAAAAGCACTATGGTGTAATATATTGTGGCAAGCACTAAAATTAAAGGCAACAAGAGAAATGATTTATATTGATATTTATTTGATGATTCATTGAAAGATTATTAATTATCATTTTTATTAGTATGAATTATATATACATAAATATTGTTTTATAGATGATGAATTATATAGATATGTATCCTCAAATGGCATGATCACCAAAATGGAATTCAAAGCTTGCATCAGGCTCTACATCGACATGTTCTAGATGGGGCTAAGGCTTTCATTTTGCCACCCTCTTCTTGATGTTGTGGGTTGTTTGGGCATGACTCCTACCTAGCTTTTACCTAATGCCTGGAGGATCCTTTTGTTTTGCTGCGTGGTATGGAGGCAAGACCTTGAAGTGGTCAGGGTCGAGAATCCAAACCAGTAGGTCATGAATTCATTCTTTCATGTACATAGTTCATGAATTCATTCTACTCGCATACTTGTTTTAGGGTCATTCATTTGGAGTCTTGATATTCCCACGTCAAAAATTGGGTCCAAAAATTATTCTGTGTCTGGGAGGTCTGGAGTTCCTTGTAGGCGATACCTCCCGTCACAAGTTTCTGATTAGGGCCTCCTAACATTTGGTCCCAAGGCCGTTGTTTCGACTTGAAGCCCACTCGAGATGAGATACCACACCTCGATCTCATCTACATATGGGCTAAAGAGAGTCCTAATTCCGTAAGCTCCAAGGTATTCCTCACCCGGGAGAATGTCAACCATTTCGTGGTCATGCCGAACCGGTCGCATGTAATGGGTTCCCCATCCTTTGGCCTATTGACCCTAGGCCATCCCGTGAGTGCAAGAGGGACACCCCTTCATCTTCAAACCCAAAGGGGAAGTGGCCTTGCACAAAGGGGGCCGAATTGTGTCGTGGTCCCCGCACATGTGCCAACCCCATTGGTCTTGAGGGAGGTTTGCCATCTTGGTCTTCATCTGCTTCCCCTATTTTTGAAGATAGTTGGGCGACCCAACAAGCCCCACCTCTGCAACACGCTGAGCACCTCATGGACCTGGTCACCCAAGGGGCCCAGGACTTGGATTCATTCCTAGACCCTAATTTTTTTTACACGATCCTCAACACCTTTCTCAACCCCTTCCTAGATCTTTCCCTCGAGAGATTTACACTAGTATCCCTTTCATATGCAGCCTCTAGTGACTCTATGGAGATGATAGAGAGGGAAGAGGAAAAGTGCAACTAGAGAACTACCAAGAGTGAGACGAAGCGAGCTAAGGCTTATGTCAGCCCGTTTGCTTCCAAAGAGTAGGCTGCAACCCTGGCTCTGAAGGGTCTATAAAGCATCAGTGCTTTCGTTGGAGGAAAAGTCATCACCATGGAAGATGTTCCTCAAGGGTCCTCGCCTCGTCCAAGGGTCTTAGACTCCACCCGTGTGCCATCCCTTTTCTTCAACATCGAGGCTGGCAAAACTTTGACCTACTAGTAGTCGAGAATGCTCAGGACCTCGGTGAATTCCTCACCACAATATGAGAGTACATTACTCACTTGTGGGTTTCTATACACATTGACTATTTAGAATTGACTGTGCATTCTTTGTAGGGTCTATCTTCTCTAGCTTAGTGGATTCCCAATGCCAATGCAGATAGGAGTAGAAAGTTCAGTCCTCCCAGTCGTATATGGAGGGAGCTTCTTAGGACGTGTCCGAGGTATCAGACCTGCGACGCACCATGGCCTCAAAGAGATCATCTTTGATGATAGCTTAGGGTGATTTCTTGGAGCGTGAATGGGAGATTTGTCAAACCACAATATTTTTGGAAGATGAGTTGGCCGTTGAATGCTAACTTAACAATGAGTTGTGGGCTAAGTGAGAGGAGTCAATGAAACTACCCAGGCAAAGAAGGACCGATGCTTGAGGTATTCCAAGATGGTTGCAACAACTAAGGAGTCACATAGGAAGCTTTGTATTGATCTCAACATTGCGCAAGATGAGCTAAAGGGTCTCAAGGCTTGATATAGGGACATCGGGAATAGCTTTGCAAGGTCGATGGCATTTTCGTGCAATTAACCGAGTCTGGTGAGGAATTGCAGGGGAAGTTGACAAAGGCCTCGCACCAAGTTAGTGAGCATGACTCCGAACTCCAAAATGCTAGGAATAATGTAACCCCTCCACAATTGTTTGTGGCCCTTCAAGTTTGCAAATGGGTGTGGTGAATTGGGTACAGTCTCGGTCTCCAAACGTTAAGGAGGTTCTTGTTGGCTAGCCCTAGAGCTAACTTGAAAGCTTTGGACCTATGCACCTTTCTTCATGACTCGATGGCTATAGTCATATTGGATTCTTTGGGGACCGACGTAATGTTAGACGCATTCTTTGCCCAACAGCTTCCTCCTCCCGACAGTGGTTCACAACCTTAATTATGTTTTTTTTTTTTTGGCAATAGTGGTTGAAGGTAACTAACATTTCTTGTACTGGCTCATTTGTATTAGAGGCTAATTCCATAGTTGATTGTAATGTTATGCCTTTACTTTCAACATTATGCATTATCTAATATTAGTTAGTTAATGTTGCCTTTTGACACATTTTAGGACCCATGCCTTTGAGGGTTTTACCCCACCTGACTTGCTTGCTCGCATGTTATTGGGGTGCAAGGTTGAATCTAGTTGCTCAGAGGTACGTCCCACTCAATTCCCTATCTTAGCCTTGGTCGCCAACAATTGGTGCGAGTGTTAACCCTAGTCACATGTGTGTGAGTTAACACCTAGTTGCTCACCCAGGGGGCATGTAAGGGAGCGGGAGATTCTCTCAATCTCTATTTTGGCAAAGGCTAATCTTGGTCGCATGCACGTGCGTTAGCCATAGTCTCTAGCAATTAGCATGAGTGTTAACCACGATCGCCTACGCGTGTGTTAACACTCAGTTGCTGGCCCTACATGGGTGCTTAGGGAGTAGGAGATTCTCTCGATTGTTACTTTGGCGAAGACTAACCTCGGTCGCATGCACGCGTGTTAACACTTGGTTGCTTGCTTAATGGGTGTGCTAAGGGAGCAGAAGATTCTCTCAAGTGTTATTTTGGCGAAGGCTAACCTTAGTCATATGTGCGTGTATTAGCCTTGGCCACCAATGATTAGCGCAAGTATTAATCCTGGTCGCACGAGCGTGCGTTAACACCTAGTTGCCTACCTAACGGGCATTCCCAGGGAGTGACATACTCTCTTGACCACTACTTTGGCGAAGGTTAATCCCTGTCGCGAAACCCCGTGATGGTTAAGTTAGAGAAGAATAAGTTTTCTCCTAGTAGTAAAATCTAAAAGAGCGAGCGAGCCCTTAGAACGTACTTGGTGACTCATTTTAAACCGAGAAGCTTAGTATGATATAGACCCGATATAGTAACATTCCTTTCGGAGCACGATTTTGTTGTGGATAGTGCCATTCCGGCATGAGTATCCCGCCCAGACTTTGTCTCGACAAATATCGTGTTTAGAAGGATTTAGTCAGTTGTAGTTTTTAATCGAGTACTATGCCTCGGCTCTATTCTTGGCACTATACATTGCGTTTAATTAAGTTTTTATTATTTAGTCGCCTTACCTCATGTGGGTCTCTTGCAACTACGTCTTTGGTTGCCTGTTATCCTTTACTCTCCTGCTATGCACTCAAGTTTTCTCATTAGTCGCCTACAGCTCTTTCCTTGCCTAACGTATATTTGGACACAACACGAGGTATAACTCATCTTTGGGAGTTTGGAGTCGAGCCAACCTTAGAATAGGAGTGGGTTAAGTTGATGCCCCTTTTGAGAGAATGTCTTAAATAAGAGTGGTAGTTTCAGTTGAAACTCGAAAGAAATGGGTACAAAACAGAAAAATGGTCTCAGAAGTGTTATCAACATTGGGCTTAAAAATGATGAGTGTGTCCAAACGTCTTGGGTGATAAGATGTTTCGAGAATCAAATCACTTAAGAATTTGGCTCTGTCAAAGACTAAGAAGGCTCTTGTGTGATTAAGAACTCTGACTTCTGGAACCCAAGGAACTTAGGTTGTTCATGACTGTTAGGTTTCAACCAATGGTTAATCAAGCTAATCACTAGGCTTGATTTTGATCTTCATCAATTTACAACTAAAAGTCCAGGCGGCAGATATGTTTACTACATTCCGACTTATTCGTCCAAAATGAGACATTTGGACTTCTATCCCAACCCAACATATCATTTTCAATTCACCATCATTTTAACCATTATCCTTTCATTAATGTCTAATGTGGCATGGCAGGTAGATTAGTGAAAAATAACAACGATATGAGATGATGAGAATGTAATAATTAATAGGAAAAAGTTGCAACATATCATGTAATCTTACATCCCCTCTAGTTAAACTGGACTTTATAAACTGTAACACCCGGATCCAAAATTTGTATAGTTGGACTTTAGATTATTTATTTATTGGAGCTTGGTATTCTAAGTTTTTATTTTACGAACTTTGATTTTTTTATTTTATTTTCTTCACACGTTTATGTTTTCCTGCATGTTTTTTTTTTTTTTTTTTATTTCCTTCTCTTTCGGTCTTTTATCTCTTATTTCTCGTAAGGTTTTTTTTTTCTCTCGTTCACGTCGTGCATGCACACACACAACACAAACTTTCATCCGCGCTCACGTCTCTCTCTCTCTCGGCTCTCTAGGGTTTCACGTCATATATATATAGACACTCATAGGTTTTTTCCCAACCTATTAGAAACTGCCCAGACTCTAGCCGCCGCACCACCTTGGAATCGCAAGCCCAGCCTCCATTCCCTCCGTTGCATGCACTCCCATACTGAGAGTCACCCCACGTAAGCCAGCCCTCCGTCGTCCCTTTTACCGCCACCAGTGCACCCCTCATAAGCCTCTGATCAGCTAACCCATCTCCACCGTGCACCGACCAGAATTCACGCTGCCCTCCCAAACGAAATCGACGCAACCGTGCATGCTTTGCATCTCCACGGATCACAACTCCACCTCGCCGTGCATCACCTCCTCTTGGCCATCATTGGAGTCCAGCTTCTCCGCTGTACTCGACCTGCACCACTACCAGAGTGCTGAGAAACAACCATCTACAGAGTGAGTCGAAACTCCTCTATTTTGAGTCTGAAAAACAGAGCATTTGGTTGCTCCCCCAAGCACGGCAGTTTCGCAATACCAACCCTTTCGGGCATCTCCTCCGCAGCGCAAAGGGAACCTGTAATCCAGCACCTCAGCCATGCCTCACCGTGCCACCGACGATAGCCACCCCAGGCCGTCGCCGCATGTAACTCTCTTGGTAAGGAGTCCTCTCTCTCTCCATCTCCTTCTCGGTGCTCTCGTATCTCTTTCTCTCTCACTTATCTCTCTCTCTCAGTGCCTCACCACCGTGACCTTCTTCGCCGCGTCGCATGCAGCTCCTCTCTTGGCGGTAAGTACCTCGCGCTCCTGTTCTCATGGTTGTGCACCGAGACTGCGTGAATGCAATTCCAGTATACGTAAACTTATTTTTTTTTGCATGGTAGTTGAAGATGAATTACAGTTTTACCCTTAGTTTTAGAATGTGTTCAAGTTGATATATTTTGGTCTGTTTTTACGTGGTTTATACGGGTGGTATAAGAAAAGTTTACATACAATAATAGGATTTTCAAATTGTACTTTGGTAGCAAATTATTTTAGTAATTGTGAAATTTTATTTTAAACTTTTAAATTACGATTAAAGCTTTTTGTTTATTATTATTTAACGAAATTTATACTTGTACTTACCTTAAATCGCTTAAGTATTTTAACATGTTATTAAGTGAAGGTTTATTTTAAGAGTAAATAATATTGGTGTATTGTTATTTCTACATTTTAGATATATTTTAGTCTTTTTAATAATAGTTATGGTTTATTTTAAAATATTTTGGGAGAATTATATTACTTAGTATTAAATTTCATAAGTTGTTTTCATTAATAAATAGGTCTGACTTTTAAATGTGTTAGTCATAGTATTAAATTGGCATTGACGATTTTAGAAAGTGATGATTGGTAATTTTAGGTTTTGAGGAATTAAATAGGTTATTTTATAAGCTTAGGATTAAATATCGAAATACGTGATTAATTAGAAATTTATGAGAATTACGTGATTATCTTATAGGTGACGATTAATTATTGTCCGACGTTTTTAAGGAATTTTCGAAAAAGCTAAGAAGTTCAGGTAAGCGGGGTTCCTATGCTAGACTTTGCATTAAAATAAAATGTGCTGAGGTTATTTTTGAAAAATATACATATTTGAATTTGAAAAGAAATTTGAACTACCTCGGAAATTTGTTCTGCATTACTCATGAGATTCTGTTTAAGAATAAATTATTTTCTGTTATGACTGATGTAAACATGAGCTTATTTTTTTACATTCTGTTTCTGAACTTTGAAAAATAGAGCGAATATGAAATTTTGTGCATAAATTGTGTTGTGTTATGATTTTGTTCTGTTCTGAAGATTTTTTTGTTCTCTGATATGATCTGATGTGATTTTTGAAAACCTCTGGCATAACATTCTATTTCTGTTTCTGTTCCGTTCTGACCTCACCACGGGTGTAAAACTGTGGCATCTGTTCGGGTTGGTACCGACTTTTCTGTTTCTGGTGCACCCACTTTGGAAACAAAGTGGTTTTCTGCGTGATCTTTTCTATGTGCACACTTGGGGCTCCGAGAATGAATAAGGGGAAGATTCACATTCTGTTTCTGCTCGGTTAGCTATCGGGATTTGCACAACCCTACCACTGGGGTTAAACATGGTATTTGTTCTGATTTGATAAGATAAGATGTGATGTTTCAGTTTATGCTATGCCAAAGGGATTTTGATTATGAATATTTTCGAACTTTCGCTCTGATATTTTTTATAATATGTACTGACGCTGCATTTTGAAAACATTATTCTGATTCTGCATTCTAAAAGAAAATATTTTTGTTCTGCATTCTGAATTTTGTAAATGCTCATGTTTACATACTAGTATATGTCCTCTGCTTACTGAGTTGTTGATAACTCACCCCTTATCTCCATATATTTTTCAGCTATTTTTGATGGTTCAGCTGGAGAATAAGAGTAGAAAGTTTTAGCAGGTGTGATGATTAGAGTGGAATAAGTGCCCGAGGGTACAAGTGTTTATTTGAGAGTCGTAGTTAGTAAACTGAATTTATGTTTCGGATATTTTGATTTGATGAGTTAAGAATAATTTTGAGTTTTAGAGAGTTTTTAATTTATGTTATTGAGATTTTCTTTATTGTCCCCATGGAGGAACTTAGATATTTGTATTGATTAAATTGATTAATATTTTATTGGATTTTTTTTTCTTCGGATTTTATGGTTGAACTATTTAAGTTGTTTTGAGGTATTAAGATTTAACTCTCCGGACCTCCGAGAACGGGGCGTTACAGTTGGTATCAGAGCCAGATTTGAATTCTGCATACTATAAACCTTGGAGGTTTAGATATCTGTGGGATTAGGAAGAAATTTCAGATTTGAGGTTTAGAATTTTTTTTAAAGAATAAAAGTTGATTAATGAGAGTTAAGGTTTTAGAATTCTTGTAGGCACTGGGTCATGACGTTGAGGAAATATTTTTTTTCAGAGTTGTGGTGTAGACATTTGTGGGCTATAGGATGTGATTTTTATGGGTATTTAGGGTATTAGAAGTCTCAGGTGTTAGACAAGATATTTATGGAATTTGAAGGGTAGGAATTTTTATAGATATTCTAAGAAGTTCTTGTGGATTGAGGTTCGGTTCGGTTTTGTAGACCGCATATAAGGCTTTTCACAGGATGGAAGGTTTAGAGTCTGGAGTAATATAGAGTTACTACTGTTGCTTGTACAATTTTTATATGTATTTATGTTTGTTTTACCATTATCACCATTTGCTTATTTTACACAAACCCCTTTATTCTTGTATTTTTTTTTTTTTTAATAATCCAAGTTGTCAGGATGCCACCTCGTCGTCGTGAAAGAAGTGTATCGGGTATGAATGCGACAAATGATGAATGGGGATGTACCATAGAGCAGTTTAATCGAATGCATCCTCCCACCTTCGATGGTCGAGGCGACGCAACCTTAGCAGAAGACTGGATCCAAGATATCGAGGAGATACTCCGCGTCATAAACTGCACGGACGTACAGAAGGTTCTATACTCTGCTTTCAAACTAACGGGAGAAGCAAAAAGATTGTGGATTTCTGAAAGAACCATCAGAGAAGCGGAAGGGACAGAAGTAGTCCGTTGGCTGCACTTCAAGCAGATCTTTTTGGAACACTTTTTCCCAACCTCAGTCCGTGACGACAAGGCTATGGAGTTTGCTAATTTGGTACAGGGAGCTATGTCAGTACACCAGTACACAGCTAGATTCATTGAGTTATCACGTTTTGCTGCATATTTGATCCCTGATGAGAAGAAGAAGGCTCGTAAGTTTGAGCAAGGGCTGAATGAAAAGATTTATGAACGAATTGTGGGCTTTCAAATTCGAAACTTCTCAGAGTTGGTGGATAAGGCCACAATTTTTGAGCGGAGCCTTCAAAGAAGCGCAACCCTACTGGAACAGAGGAAGAGGACTGCGCCACAGGGGTCTCAATCTGCAGTGGATCAAGGGCCGTGGAAAAAGAGAAATGATGGGAACAGCTCGGGGCAAAAGCAAATGCAAGTAAATCAATCGAACAGCCTCTGTAAGTTTTGTAATCGTGCACATACTGGAGAGTGCAGAAGGGAAATGGGGGCATGTTTTCGATGCGGTAAGACCGGGCATATTATCAGGGAATGCCCTTTGCTGCTGACAGACAACAAGAAGCCTAACCCACATCCGGGTTCCCAACAAGCGAATCAGGGTAATAATCAACGTAGAATGGGACTGGCCCGAGTGTTCGCACTAACATCTGAAGATGCTGAGAATGACAACAATGAGATCACAGGTACCTCACTCTATTTTCTCCTTGAACTCTTTTTTATTTGAATCGAGATTAGTTGTGCTTGTATGGAACTGTTCTTATAGGATAACTTAGAATATTAAAGTTTGGTTGAGAGTAGATTTTCTAAGGATTTGAAATTTATGAATCGAGGTTATTCAGGACTTAAGCTTGGAACTTTTGATTATACTACATTGTTTTAAGAGTTCTCTGCTAGTTAGTTGTAAATGCGGGGTTTAGTTCTTTTCCGAGGTATGAGACTCAATGTTTTTAGGACTATAAGTTGATAGAGTGAGCAACGAAAGTGTGGTTTGGTGAGTGATATGATAGTTTGAGAGTTTATTTCGTCATTTATTGAGGCTTTATATTAGGTGGAGATTTTTAAATTTTTTTTTTTATATATTTAATTGTATTATTGAGGTTTATATTCTAGACTTTAAAAGGCAGTGTATGCGAATGTGTATGGCTAGAGAAATTATGAGAGAATACGATCGACAATATGGAAGGGTTAGAATTTGAAATATTAGGTTCGACAATTGCAGAATATTAATTAGGTTTGACATTATGATTAACGAAATGGGTTAGGCATGGAATTGTTGTAGCGGATAAATATTTAGGCCTTGTTTGGGGTACTAGCAAATTTCGAGGACGAAATTTTTTTAAGGGGGGGAGAATGTAACACCCGGACCCAAAATTTGTATAGTTGGACTTTAGATTATTTATTTATTTATTTATTGGAGCTTGGTATTTTAAGTTTTTATTTTACGAACTTTGATTTTTTTATTTTATTTTCTTCACACGTTTATGTTTTCCTGCATGTTTCTTCTTTTTTTTTTTAATTTCCTTCTCTTTCGGTCTTTTATCTCTTATTTCCCGTAAGGTTTTTTTTTTTTTTCTCTCGTTCACGTCGTGCATGCTCACACACAACACAAACTTTCATCCGCGCTCACGTCTCTCTCTCTCGGCTCTCTAGGGTTTCACCTCATATATATATAGACACTCATAGGTTTTTTCCCAACCTATTAGAAACTGCCCAGACTCTAGCCGCCGCACCACCTTGGAATCACAAGCCCAGCCTCCATTCCCTCGGTTGCATGCACTCCCATACCAAGAGTCACCCCACGTAAGCTAGCCCTCCGTCGTCCCTTTTACCGCCACCAGTGCACCTCTCGCAAGCCTCTGATCAGCTAACCCATCTCCACCGTGCACAGACCAGAATTCACGCTGCCCTCCCAAATGAAATCGACGCAACCGTGCATGCTTTGCATCTCCACGGATCACAACTCCACCTCACCGTGCATCACCTCCTCTTGGCCATCATTGGAGTCCAGCTTCTCCGCTGTACTCGACCTGCACCACTACCAGAGTGCTGAGAAACAACCATCTACAGAGTGAGTCGAAACTCCTCTGTTTTGAGTCTGAAAAACAGAGCATTTGGTTGCTCCCCCAAGCACGGCAGTTTCGCACTACCAACCCTTTCGGGCGTCTCCTCCGCGGTGCAAAGGGAACCTGTAATCCAGCACCTCAGCCACGCCTCGCCGTGCCACCGACAATAGCCACCCCAGACCGTCGCCGCGTGTAACTCTCTCGATAAGGAGTCCTCTCTCTCTCCGTCTCCTTCTCGGTGCTCTCGTATCTCTCTCTCTCACTTATCTCTCTCTCTCTCAGTGCCTCACCACTGTGACCTTCTTTGCCCCGTCGCGCGCAGCTCTTCCCTTGGCTGTAAGTACCTCGCATCCCTATTCTCACGGTTGTGCACCGAGATTGCGTGAATGCAATTCCAGTATACGTAAACTTATTTTTTTTGCATGGTAGTTGAAGATGAATTATAGTTTTACCCTTAGTTTTAGAATGTGTTCAAGTTGATATATTTTGGTTTGTTTTTACGTGGTTTATACGGGTGGTATAAGAAAAGTTTACATACAATAATAGGATTTTCAAATTGTACTTTGGTAGCAAATTATTTTAGTAATTGTGAAATTTTATTTTAAACTTTTAAATTACGATTAAAGCTTTTTGTTTATTATTATTTAACGAAATTTTTACTTGTACTTACCTTAAATCGCTTAAGTATTTTAACATGTTATTAAGTGAAGGTTTATTTTAAGAGTAAATAATATTGGTGTATTGTTATTTCTACATTTTAGATATATTTTAGTCTTTTTAATAATAGTTATGGTTTATTTTAAAATATTTTGGGAGAATTATATTACTTAGTATTAAACTTCATAAGTTGTTTTCATTAATAAATAGGTCTGACTTTTAAATGTGTTAGTCATAGTATTAAATTGGCATTGACGATTTTAGAAAGTGATGATTGGTCATTTTAGGTTTTGAAGAATTAAATAGGTTATTTTATAAGCTTAGGATTAAATATCGAAATACGTGATTAATTGGAAATTTATGAGAATTACGTGATTATCTTATAGGTGACGATTAATTATTGTCTGACGTTTTTGAGGAATTTTTGAAAAAGCTAAGAAGTTCAGGTAAGCGGGGTTCCTATGCTAGACTTTGCATTAAAATAAAATGTGCTGAGGTTATTTTTGGAAAATATACATATTTGATTTTGAAAAGAAATTTGAACTACCTCGGTTATTTGTTCTGCATTACTCATGAGATTCTGTTTAGGAATAAATTATTTTCTGCCATGACTGGTGTAAACATGAGCTTATTTTTTTACATTTTGTTTCTAAACTTTGAAAAATAGAGCGAATATGAAATTTTGTGCATAAATTATGTTGTGTTATGATTTTGTTCTGTTCTGAAGATTTTTCTGTACTCTGATATGATCTGATGTGATTTTTGAAAACCTCTGGCATAACATTCTGTTTCTGTTTCTGTTCCGTTCTGACCTCACCACGGGTGTAAAACTGTGGCCTCTGTTCGGGTTGGTACCGACTTTTCTGTCTCTGGTGCACCCATTTTGGAAACAAAATGATTTTCTGCGTGATCTTTTCTATGTGCACACTCGGAGCTCCGAGAATGAATAAGGGGAAGATTCACATTCTGTTTCTGCTCGGTTAGCTACCGGGATTTGCACAACCCTACCACGGGGGTTAAACATGGTATTTGTTCTGATTTGATAAGATAAGATGTGATATTTCAATTTATGCTATGCCAAAGGGATTTTGATTATGAATATTTTTGAACTTTCGCTCTGATATTTTTTATAATATGTACTGACGCTGCATTTTGAAAACATTATTTTGATTCTGCATTCTAAAAGAAAATATTTTTGTTTTGCATTCTGAATTTTGTAAATGCTCATGTTTACATACTAGTATATATCATCTGCTTACTGAGTTGTTGATAACTCACCCCTTATCTCCATATATTTTTCAGCTATTTTTGATGGTTCAGCTGGAGAACAAGAGTATAAAGTTTTAGCAGGTGTGATGAGCAGAGTGGAATAAGTGCCCGAGGGTATAAGTGTTTATTTGAGAGTCGTAGTTAGTAAACTGAATTTATGTTTCGGATATTTTGATTTGATGAGTTAAGGATAATTTCGAGTTTTATAGAGTTTTTAATTTATGTTATTGAGATTTTCTTTATTGTCCCCATGGAGGAACTTAGATATTTGTATTGATTAAATTGATTAATATTTTATTGGATTTTTTTTTTCTTCGGATTTTATAGTTATACTATTTAAGTTGTTTTGAGGTATTAAGAGTTAACTCTCCGGACCTCCGGGAACGGGGCGTTACATAAACGATCTCAAAAGAGTTGTAATTGTAATTTTGACTGATAGGTTTGGATAGTGAGTTGAGAATTTTGTATTTTAGATTAAAGTTTAAAATATTATTATTTTTTTTGGATTTGAAAAAGTTGAATTGTTTATTATATTTTGTGAGAAAATGTAAAAAAATTGTAATGATGAGATGATATGAGAATTTTATGTCTCATTCCATTTGCCAAACATATAACCCTTTTTAATTAAGGGCATTAGCACAATGTTCCCCCATATGATAAAAGAATCATCAGTTCTCACTAACTTGCCGAGGTTACAAAATTGGGCGAAATCCTCAGCACAAAATCCCCATACCATAAGAAAAATACAAGCAGAGTTTAAAAAATAAAAAACTAAAAAAAATAAATAAATTGGCATGTATCTAGGAGATGAGCTCAGCGAAGTTTAAAACCTTTGCAGAAATAATGGGAGGGGGGAAAATGAATGCTCGTACACTCAAAAATATTGTATACATTCTTGACTGGCCTCAAGATTCATCTATTAAAGATTTCAACTCTTGTCTGAATATAGAAAGAGTAATGTTACATACAGTCTCTATTTAAAGACTGTATTACAAGTCTAATTAATTTTATTTTTAAATTTTTTTAAAATTACAATAATATTCTTATCAAAATGATAATTTTTTTTTTTAATGAATGGCTTATACATGCAGTCCCTATTTAAGGATTGCAATTAGAATTTCTCATATATAAATTTTGTCTGCTCAACAAGCCATGACTAATCCCATAAACTGATAATTCCTAAGCTGCAAAAAATTAAAAGTTACCAAACAGAACATTAGATTATAAAAAGTCATTAGTCTCAAGAATAAAGCCACAGAGCAAACAAATATATCAACCAAAAGTAAAAAAAAAAAAATCGCAATTGAAAGAAATTGGGTGGGTACAGTAATAGATTTCACATCTTTCAGGTGAAAGACATAAGCTAAAAGTTATGCAGAAACTTTGCCGTTTCAGTGAAGAAATGAGCAAAATAATAAAGATAAGTACATAGCTGTGACAGTTTTATTGCACTGGTAATATGAATACATTGCTTTGAGAAATATAAAAGGATGTAACCAGTAGATTTTGCAACATTCTGTTAAAATAAGAGTTAAAAGCATTGTTTGTGGTATGAGTTTCAGTTAACATAATCAAGCTATCCCAATGACTCACGATATGTTCAAAAAAGCACAAACCTCATGAGTTGCAGGCTGTCGAGTCTGCAAAGGAAAGCTGAAGGACCACCAGTGCCTTCTGATCAGGCAGATGATATTGTAGTCAGCTTATCGACAAATGTTAATAGCTGTCAACCAGTCAGCAATCAAAATACAAATCATTCTAGCAAGGGGAATGGCTAAAAAATGTTAGCCACGTAACCTGCCTCATCAATTGGTTTGAGGAAAAAGGACTTGTGACCAACTCATGTTAGGGTTAGGAGATGTTATATATATGTTCAAAATGAACATAATATGTTTGAAATACATTATAATAGACACATAGTCATTGTGTTTATTCAATGACCTCTCCTACTCCACCCCTGATAGTGTCAATGGCCAGCTTTGCTGTCCATATTTGTTTCCTTAATTTACTCTTATATACAATTAGCATAATATTTGACATATTGTATAGGGAGAGAATTAACATATACTTATTTATTTCCATGTATAGAACTCTTGTACAGTTTATATAATAAACTGAGATCACAAGGTCAATTCAATTCGGCCATTCATACAGATTTGACCTATTTTGACATGGTATCAATTCAATTCAAATTAAATGTTCTTAGATAAAGATAAAATATTTATATTCATTCAATCTCAACAATCTCTCAACTTAAATAAATCTCTATCGTCCTAGTCATCTAATCTTAGCCAACCACTTTTACATTTAAAATCTCCCCATTTGGCAGATTGGTGACAAAATACTCAATTGATGAGTGTAGTGTGTACCTGAAACAAAAACAACCAACAAACCAAGATCTCGTGAAGCATCATTAACTAATATTAAAAGTTCAGTTCAAACCATTCACTTGAAAACAATGCAACTAGACTTGGAACTGAATTAAACCACATTTCACAAAATATGAAAATTAATCATTAGCCACAAAAAAATTTCAATTGCACTGCTTTATTGGTGCTGCTCCCCCTTAGTCTTCTACTGCTACTCCCCCTCACCTTTTACCCCCCTTCACAAAAGACTTTTTAACTCAAAGGCCTTTTAACTCCCCCTCAACAACACACTTAAATCCATTATAGCCACAGTGATTGCACACTACTTTTTCCTTTCTAGAAAAAGATTGTTGTGGTATACCATAATTTTGCATTGATTTGTTACTACTCTTTATCATTGAAGTGCCGGGGCTAATTTTTGTTGTTAAGGCAGTAGAAGTATCAACATTTTTTCCGCTACTATGTAAAATCCATCTTTGTTTTTCCTCTTGTAATGCTAAGGAAAGAATTTTACTAATGAAAAATCTGAAAAAGTTTACTAGAATTCATTGAAAAGATCTCGAAATTCTTAAACAGGTCTAAAAGAAAAATCTTAGAACTTTGACAGAAATCTCAATTTCTATTTCTAGAATGAAAAATACCACAAATATTGTGTAAATCAAAAGCAGAAGGTACCACTATGATACCATGACAAAACTTGGATTGCCATGTCCAAGAAAAGGAAAAACTCTGAATACATTATTGAACTAATAGAGAGAGAAATGGAGATAATTTAGGGATTGAGAAAAAGGAAAGGTTCTTGTTAGTTGAATCTATCTCAGTTGCCATGTTACATGTACATTTACAAGTATTTATATGCTAGTAAAATAAAGCACATGTGTCTATTTCATTTTTACCAGAATACCCTCTAATAACCTTTTCTATTTACACTAATACTTCCCGCTCTACTCGGGCTGATAGCCACCCCTCTCGCATCTTGCCTCCGCTTGGATTAGAGCCATTTTTGCCCCCTTCACCTCATCCCTACCTTTGTATACTCCCTAGTTCCGTTCATTCGATGAGCAGACGAGTGCCTCAGTCCACCGACTATATCCCCACCCTTAAGTGCCACCATTAATCCAAATTTGTGCATTGAGAGCCATGATTGTGGCTGTCCATGTGCGAAACCACCAGATTCGTGGCTTGGCGGCTCTTTTGAAC
This sequence comes from Juglans regia, assembly GCF_001411555.2. Taxonomy (NCBI): domain Eukaryota; kingdom Viridiplantae; phylum Streptophyta; class Magnoliopsida; order Fagales; family Juglandaceae; genus Juglans; species Juglans regia. Next base: position 7,480,068 of record NC_049916.1, read on the forward strand.
TCGAATGAATTAAAATCTAATCAAACCAAAATCAACCAAGGAATCAACCAACCAACCAAAATCCATATCAATTGACTAACGAAAATCAAACCAAAGCTAGGCAATTGTATATTCGTGGTTCTTTGAACGAACAATTGCCAGTCGTGGTTGTGGATCTGGGCAAAGAACCATGGCCATGACTGGATGTGGATCTACATAAAGACCCATAGCCTATCGTGAACGTGATTTTCTGAGCAAATTGATACCCACCTCATGGCCCATGGAGGAGGAGAGAAGAGGAAGAAGACAACACTACAATAAATCTAATTTTTAAGGACAAAATTTTTTAGGGATGAATTTTCTTTATTCTTAAAAGTGGTCTCTTGGAAAAAAATTTAAATTGCATCCAAAAAATTGTAATTATTAAAAAATATGGTTCATACAAACATTTAGTCGAATAATGAAATTTTTCAAAAAATCAACTATCAGGTGATATCCCAGTAATAATTGGTGGGCTAAAAAAAATCTTTTCAATTAACTAGAAGGTTTGATTCCTTTATCTTTTGGTGGATTGGTAGGTTTGAAGCTTTTAGAGCTTTCTTATAACAATTTATCTGGAGAGATTCCCAAGTCTTTAGAAGCACTCTTGTATCTCAAATATCTAAATTTCTCCTTCAATTTGGACAAGGGCCATTTGTTCATTTCTCAACTGCTTCATTTATGTCAAACGGTGCACTTTGTGGTGAGGCTCAACTTCAAGTTCCCCCATGCAAGGGAGGTGTTCCTAGACCAAAATAGGTTAAAGGAGCATAAATACTAAAATATGTACTACCAACAGTTTTGGGGTTGACCATACTTGTAGTGTCCCTTGTATTAGTCTCTGCAAAATACAAGAAAAGGCTCATTGCCTTTGGCAACATGGAGAAGCATTTCGTACCAAGAAGTTCTACGAGCAACATAAGGGTTTATTGCAAACAACTTATTTGGAGAAGAGAGTTTTGGATGAGTAGGAACACTCTTCCATGATATGAATGTTGCAATAAAAGTTCTAAATTTATAAATAGAAGGGGCATTCAAGAGTCTTGACGTAGAATGTGAGGTACTAAGCAGTATTCGACACCGAAATCTTGTCAAAATTATCGGTACTTGTAGTAACATGGACTTCAAGGCCTTGGTACTAGAATATATGCCTAATGGGAACCCAGAAATGTGGTTGCATTCTGAAAACCTTTGTTTGGGTATATTACAGAGGCTAAATATAATGATTGATGTGGCAGCAGCACTAGAATGCCTTCACCTTGATTATTCAACACCTATTGTTCATTGTGGTTTGAAGCCTAGCAATGCCTTATTAGAGGTAGATATGGTTGGACATGTTGTTGGTTTTGGCATTGCAAAGCTCCTAAGTCATGGGGTTTCTCTTATCCAAACCATGACTCTTGCTACAATTGGGTATATGGCACCAGGTGAGATGGAATTATATGTTTATCACTTTAGTCTTATATAAATATATAGCAATATTATATTTTTCTGCTAGCTGGAGTACTATTTGACCATTCCCTTTTGGTAACACATTGGCCTTTTTAGTTATTTTCTTTTTATTATGTTTGGGAAAAGTCTAAAAGCAGTCATTTTTGCACACCCTTTGCATAAGAAATGAGCTGGCGTGCCATGGTGAAAAATGAAACGTTGCTTTTCGTGGTATTCTGACGGAAATTAGAGTGTTATGGGCGGATGAGGAAACTTTGGCCTCTCTCTTATCTTTCCCCTTCTCTTTGCTTTGTAGCCCTCTCTCCCTCTCACTCTTTCCGTCTCTTTCTCTCTTTACCTACCCTGTGAATTGTGCAGCTTCTTCAGTTGACAAAAGAGAGGCAGTGGGAGAGAGATCTGGAAAAGAGAGAAAATTCTTTAAAAATAGGAAATAGAATAAGAACAATAATTTAGAGAGAGAAATTTGGCAAAAAATAGAAGCCTAGTTTGATTAAGTTTCAAGAAAAACTTTGGATTCTCAAACTCTCTTGCTCTAGTGTAGAACAAGACGTCCCCCAACAACCCAAAAAAAAAAAAAAAACCACAGAGATTAGAGAGATTTTTTTTGTTTACCTATGAAGAGATGAAGTCTAAGGTGTAGAGTTAAAGTGATCGACGAGCGCGAGCCGCTGGCTAGATGATTGGGTTGAGTCTGAGTGTCAGAGACTGAATGAAAACCAGATCAGGTTTGGTGCCTAGTGGTGTGCCATCAGCGGTTTGACCTCTGTTATTCTGCCCAATCCAAATCTACCGCTAATCAGAAGGGTTTTTTTTTCTTTGCTTTAGTTCTTCTTCTTCTTCTTCTTCTTCTTCTTCTTCTTCTTCTTCTCTCTCTCTCTCTCTCTCTCTCTCTCTCTCTCTCTATTTTTGGAGGGCGAGAACTAGAAGGAAGGAAACTATTTTATCTCTCAACGACTTAATAAAGTTGCTTAAGATGACTTTTTATATTTATGCAATTTGCAAAATAAATGAAAGTCTGTCATTTTCAGCTATACTTTTTCATGCAAAAATGGGGAGACGTGGGGTAAAGAGTCTGTCGAGTTTGTTGTCTTTTTCTTCGTTTTTTTCATAATTTTTTTTAATAAAACAAGAGTTGACATCAGCTGTGTGCGCAATTTCGTGGGTGAAAATGATTGTATGTAGCGGAATTGTTATTTTTGTGTTCCCTATAGTGCTCATGTTTTCTTTGTATAATATTTTCTTGAAAGTATGGATCTAAGGGACTTGTTTCCTTAAAAGGTGATGTGTATAGTTATGATATTCTACTGATCGAAACTTTTATAAAAAAAAGGCCCACAAATGATATGTTTACCCAAGAAATGAGCTTGAAGTCTCTTGTAGAGGAGTCATTATCCCTTTCAATAATTGATGTTGCTGACAGCAAATTGTTAAGAAATGAAAGTGATTTTGCTTCCGTAGAGGAGTGTCTATCATCTACCATGGGATTGGCTTTGGGTGGTTGTGCAAACTCACCATATTAGAGGATTGATATAAAAAAGTTTTCCTCTACACTCAACAAGATCAAACTAAACTTTCATGAAAATATTGAAGGAGGCTAATGTTTAAGATTCACTTTCTTATTCATAACTCTTAACTCCACACACACACACACACACATATATATATATATATATACACACGAATCCCTAATTGACCATGCTTTCAGTGCTAATTTTACTATCTAATTTGTCCCAATTACTAGATCGGAGATCCAACCCAAACTAAACTCAACCAGCTTATAAAGCTAGCTTATGGCCAAAAAAAGTGAGCATGGATTGGCTAGAATTGGTTGTGGCTATGGAATTTGATTATATTAGGGTTAAATCATATAGGTTTTGTTGGAAAATCCATAAGCTAAGATGTTTTCTTTTTTGGTTCAGTTGGGGAAGGGGGTTTCGAACTCTAAACCTCTATTTTGGAGGTTGAGGGTTATGCCAATCAGGCCACAGGCCTTTCGCCCCATAAGCTAAGATGTTTTTGTTAATTTATTTGCTTACTATCTACATGTTTTTCAAGCTAGTTGCCAAAGAATAAAAGCAAGAACATGAGTTTGATCTTAGAAGTAGTAGAGTTCTTCAGTTGAATTATCCAACTTAAAAACGCATGACAAGTAGCTTTGATGTTCCTGTACGTGCTAATATGGAGAACATTAAAGATCTCTAGCTATCCTAATAATATTGGTCATGTGTGCTCATTTTTTTTCTACACCTACTACAGTAACCCTTGAACATCTTTTCATTCCGTTTCGCTTGGCTTTCCTTTCCTTTGTCTCTTGCACTTCTCATTCAATTCCCACATGTTGGTCTTTCTCATCTCTTTAGATGAAGCTATTAAAGAAGGCCATAGAAGATGGGAGATCAAGAACAGTACAGGACATGAAACATGATTTGGGACTTCAAGAGAGGTATCCAAACTCTCCATTCAGCCAAGGTAGTGTATTATAGGAGATTGGGGATCAATACGACTAAGCAACTATGGTTGGTAGAGCTAGGATTCTCAAGTCCAATCCTATTGATAATGGAAGGATGTTCGAGACACAAGAATCCAGTTCGTTTAAAGTCTCAAAGATAGATATTTGGTGTGAATACTTAGTTTTTGGCTGCCATTTAGGATTTGTGAAGAGAAGGCTCCCCTGGGTGTAGTGTGCAACAAGCATGGTGAGGTCCCATGGAGCCAAGTGAAAAGGGCATTCCGATTGCGTTATGAACTTGTAATTAATAATGCAACCAATACAAGATAATATTTATATTCCATAATCATTATTTGAATGCTTTATAAATTATGTATTTGATTCACTCTGGTTCAAACGTTTCATAGAAATATTAGAAAATATATCAAATTAAGATATTGAAAAGTTTATGGGACATTCAATAATGAGCTTTGCTACTCATCATTCCATACACCACACACCAATTTTATTTTTATTTTTTTGGTTTTATTCCTACTAAACTAATTGAGTTCTTTTATTTATTATTCATACACTACATATTTGATAAGGGAAGGAAAAAAAATCACGTGTTGTGTAAGGATGCTAAGTAGAATTTTTTTTCAATAAATTAGATCGTTAACGCTTTTCCATATTTATCAGAGTCAAAACTGCAAGGATTAATTTAGTTGTTAAAATTGCATAATTTCAACCTACGAGGGGTCGATTGTATGAATTTTAGACATTAGTGCTATCTTTCCAAGTGGCAGATTTTGCATCATGCGAAGGATGAGGCTATTAATTCCCTGCACAAAATAGACCAACACCCCCATGAAACACAATCGGGAAATGACTTAGAATATTGTAGTTGGAACACAATACCAAGATTCTACTTTAGATAAAAGCTATTGCCAACAAGAAACATGTACATAGCATCCAGGGGTGGACCTACATTGATGCTTGGCCCCCCAAAAATATTTAAAAACATGTTTTAGTATATGGTTTTTTAAAGATGTCCTAATATAAAGATAATTTGCCCCACCAAAATATTTTCAAAAATCTTACCTAGTACTTAGTTGTCTAGGTTTCTTTTAGTTTTTCAACAATTTTTCATACTCACACCTATTTTTTGTCATTAATAGAATCTCACATTCTTTTTTTTTTTCACATCTCATAAGAGGCAAGAAAATATATTGATCTCTTTTTATAAGCGATTTGGTAAATCTACAACCTCATTTTTCCTACTTATTTATACTTTTATTTTCAAGTCTTCCACTAGCTAAGTTATTAATTTGGATTAGTTCTATTAGTAAGTACATATGTACTACCATCAAATTGACAATTAGGAGTGAAGGCAAAGATAAAACCACATAACTAATTTTTATCGCTTGTTTACTTCATTTTTATCGTTCACTTAAGTCTAATGGAGCTCAAGTGAGAGGTTCAGATTGACGGCTTGAATAATTTAGTTGTCAAGTGAGAGGTTCACATTTAATAATTTATTAAATGTTGGTGACACACTTTGCTACCTCAAATGTGGGTTACCGTTCACCTATACATACGATACACTTTGTTAATCGCCCCCCACACACCAAATCCTAGTTCCGCCCCTGATAGCATCATCTTAGGAAAGCTTACACATATACTCAATCCATCATCTATTTAAACTCAACATATAATAACAATACATGCACCTTTCACAAGCTTCACACACACACACAATCTGTCCAACTTAATGTATCAACATAAACATACATGATTGAAGTTAAAAACTCAACCTCAAATATGTCCATTCCATCAATTATACATAATTTAAACTTAACATACATCAAACTGTTGTGAAATGTTGTGCAAAACACACACTAACGATGACAAATAAAGTAAAAACAACACAATGAAGAACACGATGCACAATATACGTGGTTCGACAAATTGTCTACGTCCACAGAACTGCAGAAATCTTATTAACCAGAGGATATTACAATCACTCAATCTCAACTCACACTCTCTATGACTTTTTGCTCTCTCACACAATATGCACTCACTAGGCAATTGTTCTCTGTCAAAATATGCTTAAGGCCGTACAAGACATGTCAAAATATGACATATATATAGCACACGGTGCTGGAAACTCTAATCTGGCAAAACTGAGTACTTTACTCAAGCGGCGTGTTGAGCGCGTGTCGAGTGAACGATCAAATCAACATTGGCTCGAGCGGGTGTCGAGCGAATGCTAGGGTTTGTGTCTCACTCAAGCTCACTGTCGAGCGGTCTTGAGCAAACTCTCTGACTTGCCTCCGTTCGAGCGGTGTGGACCGGACTCCACAATCCTCAACACAAACTAACAAAATAATGTCCATTCAATCACCTCCCTGGCTTGATCCATGAAATCCAACACAACACCATTCAATTATATAAATATAACAGCCTAGAAAATAGAGTTGTAAAGATCTAAATTCTTACCAAACGCCATGGTCAAGAGTTAGGCATATGGTGTGGCTAGAAAACCTCTACATGTGGCAGAGAGAGACTAAAATATTGGACATGAGTTGCTGATTTGGTGGCTTTTACAAAAATAGATAGGGAAGAGGAGAAAGTGGAGTGAACATGGGCAAAATAGGTGTGTCTTAGGGCTAAACAAGTGGCTCACGAGTAGGGCAAATGAGTTTAGCTAGTATGGGGTGTTGTATGGGGTTGACTAAATGGCCTTCCATGGCACACAAAGCTGGACATAGCTAGGTGGCTAGCTGGCTTAGGAAGATGAAGAATATAGGCTACTCTCCTTGCTACAGGACTTGATCACGGTGGAGGAAACAAATGGAGAAGCAGTTTGATCTCATAGCTGGTATGTTGGTATGGTGGCGTGGCTGATGGCTTGGTTGAACTGAGTGTGAAGTGTGGTTCAAGTGCTAATCCTTGCAAGAAAGTAAGGGAGGGAGAAAGGAAGCCATTGTGCATAGTTGTCGTGGATACTGGTTGTTGCTACGCAACTCATGGTGTTTGTTGCTTCTTCTTCATTTGTTGTACAGTTACTGTCATAGTGGCTGGTAAGGCTACTGCCTGGATGGTGGAGAAAAATGAAAACTAGAGAAAGAACAGAGCGTGGACAAAATGCAAGTGTCAGTAGTGTAGCTAAAATGGAGGAGAAATCGGTTTGTTGTTTTCGACTACTTGATGCAGCTATCATGACTGCTGTTGCTTGAAGTTTGGAACCATGATAGTGGCTAGACTTGTAGCAGCCTTGGATGTGTGTTGTATTGGTGGCTGCTCACTTGTGTGTGTTGTGAAGAAGAAGAGGAGGAGCTCGAGTAAGAGAGAGTTAGGAAGTCGGTTATGCTAGCTAAAATCTAACTAACCAATGCCAACCATTACCAGACATACCTCTATTTTAGGTTGAGTTATTATCTTCTTGGTTCTATGAGTTTTTGAATTTTCAAATGTTTATAATACTTCTCAAATGTCAAGACGCATAAGATTTCTCTTACAATCATTTTTGCTGAGTGAGGTATGTTCACTTTAGTTCTTCCTAAGGTTGATATTTTTATACATGATTTATCTTTGTATTGATTGATTCAATTTACCTTTGTTAATTGGTTGAAGAGTTGTCACATTTGTTAGAAGATGACAGAGTAGTGCAGCAATGGTTTAAGAAATTGGAACTTTTGCACACAAGGATGTCTAATTATGAGAAGCAAAGAATATTTTTCCATTTTTTTAATAAAAATGAAAAGTATCTACCCTTCTAAATTAAGTCAGCATGCATTTTTCACTATCAAATGCTTTTGTTCTTGCATTATGCAGGATGAAAATAAGAAGCATAAATAAAATATCATTAGACTAGCTAGCCAAGAAGCTTAAGAAAAGACCCAATAAACAAATCTCTTAAGAAACAAAGGCTAATTTCTACCTAGTTTATAACAATAGTATTCCTATAAATCTTAACTTGTTGAATATAAGAGGTTGAATATTATGGCGTCCCCAACACCCACTTGTGACTTGGTGGGAGCCGCAACGCCCGGATGTTGGGGTCATACACCCCTATCATATTGTGATAAGTGTGTGCTCACATATTTAAATAATGTATACAATTAAATTGTAGCAAAAAATAAAAATATAGTCATAAAAAGTTTAATAGTTCAGATAAATTTAAATTACATCACCATCCTAGTGCACATAAGCCACAAGTCTTCCAACAAAAGAATATTACAATTTATAGTCTTCCAAAAATAACGAAGAGCCAAAAATTAACCTTTATACATTCACAACTCAGGCAGAGCCGAACCTCCATATTCGTACCCATCCTCTGCATCAAAATCCAAGTTCGAAAATAAAGAAAATTGTAAAATTCAAAATTAAAATTAAAATTAAAATAGAAAATATTGATAAAATAGGACTACACTCAATATGTATAATATTGTACTTAAAATTATGCGTACGTATAACATTACTCTTTTTTAAAAGATAGTAAATGTTTCGTTCTTGATGATTTATACTTATTTTTAGAATTGAAAAAGTTAGAAATTTTGAAGACAAAAATGATACTCCAACTGGTGAAGACGAATAACATATACAAGTTATGAGTGGTGTGTAGTGTGATGATAAATATAATTTTTCTATAAGCTATCCCATTAACTTCTTCAGAGCCTGCATAATAAATCTATTTACCATGGCTTTAATTTGAATTATAAACAAAATTAAAAAATTAGCCGTTTCTGATCTTCCAATAATGAAAGCCACCCCCAACGCCTTCCACACACTCTATATATATATATAACACTGTATATTCACTTATTCACTATTCCTCACACAAACAAATAGCCGTTAGAGAGGGAGGGAGGGAGGTGGAACACGAGAACATACGCCTGCATATTGCGAGAGAGCTCATGCTTCAAGGGAGAGAATGGTGGTTTTCACGGCGATCAAGACGCATCGGGATGATCCAAACTGTAAGCATTGCAGTAAATATGTTGCTGGTTTGATTCGTATTCATCGCGGAAGGGATTTCATTGATTCAACTAAGGGATTCACAATTGGACCTGATCCCAAACGTGGCCATGCTCTCTTCTCGATCGTTGCTCCATTGAGAAGACAGAAGGTCCCCTCAAGTAAAATCTGTTGAACACCCAATCTTCCGTATTTTAGTTTATTTTTATAATTGATTTTGAGTTCATTTTTATTTATTATTTATTATATATTTAGTCTTTTAGGGTCCAAGAAAGACGGAGACCTTAAGGTTGGCCTCTTGGTATTCTTGGTGGATGAGATTTATTATTCTTGGCCCTTTTACCTTTGAACCGTGTGAATCTAAATATTTTTTTTTTCCTTTTTAAAAGAAAACCAATCTACCAGTTTTAACGCTTGTCGTGGAGCATATTGGTGCTCGAATTTTATGGGGCGGGGGCTGTTGTTACTCTAGTTCAGAACCGTGCCATGGAGGGCTCTGGAGTCGGAGTATTACTCTACTTATGCTTCTTGTCTAGACTCTTGATGAATTTAATCGCTCTCGCTTTCGTCTGTCGTCCTTATAACTCCTTATAAGCTATCTTGGACTATGCTGAGATTCTTGCTCTGTGTTGCATACACTCTTCTTGAGTTAGTTTCTGCACAGATATGGAATATAAATTATTTGAATGAATATAATCATTGGTTGACAGGTTCGGGTCTGCTTGTGCAAAGTCCACATACATTCATTAGTGTACATCATATCAAACCAACCCCTCAAATAAACACCTAGTGTTAATAATTGTACATGACCTCATCTGATAGGATAAATTTGTATGCTTGAGGATTTATATAGGGTTCCTCGTCCTGGAATTGTCCTCTTAAGTTGGACCAGGATGGGTCTCATGGTCTTTTCACTCCAAATATTCAGCATGCTCATGTAGGCCAATTGCAAGTGTATTTGCTATTTGCCTCCTCCGGTTGAAACCACATGAGACTCTTAAGTTTTGTAAGATGATTGCCTCATTTATGTTCTGAAGAGCCTCCATCGATAATAATCTCAGAGAACTTTGTTTAGGTTAGGTGGTCATGCAAAAAACGATACTGTTAAAACTAATTCCATTTGAATTCCATTTTTAAGAGAAATTAGCAAGTGAATTATTAGAGATGACTTGTCGGGAAACTAGTGAATACAATAGTTCTAATCCTTTCATCATTGTTATTAAACCATTATTCCAGAGTCTTACGACGGTGAATACTTCTGGCTCAACTTTTGCACGTCATATTATATTATTCTTTTTTAATTATTCTTTTTAAATGAGATAAGACTTATGGAAAGGCTAGAAAGGTAGCCTACTCGGAGCTGCTCTGTCTATGGAAGATACTTTGGTACGTACCAAGAAAGCTCCCACTAACATTTGGATCTTTTTTGTATGAAATATTCTTTACAGCTCTCAAACCTCCTGCATGGTGCTTCATATCTATGCTAGATGTATGAAAGGCAGAAAAATTGTCCTGGGTAGATATCTTTGTCTCTTCTAGTTGAACTTAAATCACTTCTTTCTTTGAGTAAGGTGAATGATTTGATTTCAAATTTTAGGATCAATGTTCCTGTATAATTTTTTATAACTTTGAAATTTGTCTTGCCAAATATTTATTACTATGATCTTGGAAAAATGTCACTCTTTGCATTAACAGATACTGACAACTTCATTATGATAACTACTGTGCTATTGAGGAATCAACACGTATACTCATTAGCTGTTTTGTCTCCTGTGACTCAACTGTCTTCAACCATTATATTTTCTTTCAGTTTGTTACTCTTTCTATGTCATGCAAAACAACAATACTATTAAAACTAATTTCATTTTCTAGAGAGAAAATGAAAAGTGAATCATGTTAAAGATGGCTTTTTGGGTACTAGTACTACAAGTATTCTAATCCTTTCATCATTGTTGTTGAACCATTTTTCCAGAGTCTTACAACAGTGAATATTCCTGGCTCATCTTTTGCACATCATATTATATTATTCTTATTTCATTCTTCTGTTTAAATGAGATAAGACATGTGAAGTAGCTAGGAAGGCAGCCTAGTCAGAGACTGCTCTGTCTATGGAAGATACTTTGGTATAGACCTTGCTGGTACTAGAGGGAGACTCATGAAATCTCCCACTAACATTAGGATATTTTGCATGTAATATTATTTACAGCTCTCGACCCTCCTACGTGGCATTTCATATCTTAGCTAGATGTATGAAAGGCAGAAACAATTGTCCTGGGTAGTTATCTTTCTCTCTTCTAGTTGAATTTAAATCACTTCTTTCTTTAGGGAAGGTGAATAATTTGATTGCAGATTTTAGGATCCATTGTCTTGTATAATTTTTTATATGTTAGAATTTGTAGGTCCAAATATTAATTACTATGATCTTGAAAGGCAGTCACTCTTGACATTAACATTTATTGACAAGTACTGCATATTGATAATTACTTTGCTAGCAAGGCATCAATAGTTATAATCGTTAGAAGCTGTTTTTTCTTCTGTGAGTCAGTTGTCATCACCAATTAGATTTTATTTCTTTTTGTTATTCTCTTTATAGCTTTATAGATCAAGCACTTTGTCATTTTACTTAGGTTTTTCGATTGTCGTGTTATATGACTCTATCCTTCACTAACTTTACTTGATTACTAACTTTAATTGTCGTGTTTAAGTGTGGTATGTAATGTGTGGGGATTGAAGAGTAGCAAATCTCGTTTCCTTTTGTTATTTTTATTTTTTGGATTTAAGTCATCTGAAATGTTCCTGATTTTGTTATTATCTATATTGTTTTCTTTGAAGCATGTATTCACTATGCATATAATAAGAGGTGCTTTATTTTCTCTTTAACACTCGTATTTAATTTTTAAGGCATATTATTCTATTATTTGATAATTCCTTGACTTTTGTGCTTATATATCAGTGTTTTATGATTGCATTTTCATATTGTTGTCTTTTTTTCTTTGTCAATCCACTGAAAATGATCTTATGAAAAACTTTTTTCCTTTATATGCGGCATGCGGAGAAATATTCTGTGGCCCATATTTGGGTCTTTTTCTGTATGAAATATTATTTACTCTTAAACCACCTACATGGCTCTTCATATATATATATATATATATATATATATATATATATATATATATTGGATGTATGAAGGGCAGAAAAATTGTCTCGGGTGGTTGTCCTTCTCTCTTCAAGTTGAAGTTAAATCACTTTCTTTGTAAGGTACGGTGAATTCAGATTTGGGATCGATGCTTTTGTATAATCTTTTATATGTTAGAATTTTTCTTGCCAAATATATTTTTTACAAGCTCAAAGGATTTGGGAAAAGCTAAAGTCACACTGAGAGTTGGGTCCCAATGAATTCTCCTAACAACTTTTTTTTTTTCTTTACTTAGTGATTAAAGAAGTGTTTTTAATGATATTGTGCTTTTTTTTTTTTTTAATATTTAAGGGCGTTTGGCCTTATCGAGACTCATCCTCGAGCTACACTCTTGGTGGGTGCACAACTCAATGATTTATAGGAGATGGAGCTCCATGCGAGGCACGAACTTCTGTATGCCAAATCGCATTTGTCTCATTTGTGGTTATTCATATACTATTCTTTATATTCTTGAACTTATAATTAATTTCTCCTCCATCTCTTCCTCTACTCGTCCTTTATGTCCTACTCATCCTCCTACTCATCCTCTTTTTCCTTCTCTATTTCTTCTTCTCCGTCCTCTCCTTCCCTTACTCGTAAGGAGTCCTACTCCTACTCTCTTCCTCCTCTGCTTGTCCTCTTTGTCCTACTCTCTTCCTCATCATCTTCATCTTCATCTTCGTCCTCTCTTCTTCATCCACGTCCTCCACTTCTCTTCCTCTTTCTAGATGTACTATTTGCATAGTATGGTTTTAAAGATTAGTTTATTTATTTTTAGATGTGATTATAAATTTCGTTTTCCTTTTCATTTCTCATGGTTTTTTTTTTAATATATATAATTAGTTACAAAAGCTTGAGATTTCTAGAGGGAGGTCTTACGCATTCATGCAACCTCGATTGGATTGGTGTACTGGCTAGCCTTCGGCCTTTATTCTTATGCGACGAATGCTCTCTGTATAGTTAGTTATCTCTTTGTCTTCTAATTTAACTCACTTCTTTCTTTAAGTAAGGTGAATAACTTGATTGGCGAGTACGTATTTATTGTTTATTTAGTTGTCTCGTTTATGATTATTCCTATAGTATTTTTTATGTTCTTGTTTTTGTTCATTTCTCCTTCTCCCTCCTCTCTTACTCTCCTCATCCTACTCCTCTTTTCATCCTAATTCCTCTCCTCCTCCCTCTCTTCCTCTCCACGTACTCCTCGTCCTAGTCCTCCTTTCTTTCAGCTCTCCAAGTCCTTTCCTCTTCCTACTCCACATTTTTGTAGATGTACTATCTTTATAGTATATTTTTAGAGATCACTTTGTTTTTGGTTAGATATGATTTGAATTTTGGTACTCCTTTTTAATTCTCTCGAGTTTTTAATGCAATAGCTACCAAAGCCAATTGGATTGTAGATGCCCTTACGCATCCCTGCAACCTCAATTGGATCGGTGTATTGGCTAGCCTTTAGCCTTAATCCAAATGTGGCGAATGCTTTTTGTATATAGGTGATATTTTTATACGTACCTTTTTTTTGTATAAAATACTATTTATAGCTTTGTATGTTCTCTAATAGTTGGGACTTTTTTGTATGAAATTTTATTTGCAGTACTTCACCCTCCTACGTGATGTTTCATATCTATGCTAGATGTATGAAGGGCAAAACAATTGTCCTGGGTAGTTAGTTATCTCTCTCTTCTAGTTGAACTCACTTCTTTCTTCAGGTAAGGTGAAACTTGATTGCCGATACACATTTATTTTTAATTTAGTTGTCTCATTTATGGTTATTCTTATATTATTTTTTATATTCTTGTTATTTTTAATTTATGTTGATCTTCTTCTCCTTCTCATTTCATCTCTTCCTCTTGTTGTCTCCCACTCCTCTTCTTTTGCTCCTATATTCCTCTCCTCCCTCATCTGTTCATTTCTTTCCGCTCTCCCTGTCCTCTTTGTCCTACTCTCTTCCTCACAGTTCTCGTCTTCCTTTCCTCTTCCTCGTTCACGTCCTTTCCTCTTCCTCCTCCACATTTTTGTAGATGTACTATCTTTATAGTATATTTTTAGAGATCACTTTGTTTTTGGTTAGATATGATTAGAATTTTGGTACTCCTTTTTTTAATTCTCTTGAGTTTTTAATACAATAGCTACCAAAGCCAATTGGCTTGTAGATGCCCTTACGCATCCCTGCAACCTCAATTGGATTGGTGTATTGGCTAGCCTTCAGCCATAATCCAAATGTGGCGAATGCTCTTTGTATATCGGTGATATTTTTATACGTACCTTTTTTTTTTGTATAAAATACTATTTACAGCTTTGTATGCTCTCTAATAGTTGGGACTTTTTTGTATGAAATTTTATTTGCAGTACTTCACCCTCCTACGTGACGTTTCATATCTATGCTAGATGTATGAAGGGCAAAACAATTGTCCTGGGTAGTTAGTTATCCCTCTCTTCTAGTTGAACTCACTTCTTTCTTCAGGTAAGGTGAAACTTGATTGCCGATTACACATTTATTTTTAATTTAGTTGTCTCATTTATGGTTATTCTTATATTATTTTTTATATTCTTGTTATTTTTAATTTATGTTGATCTTTTTCTCCTTCTCCTTTCATCTCTTCCTCTTGTTGTCCTACTCCTCCCTCATCTGTTCATTTCTTTTCGCTCTCCCCGTCCTCTTTGTCCTACTCCTCTCTTCCTCATAGTTCTCGTCTTCCTTTCCTCTTCCTCGTTCACGTCCTTTCCTCTTCCTCCTCCACATTTTTGTAGATGTATTATCTTTATAGTATATTTTTAGAGATCACTTTGTTTTTGGTTAGATATGATTAGAATTTTAGTACTCCTTTTTTAATTCTCTCGAGTTTTTAATACAATAGCTACCAAAGCCAATTGGATTGTAGATGCCCTTACGCATCCCTGCAACCTCAATTGGATTGTGTATTGGCTAGCCTTCAGCCTTAATCCAAATGTGGCAAATGCTCTTTGTATATAGGTGATATTTTTATATGTACCATTTTTTTTTGTATAAAATACTATTTACAGCTTTGTATGCTCTCTAATAGTTGGGACTTTTTTATATGAAATTTTATTTGCAGTACTTCACCCTCCTACGTGACGTTTCATATTTATGCTAGATGTATGAAGGGCAAAACAATTGTCCTGGGTAGTTAGTTATCTCTCTCTTCTAGTTGAACTCACTTCTTTCTTCAGGTAAGGTGAAACTTAATTGCTGATTACACATTTATTTTTAATTTAGTTGTCTCATTTATGGTTGTTCTTATATTATTTTTTATATTCTTGTTATTTTTAATTTATGTTGATCTTCTCCTTCTCCTTTCATCTCTTCCTCTTGTTGTCCTACTCCTCTTCTTTTGCTCCTATATTCCTCTCCTCCCTCATCTGTTCATTTCTTTCCGCTCTCCCCGTCCTCTTTGTCGTTCACGTCCTTTCCTCTTCCTCCTCCACATTTTTGTAGATGTACTATCTTTATAGTATATTTTTAGAAATCACTTTGTTTTTGGTCAGATGTGATTAGAATTTTGGTATTCCTTTTTCAATTCTCTCAGGTTTTTAATATAATAGCTACCAAAGCTTGAGGTTTGTAGAGATGGCCTTAATGCCTCTGCAACCTCGATTGGATTGGTGTATTGGCTAGCCTTCGAACTTGATTATTATGCGATGAATGCTCTTTGTATATAGGTGATATTTTTATACACATTTGTTTTTGTATAAAATGTTATTTAGAACTTTGTATGCTCTCTAACATTTGAGACTTTTTTGTAAGAAATTTCATTTACAGTACTTCACCCTCCTACATGGCGTTCCGTATCTATGCTGGAAGTATGACGGATAAAAGAATTATCCTGGATAGTTAGTTATCTATCTCTTCTAGTTGAAGTCATTTCTTTCTTCAGGTAAGGTGAATAACTTGATTGCCAATTACGCATTTATTTCTCCTACTCCTCTCCTCCTCTCCTCCTCCCTCATCTCTTCCTCTCCTCGTCCTACTCCTACTCTTTTCCTCCTATATTCCTTTCCTCCTCCCTCATCTATTCCTCTCCTTGTACTTGTCGTCCTACTCCTCTCTTCCAAATCTCTCTGTCCTCTTCATCCTCACCGTCTTTGTCTTCCTCTTCTCGTCCTCGTTGACGTCCTCTTCTCTTCCTCCAATTTTTTCAAGATGTACTATTTTTATAGTATATTTTTTTAAGAACACTTTATTTTTAGTCATGTGATTAGAGTTTTTGTATTCTATTTTCAATTGTCTCGAATTTTTAATATAATAGCTACCAAAGCTCGATTTTTATAATACACTTTTAGTTTACGCATCCTTGCAACCTTGATTGGATTAGTGTGTTAGCTCGTCTTCGGCATTGATCCTTATGCAACGAACGCTCTCTGTATGTGGGAGATATTTTTCTACTCATATTTCTTTTTGTATAAAATGCTATTTAAAACTTTGTATGCTTTCTAACATTTGAGACTTTTTTGTATGAAATTTTATTTGCAGCACTTTACCCTCTTACGTGGCATTTCATATCTATGCTGGAAGTATGAAGGGCAAAAAAAGTGTCATGTGTAGTTAGTTATCTCTCTCTTCTAGTTGAGCTCACTTCTTTCTTCAGGTAAGGTGAAACTTGATTGCCGATTACACATTTATTTTTTAATTTAGTTGTCTTGTTTATGGTTATTCCTTTAGTATTTTTTATATTCTTGTTATTGTTAAATTCTGCTACTCTTCTCCTTCTTTGTCCTCCCTTCCTCTCATTGTCCTACTCCTATTTTCCTCCTATATTCCTCTCCCCCCCTCCCTCCTCCCTCCTATCTTCCTCACGTCGTACTCCTCGCCCTATTTCTCCTCTCTTCCTGCTCTTACTGTTCTCTTCGTCCTACTCCTCTCTTCCTCACCGTCTTCGTCTTCCTCTTCTCGTCCTCGTTCACGTCCTCTTCACTTCCTCCAATTTTTTCAAGATGTATTATCTTTATAGTATATTTTTAGAGAATACTTTATTTTTGGTCATATGTCATTAGAATTTTGGTTTTCTTTTTTCAATTCTTTCGAGTTTGTAATATAATAGCTACCAAAATTTGAGATTTGTAAAGGAGGCCTTACACATCCTTGCAACATTGATTGGATTGGTGTGTTCGCTAGCTTTTGGCCTTGATCCTTATGCGACGAACGGTATATAGGTGATATTTCTATACTCACATTTGTTTTTGTATAAAATGCTATTTAGAACTTTTTATGCTCTCTAACCTTCGAGACTTTTTTGTATGAAATTTTATTTGCAGCACTACCCTCCTACGTGGCGTTGTATGAAGGGCAAAACAATTGTCCTGAGTAGTTAGTTATCTCTCTCTCTTCAAGTTGAACTCACTTCTTTCTTTAAGTAAGGTGAATAACTTGATTGCCGATTACGTATTTATTTTTTAATTTAGTTTTCTTGTTTATGGTTATTCCTAGAGAATTTTTTACGATCTTCTTATTGTTAATTTCTCATACTCCTCTCCCCTCCTCCTCCCTCATCTCTTCCTCTCCTCATCCTACTCCTACTATTTTCCTCCTATATTCCTCTCCTCCTCCCTTCTCTCCTCATATACTCCTCGTCCTACTCCTCTCTTCCTGCTATCACCGTTCTCTTCGTTCTACTCCTCTCTTCCTCACCGTCTTCATCTTCCTCTTCTCATCCCCGTTCATGTCTTCTTCTCTTCCTCCTCTACAGTTTCAAGATATATTATCTTTATAGTATATTTTTAGAGATCACTTTATTTTTGGTCTATGTGATTATAAGTTTGGTATTCTTTTTTTTTAATTCTCTGGAGTTCTTAATGTACCTACCAAAGCTCGATAATTGTAGAGGATTGGTGGCCTTCGACCTCGATCCTTATGCAACAAAGGCTCTGTATAAAGGTGATATTTTTCTACTCACATTTCTTTTTGTATAAAAAGCTATTTAGAAGTTTGTATGCTCTCTAACATTTGAGACTTTTTGTTTGAAATTTTATTTGCAGTACTTCACCCTCCTACGTGGCTTTTCATATATGAATGGCAAAAGAATTGTCTTGGGTAGTTAGTTATCTCTCTCTTCTAGTTGAACTCACTTGTTTCTTTAGGTAAGGTGAATAACTTGATTGGCGATTACACATTTATTTTTTAATTTAGTTGTCCCATTTATGATTATTCCTATGGTATTTGTTATTTTCTTTTTCTTTTTATTTTCTCTTATTCTTCTCCTTTTCACTCCTCTTTTCCTCTCCTCGTCCTACTTTTCTTTTCCTCCTATATTCCTCTCCTCCGTCATCCTCTCTTCCTCTCCACGTACTCCTTGTCCTACTCCCCATCTCTTCCTGCTCTTACCGTCCTCTTCATCCTACTCCTCTTCCTTACCGTCATCGTCTTCCTCTTCCTCTTCCCGTCCTCGTTCACATCATGTTCTCTTCCTCCATCTTTTCCTAGATGTACTTTCTTTATTGTATATTTTTAAAGAGCACTTTGTTTTTGGTCAGATGTGATTAGAATTTTGGCATTCCTTTTTCAATTGTCTCGGGTTTTTAGCCTTATGCATCCCTGCAACTTCAATTGGATTGGTGTACTTTTGGACTTGATCCTTATTGGTAATATTTTTATACTCAAATTTGTTTTTGTCTAAAATGCTATTTAGAACTTTTTATAATTTTTTGCACGAAATTTTATTTGCAGCACTTTTACCCTCTTACAAGGCATTTCATATCTATGCTGGATGTATGAAGGGCAAAAATATTAACCGGGGTAGTTAGTTATCTCTCTCTTCTAGTTGAATTCACTTATTTCTTCAAGTAAGATGAATAACTTGATTGCCGATAACACATTTATTTTTTAATTTAGTTTTCTCGTTTATGGTTATTCTTAATTTCTCCTACTATTCTCCTTCTTCGTCCTCTCTTCCTCTCCTTCTACCTCCTTTCTTCCTCTCCTCCTCCTCCGTCCTCTCTTCCTCTCCACGTACTCCTCGTCCTACTCCCCATGTCTTACTGCTCTCGCTGTCCTCTTTGCCCTACTCCTCTCTTCCTTACCGTCTTTGTCTTCGTCTTCACGTCCTCTTCTCTTCCTCTTCCACCTCTTTCTAGACTTTGTTTTTGGTAAGATGTGATTAGAATTTTAGTATTCTTTTTTCAATTCTCTCGGGTTACACATCCATGCAACCTCGATTGGATTGGTGTACTACATCGTCCACCATAGACCAGCTACTCGTCAACACCGACCTCCCGTACAATGTGGGAGTTATTTTGTAGATGGAAGTGTACGACGGGTCCAAAGCCCCACTGCACAACTTCCCGGGAGAGATTGCCTACCAAGCCTTCCCACTAACACTGAAAGGAGCTACCCAGGCCTGGTTCGGGTCTCTTCATGACGCAGTTCATGGCAAGTCGGAAGAGGAGGGGCCCGGCTGCTTACCTCCTCTTCACAGTCAAACAACGGGACGACAAAAGCCTGAAGTTGTATCTCTCCTGGTTCAATTGGGAACACATGACCACCGTAACCAAGACGAGATCACCTTGGCAGCCCTCTTGGGGGGAATCTGGCCTAGGAAGTTTATGGCCGAAATTGCGCAGAAGACCTCCACCACGCTGAGGGAGTTTATGGATCGGGCGGACGGATTCATCAACGCCGAAGACACCCTCGAGGCCTTGACGGCTTCGCGACGGTCTGAGATGGAGCAAATAGACCTGAAAACGGCTGGACAAAACGGAGGCCACAACTGTGAAGCCCCAAAAGAAGAGCACCAGATACAAAAAGAAAGGGAGAAGCATCGACCCGACCACGTGGGGTGCCCCACGCTCACACGAGTTTGGGGGTAGAAGGAGATCGTCAACCGAGCCCACAAAGAGAGCCGGCTTGAGACAGAGAGGGCCACCAATACTGCGAGTACCACATGACCGACAAGCATAGCACCACCAAGGAAGACCAAAGACCAATAGAACCAGGGGCGCCAATCAGAGGAACGGGAACACCGGCATGGGGGGGCCTTTCATTTGGGACCATGGCGGGATGTGAGCTCGAGAAGGCAGAGAACGAGGACAACAGCTCGGAGGAGCCCCCAATAGAAGACAAACCAATCGGGGAAATCTGCACGATTACCAAAGGATATGCAAAAGGACTTCGTCAGCTCGGAGAGCACACGCTCGGAAGGCATGTTATGAGGAGGTATTCACTACCTCCGTCAGGGTGCCTGGGAGCCACGATAACCTTTGGCGAGAAGGACGAAGAGGGCACCCTCCACCCGCACGATGACGTTGGTGGTGACGATGCAGATCGCAGACTTTACGACTCAATGGATTCTAGCTGACAATGTAGCTTGGAAGACATCTTGTTCTGGGAAGCCTTCATCAGGATGGGGATCAGCCCAGACTGACACGCCCGGCCCCTATGCTGCTCAAGGGTTTCACAGGAGACATAGTTTAGCCAATGGGGGCCATCATCCTATCTGTCTTAGCTAGGAAGGCCCCCAGAACTACTGCAACCATGGCCGATTTCTTGGTGGTCAAAAGCCCATCCTCATACAATTGAATACTGGGACATCCTACTTTGAACCACTTGAGGGTGGTGACTTCCACCTACCACATCAAAATGAAGTTCCCGACTAACTTGGGAGTGGGAGAAGTCTGTGGCGAACAGGTCCTAGCTTGGGAGTGCTACGCTCGAGAGCTGAGCCACAAGGTCAAGGTAGTCACGACAGTTGAAAGTGCCGGAGAGACGCCCGAGCCGACTTCGTCACCCGCCCTGGCCGAATGGGATGAAGAGGTCCACAGAGCAAGCCCTTCAGCAGGCCGAACCCAATGAGCCCTTGGAGTTGGTTTCAGTCGACCAACAGAGATCAGAGCGGATGATTTGGATTGGGACCAGGCTAGAACCAGAGTTGAGGCAGGCTTTGAAACGTCTTGTCATTGAGCACCAAGACGTGTTTGCTTGGAGCCACAAGGAGATGTTCGAGATAGATAACTCCATCATTGAGCACCGGCTCTGTGTTGACGCAAAGGCTCAGAAACTCAAGCAAAAATGACGAAGCTTTAGTGCTTACAAGTACGCTGCGATAGCCTAGGAGGTGGACCGTCTCCTAGTGTCGGGGTTCATCCGAGAAGTTCATTACCTGACCTGAATAAAGCTTGTCCAAAGGACAGTTTCCCATTGCCACGTATCAACCTAATTGTGGATTCGACAGCAAGACATCCCCTTCTCAACTTCATGGATGCCTATTCAGGGTACAACCAGATTAGGATAGGCCCGGACGATGAAGAAAAGACAACATTCTTTATGAACTGAGGACTCTACTGCTAAGCCATGCCGTTTGGTCTCAAGAATGCTTGCGCCACTTACCAACGGTTGGTCAATCAGATGTTCAAGCTCGGGCGAAACATGGAAGTGTACGTGGACGACCTGCTAGTAAAGAGCAAGGAGCCCGAGCAGTATCTGGCAGATCTTCAAGAGGCCTTTTTCGTCCTGCGACAATACCAGATGAAGCTCAACTCTTCAAAGTGCACGTTTGGGGTGGAATCGGGAAAGTTCCTAGGGTTCATGGTCTCTAAGAGAGCAATTGAGGCGAACCCTGAGAAGGTGGAGGCGGTAATGGGGATGCCTTCCCCCCGCAACCTCCATGAAGTCCAGAGGTTGCCAGCCGCGTGGTAGCCCTAAACCGCTTCATCACCCGATCAACTGACTGGTGTTTCCCCTTCTTCAAAGTTATGAGGAAGGCCCAAGAATGGGATGCAGCTTGTGAAGAAGCTTTCGCTGATTTGAAGAAGTACTTGGGCCACCCCCGCTGTTGAGCCAGACAGAACTAGGAGAGGACCTGACTGTGTAGCTAGCTGTATCCTCGCATGCCATGTCAGCAGTGTTGGTCCGGGAAGCAGAGGGAGGGTACCAGCCTGTCTACTACACGAGTCAAGCCTTCTATGGAGCTGAAGCGAGGTACCCACAGACTGAGATGTTGGTGTTTGCCCTAGTCATCACTGGAAGAAGATTAAGGCCATACTTCCAAGCCCACCCAATGAAAGTGCTCACCGACCTTCCCCTCAAGAAAATCTTGCAGAAGTCCGACACCTCAAGACGGCTCGCCAAGTTGGTGATCGAGCTCAGCGAATTCGATATGGAGTATTTGCCCCACACCGCGATCAAAGGATGGTGGACTTCGTCGTAGAGTTCACCAGCTTCCTGGAGGAAGTCCCTTTTGCACCCCAAGGAAAGCCCTAATAGGTCTATGCAGATGGCTCGTCTTGCCGGGTTGGCGGAGGTGTGAGGGTGCATGTAGTCACTGAACAAGGGGAGGAACGCAACTACGTGGTCAAGCTTACCTTCAAAACAACTAACAATGAAGCCGAGTATGGGGTGCTCTTGACTGGGATGTCAGTTGCTCAGTTGCCAAAGTTTTAGGAGGTAGAAGTGAAGGCCGACTCCTAAGTGGTCATCAGCCAGGTGTTGGGGCAGTTCACCACAAAAGGTGAAAGGCTAAAAAAGTATCTACAATTCGTCTATTTCCACATCCAGCAAGTCCAGAGGGAAGCGAGTCAGAAGGCAAACCAATTAGCAAAAAGCCGCATCCGGATAGGAAGAACTCCCTCTCTCGGAACACACTGTGGTCAAAACGGTCAACACCCCGTCCATCGGGGGTGAGATGTCGATCGCCAGCCCAGCATCTCCCGAATGGGTAGCAGACATCAGGAAGTTCCTATAGGAGGGCGAACTACCAAACGACTCGAAAAAGCACAAAAGGTCAGGAACAGGGCGGCTTGTTTCACCTTGCTGGAAGTGGTCTTGTATAAGAGAAAGGCTTCTCCGAGGCACTCCTCAGATGCCTATCGCCAGACGATGGGCGCAGTACGTTCTAGAGAAAATCCAAGAAAGAGTCTGCGGGAGCCACTTGGGAGGAAGGGTGCTAGCCGCAAAGGTAACCCTACCTGGATACTACTGGCCCTGTTTCCCTTAAGGATATGTAGATGATTTTGCAAACCAATGCCCAAAGTGTTAGGAGCACGGGTCGGTGCTGCACTGCCCACCGAAGGAGCTAACGTCGATCACGACCCCATGAGCTTTTGCCCAGTGGCTGGATCTAATTGGCCCATTCCCAACGGCCAGAGGAGGGGCCAAGTTCGTGGTCGTAGAAGTCGATTACTTCACAAAGTGAGTCGCAGCGGAGGCCCCCTCGCGAGCATCACCTCCTAAACCATCACGAAGTTCTTGTGGAAGTCGGTGGTCTGCCGATTCGGCATACCCAAAGCTTCATATCGAACAATGGAAGTCAATTCGATTGCACACATTACTAGGAGTGGTGCGCGAAGCTCAGAATCAAGGTGAAGTACTCCTCGCCAGAACACCCCCAAACCAACGGCCAAGCTGAGGCAACCAATAAAACCCTCCTCTCCACCCTCAAGAAGAAGCTCAGGGATCATAAAGAAGCATGGGCCGAAGAACTCCCGAGCGTACTATGGGCATATTGAACGACCACGTTCCGCATTCAGTACTTCGACCCAGACACCAACAATGAGAGGTTAGTCGAAGGGCTGAATCTTCTGGAAGTGAGAAGGGAAGAGGTGGCGGTGCGAACGACAAGTAATAAGAGAAAGGTAGAGCAATACTTTAACAAACGGGTCAGGTCGCAGTCCTTCAAAGTGGGTGACTTGGTGCTTAGACAGACTGGAGTAACAATCTAGGAAGAAGGAAAACTGGGACCACGATGGGAAGGCTCATATGTAACAACCGCAAGCAACTGACCCTAGCCCTGGAACACTAAATACTTGAAGAAGTACTACGTGTAGGAACATGGAGCAATACTTTGTATGAAAGTTGTAAACTTATTTAATGAACTACGAGAATGCCTGTATGTTGGCCTCAAATTCTTTGTCGTCTAAACTTGGAACCAACAAAGCCGAGTCCCTAGACTCATCATGGGGTCGAGGTCGGGCATCAGATCCTGAGCCCTCATCAAGGCCTCACGATCAAAGACGTTAAGTCCCTAGACTTGCTACGGACCCAAGTCCCTAGACTCGCCGACCCCCCGTTTAACAAAGCTAGGGACCTCGCCGTCGTGGGGTCGAGGCTGGGCATCAGGTCCCGAGCCCTCGTCAAGGCCTCACGACCAAAGAAGTCGAGTCCCTAGACTCGCTGCAGGGTAAGGTCAAGTCCCTAGACTCGCCGACCCCAGATCAACAAAGCCGAGTCCTTACACTTGCGGGTCGAGGCTGGACATTAGATCTCAAGCGACATCAGATCTCGAGCCCTCATCAAGGCCTCACGACCAAAGAAGCCTAGACTCGCTGCGGGAGGTCAAGTCCCTAGACTCGCCAACCCTCATTCAACAAAGTCGAGTCCCTAGACTCACCGTGGGGTTAAGGCCGGACAGAAGATCCCGAGCCCACCTTAAGGTCTCACAACCAAAGAAGTCGAGTCCCTAGACTTGCTGCGGGGTAAGGCAAAGTCCTTAGACTCACTAACCCCCTTTTTAACAACTCAGGTCCCTAGACTCGTCGTGGGGTCGAGGCCAGGCATCAAATCCTAACTCCTCGTCAAGGCCTCATGACCAAAGAAGTCGAGTCTCTAAACTCGCTGCGGGGTCAGGTCATGTCCCTAGACTCGTCGACCCCCCGTTCAACAAAGCCGAGTCCTACACTCACCATGTGGTCGAGGCCGGACATTAGATCTTGAGCCCTCGTCAAGGCCTCAACACCAAAGAAGTTGAGTCCCTTGACAGGGTCCCTAGATCGTGGGGCCAAGTCTCGAGATTCGCCATAAAGTCAAAGAGCAATTGGTAAAACACGAGCAGTTGGAAGAAAGACACTTTCATTACTTTTATGCACAACGTACATTATTTACAAGTACACACAAAAAAAAAAAAAAAAAAAAAGAGAAAAACTTTTACAAAGGTTCTAAAAAGGCAAAAAGACCCGTCACTGAGGAGGAGCGCCCATGGGGAACGGGGGATATCCTGGCTTCCCGAAGTTCTTGACATAGGCTTGTGCTTGGGAGTTCGGGGGAAGGGAAGTTAGGGCCAAGGTATGCTGATCCAATCCAGGGTGCTGCAGCAGGTGTTCCTGCATTCGTTTAAGGCCCTCTCGATAGCCATAAGCCCAAGCCGTATCCCGGATAGCATTACTATTCGCATCCCGAGACCTGATCTCTACAGAATGCTGGGCGGCATCATCCAACTGGGACCTCATACCCGAGATTTCCATATCGCGGGCCATGAGGTTAAGATTCTTTTCAATCACCTTCTGCGAGAGTTTGCTGAGGCGTTCCTTGGCCTGCCGCAGCTGTTCCCTTTGGTGCTGGGCCTCCTTGGTGAGTTTGAAGTGCCTAGAGTTGCCTTAAACGCTACCCGGCAATCAAAACCCGATCCCGCTGAGACTCATGCAGCTCCCTCCGAGTAGACTGCAGCTTCTCCTCAAGGCATTTGCCCATAGACGCCCACCGGCCAAGGCTTTCATCAGCCTCGTGCAACAGCTTTTTCAGAGCCTTCTTCTTCTACTACTTACGCTTCGCGGCCTCCACCTCCAAGCGTTGGTTCTGCTCCTTCATGTACTCCACCTTGTTAACCAGCCATCTACACATGGTCTTGAGGTCCTTAATCTTCTGGGCCGCTTGCTTTAGCTTATAATACCTAAAGCGTCCCAGCGTCCCGAGCTCTCGATTGGCCTCCTCCAGCTCCCCTGCTCCTCACCAATCATCGCAGCCAATCGATCTATGGGCCTGCAATGAAAAGAACAATTAGAAACGCCGAGGCAAGGGGCGGTAAAAGGCCCAATGTAATAAGCAAAGTGTGTGGTAAACCTACCTGGGCAAAGAAGGGTAGCTTCTAGGCCGCCCACTCGGTGGCCTCGGGTTGGGCCTTGTCCAAGTTCGAGGTTGGGGCCTATCTGCCCCAGCCTCTGTGGAAGAGGAAGGGTCAGCAACCTCCAGCTGCCAAGAGAATTCTGGTATCCCCCAAGAGAATTCCTTCGAAAGGAATCTCACCAGCCGAAGCAGAACCAACCGATGATGGAGCCTGAGAGTCGTCGTCATCGCTTAGCTCCACAACAGAGTGGGAATCATCGGGACCTCCCTCGAGGCCCACGCTGCTCGGTTCAGTGAAGGAAGATAGGGAGGGAACAATCCTATCATTAGGAAAGGCAAACCTGGTGACCTCCTCTAGCTTCTCAGTCACAGGGGAAAAGGCCTTTGGGTAGGTTCTCCCTTGTCCTTCTTGTCTTTCTTCTCCTTCTTCTTCTTCGTCTTCTTCCCGGGGCCCAGTCTTCGAGGTCATTTGCAGAGCCTTGCGGGCGAAGTCCTCCTTCAGATTATCTTCAAAAGACATGAACGGCTCGACCACACTAGGTTCGCGAGGGTCGGGATGCGCAAAGGAGCTGAAAAAAGCGGTAGCGAGATCGCACTCACCTTCCTCATCCATGACAGCAAACAGATGGTCGACGGAAGGACCGACGGGGTCGGGCCGGGGGCCTGCTGAGGAAGAAGAAGGCCTAGCGGTGGAGCGCGAACCACTAGGGAATGACGTGCTCCCCCAAGTTGAAGGGACCGAGAGCTTCGAGTGCATGAACTCCTATTGTCCCTGTTCATAAGCCTCTCGACCCCGGGGCACCTCAACACGACTCCCGAACTCCATACCACGACCTTGAGAAGAGGAGGTACCACTACCAGACCCCCAAGCCTCACTACTCGGAGTCCTCTGGGGCAGGTCATGACGCAACTTTGGTTGTTTCCCCTTGCCACCAAAGGAACTTGAAGCGCGCTTTTAGCCCCGGGGCAATGGGATCTCACCCAAGAAGTTCCTACCCACTGCGTATGTGTGATCAGGCACGGATCCCGAATGTTCTCATCCAAGAGGGGCCAGGTCGATGTGTGACTCTTCAGGATGGGCCCTCACCCAAGCTCTGCGTGGAAGGGAGAAACCCCCAAACTGCCTGGACTGGATATTCCTTGTGGGCTGCCTCCCGCTCGGGGTATTCCCAACCTGAGCCCACCCTGAAGAAGTACTTCCGGGACCATTCTTTAATGCTCGAGTGGCGCTGCTCGAGCATAGCTATCTTTCTACCGAGAGTCCGAGCCTGGAAACTGCATATGCTCCCTGACTGATGGTTGATGTGATATACCAATAGGAACACCTGAGCTGTCAGGTCGGGATACTACTCGGCAGTTCCATTGAGAGCCATCTAGAAGATACTCAACTAGACACTAGGAGTCGCCAAGCATTGGGATGGAGTTGCACTGGGGCCAACCCTAGATAGTTCAGAACCTCGTGAATGGGGAGGCGGAATGGGAGGCGTAGTCTGTTGCGAACATCAAGGGGTAGAGGGCCACCCGGGACGCGTTCTGTCAGGGTTCACTCCCCCCTCTGGGGATTTCCAGGACTGCAAAGGTGGGAATGTCGTATTTGGCCCAAAACACCTTAAGATCCGTGCTGGTGATGGATGAAACCCAGCGCTTCCCTACGAAGTATGGGGCGACAGTTTGGGAAGAAGACGACGGAGCTTTGGGGTCCATAGTAGCGACGAGAAGAAGACGACGGGCACGGTTTGGGAAGTGGAGAGGAAGATGGCAAATGAGTAAGAAAGCTTGGGCATAGGAGGAGTAAGAAAGCTTGGGAAGGGGAGGAACGCACGGCGACAGGAGAAGAAGTTGGGAGAAAATGCCAAGAGAGAGAGAGACCAAAATGGAGGAAATGGAGGTGAAGGGGGCCTTATATAGTCGAGGGAGGCTGGAAGGCACGCAGGAAATGAAGCAATGCTGACAGTGATGAAGCGCCACGCAGACCCAAATGGTACGGTCAGCACGAGTGGCAGCTGTCATGTCAGGCGTGTGAGAAGCACGGTCCAATGGGATCCCTAAGGTGTGGGGAGAGGAGAAGTTGGTTCGTCCAATTAGCCATCGGAAGATGGAAAGGATGCAAGAACCGAGGAGACGCACTTATTGGATGGACAAGTGGCCTTGGGAACTCAATCAACGGGAACTGAAATGATGACCTCGGGAACTCAACCGACGGGCAGCACCATTAATGAGAGTTGCAGCCGGCCTGTCCAATCAACTACTAGGAAATGGAAGGGCTGCAGGAACCGAGGAGACGCACTTATTGATTTCATAGGTGTGCTTGGGAACTCGATCAACGGGAGCCGAACTGAAAATCGTTGGGGAAAGAATTCTGATCTCGTCACAAATAAGCCATGATTTTGATCTAAACTCACGAGAAATATTTTTGTTTGCCACCAAAAGGATTCATGGGTAATAGTTTAACCCACAAGATGTTTTGGTGGAAATCACTACTTTCGCAACCAAACTTGTCCATCAATACAGTGAGGGCTCACATTTTACCACAAAGTCTACCTCGCCAGTATTGTTTATGTCCATTACTCCAACTTGCGGGAATCAATAGTTGTTGAGGTTGTCAAATTAACCATTTCCTACCAACATCATTCCCATTTCTCATTGCTCGTTTTTTTATTTGTAATTAAGGAAATTTGTTTAAAAGATTTGTGTGTGTGTGTGTGTGTGTTTGAACTGGAAAGTTCAGTTTATAGACTAGGACAAGTTCTTGTAATTCATTAATATAAGAACTTATGGTTTTGATTAAACGATTGAGTTCTTATAAATTAATAGAAATTAAGTACTGAATTAGCAAATTAAAATATCTGGAGGGCCTCCATAAATTAGTTTTGACTTGCAATTAAATGATTAAATATTATTGAAAAGAATCCATTATTTTACAATTATAATTGACAACTATCAAGAAGTAGATAAGTTTTTCTATTTTGATTTTTTCATGTTCAAGATTTTAAAAGGGAAAGGTGGGAAAAATTGTTTTGTCAATGATTGTCAAATATTGTGGTAAATTAAATGGGGTAGAATAATAATATTGGGTTACATATGCATATTAGGGGTGTACAGGAATCGACCGGACCGACCGTCACCAACGAAAATCGGCGCAGGAGTCAAGAACCGGTGGAGAACTGATCAGAACCAGTGGAGAACCGGTCGGACGGTAGTAGAAAATGATTGAAATCGACATCAGCCAGTTCGGTCCCCGATCTGAACCAGGATCAGACCGTTGAACCGGTAGACATAATATATATTTGTATATCTTAGATAAAACGACGTTGTTTCACTTAAGTGTAAGTGACCCAAGGTTTTGAAAAAAAATATATGAAACAATGCTGTTTGGTTTTAATGCACTAAATGGCGTCGTTTTGGGTTTCTATCATTTGCATTTTGCGTCGTTCTCCCTCTTATCTCCCTCTCAGCTCTCTCTCTCTCTCTCTCTCTCTCTCTCTCCCCGATGCTAGCCATCTCCCTCTCATATATCTCTCTCTCTCTCTCATCTCCCTCTCAACGACTCTAAGCCATTAAAACAGAGACCCACTCCCAAATGAACAACCATCAGTTGTAAACTTATGCACAGACACTAAGCTACTCAAAACTGAGTAAGACCAAAAAAATAAAAAATAACACCATAAAAAGACTACACAATATATTTTGTATTTTCCCTTTTTTTTTAAAAAAAAAAAAAAAGCAATGAACATACTTAAATGCATATCAATTCAAGCATAGTGACACTCACATAGAAAAATAAAATACACTCATATTTGTAACAATCACAATGGTTGTTCACACTTCATAAGATCATCAATATCAAAGTTCATGTGAGTGTGAATTAGAATACTTATTTCAAGAAATCATATATATATATATATATATATATATTCCATCACCTTTTTTTTTTATTTCTTTATTTCCATAGATACTCTCAAGAGATTATCTCTCACCTTAAAAGTCAAACTTTATGTTAAAACCTAGATACTTGAAAGAATATCTCCTCCAAATAGAAATTTGCACAACCCTTTGATATGTCCATTTTTATTGCTCATATTTTTCCACAATGATTAGAGCAATAATTTTTTCTATAAGAACTTCAGGGACAAATCTGTATAGGGTGTTTGTCTTTTTTCATAATGATTAAATATCGACTTTTTCTATATGGATCACCCATTTGTGTTCGGCAAGGGGATCTCTTGTTTTTAGTACTAAATTTAACTAGTATTAGTCAATTTAAGATATGGACTCCCTCTTTGGTGAGCATCTCAATAATAAAAATGGAACATGATTATAATAAGCATAATTATAAGTTCCTCACAGTGCTTGAAAATGAACTTTATCAAGATGACTCATAGAGTTAGTAAACTCAAAGTTGACTGCACAAAATAGAGAAATGCACAAGTTCAAGAATTTACTATGTGAGAGCTCAAATGCTCAAACCTTGACATACTAAGTACGTACTTTCCTTCAAAAAATAAACTAAAAAACAAACCAGAAAAAAATAATGTATTTTAAACTGAAAACATAAACATAAAACAAAATAAAACAAAAATGCATGCCCTAGACTAATGCAATTATATAAGGTGCTTCTCACTTGATATCACACATACCAATGGCTTTCTTTCTTAGCAAGGTCCACTCACTATCTTCTTTGACTACCTATTTTACTTTAAGTTTTGACTTATCCATATCAATTTGCACACTTTTTCCTTTGTTGAGAAGACAAAATTCTGCTAGTTCACTAAGTTTAAGGCTTATGAAGGTTATTTGATGACTCAACTCTTCAACCTTATTTTCTAAATTCTTTTTCTTCCTTATAATTTTTATTTTTCCTTCTTTTTCTTGTACTTTTATTAAATTAAAGCAATGTGGTCTTATATGACCAAGCATACCACAAAATGACAAATAAGAGTAAACTTACCTTTGGACTTATCTTGGTTGGGTTTCTTCGTCATTGATCTGTCATGTGAGGCTCTTGAAACATGAGTTTTAGACACAGCCTTCTTTGGAGTTTCCTCATCCTATCTTCCTTCAACAAAGATAATGCCTTTTGGTGAAGTGGTAGCGGATGATGAGGCTTGGAGTTCTTTGCTTTGGGAAATCATGTACCCCAAACCTGTGCGATCACAACTGGATTTTTGAGAGCTCAACATCTCATCTAATTTCTGAGTTGCAATTGTTTTCTTGTATTCTTGAACTTTTTCCAATTCTTTCTCAAGTACGTTTTGAGTCTTCAATCTTGATATTTCAACTTCAGAAATTTTTAATGTCTCGGACATATTATTTTTTTCATTCTCCACGGCTATGAGCTTGTTATACAACTTCTTATTTAATTTTTTCAGCTTCACCACCTCTTCACATAGATCGTTGTAGGCTTCTTGTAAACTTAGTTCATGATCAGCCACAACTAGAGCAACTTTTGAATCACTATCATCACTGTCACGTTTAGATTTGGTTATATAAACATAAAAACATTCATTAACAACAGCAGAAAAACTATAAATGAAGTTTCATCCTCAGATGATGATCTGAAACTTTCAGAATCAGAACAGTCACTAAGTGTGACATTAAGAGCTTTTCCTTTGTTTCTTTTAAAGTTTGAACACTCTATTCTTATGTGCCCATAACTTGAGTATTCATAGCACTTAACTTTATCTTTTTGCTCAGATTTATCTTTATTCCATTTTTCAGAATCACTCTTTTTAGCAGGAAATTCTTTACCTCTCTTTTTCTTTCCATTTGTTATCTTGTTAAACTCGAATTTTCTTGCAATGAGATCTATATCCTCATTGTTCAGATTTTCTTTATTAGAAAAATCATCTCGATCTTCTTCCACAGTGTTTAAAGCAATAGACTTACCTATTCTTGTTTGAGGAAGAGAAGATTTATAAGTTTGTAGAGAACCTTCTAGTTCTTCAACCTTGATTGTATGCAAATCCCTGCTTTCTTCTATGGCTGTAACCTTTGTACAAAATCTTTCAAGCAAAGACCTTAAAATCTTTCTCATGACCCTTGAATCCTCCATCTTCTGGCCAAGATTAAACCTGTAATTAACAATATCATTAAGTCTAACATAAAAATCATTAAAGCTCTCATCTTCTAGTATTTTAGTCTCCTCAAATTTAGAGGTTAGCAACTGTAATTTTGAATTTTTTACAATTCTTGTGCCTTCATGTGTAACCTCCAAAATCTCTCATGCTTCTTTAGCAATCTCACACATTGAGATTCTTTAGCAATCTCACACATTGAGATTCTTTTAATCTTACACATTTGCTACTCCAATTAGAGTTGGTGATCTTATCTCTTGTAAAGCATCAATAGTTGTCTTGGGTTTAATCCACCCTCGCTCAACTGTACACCACACACGTTCATCCAAAGACTTGAGGAAAGCTCTCATATGAACTTTCCAATATGCATAGTTTTTCTCATCAAAGTGTAATGGGACATATAGCGACATGGTCAACAGAGGAACGAATCACACTCGAATGAGTGAACCATGCTCTAATGCCAATTGAAATTACCCAAGTACCCCTATAACGCAGTGTAAATATCTACCAATTCACTCAACAAATTAGTTAGTTATCAAGCATGCTATCAATTTATTAATTAAGCAATAACATAAAATAAACGAAATGCATAATACTAATTTTGGTTACGAAGGGAAACTCTTTAAAGAAATCTTTAAAAGTAAAACCCTACGGGGCAGCCAAAAAAATCAATTTTATTATTTGAAAATCAATTACAAGTAAATCACAATTACAAAACCTTTGTAACTTAACTCTCTTACTTGACAAGACAATGACCCATTTGTCTTCTACCGCAGTAGCAACTAGAACATCTGGCGATTTTCAAACTATTGACTTCCCTCCTGGAACTCCAGTGGCTGAACTCAATCACTTCAACTTCGACACAGAGTATGCACACACTCAACAAGAGAGATAAAACAATAGATCTCACACTCAAGTACCACTCTCT
The DNA here is from genome assembly GCF_001411555.2 of Juglans regia. Taxonomy (NCBI): domain Eukaryota; kingdom Viridiplantae; phylum Streptophyta; class Magnoliopsida; order Fagales; family Juglandaceae; genus Juglans; species Juglans regia. Next base: position 7,512,903 of record NC_049916.1, read on the forward strand.
GAGAGAAACAGTATTAAAATTCTCTAAGAAATTTTCTCACCAAAATATGCACTAAAAAGTGCTCTAGAAAATATACAAATCTGAATCTTTACAGATCCTAACTAATAGGATCCCTTAAATAAACAATATGAAGATCAATTCCAAATGCAATAGGATTTTGTTGACAGAACAAATCTAATAGGACTCTGTTGACGGAATGAGTCTGGTAGGAATTTGATATGTAGTAGGACTTTGCTGACAGAATGACACTGCTGGGAATGAGTCTACTGGCGCGTCTGTTGACACCTGTCGCTGAGTCTTCTCATCAAATATAGTTTTCATTCAACTGGATAGTTTCAAACTCCTTGAACTTTAGATACACACTCTCATGACTTATCTAAGATATTATCTAATAACCGCTTAATTCAAATTAAATGTTCTTAGATAAAGATAAAAGAGTTTTGCTACGTACAACCGGCATGTGTAAACGAGATGCAACCAGCTATATGTGGCAAAGCTCATGTGGAAGGAAAAAAACAAAAAACAAAAAGCAAAAAGCAAAAAGACTACGAGAACGGAGGTCCTGCAAAGTTTGGAAACCCACACATATTTCCACCATTGAGACACAGGTAGATACCTTGTGGGTTTTAGTACTCGCTTCCAAATGCAAAACTTTCTCTTCTCAAAACACCATTTTTCTCTTCGTTTTTCTCTGCGTGGTTTTGGCACTCTTTTTTCTCGAATGTATGGAGGGAAAAAAAAAAGATATTGTTGTTGCTGACATGGTTTTCTCGAATATATGACCAAAGCTTCCTCGTTTTCTTTTCCAATAAGAGAGAGAGAGCACTGGAGTAGCTAGCACATAGCAAACATCGATCCAAAAAAAAGAATGGAAGAAAAATAGTACAAGATAGAGAGCTGCAACCAAAGCAGTGAATTTCAAGTCTCCACACATTTTTCATCTTCTTTTACCATAAAACACACAACTTTTCCAGCTTTTCTTTATCCCTTTTGTTTTTTTTTTAAACAATCATGTGTTGCTTCTTGTATCCTGAAGGACATCAACCCCAGTTCTGAGATCCTCACACTAGCACTCACAGCCATGGAGTTCCAATCTTGAAAATCCATTGACTCATTTTCCACGAACCCAAAACCCGTTTTCCTTTTTATCGAAAGAGAAGAAGAAAACGTACAATGAAGGATTCATAGAGCCTAGATCTGAGTGGAGAAGAGAAGAGGTTGCCTTGAGTGGAGATGATGAAAGGGCTTCGATGGTGGCTTCGTGGGTTCTTGGAGACCAGGTCCTAAGTGTAGAAGACGAAGGGAAGGGGTTGGCACTTGCGTTTTGAGAATTCAAATGAAATGGTGTGTTTCATCTCCACGTGTGGACCGGTTCCCCAAGGTCGGTTGCACACATCATTTTTCAAGATAACATATTTACACTCATTCAATCTTAACAATCCCCCAACTTAAATAAATCTCTATTGTCCTAGTCATCTACTCCTAGCCAACCACTTTTACATTTGTTTTCAGTTAGAAAGTGTCAAGCCTTTTAATTCAAGTGGGGGAACTTTGATTACTCATTTGTTGTATGCGGATGATCTCTTGATTTTTGCTAATGGTGGCAAAACATCGATGCAGAGGGTTATGGAGATGTTAGGCCGGTATGAGGTAATGTCGGGACAAATGATTAGTCCTAACAAGTCTTCAATGTTCTTTTCCTCTAATATTCCGTATGAAAGAAAGAATGGTTTGAAGAGAATTTCTGGTTTTGAGGAAAGGATATGGCCTTGCATATATTTGGGGATTCCGCTGTACATGGGAAGAATGAAAGTGAGGATGTTTGATCCTTCGTTGGCAAAAGTTCAAAAAAAAAAATAGTAGGGTGGAAAAATAAACTCTTATCCTTTGGAGGTAAGATTATTTTAATTAAGCTTGTTTTGAATAGTATGCCGATTCATATGCTTTCAATTATGAATGTGCCAAAGGGAGTGTTCGCGGCTACTAAAAGGATTTTCTCTAATTTTTTATGGGGATCTAGTGTGGAGAATAAAAAGAGGAAATGGATTTCATGGAGAAAAATATGTTTGCCAATGGATGAAGGTGGACTTGGAATCCAGGATCTCAAGGAGGTTCAAGACTCTTTGCTTATGAAGTTTGCCTTGAAGTTAATTAAAGGAGATACGTTTTGGTCCAATTTCTTTGGCTCTAAGTACGTGAGTAATGCACATTTGTTTTCGGTTATGTCCTTGGGGCAAGGTTCTCGGTTTTGGAGGGGCATTATGCAACTTTTGCTGAGTGTAGCCTGTAACTCAAGGTGGCTCATTAGAGGTGGACAGGTGAGTTTCTGGTTTGATAACTAGTTGGGAGATGAACCGTTGTCAATGGAGAATTCAGTGGTAGGGGATGCGAAGCTAAAGGTGAATGAGGTGATGGAGGACATAGGGCCAAAGTATGAGCTATTAAGGGAACTCGTTCCTGAAGAAGTGGTGGAGAAAATTAGACGATCTGGCCTTCGAGTGCGTCAAGGTGAGGATTTATGTGTTTGGAAACATATGGTTGACAATGAATTTACAACGAAATTAGCTTGTGAGGTGATTTGAAAACAGGGCTCGAATTGTGTTTGGAGGAGATGGTTATGGCAGGACTTTGTGCCGAAAAAGATTTCCTTCATGTGCTGGAGAGCTCGAAGGAAAGCAATTCCTATGGATGATATTATTAGAAGTCTCGGAATTCCAGTTGTATCAAAATGTAATTGTTGTTTGCGTCCGCAAGTGAAGACTTTGAACCATATTCTTTGTGAGGGAGACGGAGCTAAACATGTTTGGAAGTTTTTTGCAGAGGCTTGTCGATTTCTTCTACCGCAGATTAGAAATGGGGAAGGGATGATGTCCTTTTGGTAGGAGCATTCAATGGGATCTTAACAAGTTGGATGGACTCATGGAGTTCTACCGATTATCATCTCGTGGGCACTATAGAAGGCTAGGTGCTCAGCTTGAGAGGAGAATATCACTTTCAAAGTAGGGGCCATCTTGCGAGTTGTTAAAATCTCACTAAGGGACATCACAAGTAACTTACGGAGGTTCCGAAGGATGGGTAGTCAAGACCAGTTCGTGTTGCAGGAGCTGAATTGCCCAATTGTTCCAGTTTATGTGAAGAGGCCTAGACCTGTTGCGTGGCGTCCACTGGAGGAGGGAATGTTTAAATTAAATGTGGATAGGGGGTCGTGCGGGAACCCGGGATTGTCAGGTGGAGGTGGTATTATTCGTGACTCACAAGGAAGAGTGATAGCCGGGTTTGCTCATTTTTATGGCCAAGCAACAAATACAATTGCGGAATGTAGAGCTCTACTTGATGGCCTCCATTTATGTCGGTCATTGGGGTTGAGAGAGTTATTGGTAGAATCCGACTCAAGCGTGGTGATTGGGTGGTTAGCGTCGGGTGTGTGTAATTATTGGTTTTTATGGGATTTTTGGGAGGAAGTGAAGGAGCTTGTTGGTGTTATTAATGTTCGTTTTCGGCATATTTTTAGAGAAGCAAATATGGTGGCGGATTTCTTGGCAAAACAGGGGACAAAAGGTAGAATTTTGGATTTTGGACAAGAGTTGGTGCAAGGTCGTATTCGGGGTTTAGTTTGTATGGATAAATTGGGTATTCCTTATATTCGACATTGATGTAATTTTTTGGTTGGTATGGTGTTTGTAAGCATGGTTCTTCCTCCACCTTAGTGAGGGATTTTAATAATAAGAGGCCTGCCTTGTTGTTATTTGAAAAACAAAAAACAAAAAAACCACTTTTACATTTACAATTATGAAGAGACCTTTGCTCCTATGGCTAAGATGATCATTGTTAGTACAATTCTAGATCTTGCTACTTCCAATGATTTGCCACTATATTAGATGGATGTCAAGAATGCTTTTAATCACGAGGATCTTAAAAAGTGTATTTATATGAAGCCACCCCCGAGATTGTTTCCCTCTCCGACCTCACATTTGTGTAAATTTCGTCGCTCTTTTTATGATCTCAAACAAGCTCCAAGGGCCTGGTTTGATAAATTTCGCACCACTTTACTCCAATTTTCATTCAAGCGGAACAAGTATGACACTTCATTGTTTCTTTGAAAATCAGACATCGGTATTGTTGTTCTTTTAGTTTATGTTGATGATATTGTGATCACTAGTTCCGATTCTGCTTTACTTGTCCAGCTCAAAACTCATCTCTCAGAATCTTTTCATATGAAAGATCTTAGGTCTCTCACATATGTTCTTGGTCTTGAGGTGCATCGTAGTCCTGGTATCTCACTCCCATGGAATTAAACATCAAGCTTCGCAAAGAGGAGGGTGACCTACTTGCTGATCCCAGTTTATACTAAAAGTTGGTAGGTAGCCTTGTCTATCTCACCATTACTAGACTAGACATTTCTTTTGTTGCACAGCAAGTCAGCCAATTTCTTCAGACTCCTTATCATCTTCATTTGGCTGCTATCCGTAGAATCATCCACTATGTTCAAGGCACTTCTACCCATGGCTTATTCTTTCCTGTAGGCAATTCTCCTCATCTTGCTGCTTATAACGATATTGATTGGGCTGGTTGTGCTTATACACGTCGCTCCATCACTGGTTGGTGCGTATTCTTAGGAGATGCGTTGATCTCCTGAAAGAGTAAGAAGTAAGACAGAGTTTCTAAGTCATCTACAGAATCTGAGTACTGGGCGATGTCTCTTGCTTGTTCCGAAATTATTTGGCTTCGAGGTTTACTTGCTAAGTTAGGCTTCTCTGAGACCAATACTACACCTTTACACGCCAATAATACAAGTGCTATTCAGATCACAGCTAATCTTGTCTATCATGAGCACACAAAGCATATTGAAATCGACTGTCACTCTATCCGCAAATCCATTGAAGCTCGTGTTATCACTCTTCTCCATATTTCCACTAAACTACAAATTACCAATATCTTCATTAAAGCTCTTACTCGTCATTGACATTGCTTCCAAAGTAGCAAATTGATGCTTGTTGACCAACCCGCATCAATTTCTTGTTGACCAACCCGCATCAATTTGAAGGGGCTGTCAATGGACAGCTTTGTTGTCCATATTTGTTTCCTTATTTATTTCCTTGATTTACTCTTCTGTACAATTAGCATAATATTTGACAGATTGTATAGGAATAGAATTATCATTTACTTATTTCTTTCCATGTATAGAACTCTTGTACAGTTTATATAATAAATCGAGATCACAAGGCCAATTCAATTCGGGCATTTATACAAAACTTTGACCTATTTTGACAGATAGAACTGGCCATATAACTACGTTTCCATCATGTTTGGGATTCTAAAAGCTATTAAGTTTATTAAGGGTTAAATATATGGCTCCCCATGCTTTTTAATTGAGCTCCATGTGATTTTTATATTGATCAAATTGGTCTATCGGTTCGAAATTCGTTAGTGACCAATTAAACTATACTGACATACCATGCTATATAGGCACCCCATGTGAAGGACAAAAACAAAAAAGAGAAAAGAAAAAAAAAACTTAAAAGATAGATTAAAATGTATAAAACAAGTTAATTTAAAAAGAAGTGGGGTGGGGGGGATTAAAATTAAAGATATAAAAAACCAAAAATCACCAAAAAAAAAAAAACTTAAAACTTAAAAAGAAAATAAAACCTTAAAATCTTTAAATAATAATAATAATAATAATAATAATAATAAAACATTTAATAGTATTAAAAAGACAACTGGACGAGGCAAGTCTACCCTCCCGCCACCGATCACCCAAGGGTGGCCTAGAATCAAGACGCCACAAGGCAGCCCTTGCAAGCCACTTTGAGTGGCCTAAAGTTTGGCCACCATGAAGGTGCCTCACAGAGCCAAACTGTGGCAGCCAGAATTGGGATGCCAGAGTGGTAGCCCAACACTCTATTTTTCTTTTTTTTATTTATTTATTTTTTTTTTTTGGGGGGGGGGGTTGAGATTTTTTTTTATTGGTTCTTCAATTTTCTTTTAAATTTTTTTTCAACATGTTTCTAAGTTTTAAAATATTTTTAATAACTTCTAAGTTTTTATTTTTTCTGAAATGTGGCGTGCCATGTGGCATGCCTCATCAGCACTATTAACACTTTACTAATGGATTTTAACAAAGGAACAAATTTGATTGATCTTTAAACCATGGAGAGCAAACAATTCAATTAAAAAACACAAAAGAGAAATCTGACTTTAAGACAAACCACAAGGACTAATTCTGTATTTAACGAGTTTATTAAAGGAGAAATGAAAGTGGAGCTTTTACTTGTATATAAAGATGACACTTTATCAAGAAAAAAGAGCAAGGACAGAGGATGGATGCCGCTTTTAAATAAGTAATAAAACCTCACTAAACAGAGCAAAAGACAACCCAAATACATAGAATGTATACAAGAGACACCCATAGAAGGAGACAAGGATACAAGAAAATCATGAAAGTCAAATGCATTAAAATCTAGATAATCTGTCCAAAAGAAGAAAGTATTGAAAAAGAATGTTTTCAGCTCCTCAAAATTTCTATCATTTCTTAATATCAGTTGGATTCAATTTTGTGTCAACCCATCTGAAACCCGCAGATTGCCATTCCTAAAACAGCAGTAAACTGAACAGACAAAACATCTAGCTATATGGCAGCCCACTCCTACCACTTTAGTATGGCAGAAAGTTTTTGACAACATGTTGACCGTTGTAAATAGATACCACATAGAAGAAAAGATGCCAGGAGACTATACAGTAGGGTCAGGCATTGAAGAACTACATAAGCCAAACAAGAAAAAATAGGGAGAAAGATGTGGCAGCAAATACTGTTAGGATTTAGAGGTATTTGTTGCTTGCCTAATATCTTTGCAAGTTTAGCACAGTCACAAGAGCAAAAACTCCATCATCTTCATCCCCCTCTATTTTAACTACAGTCCCCACCGTGGTCTGTCCCAATATCAAGTCAACAAAACCACTCAAATCCCATTACTTAGTATCAAGGTAGGTTTGCAGCAAGGTCTTCACTCCGTAAAGGCGTTGGGTTTTGGATCAAAGAATGCAAAATCTGTTTGAACCACTCCCTTCACATGTATAGGTCGAACTCCAGTAAATTTACATACTAAATCAAACATGAAAACCAATAATCAAAGTTAAAGATATTTCGCACATGGTAAAGCAATTGTGTTGATAAAGAATACTATAAGGAAAAAAAAAACTGCTTACTTCAAGCCCTTCTTCATCAGAAGAAACAGACTGTTCACTCTTCTCTTCCGGTGTATGCTTCAAATATCCATTATCTAGAAAGCAGGACAAAAGGTAGCATGTGTTTTTCCCAAAAAGACTTCAAGCAGACGGTGAAAAAAATAAAGAGTTATATCTTGCATTAAGACGAAAGTTTTAAACATGCAATTGCAAATACCTGCAGACTTTCGGGGAGATTCTATTTCTCGGTGTATTTTAGAGTCATGCATTTGACGCTTGGCCACGTAAGAAGAGGCCAGTTGAGCAACTGAACGAGAAAAGGAGGAGAAGGTCAGAGGCCAAGGTTTCAATGGCCCACAATGCCTTATTGGTCTTCGGGGGCATCTTTGTATTCTGTGTTAAACAAAAAAGAATTTAATGAATCTGAATTTATAATTGATTTTTGAAGCAGAATTTGCTAAAATTGTGACCTTGAGAAAGTACGTTGTATGCCAAAGAACATGTCATATTACTAATTAAAAACAGTGGATATCAGAGAGCATTTCATATCACTGATTTAAAAACAACAACTTTAGTGCATGTTTGGGAACTAAAAGAGTTGCAGAATTTTTCAAAAAATAGTTTTCATCTTCAATCCAAACGTCTTTAAATCTCAAAAATCATCTAATCATTTCCGTAAATTCTGTAAAAATAATAATAAAAAAACCAAAACAACATTTATAAAACAACATTTCTAAAAATAATAATAAAAAAACCCTTAAAAACTTGTATTCGAACAACTCGTCAAATCTAGCTACCCTCTATTCAATTACCCCAATAAAATCATGTTTAACAAATTTTTATTCAAACAATTCTCAAAACTTTCACAGCACCCAATAAAAAATTACATCTCAAAACTTTTCTAAAAGATTCTGAAATATTCTCAACGATTTTCTAACCCAAATACACCTTTTATCCTTCAGTTTTACTAGCTTCTTGAACAAAAGTTCAGTAAATTTGAATGCATAACACCATGCGCTACCAAATTAGCCCACTGGCACCACCTATTTTGGCATATTAGTTTGAACCAGTTTCAACTTCACCAAGTATTAGATCTTCATTGAAGACAAACTCTCTGATAGTATTGCTAACTTTAATTATAGTTTAAGAGCAACTTACCAGTTCTTCATATGCTTGGTTATAAGTCATGAAGATTTTAAGGCAACAACAACTCATTTACACAGCAAATTGAATCCCAAATTTCCTTAAATTTCAAAATACTTTAGGCAAAAATGCATCCCAAATTCGTCTGAATTTTTCATGATATCCAATCTTTTGTTTCACCCTTTCCATTCCAACTTAGGCCTCATTTGGATACAGAAACGATTTCATCTCATCTCATCATTACAACTTTTATAAATTCACACACAAAATATAATAAACACTTCAACTTTTTCAAATCTGAAAATAATAATAATATTAAAAAATAATATTCTAACAATATTTTATTCAACTTTCAATTTTCATCTAAAACCATCTCATCTCATCTTACTATCCAAACGGGACCCGACTTTTGATTTTGAGGTACAAATAATCATTAGAATGTTGTTCACCAAAAACCTCAAAGAGAAATGTTTCTCTCGCTGTCTATTACCATGTAAAACTTCTTAATAATTCAAAAGTGAATATATATATATATATGCAGCAAAAACAAAATGGTACCACATTTTCATTAGAAAATTTCCTTTTTTCCATGTTTTCTGGAGGTATGACCTAAATCACATCCATACATAATTTTGCTTGTTTGCATTTGTTTTCTTCTACCCACCTGTATATATCCCCTATATAAGGAGGAAAAAAATAACTAAATAGCTTAAATTGAGAATACCATTCTCCTCTAAGGAGGCATTTGGGCCATGAGTTTAACAATAGCTAATACAAGAGTCCATAAAAATTGCAGGGGGTAATATTTAATTCAAAGAAAAGATTAGATGAACGACCAACATTGTATGGGAAAATTTAAATGAGTCGAGCGATGCAATCAAATAAATACATGTTCTAAACACTCATATGTGCCCTTTTAAGTAACACTTATGAACCTTCATAATAACAAAGGAGTAATGCTAGGTACAATTCTGTGATGTGCAAATCCCGTGCACTCTCTTTGAAAAAAAGTGGGGTCTACCATTAAAAAATCATTAATCATGTCGGCTCCAAATTTATCCACTTTTTTCAAAATGAGTGTGTGAGACTTAATTTGTATTTGGGTAAAGAGGTCATTTCAGATATTTTGTGAATAGTAATAAAAAAAATGAAAAAATGATGATAGAATATTGAATAGTAGAAAATAGTAGTGAATAATAGTAAAAAGTAGGTGAAAAGTAATAATAAAATAATGAATAGTACTACCCAAACTTAACCCTTACACACCTAAGGACTGCAAATATCATTTTCCTTTAGCTTTAATAAGACAACCTAAAAAGTGTTATTCGTGAAGAATCTACTGAAGCAAAGAAAATAAGAGTTCAAGAACAATTTTTTTTATTATTATTATATCGGAAAATCTCTCCAAGGCAAGGCCCTTGGAGAGATTTTTATTATATCGGAAAATCTCTCCAAGGCAAGGCCCTTGGGACTCACCCCTACAGAGTAAACTCCGGTCTCATGTATCGCACCCTCGAAAGTTTTCCTACACAGAACTGGTTAATCGTTGACTTTTCATCAAAGAGTGTGACTCCAAAGGATTGTTTGCATCCATGAGATGTTGAATCTTGGGCCTTGAAGGGAGTGATAATCCAAGATCAAGGCCTTCACCACTTGAGCCAACCCCTTGGGGTTAAGTTGAAGAATAATTATCAGAGAGAACAGGAGAAAAAAGCACCAATGCCCCGATCTTCTCAAGTATATAGATCCTGTCAGTGTTTTAGAGTGGCTCAAAACCTTAAATTGGGTTTCTAATTGTCGCAAAATGTTCCAACTTCTACCATGAAAGGAAAATTTAGTTCACGTAAGCCTCCTCCTGTCGTTACATAGAACCAGCCTTTCAGGACTTCCAACACGGGGTTACACAGAAAAGAAAAAATAAAAAAATCAACTTTTACTTAAAAAAAAACCCAACTGTGTATGTGTATGGTATTCATGGGACGAGCGAAAGCAAGTCGATATCGGAGAATTGGATACAGAACCACAAAATCACAGAATCAAAATATAAGATTGATTGCAATTTACCTCCTGGTTTACTTCAAAGCACCAACGGCACGACCGACCCTCTCAACTACTTCGTAGAAGACATCACAAAATCAGAAAATCAACGGATAGGGTCCGGAATGATAAACAAAAAGCTCTCATAAGATAGTTGAGATTGAAGTACCTGAAACCACCGCAAGAGTGGACGGATTTTGAAGGGTACGAGGGGACTTCAAAAGAAGAAAGAGCATTGCTATTCATGAGCCCATACACCACACACCATAATTTTTTTTATTTTTTTTTTTATTTTTTTAAAGTTTTTTTTGATTTTATTATTCTTAAAATAATTGAATTATTTTATTTATAATTCATATACCACATATTTAATAAGAGAATAAAATTAAAAAAATCATAAAAATGATGGTGTGTGGTGTATGAGGCTTAAGAATAGAATTTTTCAAAAAGAAATGCCGTTCTCAAACCTGGACTATGCGACTGGGGCGTAAAAATTAATCGAAAACCGGAAACCAGGCCCGGACTGTCCGAACCGGTGGAATCGGTCCGGTTTTGAATCGGTTTTCTGAGTTTCAAAATCTGCTAGTATTAATCCGTTGATTGGATTAGATCGGTTCACTATATTATATATTTTAAATTTTTTAATATTATATATAATAATATAAATTATAACTATATATAAGATAATATTATTATAATTTATAACATAAAATTTTAATTTTAAATATGAAAATTTATTTGATAATATGTTTTAAACATAAAATATATATTAATAACATTTTATGACCTAAACAATTCTCAACATATTCTTTTTTATAAATACATAATACATTAATAATACTAATATATATAAGTATACTAATGTATATTAATTACATTTCATTTTAATTAATTAATATACTAATGTATATTAGTATATTAATTACATTTTATATCATAATACTAATATTATTAAAACCGGAAAATTAGACCGAACTAGTAAAATTGGAGGCACCGGTTTAGGAGGATAACCGGTGTGTAATCGGTTTTCGAAAATGAAAAATCAGTGCATACCGGTTCGGTCCTAAATTTTGTCCAAAATTGGACCGGTTACACCACTATATGTGACTTTCACGTACTAGCAAATGAATATAGACAACTATAACGATGTTGTTTCGATAACAATAGTAAGGTTGAATAAAATATTTTTAGAATATTTTTTTTACAAATAAAATGAGATGAGTTGAGATAAAAGTTGAAAATTGAATAAAATATTGTTAGAATATATTTTTTTAATATTATTTTTGTTTTAGAATTTGAAAATTTTAAATTGTTTATTTTATTTTGTGTGAAAATTTAAAAAAATTATAATGATGAGATGAGATGAGATGAGATGAGATGAGAATAATTATGAAAACAAACGAGACCTTATTTTACAAAACTTCTACGTACTATATCATTATCCCAGTACGATGAATGCGCATTTTTCAACAACCTTTGAATCTATTTTTATAAAATTTGGAGATAATCTAAAAATGTTCATTTATAAACGAAAAATTCTACTCATCATTTTCGTACCACACATAATTTTTTTATCTTTTTTTCTTACAAAATGTGTGGTGTATAGATAATAAGTAAAAGAATTCAATTAGTTTAAGAAGAATAAAATTAAAATAAATTAAAAATAAATGTTGTATGTGGAGACGATGAATAACAAAACTCTTTATAAAGTGATATGAAAATAAGATAATTGGATATTGGGAAAAACTCCAATCCCACTTTTAAATCAAATTTGATTTTAAAATATTTTTCTTTCTTTCTTTCTCTAACCTATGTCTTCATCACTTCAAATCTCCCAAATTGTGGAGTGAACTCAGTGAATTTGGGCGCTTCTTGTCGTTAATCGTGATTGAAAGATCTAAACTTGTGTCAAGACTTTTCATACCCTTTGGCATATTAGGTTGATGCCCTAAATATTTGTGTTTGAAAGGGTGAGACAAGTCATAGAGACTTTGTGTGACGCCCTCGTCCCCATTTGTGATTTGGCAGAAGGCCACAACATCAAGATGCACACCGCACAAGTTACACTCCTTTCATTTCATAAAACATTGTGTGTTCGTATGCCCGACATACGTGCATAAATTAGTCGCAGCTGAAGAGTTTTAGATATATGTCATGACTAATATATCACTTCTATAGATATAAATTTAATTCACCAAAAGTATCCATAAGTCACGTCATCAACATTGCTAAGATATTATAGATCATAACTTGTTCATCCACAAACTTAAAATCATCATCCTATTTTGCATGACTATAATAACTCAAAACGGGGACAGACCCCATACTATTCTTCGAGATACACTAGTTCCTCCTGCTCAGCTTCTATCTCGTTTCCTACATCTGCAGTTTTGAGGAGCAAAACTAGTAGTTGTTGTTCTGCTGTCTTTCCCCGAGAATGTTTTAGAATATATCGAAGGCTTGTGGAAACCATGGAAGAGAAGCACATAACTTTGGAATTGAGCATGAGGACTTGGCTAGGGGCCTTGCTTGGTGTCCCCGGTAAGGACTTATTGCTTTCATTCTTGGTGATCTCAACGAAATCTTTAATAGATTCACCTTGCTTGGTGTTCTCGAGTGAGGACTTTGTTTTCTCCCTCTTGGATGATCTTAGGAGGTGCTGCAAATATCATAATTGCCTAGTTATCATCAAGCAAGGCCGGTCTCCTCGGTGATGGAGGGTAGAAAATAAGTACTTGCTTGGTGTAACGCCTAGTCCCGAAGGTCCAAAGAGTTAGCTATTGTTACATAAAATCATCTTTAATAAAACAATTATATATACTCCAGAGACTCCATAAAGTATTAACTTATTTGTTTAACACAAATATTTATGTTCCACCACATGGAAACCAAAGAAATACCTCAATAAAATAAGTTAAAATCTCCACAAAGATTTAGAAATATCCATAACTCAAAATACCAAAATAAAATAATAAATATGCCAAATATCTCTCCAAATATGACTCTCCAACAAATACTTGTACCATTTGAAAGTTATTCATCTACGATCATCAAATATTGCTAACACTTCCTACTCTTGATTTTCAGCTGAACCATCAAAATTATCTGAAAAATATTATGGAGATAAATGGTGAGTTATCAACAACTCAGTAAGATACCATATACTATTATGTAAACATGAGCATTTACATAGTTTAGAATACAAACCAAAACATTTATATTTCATAACATAGAATCAGAACATGTTATAAAAAATATCAAGGCAAAAGTTTAGAAATATTATTTTTCAAAAATTCCTTTGTCATAACATAACTGAAACCTCGACGGCTAACCGAGCAGAAACAAAATGTAAAATCTTCTCCTTATTCATTCTAGGAGCTCCGAGTGTGAATACAAGAAAGATCACGCATAAAACCACTTTACTTTCAAAGTGGGTGCACTGGAAATAGAAAAATTGGTACCAACTTGAACAGAGGCCATAGTTTTACACTCGTGATAATGTCAGAATGGAACAGAAATAGAATGTCATGCTAGAGGTTTTCAGAAATTACATCATATCATATCAGAGAATAGAACATATTCAGAATACAATAAAATCATATCATAGTCATATAATTATGCATAAATTCTCATATTCGCTCCTCTTTGCACAGTTCATAAATAGAATATAAAAAATAAGCTCATGTCTATACCATTCATGACAGAAAATGTTTTTTTCTTATACAAAGTTTCATGAGTAATGCAGAACAAATAACTGAAATTGTTTCAAATTTCTTTTCATAACAAAACATGCATATTTTTCAAAATCAACATCAGTTCATTTCTTTTATACAAAGTCTAGCATTAGAACCCCGCTTACCTGGACTTTTTAAGTTCTTCGGATTTCCTCACCACAGTGCCAAGGAAATATCATTCGTCATCTATAGAATAGTCATCTAGTTTGAGTAAATTTCCAATTGAACACATACTACGTGATTGAACTATAAATACTTAAGTCACCTATTTTATTTCCTCTAAACCTAAAGTTTTTGTAACCCTAAAATACCACCACTTCTCAAATTTATTGATATTCTGTTAATTCCTCCGACTAGGACAATAAATTCTGACTTATTTGCTACTAAAATCTAACTATAAAAAAATTTAATACCAACTAATATAATTTAACTCCTTACCTATTTCCTATTAAACAAACTTTTTGGACTAATATAAAATGAGACGAAACCCACATAAAATAACATAAAAATTTTCTATAATCAAACTGAGGCCCATCGTAAAATCATGCCCCACCAAAATGATCCGTTCAAAACACATTTTTCTTTTCTTGTGACTAAAAGGGCATAAATCAAATTTAATCTCAAACAGTTTACTATACTTTACGTAAAAGCCTTAGGGGAAAGTTAAACAAACCACTTTCATTTTATTTGAAAACAATCCAGCCTCATTGTGGGTAGAGGGCAGCGGAGAACTTACTGAGAGAAGCAACGAGTAGCGGCAAGCGACTGGGCGTGGTGGCATACCACTATGGAAGGGAGGGAGAAAGTGTTGAGAGAGAAAGAGAGGTAATGTGAGAGAAAGAGAGATGAAGAGAGTGTGAGAACGTGAGGGTAAGAGACAAAGGCTTACGGCTCAATGGTGAGTAGTCGGGGCAAGGGGTGGTAGCTTCCGTCGCTGGCAGCGTTTGGCTTTATTTTGAGGAGCACAAACAGTCACCCGTGCGGTTGAGGTGTGGAGGAACCGGGGTTGTCGGCGTGGACGTGAGTTGCTCTATTTTTGGATGTGAAAAACAAAGCTTGTCTTGCGGTGCAACCCTGGTGGCTGAGACGTGAAGAATCAAGAGTGGCTTAGGGCAATTCCTACGGAAGAGTGGCTCTTAGTCTTCTCATGGCACTCGTGTGCAGTGGGTGATTTGGTGCAATGCCACCGCGGGATGTGACATAGGGTTGCATCTCGGGTTGGGCTTGTTTGTGGCAGGGGCTGGGGCTAAGGGTGTTGCGCGGCTGTTCCACGATGGTCCTGTGGTTGACACTGGGATGTGAAAAAAAGAAAAGAAAAAAAAAAACAGACATGCAACTAAGTGGTGGTGGTCGTGAAGAGCTGCGCCTCCGTCGTGGACGAGTTGTCTTGTGAGGCAACTGCTTGTCCCTTACGAGGCTATTGTTCCTTACGATGGAGACTGAGGGAAGGTGACGACAGCTACATGGAGGAGGGCTTTTACGAAAACTGAAGGTTGTGGCTAGGGGTGTAACCGGTCCGGTCAGGTCCAGTTTTGGACAAAATTTAGGACAGAACCGGTATGTACTGCTTTTGTATTTTTCAAAACCGATTACGCACCGGTTACCCTCCTAAGCCGGTATCTCCGGTTTTACCGGTTTCTAGTCCGGTCCGGTCCGATTTTTCAATTTTTTAAAGTTTGTCATTAAAAAATAAAAATATGTTAATAAAAAAAACTACTTCAAAAAATCTGTTTTAAAAATTTGTTCCTATTACAAAATCTGCATTACTAAAAAAATCTGTTTTAGTAAAAAAATTAGTATTAGTTATAAACTTATATATTAATATTAGTCATAAACTTATATATTAGTATAACTATATAATATAATTTAATATATATATTTTATGTTTAAAGCATATGATCAATTAAATTTTCATCTTCAAGATTAAAATTTTATTTTATAAATTATAATAACATTATCTTATATATAATTATATTAATAACATATGATCAAATAAATTACAAATGTTCATATTTAAGATTAACATTTTATGTTATAATTTATAAATTATAATATGAAATTATTTCATATATGATATATAATTATATATATTATATATAAAAATTTCACATATAATTATATATTATATATAAAATATTAATTTTTATATTTTTTCTCCCAACCGGTCCGGTCCGGTCTCGAAAATCGTAGAACCAGAACCGGAACCGGTTCCGGCCGGTTTGCATAATTCAAGAACTGGTTCCGGATCGGACCGGTTCAAAATCGGTCCAACCGGTCAGGTTCAGACCAATTTTTCGGTTTAAATTTACACCCCTAGTTGCGGTAACCCTAATTTGAGGAAGAAGATTAAGATGTATGGGATCTAACGTGTACATGTTCTATATATATAATGTTGTCGTGAACCCTAGTGGAAAGAAGACGTACATGGCATGGAAATTGATCGTTAGTTCTCTTAGGCTTGGGTCTTGGACGCACAAGGTTTGAACTTTTTCTTGAGTTTTGGGTCTCGATTCAACTTCAAAAATAATCCAACTTGTCCAACAAATTTCTTGGCCCATAAAAAGATTCCACCTACTCCAAAAATATTTAATGATCTTAACTTAATTAGCAAGCCCAATAAAAGTTTGATACCAGCCAAAATAAAATTTTGGGCCCGTAGTCTAGGGGTGGGCAGTGGGTGCCTGCCACCCACTACACCGCCCGTTCGCCCTCCCCCTCCTGGGTGGGGCAGGGGATCCGCTCTGCATAGACCAGGGGCGGGGTCCCCCACCAGTATGAAAGGGGCGTTGCGGAGGCAGCGAACGGATGGAGGTCCACCCTCGCACTCCATTCAAAGGACGGGGTACCCCGCCCCTGCATGGATGGAGGCATATTACGGGAAAAAAATCGCCACCCTCCGCCCATGCGAGGAAGGGGTGGCCCCACCCCGTAAGGGGCGGGTAGCACCCCTACCGTAATTTATTCAAGAAATTTACTCGTTCATCTCAAATGGGCTTTCCATACGTATAAACCCAAAAAGTTTTAGAAAGCGAGTTTGGTGGTAGGCCCAAGTGTTACACTTGGTCATCATGAGCAAGGCTGAACTCTACAACACTTCCTCAGGATCACTAAAAAGGGAAGAGATTATGTCCTTGCTCGGAATCACCGAGTAATTTTGATCTTTGTAGAACCTCATTGGGATCATCGAAGAAAACAAAGTAAGTTCTTGCACGTGACCAACAAGCAGGGTAAATCTATCAAATAATCCCTTGGAATCATCACAAAGGAAAGAAACTAAGTCCTTACGCAAGACTACCAAGCAAGGCCTCCATCCAAGATCTCAACATCACCAAGGAGGAAAAAAAACTAAGATCTCGCTCGAAATCAAATGACTAGTCATCAAAAGCCTCGCTCAAAATCAAATGGGCAAGACACAAAAAAGGCATATCTCATATTCGAAGGAGCTAGGCATACAAAAGACCTTGCTCAAGATCAATTGAGCGAGGCATGAGAATACCTCATTTAGAATCAAAGGAGCTAGAAATGAAAAGACTTTGCTTGAAATCAAATAAGCGAGGCACAAAGAAACCTTGCAAGATGACCTTACTTGGAATTAAATGAGCAAGGCCTTGCTTGAGTTAAATGAGCTAGGCATAAGAGAATAATAAGAGAATAATACTTCACTCGAAATCAACTAGAGATAATGGAGAAAAAAATATAGTAGCTCATACTTTAGCTAAGTCAGCTCTAGGCTTGTTAGAAAAAACTGTTTGGATAGAGGACATACCAAATTCTATTGTAATAAGTCTGGATAGTGACAAAGGTGTTTCACATGACAGTTAGTAATAAAATACAGAGGTATTTTTCAAAAAAAAAACTAGAGATAACGGTATGATAAAGTACTGAGTCGCGAGCTTGAGGGTTAAACACTTTTATATATACTGGATACTTCAATCAGGAAACCAACACTTTAATTGAGAGGACACAGGATTTCAAAGCAACTAAGTTGCTTACACGTCGGCCATGGGAATGGGAGATAATTGATGGCCGGCGGATAAAGTTGGCTTGTGGGTCCAATCACAAAGACCACAATAAAACCCACAACAAATAATATAGCAACTCAACTTCAACTCTAGGAATTAATCACTCCAATCATCTACGGTTATAAGCTCCATACGTGACAACCATTTATGGGTTCTGTTAATGATAATCCTATCAAAAGATGACACCTTACCGCAAAGAAAGTTTAAGCTTTGTTTGGACAGTGAAATAAGATGAGATTCGTCTCAAAATTTTTCATAATTTTTTTTTCAAATATAAAATATTTTTTAATTTAAAATTTAAAATTTTCAGTTTATACGAACACAAAAAATAATATAACTTTTTAAAATTTTAAAAAGATAATAATATTAACAAATTATATTCAAACAGTTTTTAATTTGATATTTTTATTCATTTCTTTCTTTCTCATTTCTCAAACCCAATAAACATCTTAAATCAAAATATTTTACTACTATTTACAAATTATTTCATTACTATTAACAAAATTCTAATCTCATCTCATTACCCAAATATACCTTAATAATTGAATGGTTCCAAGACTCTATTTCTATTCAATCTTCTCTCAACTAAAGGAAAATGAACTAACTTAATCATCAAAGTGCACCCGATCCTCCGAAATTGAAGGGATTCTAGTGATAGTTTCTTTATTTTGGAGGGGACTTCTTCACCTGTCCCATTATGCAAAAAGTACATCAGCAATTTGCATGGAAAAAGGATTTTTATCGACTGTTTGGATAGTAAGTTGAGATAAAAAGTTGAATTATTTTTTTATTTTTATTATGTACAAGCAAGTTTGCGTACTAATCTGCGTACTAATATTGTTGCCTTCATATTCTAAATTTAAATTAGTATTATTTTCAATAAAATCTACTTTTTGACCAATCATATTGAATAGGTACGCGTATTAGTACGCAGAATCGTTTACAAATATATTTTTCCTTATTTTTTTTTATATATTTTTGTAGAAATTTAAAAAAATTATAATGATGAAATGAGTAAGATGAAACACTTTTTATATTTAAACAGTGTCTGTTCTCATCTCTCTCTCCTCTCCTTGGAACCAACTAACTCATAAAAAATTGGAAATAAAAAAAAAATATATATATAGCTAATATCTCCCATATCTGCTTAGGTCCTTTGAGTTGGAAGTAAATTAAGCAAGTTGATTGAAAACAAAGTTTGTATAAAAAATTACAAGAAGTTTCCCATAATTTTTCTCACTATTACAGAGAAGTTTCAAGAATTTCAATTTCTTGGTTTCTGGTGTGATGCAGACAAAGCTCTGTTTCCTTTATCTCATGCATAATCTTCGGGTTCAGCAAACGGGTACTTCAAATAGTCATTTTTAATTTTTGAAGGATCCTGTGGTTTAGACCAAGGATATTTCATGGATGGATCCCTTGGAAATTTCCTGAAGTTCAAAAAGGGTGCCCAAAGTAGCACGCTGCACAACAGATGATCAATAACATAAGTTAATTTGTGAACAGCCAAACCAAAATATTATTTATTCCTTAATTTTTTTTGGTTGGGGATTAATTAGAAGAACTGAAATTTTAAAATGATACTTAAAATCCTTGAATCTAATGAGTTCAACAATAATATTATTCTCCGTCTTATGTTTTATCATTTTTAGTCACGACAATTAATGTGACATATTTTAAGACTGCATTTGAATATTGAGTTAAGTTTTTTATGAATAGTAGTGAATTGAGATGGTGAAATGAGTTTTGTGGAATTCACCTAAAATAAGTTTAAAAAGTAAAAAAAAAATATTGTTAAAATATTATTATTATTTATAGATTTAAAAAAGTTGAATTGTTTATTATATTTTGTGTGAAAATTTAAGAAAGTTGTAATAATGAGATGAGATAAGATGAAACACTTTTTGAATCCAAACGGGATCTAAATGTGTTTGGATGTTTAGATGAATTTAGATATATTTATGAGAAGTTGAAAAAGATTGTGGATCCCACGTGTAAAGAAATATTAAATTGAGAAAAATTGTGATATCACATGTAAAAATATTTTGAATTAAGATATAGTCAACCATATAATGAAAAGCCACTTAAAATTCGACTATCAATTAATGTGATATATGTGATATATTGATATGATAAAATTAAGATGAAGAACGACATTTCTCTATGATTAATATCGTACCACTAGAAATAAAGTGAAAAAGAAAAGAGAATCTCACCCTGGAAAGAATATGAAGACAAACATAAACTGAAAATACATCTCCAAGAGTTTTCTTCTGTACCATCGTATCCTAAGCCAGTTCAGAATGATCGGCTGCAATACACCAAAACATAATACCACAAATTTCAAGCTCCATTAATATTGCAAAAATATTCATGAAAACAAAAGTAGAAAATCTTCCACATTCACTTACTGGCATGACAATGAAGTACCCAAATGCCACGATTCCCAATTGTATCAAAGTCGAAGTAAGATCTTCTTCGTTGTTCACCCCAGTAACAGCAAAGGCTGGCTGCTCAACCTGTCAAGACAATTGCCATTTAAAAGTGCAGCTCAAGATCAGAACAACTTGTTTTGGAAATCTATATACTGATCATGAGATAAGAGTACTACTGATCTTACGGCTGCTAAAAGGGCTCCAACTTGAATTGCCAAAGAGGCTTTCTTTAGACTGAACTCGGGGAAGAGCTTCTGGTACTTAATGCATGCAGGTGTCTGATATTGAACATAAGGGGCTGTGAAATTCATGCATATACACATAGAATCACCGAAAAAAACTTCACATGTAGGAAAAAATCGATCGAAAAGAACTGAGCATAAAGAAGAAGAAAAAAGTGTACCTTCCGGCAGGGCTCGTCATTGTGCGATGGTTTGTGTTTAGCAGTGGTGAAGAGAGAGGGAGATTTGCAGTGAGACGGGGAGAAAGGAGGGGGTCGAGCTTTGGGAATTTGGAAGCTCAAAGTGCAGCTCATTTTAGAGCTCTACGTTCTGTGTGTGTTTTCCTTATCTTTTTAAGTTTACTTTCATGGCACAGAATTAATGCCTGACATGAGTTTCTCAAATATTTAGAAAATCCTACGTGGCAACTAAGAGGTTCATCTATGACCACACGTGATATGGTTGATTGGGCTTAATTTCCAGTTTCAAGGATCATTTATCCTACTTTTATCGTGTTCGCTTGCCGTGTCCATTTTTTTTTAATCGATCATGCATAATATTAATATAGAAATATTACAACAATACTAAAAGTTTGAAGGACCACTGTCAATATGCAAAATACACATGGATAGAGTATCTAAAGGTATGCAACTAAAGGCTAAGTTGATTGCTGCTCATTGTATCATTGAGTGTTCACATCAATTTTGAGATTG
Source organism: Juglans regia (assembly GCF_001411555.2). Taxonomy (NCBI): domain Eukaryota; kingdom Viridiplantae; phylum Streptophyta; class Magnoliopsida; order Fagales; family Juglandaceae; genus Juglans; species Juglans regia. The sequence goes on from NC_049916.1 coordinate 7,534,393, forward strand.
ATGAATTTTTTTAATGCTCTAAACTTTTCGAGCGTGTAAGATTTGAAGGATATCATCAATGATGGGAATTATCTGTCATATTGGTGATGAAGTTTCCACTTTGATGGCTGAGATAACCAACTGAGAGTCACCTTCCAGAATGAAAGGACTTTTTTGCAAGTGTTCTGTCATCTTTGTTACGAGCAAGGCCGAAGAGGTTTTTGCAATGACTGGATTTGTGGATTGAATTTTTTTATGTCCATATTTCTAGTATCTTACCTTCTAAGTCACGACCTACTATTAAAGACGTTGAATAAGAGTCTCTCACTGCAGCATCAAAAGAAATACTCAATTGGTTCCGAGGTGGGAGTTGCCAATTGAATACTGTTTGAGATTTTAATTTTTCTTTCCATGCCTGTAGATATGCTTGGTAGGAGATTTCCAATTGTTCCTTTGACTTCCTCAAAGATAATACTAATTGATTATGGACTATATCATTTTGTTTTCTCTAGATAAAATCCAACATTAAAACTGCAAATGTCTGGAATAGGTGTTTTTTTCCAATGCATAGAATAGGCTCTAGGTTAATAATAATCAATATCCATTCCTACATTGAGTTAATCGGCAATAATGTGAGATTTAAGGGCTCGCTGCTTTGGTTCCATAATATCTTGGTGATTGGACATTCAATGAAAATATGGAACATGGTTTCTTCATATTCATTGGACAGTGGAAGACTGTTTGAAGGGAGGTTTGGAATGACTTTTTATGTCTTCCCCTGGTGGGAATAATGTTCTAAATGATTTTCTAAATTAATAATTTATGGTGGTCATGGGTTTTCAAGTGCCAAAGTTTTTTTTAGTGTTATGCTTGAACATTTTGGCAATGGTATATTGAAATTTTTTGCTGCTATATGGTAAGCTATTTTAATAGAGAATTTACCATTTTGGCTTGGTGTCCAAATCAAGGAGTCCAATCTTTGATTATTCGGAGGAAGAGGAATTTTATAGATTTTGTGATGCTTTCTTGCTCAAAAATGGTTATCATTTTCTCAGTATTCCATGAATGAGTGTTAGGTATAATCAGATGAGAGACCTTCAAATAAGGTTGGGTCTCATGCATTTGATGGAGAGGCTTTGGTGTAAAATTTTCTATAGAATCCAAGGTCTTGACCACACATTGAGAAATAGTCCATTGAATATTTGAGAGCATGTACCTTTTGAGAGTAGCTCTCTTATCTTGAGGATTCCTTTCCATAACTATGAATCAATCGATTTTGACATTGCCTAGGTTGATGTGTTGTGGTAATTTTCCATTAGAAGATAATGCCACAAACTTGGATTTGATTGACTCATCTCTCATCCCATTTTAGCTAATAAAGCTAAATTCATGTTTTCCATTCATCTCAAACCAAGTCCGCCTATATTTTTTGGTTTTCAAATAGATTTCCAAGATTTCAAAGTTAAATTATGCTTTTGTTCTTTGGTGAAGCCTCACCAAAAAATTTTAAAACTTGTATTCAAATATTTGCAAACTAATTTTGGCAGTGGGTGCATTGACATTTGGTATGAAGGAGTTGTGCTTGCCATTGTTCTGATTAGCATGGTTATTCCTGCTTGTGAGAGTAGATTTGAGTTCCAACCCTCAAGTTTTTTATTTATTCTCTCCATTAGCTCTTTGTAATTGTCTTTTTTTGCTCTGCCAGATGAGGTTGGAAGCCCTAAGTACTTCATTATGGATGATGATAGCTTGTATGGCAGTTTTAAAGAAATTGCATATCTGGTGGCATGATTAGTATTTCTTGTAATGTAAAATGAGGACTTATTTTGGTTGATTCTTTGTCTTGACCAATCCTGATATTTTCCTAGATTGTCAATGATTGCTTGAGCATTTCTTTCACTGATTTTTTCAAAAATGATTAAATCATCTACAAATAAAAGGTGAGATATTGGATGACTGTTTCGACTTAACTGGATACCTTCAAAGTTGCCTTGTACTTCCAATCTACCTATTAATTTGGATAACACCTCTGTGCATAATATGAAGAGGAAATGTGATGTAGGGTCACCTTGTCCAAGTCCTCTTTACGCTTTGAAAAATCCTTTGGGTGAGGCACTTATAAGGATTGAGAAGGAAGCTGTTGTGACACATTCTTTAATCAAATTTATCCACCCACTATAACCCAACACTTTCATCATTGCAAATAAGAAATCTCACTTTATGTAGTCGAAGGTATTTTCCATGTCTAGCTTAATTTCCATTTGACCCTTTCTCCTTTTTTTTTTTTTTTTTTTTTGGGGTAATGAAACAATTCATGGGCAATCAAAGTATGTCTCACTTTATGTAGTCGAAGGTATTTTCCATGTCTAGCTTAATTTCCATTTGACCCTTTCTCCTTTTTTTTTTTTTTTTTTTTTTGGGGTAATGAAAAAATTCATGGGCAATCAAAGTATGTTCCTTGATGTTGCAACTCATAACAAAAGTTGTTTGAAGGGGAGAAATGTTTTTGGTGATGATTTTTTAGATGACGTTGGTCAGGCTGATGGGTTGGAAATGTTATGGTGAACTTGGATTGGTATTTTTGGAATGAGCGCTATATTAGTATGGTTCATCTGTCTCAAAAGTTTACCATTATGAAAAACATTTTGTACTGCAGCTATTACTTCTCTTTTGATAATGATCCAGTAGTATCTATAGAAGAGAGTAGTCATTCCATCTGACCCCGGTGTTTTGTGGTTTGGGATTTATTTTAAAATCAGTATAGATTTCTTCATCGTTTGATATTGCATTTAGAAAATCATTTTCCTGATCCGTGATTTGTTTTTCCAAAAGATTTTCTAATTCTTCTGACATAACTAGGTTTGAGGATGTATATACAGACCAAAATTAATTAATGAATGAGGATTCAATAACTAGTCTATTGTCTAGTTACCTGGGCCCAGTTTGATGGTCTCGATCCAATTACTACATCTTTGGATGGTAGTTGAGATATGGTAGAATTTGGTATTGAAATCTGATGAAATTAATTAAGAAACTTGGGATTTATGACGCCACAATGTTTCTTCATGCTTTAGTTGTTCCTAGAGATTTTGTTGGAGCTGTTTTCTCTTATGAGGTTCTGTTGGGTTGGTGAATTGCACTAAATATCAAGGAGTTCATTCTGTTTGCTGGATATTAACTTGAATTTTCCCGAAATGAGCTTTGTTCTAATGTTTGAGGGCATCTTTAGTAGCCTTGATTTTTTGCAAAGTATGAACATCGGGTTCCCAATAAATTGCCTGCTCCAGGCTTCTAGAATTATTATTTGACTTAGTGGCTCATGGATCCAGAATTATTCAAATTTGAAAGAGAAAGCACGTTGTTGGTGCCTTTGTTGTATTGAGTAGAAACAAGTGATGATCTGATGCCGAAGAGGTAAGGTGTTGCAGCGTGGCATTTGGAAATAATAGTCTCCATTGAGGATTTGTTATTCCACAATCTAATTTTTCTCTGATTAATGCATTACCATGTCTGTTGTTTGTCCATGTAAATGAGGGGCCAGTGAATCCGATGTCAATTAGGCCATGTCTTTCCATAAGATTTTTCAATCCACCAACAGAAGAGGACTCGCCCACCAAATTTTTCTGATTAGTTTAAGAGGTCATTGAAATCTCCTATACAACACCATGGACCCAGGAAAGCTTTGAATGTAAAGTCTAACAATTTCTAAAAGCTTGCTTTATTATGGCATTGAGATGGGGCATGAACATATGTGACTAGCCAAGGGTGGTTATGAGGATTAGAGTAAATCAAAATGGATATTGCATTCATATTAATATGCATAGATTCAACATTTACACCCGGACGCCATAACAACAAAATGCCTCCTTTCTTTTTTGAGGTTGGGAAATTTACAAAATGATAGAAACCAAGACTATTCACAATAGATAAGGTGCGTTCTGTAGGAACCATGATTTCCGACAAAAATATGATATCCAGATTATATTTCTTAATATTAACCCTTAAATTTCTAACTACTTTGGGTCGGGCGAGTTCTTGCAATTCCATACCATTGTCTTCATGGAGTTAGTGGAGACAGTGTTGAGCTCGCCTCATTGGCTGTTTTGGATTTCTTGGTGACTGTATATGATGTTGCCCTATGATATGGATTAGACCAAAATTGCTCCTTTGATTTTATGATTTTTCCCGAAGCACTAAAGTGCATTTCAAGAAGCATGACCACTAGAGTTTTCTCTTTAGAGGTTGATTTTTGGTCATTTTCTACATATAAGTTGGATGGGTTTTTGGTAAGATTCTTTTGCAACTTTTTTTCAGTAGCCAGATATCTTCTTGTGTGGAAGGAGTGCTCAGTCTCTTGAATATTTTCTCTAAGTTAGGGAGGTCTGCTTGGAAAGCTTCATGGACTTTGGTGGACTACCTAGAGGAGAAATGATAGTTGCAATCGTGAGTATACAAACACCGTTCAATCATTTTGAAAAAAATGAATAAATATGGGACCCACATGAAAAAAATTAATTTTTTAATAATAGACTTTACTCTTTTTCAAAATGACTGCACTGCACTTGCGCACTCCACAACTAGATGTAGCATTACTCCTACCTAGAGATATTGTAGCATTAGTTGAGCAATTCAAAGATAAATTGATCATTGTAGGTCCATGGCTTTGTGTGTACAGTGGGCTTAAGGGGTTGGTGACTGCTTGACTATAATTGAAGTGATGATGGGCCTGATTGCTTAGGCAAGGTCCTCGAATGGCCAAACTTGGGTAGGTGGATATGGGCTCGCTTGTATCGGCCGAGAGAGTCTTTTTATTGTGTTTTGCTTGCTATGCTTTGTAGCCTACCACTACAGCTTGCAACTACTTCCATTGGGTGTGCCAGACAACCTTGTTTCGTATGTAGGGAAATGAAATTCCCTCTTGTGCTTAATCAGTCAGAGATTGGTATGAATAATTAGACTCCATTGGAGTGGTTTAAGAGCTTGGATTGACTAATAGGAAGGAATTCACAGAGATGATATTAAAGTCTACTTTGATCGGGATTGAAGGGTTAGGTGGTAAGGAATTAATTCCTACTGGAGATTGCTGAACAACAGCTCGCCACCATGGAAGGGTTGGAAGCTCGCTAGTTTTGCCGAGATCTGGTGGACACTCGATTGTTGTGCCAATGCCGATCTTGTGAAGGGGAAATCTTCATAGGTGAGAGCCAATCATGAAGATTCTCGATCTTGGAGATTGCCGATGCCGATGTCGACACCGATATTTTCACAGGTGAGAGCTAATGTTTCTTTCCCTTCCTTGTGAATTTTTTCCCTTATTTTTCCTTTCCTTTTGCACTTAGATAAAATTTCCCTGGATGTTGGTTTTGTGCCTGCGATTCAATCAGTACAAGGGTCAGGGTGTTACGATCTCATATTGACTAAGAATGAGATTGGTTGATGGTTTATAAGCTAGTAGGCACCCTTCCCCTGTAAGCTAGTTTTCAAGGGCGAATTCTACCTAGTGAGTTCATAACAAATGGTATTAGAGTCACCCCACGTCTGAGGTCATGTTGCGATAGTTGCAATCGTGTGCCACGGGAGTGATGCCGGCATGACAGTGTTCGCCCAGAGTTAGGAAAAGACCTAGAGCACAGCCAGCCCGTGTAAGCGCTGGGACCGTCTTGGACGTCAGCTGCGGAGCATGGTGGTTGTTACGATCCCACATCAACAAAGTACGAGATTGGTTGATGGTTTATAAGCCCCTAGGCACCCTTCCCTTGTAATCTAGTTTTCAAGAGTGAGTTCTACCTAGTAGGTTCATAACACAAGGTGATCTAAGAGCTTGGATTTTGAGATGGGTTGTCAATTTGGTTTGGATTTGGTTGTGCGATTGCTTGGGATTTATGTTGGGGGCTAATTTGTTGTTGGGTTATCTACTCATAACCTTGAGTCAAATGGAAAGTGGGTGGGGATAATTTTAGGAGAGTGTAGAAAATCTGTGAGTGGCCTAGTCTCCCACATGCATAGTAGAAATCAAACAATCTTTCATACTTACGGAAACCTATATGTCTATGTTGTTATCTCTAGGAAGCCAAAAGCCTTGTTTCAGTGGTTTTGTAATGTCAATTTCTACCTTTATGCTGATGAATTTTTTGCATGCTATTCCAAATTGAGGATCTTCTTCCACTTCTAGTAGGTTGTCCAAAGCCTTTCCAAAGTTTGTGGCATTGTCAAAAGTCATGTGATCCAGTGTAAGTCTATGTATTTGCACGTAGAAAGCTGAGTGATTCAATCTTATCTCTTGCCTTGTAAATCCTAGAGGCTACAGTTTGAGGATGAGCAGATGCCCTTTGAAGTTCCATGGAGCTTGGTTAAGGACCCTGTGTTTATCTTGAGCTAACTGGAAAGTGAAAAGAAAAAGGTTTGCTTTTAAGTCTTTTATGAGGAATTTCTGTATAAAATTCCATGCCACTTTGATACTTGCATGTATTGCAGATTTATTCAATGGGCAAGCAGGTACAAGTCGTCCAACCAGTGCAAGCTCAATAGTTTTTTTGACTGCTTCAATAGCTGGTACTAAGCTGAGGTCTTTCCATGAAAGAGCTTCTGTTTATTGGATTAGTGAGTCCATTTTCATAAAGTGCAATTCTGCTTCTGGAGATCTTTGTTTCTATTTCATTTGGAAAAGGGTTGAGTACTCTATGAAGGAGTGGAAAGTCACTAGAAGGTGAAGAGAGATTCTAGAAAGAGAGTGGAGTACCATAGATTTTGTAGTGTTGGCCATGTTGATTTAGTTTTCAATTTAGCCACGAAAGCAATGTTACTTTTTATATTTTATTAGTATCGGGTGTTTAAGAACGTCGTTTAGATTAATTTTGAAGGTACACACTCTCACACTAGGAATTTTTTGAAACATTTCAAATAATTCAAAGAAAAATTTTCCTAATAATAACCTAATAAAATAAGAATAATGATATATACAAACCTTAAATGCACAAATCTCGTGTAAATCTTTTATAAAAAACAATGTACCCACCATAAAAAAGTGTGGGAAACTTTTTTTGTTTTAGTGGATCCCATTTTTTTAATAAAAGACTTACACAAGACTTTTTGAGCTTCTACCTAGCATTACTCATCAGCAAGAAAATTTATAGTGTGACAATCACTGTGCATCTAGATTTTCACTTCGACAGTTACTGTAACAGTAAGAAAATTTCTTATTACTTTTCTCCTTCTAAGAGTACTGGCATTGGATTTGTCAAATGTCAGTATTTGTAAATATTGCATCATTTGTCTTAAGAATGCTTGTATTGGATTAGACAAATGCATAATTTTATGACTTTGAGCTACAGTGATTTCCTCTCATCAGTCATATTTGGCCTGGTACTGTTCATAGACCAAATGAATATTTTATTAACAAAGTATAGTCCAACAGCCCTCTCTCCTCTTTCCCTTTTATTTCCCTCGTATTGCCCGAGCCTCCCTCTTATCTTCCTCGTCCCTAGTTCTCGTTTTCCCTTGAGTAGAGGATCTCTGGATCCCATCGTCCCTGGTCCCTAGTTGTCGTCGTCCCTAGTTGTTGTTGTCCTAGGTATGTGTGACGAAATACCCCCTCTTAAGGGTAACAATTTTCTATAAATTACATATCTGGACCCCTACAATAATCTTCTACAATAAATTACAGCAACAATCTCTTACAAATCTCCCTATAAATACCCCCTTCTTTAGGTTAACGATTTCCTTATAAAGTGTCGGTCTGCTAGTGTTGGAAAATGACATGATGAATAGAAGATGTTTCCCTATCGGTTTGATTGTCGTGATGAGGGCATCTCTAAGTATTAGCTCTATATGATCATTATCGTGATGTTCATCAATATGTTATTAGGAAAACAAAGTTATAGGTTCTAATGTTGTTGTGCTAATTATTTGCAAAAGTGATTTGCTTGTTCTGTTTTCCGGCGAAATAGATCTTAAATCGAGTGGTATGACCCATTGGTATGTTATCAAGAAAAGTGAAAAAGAATGTTTAATCTTCTAACACTAGCTACGAATATGCCCGATTAAGCATCTAAGTTTATCTTAATGTGAATTGGAGTTGGTATAGGAGGGTTCTATCCTCCTTGAACAATAAACATGGCCTCTAAAGCTCTTGATATCAAGGTTTATTTCGTGGTTATTGAAATGGAAGCTAGTTGCATTTTTTTTTTAATCTTTTTATTTATCAATAACTGAGTTTGTGAATTCACTTGGATACTAGAAAATTTTTATTGCTAAAATTTTTATTTCAACATCTATCTTGTAAATTTGTAATGCATGACATTTTTCTCTCGATCTTTTTTGTCTATTAGTAAGCATATCAACTTGGTTTTCTAAATTTTTAATATACTTACTCCCTTCTGCCCTCTTATATTGATTGCTTTTGCACATGAGGATTTGTCAAACTTTGATTGTTGCTCATTGGTATTTGTAGAATGATTTGCAAAAGACGTGGTTATGCAAAAGGTGTGGTTATGCAAAAGGTGTGAGACTATGAGTGAAAAGTTAAATGTAGTCACACTACTTCCTTGGCTTTTTCAACTACATGTTTCAATTGGAGGTGGTTGTCTTGGGTTTTGGCATTTAATGTTCTGCCAAGTGAATGAGACATGTGGTGGATTCTTGATGAGGACATCTCCTATTAATGCTTTATCTATTTTATTAATGTCTTATCTATTTTATTTAGGGTTTGTATTACCCTACTATTTAAGGACATTTTATTATTGTTATTTTATTAATGTGTTATTTGTTTTATTTAGGGTTTGTATTTCCCTACTACTTAAGGACTTGTAAGGAACATTGGAATATGAGGTTTTGAATTGAGAATTGAGCGCTTGTTACAGCCGCATCCTTCCAACCCCTTTCTCTTTGCTTTCTTCTCCCTCTCTTTATCTTCTGGTTTCTCTCATTCTCTTTCCACTGTTATCCTACTTATTTTCTCATTTCTATCCTACATCATATTGGTATCAAGAGCCAGTTCTATTGTTTTCTCAAACATTAGATCGAACCCACATTGTTCACCATTTCTACAAATCCATATACCCTCTAGCAAACGCTCTCTCTATCTACATTTCAGGCTGCGACCAACAAAGACCACTGGATTCAACAGCGCCCCTCGCCGCCAAGGCAAACCGTGATCTTTTTGCCTCTCGTCTTCCCCTGGATCGTCCCCCAGGCGCCTCCGCCTCATGGAGTCCCATCGCACCTCATACCTTTGAGACACGTTGCACCTCCCGAGCACACTGTCGATAAGCCTCTCAGGCTCTCCTTTACCTCCGTCCCATCCCTTGGCCTCTCCATCTGTGTTGCGCAACCGATATAGCTCTTACTCTTTGTCGTGCCTCTCCCGAAACACCCAGTGCCAAAATACCCAGAGACAACAGGTGCAGAAACAAAAAAACAAAAAAAAACAACACAGACCTCGGCGAAACCACCAGACCTGAGGCAGACAGTGCCAAAAACACAAAATCTCAGCTCTGATTCTTCTCCCTCTAGCAGACGTCTCTCTCTTTCGGTCTCTCCTCTCGCGCGACTCCCACTGCAGAAATAGCCAGGGACAGTAGGTGCAGTAAAACAAAGCCAGCAAAAAAAAAAAAAAAAAAAAAGAGAGGGAGTCGGGTACACCATCAAGAAGCTTTTTCCTTTTGCATGGCTTCTTTCATCGACTGTGCACAGTTCTCAACGAGCAAAGGGAGTTTTACTATCTCTTTTTGGTTTTACACTGTCGGCTCATTTTAAAAATGTATTAATTGTTTCTATGTGTTGTTGTTACCATAGTGAATTTAGCCAAACTCGCATTTGCTACGGCCAAATTTATTCAACACTTGGATTTTGTTTTACTTCCTATTTCTTGTGTTCCCATTCTCACTTTCATGGCCCGAACTTTTACTTTTCATCTTTGCATTGATTGTCCTTCCCAAAAAAAAAAAATTCTTAAAAAAAAAATATCAGCATTGCTATGTGATTGGACTTGTTTGATTAGCATTTGACCATTGCTTTGTCATTTTAAATATCATCATTATTTGTTTGCCGTATTTTGGATTTACTTAATCCAAAAAAAAAATTATTATTTTGCTCAGTTGATATTTTTCATGGCTTGCACTTATTGTTCATTGATTTCTTCGTTGCACTTCATTTAGCTACTGTTGCATTGCATGCAATTGCTTAGTAGTCGTCTTGTCACCTCTAGTTCCAGTACCTTTACCATGGATCCTTTCCAATTTGATGTCCTCACTTGGCAATTAGCTCAACTAGCCAGTAACCAGCAACATGTACAAACTCAATTAGTGGTTGTCCAAACTGAGATGGCTGTTACTCGTGAAGAGAACAGGGATCTAGCTGCTAGGTTGAACAATTTTGATGAACCCCCTCATTCTTCTGACAACTCTGAAGTGTCCCATTATAGGCACTATCGTCGTCGACGAGGTGATCGACAACATGCCAGACATGATCGTGGGGGTAGGGATTATGATCGTGAGCGAGAACAAGACCATTACCATCAGGGTACTCAGTCTCCTATTAGCCATGAAAAGTGCTAAACATTAAGCTAGAGGCCCCTACTTTTGATGATTGCCTAGATCCTCGAATTTTTACTCAATGGATTAGGGATATGGATCGTTTCTTTACCTGATATAGAGTCCCTGAGGATCGGAGAGTTTAGTTTGCTAGTCTGAAATTAACTGGCACTGCCCAACTCTTTTGGGAAAGTGTAGAGGATCTCCTTGAGAGGCGTCATGTGCCTCTTGTTGGAAGTTGGGAAGAAATGAAATGTCGTCTTCAAAAGAAGTACTTGCACCAATCTTACAGGAGTAATGTGCTGGACCAATGGAATGCCCTTACACAGGGCAATCGGCCAGTGACTGAGTATGTCACTCAATTGAATGAATTCCAAATGAGATGTCATATTGTTGAGGATGAGGCCATGACTTTGAGTAGGTTTAGACAAGGCCTAAAATATGATCTTAGGCGCGAGCTTGTCCTTCGAGGTGTCGCTACTCTTGACCATGCTTACTCTTTAGTCCGAGACCATGAGTCGGTTATGAGGATTCCATATGGAAGACGTGGTGACAACTGCCCTCCCATCACCCCAGCGCCCACTCTTTCCTCTAAGTCTCTTTTAGGGCCTCCACCATCTAATTTTCCCCCGTATGGAAAAATAAGGGTAAAGGTCCTGAAATTCCCAGGACTTCTTCCCGCTTGCAGTGCTTCAAATGTAAGGGTTTTGACCACATTTCTTCCAATTGTCCTAGTCGAACCCTAGTCATTGAGGAACATGAGGGTATAATTGATGAACCGTTAGAAGATCAAATCTATGAGCCTAAGCTTGAGGAGTTTGATGATTTAGGTGATGATGAGGATACCTTCTTAGGTTGTATCCGGACCCTTACTGTGGATCTAGGTTCTGTGCCCCTTGCTCCTGACACACCTCGATTAAGTGTTGTACGTTGTACCCTTACCCAACCCAAAGGTGTTGATGATTGGCGTCGTCATGCTATTTTTCATACTTATATCAAAATCAATGGTAAGGGTTGTAAAATCATTGTGGATAGTGGGAGTTGCATTAATGCGGTTTCTGTGGCTACTCTGTCCCGTCTTGGGTTGCAACCAGTGCCTCACCCTCAGCCGTATAATGTCTCTTGGGTTGATACTTCTTCCATAGTTGTGAAAGAGCATTGTCTGGTGCCTATCAAGTTCCTAGAATATAAGGATCGTATATGGTGTGACGTCATTCCTATGGATGTTGGTCATGTCATTCTTGGAAGGCCTTGGTTATTCGAGTTAGATGTGACCATCCATGGTCGACCCAATTCATGTTCCTCTGTGTTTAATGGAAAGAAGATTCATCTTAACCCTTTAGCCCCAAAACATGTTGACTCACAACAAACAAAGAAAATTGTGGAACGAAAAGGACTAAATATCATTAACTCTACGAAGTTTGAAAGTGCACTTATGGGTGCTTCTGTTGTGTTTGACGTGGTTGTTATGGAGGTTTCATTGGAGTCCCTAATAATGGCTCCTGGTGAGGCCCAATCATTTTTTCAGGAGTTTCGGGATGTCTTCCCTGAAGACCTCCCTGACCACTTACCCCCTCTACGAGATATTTAACATGCCATAGATCTTGTCCCGGGAGCGTCCCTTCCAAACTTGCCTCATTATAGGATGAATCCCACTGAGCATGCTAAGCTCCAAAGGCAAGTGGGTGAACTTCTTCACAAAGGTTTTATCCATGAGAGTTTAAGTCCTTATGCAATTCCTACCCTTTTGGCTACTAAGAAAGATGGTTCTTGGAGGATGTGCATTGATAGTCGTGCCATTAATAGGATCACAGTGAAGTATCGATTTCTCATCCCTAGGCTTGATGATATGTTAGATATGATGGTTGGTGCCACAATATTTTCTAAGATTGATTTAAAGAGTGGGTATCACCAAATTATGATTTGTCAGGGTGATGAGTGGAAAACTGCCTTCAAGACGAAGGATGGACTTTATGAGTGGTTGGTCATGCCTTTTGGACTAACCAATGCCCCAAGTACTTTTATGAGAGTGATGACACAAGCTCTCCGACCTTTCATGGTCAAACTAAAGTTGTTAACTGCAGTATTGGCAACTTATTAAGATGTCTGGTCTAGGAAAGTCTTAGGAATTGGGATTTGATCCTCCCTATAGCTCAGATTGCATATAACAATTCGGTAAATCGGTCTATAGGTATGAGTCCCTTTGAAGTTGTTCATGGCTACAAGCCTAGGAAGCCTTTAGACCTTATTCCCATGTCTCCACATGCTAATGTGTCTGTGTCAACTGAGACATTTATTCAACATCTTCATGACTTGCATATTGAGATCAATAAACAACTTGAGGCCAATAATGCATCATATAAATTTCGAGTTGATTTGCATAAAAGACATGTTGAATTTATGGTTGGGGATTATGTTATAATCCGAATTAGACCGGAACGGCGTCCACCTAGATCTACTTCCAAATTGCAAGCATGTAGTGCTGGTCCTTTTAAAATTTTAAAGCGTGTTGGCCCAAATGCATATATCATTGATCTTCCATCACATTTTGGTTACCACTCTACTTTCAATGTTGAGGACTTAGTTGCTTACAAAGGTCATTTCAATCCCTCCAGTGATCCTTTTCTACCTCCATCTGATCCCTGACCCTGAACCTTTTGTCACTCCTAATTCAATACCATTTATCACAACACACAAAGATAAAATTGATACTATTCTAGATGAACAAATTGTGTTGACCAATGATGGAGAGGTTCAGCGTTTTCTTGTTCGTTGGGTCGATCGACCAGATTCTGACTGTACATGGATTTCTAGAGAGACACTCCAGCAGCTTGATCCAGATTTATTGGAGCTTTATCGGAGCCAGCAGGATCTTCCTTTGCCTGGGTCACCAACCACCTGTTCCGGAGAAGTGGGTGGGGACACCAGATTCAGGCCTCCACTAACATGTGTTTATGGTCGTCAGAAGAAGCGTGCTCAACCACTTAGCTTATGGTTGAGTGATTGATTGCAGCTTTAGTGTGACTTGTCAACTCGACAGAGTCGAGCTTTTTCCACCCCAGGAGGGTTGATGAGGACATCTTCTATTATTTTATTAATGTCTTATCTATTTTATTTAAGGTTTGTATTACCCTACTATTTAAGGACATATTTTATTATTGTTATTTTATTAATGTGTTATTTGTTTTATTTAGGGTTTGTATTGCCATACTACTTAAGAACTTGTAAGGGACATTGGAATAGGAGGTTTTCAATTGAGAATTGAGCGCTTGTTATAGCCGCCTCCTTCCAACCCCTTTGTCTTTGCTTTCTTCTCCCTCTCTTTATCTTCTGGTTTCTCTCCTTCTCTTTCCGCTGTTATCATACTTCTTTTCTCATTTCTATCCTACATCAATTATGCTTGTGTCTTAGTGTCCCTGCTGTTGTTGTGGAATTGTGGGCAGCATTTTAATTATGGAATGCTACTGTGAATTACTGGGCATGTGGAATTGCTACTGTTTTCATTGTGGAATGTTGTTTTGGAATTAGATGCTGTAATTAGATGTTGTGGAATTAGATGTAAAATTACCTGCTGCTGTTTCCTGATTGCTGTAATTAGATGTTGTAATTTTATTGTCTCTAGTGTAGAAGAGTTATTTTGTTTAATTATTCAATTTGTCTCTACCAATCATATATTAGATAATGATCAAATTATAATTAACATATAATTGGTAGAATTTTAAAATATGACAAAAATAAATTAGAAAAAAATATTATTATTAAATTAATAATATTTTATTATTACTTTAACTAATAGATGGATAATCTAATATGGGTATAGGTTTTGAGTGGAATAGTCAAATGCAAAATCATATGATATTATGCAAATTATGACTTTGCATTAACATAATCCAATGCCAATGCTCTAAACGGTTGGTATTTATAAGATTCTTGGCTACGAGGTCTTCATCCAGTGGTTTGGTACATTTTGCATATGTTTTTGGAGAAGCAACAATAGATCTTTTACAATAGGATTATGCTACTCTGCCGTCTAGAATGTACTGCTAGAATGCCTTTAGTGCATTTGTATTTTTTTTCCTTTTCTTTCAAACATTTTATATATATTTTTAAACATTTAAAAAAATACACAAGATTATTAGGAGACAAGATTCTAAGAAAAAATGCTAGTCCCTTTCTTAACTATTAAAAAAATGAAAATATAAGAACAGCCAAATTTAGAAGACAAAATCCTAAACAACCTAACATTTTCCTTCACAATATAGGCAACAAAATTGAGGATGGAAGACAACAATAACAACTCTCAGAAAATTTGAATAGCAATTAATTATTACTCTTTGTCCCATAAAATTACGTACGAGGTACGAGTGTCATTACCTCAACAGCATGCTCAAAGAAAAGGTTTAAAAAAAAAAAAAAAAAAAAAAAAAAGGACAATGTTTCCTTTGAGATGGATTTATCTCATATTAAAATTAAAGAAAAATTCAATTTGTAATATTCTAAAATATATAAAACCTATTACTTGACTATTACGCATCAATTCATGTCCATAATTTTCTTTCTCAAACATTCTAAAATGCAAACACATTCTTGCAAATCTTCTTTTCTTAAAAACATGATAAACGAAAAATAACACATCAAAAAGGTTTGTGAACTTGGAGTAAATGCATATTGTAAAATTAGATGGTGTGAATATAGAGAGTTTAAGATTAATAGTCTTTTTTTTTTTTTTTTGGTATCTTTATTGAAAAGTTAATAATAATATGGTAGGAAGCTTTTCATCTTCAAAACTATTTTGAAATTTATAGATTAATTTGTTGACATGTTTTAATGAGAATAAAGCTTAAAATAATATAGGATACTTGTTATTAAAAAAATATCTCATCAAGTTCTTGTCCTACCTTGAAAGTCTCAAGTAAGAGAGAGCGAGAGAGATGTACTCACAAAGTAAGTTTCACAATATTTATTATTGCCAATATAAATATTTCGGGGAGCATTAGTTGTAAAACAAATTTGTGTTTTATGTTTTATTAAAGATAACCTTTAATTTTATGTTTTATATATTTAATTTCAATTGAAGTGAAAAGTTAAAACAAAGTTTGGGTCAAAATTAAAGTCAAATAGATTTTGGGTCAAAATTGGCTTAAAAGAGGATTCTAGGTTTAAAAATACTAAAAAACAGGTTTTGAGCTCAATGGACTAATGGGCCAATTGACACTCATGGGATCGGACAACCCGAGGGACCTATCCGTCTCCTAATATTCGGACGGAGACACCCACCCATGGGGGTGGCCGAGGCCCGAGGGCTCAACTTGCTCTCCCCCCAATGTGAGGGTGGGGGGCAGGGATTCGAGTAGCACCCGTAATTGCCAGCCCCAACAAGGTGGCCATCTTTTGTGGTGTTTTCGTCCTCTTTTTATTATTATTATGACTTAATTTTGTTTTTAAATTTTGTCTCTTATTTTTCAAGTTTATTAATTTTTAAAAATATTTCTTAATTTATTTTTTATCTTAAATATTTTATGTATTTTGAATCTCTTTTAGTGTTTTAATAATATATTTATTTATAATTTTATGTGTTTTAGAATTTTAGTTTATAAACTTGTTTCATTTTTGTTTTTCAAAAACTTTTTTGTTTACTAAGTTTTATATTTCTATGATTTTTTGAAATTTATAACTTTATTATAATTTTTAGTCTTTTATTAAATTTTTATTGAGTTATAGTTCTTTAAACTTTCTTCTGCTTTTTTAATTTCTCCTTTTTTTAGTTCTTTTATTGTTTATGCTTACGTGGTATGCTAATTTTACCTAATGTGTGACGCCTTTTTTTCTTATTGGTGCTGAAATGATGATAAACTCCAACATCAGCATTTTTTGTCTGGAAATTGTCAATTTAAAAACTGACCATAACCACTGGTTATATTTACAAATTTTTAAAACTTCATATACCATTTTTAAAAAGGTAAAATTAATGTTACAATAATTGTTTCAGTCTACTTCTCATTATTTGAATATGAGAATCACAATATCTCATTATTATTTATTATTTTATTATTATTTTTATCTATTTCTCATTATTATTTAATATTTTATTATTATTTTTTATTATTATTTAAAGAATATTTAACATCATTTCATTATCCAAATATAACTTAAAAATTAACTTACAATTTCGGTCCGAATTTCAATTTACAATTTTCAAATAAATAAATAAATATATGAACCGAATGCTAAATATTTATTATATTACAATAATTCTCAAATCGAATCGACTTCGTCGGTCGATCTGTGTGAAAAATTTGAGAATGACGTTGATTCTAGCATCCTGTCCGAAGTTCACAGATACACCCGGCTCACTGTGCGTAAAGCTTCCAGCCTTCCCACCTTTTCGATAGATTTTTTTTTTATTTTTTATCACAAACCCAAGCGACCAAAAAATGGGAAAAGATGTCTCAATTGCCATATCCAGTCCAGAGAGACTTGCTCCAATGAAGAGGTGAACAACTCGCAAAACCTTAGTCGTTGTCATCGTAGGTGAAAAACGCAAACCCAAACAGAGAAACCCAAGAAAAGTAGCCTTTTTTCGCCTTTCAATCCCTTCCCCGTTGTTTTAGACCAAGAAAATGTTGACCTCCTCAGCTCCCACACCCTTCACCTTGAAGCCCCCTAATGCTCAACACAAACTCCCCAACACTCTCGTGGAAGTTATTCCATTTGTAAGAAGAGGCACCAAGAGAAGCAATCTAGCAGTCCTGTCCCCTGCGACCCAACATTGTAATTATCAGTATCATGCCCCGAACACGAATTCTCGCTCTAATCGTGCAGTTACCGCAAGGGTCAGCAGTGATGGTGGTGGTGCGTTTGATGCTGCTCCGCAACACTCTACACCCCCCGTATGCTCTAAACTATTATTTTCAATCTGGGTCTTGCTATTGTTCAACGTTTGCATTTGGTTTATTTTCTCAGGAAAATTTTTGTGGGGCAACTTTTTATGTCATGTTCCCGTTATGTGGTGTTGTTTTTGTTTAACATCTTGCAATTTCCATCTCTCTTGGAATCGTGTTGTGGGTTACTGTGGGTTTTGGATATGGGGGAATAGAAGGGTAGGGTTTTGCGTTTCCCTTTTGTCGTTGCTGTTATTGCTTATTTGGTGGGACCCGGGGGGGTTGATTCATCTAGATTGCAATTCTAATGCATTGCAAAAACGTATTAATAGAAGTATTTATGGGAAAATTGGTGGATAAATTGCGTTTGATGTTGCTGTTTGTTATGACGCTTGCCTATTTTCAAGTCACGTGGAATTTGGATAAATAGTTATGAACAGAGTTCCTTGAAATTCATGATAAGCTGCAAGAGCATCTCATTCCTGAGATGCCATTCACCACTTCCCTACACTTAATCCTGGGTATTACAATCTCCACCCTTAGATCCCGACATCCTTGTCGGGCCATTCCATTTCATCATAGGTGGCATGGCTCAAGTCCCATACTTTTTGGAATTGGTTCTGATACCATTTGTAACAACCCAAAGAGGGCTCAAGCCACATTTGGGCCTATACTCCAAGATGATTAGTCAAGGTTACAATTGGAGTCCGTTAGAATCATTTTGAAGGGCTTGAACTTCTCCCTCCCAAGCAGTGTGAAATCTCATTCACCACCTTCCTCTATACAACCCGGGGTATTTCATTTTCAGTGGAAGTGAATAGAGCTACATGTATAGATATGCACCTTCATTAAGGAGATGTTTGGATTCGAAGATGACTTGAGATGACTTGAGATGAGCTGAGATGAGTTGAGATGGATTGTGAATAGTAATGAGATGAGTTGTGAATAGTAGTGAGATTTGTGAGTTAAAGTTGCTGAATAGTAATGAATAGTAGTGAGATGAGTTGAGATGAGCTGAGATGACTTACGAATCCAAACAAGCTCTAAGAAAAAAAATTATTAGAAGAGTTAATGCAAAAGAAAAACTTGTTGAAATTTTAAGTCCTCTATCTAGACATCAGTTATAAGGAAATATTTACGCTAAATTAGATGTTACTACTGATACAATGTACTCATATTAAGCATGTTGTGAATTCCATCATTCCATTCTTCGTTGGACTTAAGTACACCCAGCATTCTATGTGTGTAGTTAAAGTGACTTAATGTTTGCAACTTTTCGTCAAAACTTATGCCATTAACCATTAATTTGATTCTAGATTTGCAAGTTTGGAGAGACTTGAGTGAGAAAACTACTGGTGTGATCTGTTACATTAGTGCTAATGCCATATCCATATTCTTTAGCAACTTGAGTTAACAAACTTAAATATAGAACTTACACAAATTTGTTTTTCTCGTGAG
The DNA here is from genome assembly GCF_001411555.2 of Juglans regia. NCBI lineage: Eukaryota > Viridiplantae > Streptophyta > Magnoliopsida > Fagales > Juglandaceae > Juglans > Juglans regia. Next base: position 7,553,240 of record NC_049916.1, read on the forward strand.
AATCGCACTGTGTTATTGGAGCATTCATTTCTTCTTACTTAACTTTCAGGATATCGAAGAAATTAAGAGCACTTCTACAAGCTTTGGGGATAGTTATGTGGCCTTGTTTGTTAGAATGCTTGGGCTAGACCATGATCATCTTGACAGAGAACAAGCAATAGTGGCTCTTTGGAAATATTCTCTTGGAGGAAAGAAGTACATTGATGCTATCATGCAGTTTCATGGCTGCATAAATCTGACCTTAAACCTTCTTCAATCAGAATCTAGAAGCACTTGTGAAGCAGCTGCAGGCCTTCTACGATCGATTTCTTCAATCAATTCATACAGGGAATTAATTGCAGATAGTGGAGCAATTGAAGAGATAACTGGGTTGCTTAGCCGACCTTCGTTGACTCCTGAGGTATATGTATATATACTTCACCATTTGATTTTCTGTTATTTTGCCAACTAATTTCGCGTTGTAGAGAATGGAGGTATGTACTGAACTTCTTTTTGCAGGTAAAGGAGCAAAGTATATGTACTTTGTGGAACTTGTCTGTAGACGAAAAGCTTAGGGCAAAAATTGCAAACACGGATCTCCTGCCATTGCTTATCAAGTCCCTTGATGAAGAGGACATAAAAGTGAAGGAAGCAGCAGGGGGGGTTTTGGCAAATTTAGCACTGAGCCGCTTCACCCACAACATGATGGTTGAAGCAGGTGTTATACCAAAATTGGTGAGTTGCATTTCTTCTATTATATCAAATATCGGAAAGATTTTCCTGTTTTACATTTCTTCTCGTGATTCATTTAAATATTTTTCTTTTTGAAATCATATGTTACGCATAAGAGCAATTCAATTGTATTTGGATATTTGATCATGTTGTTCTTTGGCATTCTGCTAAAATTGGATTTTGGATTCAGGCCAAGATCCTAAAAGCTGATATAGAAGGCTCTAAAGTCACTAAAAAGGAAGCAAGAAATGCATTGTTGGAGCTAGCTAAGGATGAATATTACAGAATTCTTGTTATAGAAGAAGGTCTGGTTCCTGTCCCCATAATTGGTGCAGCAGCATACCAGTCCTTCAGACCAGATTTGCATTCCTGGCCTAGTTTACCAGATGGTATAGAGATCGAGCAAGCTTCTAAAGGTCCTTCTAGGTTTGGGGCTTCCGAATTACTCCTTGGATTAAATATTGATGACAAGAGTTTAAACATAGACGAGGCCAAGATGAATGCAATAGTTGGGCGAACACAGCAGCAGTTCCTTGCTCGTATTGGGGCTATAGAGATGGAGAACAGAAAGAAATCTCAATCCGAATCCTCTACTGATCACCGGCTTACACTTTTACCATGGATGGATGGTGTAGCTAGATTGGTTTTGATTCTTAAACTTGAAGATGAGGCGGCGATATCAAGAGCTGCAGAGTCAATTGCTGATGCATCTATCAATGAACATATGCGGGTTGCATTCAAAGAGGCTGGAGCAATCAAGCATTTAGTTCAGCTTTTAGGCCGTAATAATGTTTCTATCAAGTTGGCTGTAACTCGAGCTTTGGAGAGGTTGTCTATCAGGTAAGTTTACATCCTTCAATTTTCAATTATTTTGAGCTATTGCAGCATGTAGTGGTCCAAGCTAACTTTTCTGTCTTTGGATAGAAAAATCCTATTGAAAACTAAAAGGTCAAGTCCAAGCCAGCTTTTTTTTTTTTTTTTTTTTTTGTGGGGATCATTTCTATAATTTCCTCAGGCAATGGCTTCCGGCTTTACCTTCCACTCCCATCTGGCAAAACCGTGTATCTGCGCCAGCAGTTCAGGTGCATGTCCAAGAGTTTCCTGTTGCTTGGCCTCCAGCAGCTAGTTGACAAGCTTGCTGTTGACTAGTGAAATGATAATTTTTCACTAGTGCAGAATACGTGTATGTGCATAAGGGAAATTGATGAGTCAATGATTTGGCCTTACACATGGACTGAAGTAGTAAATTGATGTATTGACGTGGAGACAGAGGATGGCTAAGGCTCAATAGAAGCAGGCTTAAGTTGGAACTACTGCTCCATTTTCCTTATTTCAGCTCATGACTAAGGTTGCATTTGGGTAGTGAGGTGATCTCAGATATTCTGTGAATAATAGTGAAAAAATAATGAAAAAGTAATGATAGAATATTGAATATTAGTGAATAGTAATGAAAAGTAGGTGGAAAGTAATAATAAAATAATGAATAGTAGTTCACTACCCAAACTAGCCCTAAGTATAATCTTCCCCTTACCTGTGTTTACTTCCTCATACACTATAATCTTTTGCTATCTTTTTGGGCATTTACACACGTCTGCACAGATGTGTTGGCATATGGAAAACCTGGTTCTTTTTCGCTGATATGTCAATCTTTAGGTCACATTGCTTTATCTTGATTTTTTCCGTCATACCTTATCTATTAATGCTTTCTTAAATAAAGTAGTTACTTTAGATGTGGCTGGCATCATATAATTCATGTTCTTATCTTTCTTGATGCAGCAATGGTGTTTGCCAGATAATTGAAGCTGAAGGTGTCATTGATCCTTTGGTCAATACACTAAAGCATTCACAGACCCCTGAAAGTCTGATGGAAAAGGTATTTTTTACTTATTTTATCTACACTTTACATTATGGTTAAAACTCTTGATGACAACTTATCAAAAAAAAAAAAAAAAAAAAAACTCTTGATGACATTAATCCTCTCTACAATGCAGAGTTTGAACATACTTGCTCGAATGTTGGACCCTAGCAAAGAGATGAAATCAAAGGTTAGCCTGTAGTTTCTTGTAGTGTGTGTGAAAGCTTGGAAATTTCTTTCGACTTACAAAGTGTGTTGATGCATTCCAGTTTTATGATGCACCAGTTAATGGATCAAAAAAGGGATTGGGTTCAGCAGGAAGCCCCGAAGTTTCTGCAGGTTTAAATGGAAATATGGTTGGAAAACCCTTATCAGAAGCAAATAGCCGGTCTCTCTCTCTCTCTCTATCTCTCTCTCTCTGTATGTGTTTGTGTGTGTGTTTTATTATATTTTTCTTGGCGTTTGACCTTTTTTACCCTTATCATTGTCTTTGCATATGTTTGCCTCTCATTTCATCTGTTGCACATAACCTTGGTTTGTAGTTGTTTTGGAAGGTGAAAGCTTGCGTGTATAACTCACAAGGAGATTTCTCAAAGATTACTTTTCCATTACTTGCTCTTCTGAAAAAGAAAAGTATTTTCGTTGCTTGTATGACATGTTTTAAAGACTTCAACTAGAAACTTAGGTTTGGGATTGCTATAGTGTTTTCTTTGGGTGAAAATATGATGGCGTACAGCCTCATTATGGTGATGGAATACATCTTTTTATCATGTGGCATGGTCCTCTCTACTTATAGAAGTTGGCTTTATAGCTGCAAGCTATTATTGTCTCAATTTTGGGTGTTTTTTCCTTCAATTTTCTCCAAAATTTGGCTATAGTGGAGCCCCATATCTGTGCCATAATCTAACCACCTGACGTGTACATCATTCATTATCTTCAAAAAGCATCAACATATTTACAATAGCATTTCAAATATAGATATGCTTTTACAATGACCAGAATTAAACGAGAGTGTGAAGTGTCATTTTTTTGTAATTTGAGGATGAAATATGCCGGTTTTGGTAGTTTGTGGTGCAAAATGCAAAACCTTTGATAGTTTGAGGGTGCACAGTGTGCTTATCAATTTTTATTGTTCAAGAACTTAGGCTTAGGCTTAGGCTTGATTTTGATCCATTGGTTTTATCCATATTATTGTATATGAAGATACTGGATGGATCCAGTATCTCAAGAATATTCTTCTGTATATTTCAACTTTCTTATTGTTCCTTATCTGGAAACCAATTATAGGAAAGATGTGCTGGACACTGCTTTCATTGCTCGCCTCGTTATGATACTGAAGACCTCATCCCCAAGTTTACAAAGACAAGCAGCTTCCATTCTTGAGTTTGTCACACTTATTGACCCGAGCATGGGCTCAATCATTGCAGTAGATATTGAATCTGGTTTGGATGCTGTTTTCCAGCAAAAGGTTTTGAAAGGTATGGGAAACAATTTCCGCCACTCCTCAAACTTGCATTGCTTTAAAAAGAATTGGTCTCATCCGACTTCAGTGATCTGATTTAGATTAATAAAGAAAAAATGAGAGGATTTGTTTTTCTCTTGCAGTTTTAGATAAGCCTAATACCCACATTTGGTTGGTGGCAAGTTGAATATGAGTTATAGAAGAGAGATGAAAGTGAATTCCACATGTTGGTTACTTAACTTACTTGTGCTGATTGGATTGTCCAATTGGCATCTAATGAGGTGGACAACAATCCGATTTATGTCCTACAATGAACCTTTGTCTTTCATGAACCTTTATAATACTCTAGATTGAGTATAGGAGGGTGGTGATGGATCCTACGTTGTTTGGGAGAGAGAAGTTATTCCAGTTTATAATGATTCAAATTACCTCCACTTGCAACCATGACCAATCCTTTTGAAGTAATACTAGAGTTTTCATTGGATTCTTACAAATGATATCAAAGTTACTCATAAAGAAAGCAAACGACATGAGAATTGTAACACCCCATGATCATGATACATAAATAACTATCAAAGTTACTTATGCAACGTGAGATGCATGACATACATGATACATAAATAACTATAAAATGCAGAAGTACACATGATCATGCATTATGATGAATAGCATGGTTGCATATATCATGATATGCATGATCCATAAAAATTGGCTTTCATAATAATCTAACCAGCTAATGAGTGCAAATCCTAATGTTATGAGCAAGCTACTTACGTCGTAGCATTAATCCAATATTTCCGGCACGTAATCGATCACCTATAAAAATAGGCACATAAACTACACCAGTTTCTAATTAAACACATACCTCATAATTAAAACCATAAATACATTAAACAACCTATGTTTCCCCAGGATGTAAAACCTCATAACCCTAAAATTTCATCACTCTCCAAATAATTGATATCTACATAATTTATTCAAATAATCATACGATTAAACCCTAACAATCTTTTCATATCTAAGCGTCTATTTTCACCCTAAGGTCAACACTAATCGGGCAGGAGTATTTTTGTAATCTCGTTTGAAACACATCATGTATTATATAGCCTTATAGTGAGTAGTGGAGCTTTGGCTGTGCGCTTCTAGCAAGGATGAGTAGCGACTGAAGGTGAGAGGGTGCGATGGTGGTTCACGGTGGCTCAAGGCTAGAAAGGCTAGGCATTGGCTAGAGAGGGATTAACCTAGAGATATAGAGAGAGAAACTGAGGGTTATTAGGATGCCGTGGTGGTGGGCAGTGGGTTGTTCCTGGAGAATTGGAGTTGCAGCCAACGTGAGAGCTGCCGTAGGAGGTGCTAGGCGGTGGTTCTCAATTTTCTTGTGGCGTTGCTGTGTAGGGGCGATGTGAAGGGCTAGTGGAGGAGAAACATGTGGTGAATGAAGATGCTCTGTCTCGGTTTGTGCAAAACAGGGGTTGTTTGATCATGGTTCACGGCAAAGGGAGAGGTGCTCCTCCGTTGTGGGGTTTCATGACAGCGTTGATCTGGCTGAGGGTGTGGTGGTGTTCAGAGGCTGAGCAGGGTGGCTCACTGCAGTGGGCTGTGATGTTGCATCAGCGTATCGGCTCTTGGCTTGAGTGCACGTTGTCTGTGTGTTGGGGAGGGCTGGGGCTCTTCTTCTCGATTCGATTCGATTCAATTTGACGGTGGCTGGTGCAAGGCAATGTTGAGCGGCAATGTACGCAAGGGGTGGCGGTGCAAAGAAAATTTGTGAGGAGCTTGCGGTTGCTGGACGTGGAGGAGTATGCAGCGGCTACTTTCTCATGGCTGTGATGCTGGTTTGAGGCTGTGGGAGGTTTAGGGTGGTTCATAGGGAGGCCGTGCACGATTGCTTCAACGTGGGGTCTTTCAAGGTGGAACGTGGGTGGTGCGATGGTCTTCACGACGGTTGGGTGTGCCGTGCGACTTTGAAAGCAGCCAAGGGGCTTTGTGCCATGCGATGCAAACATGGTGAACATAAAAGAGGGAGTGCACAGAGGAGACTTGCTATACGCTGGACTTCAACGTGACTGGTTTTGGGGAGGAACCTACAGCTGGGCGGACAAGAGAGAAAAAGTTTGGAATGCGGCAATCCTAAATAATAGAAGGGGCTGCTCTGCGTTAATGTATATACTTATGTGTATATATACTGCTACCGAAACGAAAGCCCTAGAGGCCATGAAGATGAGAACGTGCATAGGGGTGGCCTATATAATCAGGTACGGGTGTTTTGCAGCTGATAAAGGTTCACGGGTTATGAGTCCTTTAATGGGTCCAATCCAAGTTCTAGGGCTTGCCTATAATTTCATAGGCTAAGTTACTTAACAACTCTAGCGGCCCGATCTTAAATTCCAGAATGATCCCAATTGGTCTGTAAATATTTTTAGGCTTATAAATAAATTTTTGAGCCTAATAACAATTAAATAGGGTCCACTTGGTCCTTAAATATGAAATGGGTTTAATCCAATTATTGGGCCCAATAAAATTCCATAATCCACCATTATAAATTTTGGGCTCGTGGCCTATTAAAAATTATCTGATAAATCTCTATTGTGTTTTTAAAAATATTTGCCCATTAATACTATCTAAAATTATCCACTAAACCTTAATGGACCTTAAAATAAACTTTTGGGCCTAATTAAAATTATTAGCCAACCTCAATAAACTATAGCTTGTGGGCTTATCCAAAATAGCCTATTAAATCTAATTCAGGCCCAATAAAATCATCCATATTTGATCCCTAATAATATTGGATAGGGCGTTACAAGAGTTGACCTAGTAATTCCATGTAGCATTGGGGCATTTAGTGCGAATGGTACCTGACGAGTATATTAGGAATTTGAGTGCAGACTGAATTGTCTCATAAGGTCTCGTTTGTTTTCGCAGATAAAATAAATTAATATAAAAGTTGAAATTTGAATAAAATGTTGTTAGAATATATTTATTTAATATTATTATTGTTTTGAGATTCAAAAAAATTGAATTGTTTATTTCATTTTGTGGGAATTTGGAAAAATTGTAATGATTAGATGAAATGAAATGTGTTGCGAAAACAAATGAGGCCTTAGTGCTACAGTAATTGGGAAGTCTCACTTTGGGTGGCAAAATCATGGTCGAGGTGAATGAGTATAATAAAGATGCAACGAGTTTCAAGCCTGATATTGGTTCTGTAATTGGTAGAACTAGGACTTTATAATGATTATGAGGAACTCAAATTGTAACATTGATTAGTCCTTTTGGAGTATAAGTCCAAATGTGCCTTGACTTTTCCTTATGTTCTTATAAATGGTATCATAGTTAATCCTAACCAGAATTGCAAAGACGTTTGGATTCGAAGATGACTTGAGATGAGCTGAGATGAGTTGAGATGGATTGTGAATAGTAATGAGATGAGTTGTGAATAGTAGTGAGATTTGTGAGTTAAAGTTGCTGAATAGTAATGAATAGTAGTGAGATGAGTTGAGATGAGCTGAGATGAGTTGAGATGAGCTGAGATGACTTGCGAATCCAAACGTGCCCGGGAAGTTTTAGCACCCCAGATTGAGTATAGGAAAGCGGTGATTTGGAGTGGAGGTTCTTACAGTTTATAATGATTCCAATACAGTCGAATTTTAACCTTGACTTGTTCTTTTGGACTATAAACTTTGATGTGAAGTGGATTTTCCGTAGCTGGTTACATCCTTAGTGAGGAGGAAGTTCAAACTCTATAAGTGAATATCTATGGTTTTCATTGTATGTGTTTGCTTATTTCTGAGAGCATATCCTTTGATTTTCCACTCACATACTTATTTCTTGAGAAATTATAATCTTTGCACTAAGCAGTGCATGGTTCCTCGAGCGATTTTTTTCCCCTAATGTTGTTGGCAGTAGTTTTTTTTTTTTCTCAAATGATTGGAGTTCAACTCATGCCATCTGGCCCAGATGTGTCTGAAAATGGTTAATCACTTTGTTGAGTCTGAAAGCTAGAAGATTGTTTTTTAGAACTAGAATGTTATATGTTTTTTCTAGTATCTTAAATAGTCCTCAACTTGGATCCAGATGTGACTTTTTATGTGCATCTTATATTTGGCAGACACTGATTCTGATGCAGCAAGCCAGCAGCCAGAAAAGTATGCCCTTGAAATCGAAGAAGCTGGTCTTGCAATATCTGCAACATCCCGGTTACTAACAAAGCTGCTTGACTCTCAGCAATTTCGCCAAAATATGAATTCCACTCATTTCACTAAATTGCTCCGAGAAATCCTAAAATCAAACATCTCCCTTCACAGAAAAGATTGGGTTGCTGCTTCCCTTGTTAAACTTAGCTCTCTTTCTGGTGGCAACTTTGATTTTGAGAATCCCATCAACATGGAGGTTACTCTTTATGAGACGATCCCAAGACTTATAGAGCAGATGAAATCCTCTTTCTCTCTAGAAGCTCAGGAAGCTGCAGTTATGGAACTCAACAGAATAATTTCTGAGGGATTGGTGGATTCAACTCGAGCTATTGCTTCCAAGGGGGGAATATTTCCATTGGTAAAGCTCATTGAAGAAGGGAGTGAGAGGGCTGTAGAAGCAAGCTTGGCAATTCTTTATAATCTAAGCATGGACATTGAGAATCATTCAGCAATTATAGCTGCTGGAGCAGTGCCCGCTTTAAGGAGAATTGTACTATCACAGAGACCACAATGGCCACAAGCACTTCATTTGTTGAGGACTTTGCCAAATTGACGAGACCGTGCACAAATACCATAACTAGGCAGACCAAATATGAAAATATATGTCAAGGATAAGTTTATATGCACACTACACTGCATGATATGATACAGTACATGATGAAATGCTTTTGGAAAATCAAAATCCATTCTATTGTCGCAGAGGCTGATGCTGCTGTTCTGATATCAGTATCTTTGAGGGGCCATTGGCCAATACGCAGATGAAAAAGGAAAAATAAAAAATAAAAAATAATCCTTTTCATAACAAAGTAGAAATCAATATGCTAAAAATTTCCAATCAAGTGAAGCCTCATCTAGATTCTAGACCATCCAGCTTCTTCCAGGGGGAAAAATTGTAAAGATGATATCCAAAATTATATGAAGCGATATATCTAGAATGGAAAATGTTAAATGTATTTAAAAAAAATTTATAAAATTTTATTTTTTCATATGTCAGTTATTGATATATTGAAAATCATGAAATTTAAAATTTGAATTTAAAAAGAAAACTAATAGAATAAGTTTTGTAAGTAAAAATGTAAGTACATGTAGCACTACTCATCCTGAATAAGAAAGAAAAAGACCATTTTGCATGTTGTAAAAGAAATTCAACTGCTTTGTGAACCTTGCTATATAAAGAAAACCGGACTTACGCCTCGTTTGGGGAATGAGATTAAATGAGAAATATGTGAATTGTAGTGAAATTATTTGATTTAAGGTGTTTTATTGGGTTTTGAAAAATAAGAGAGAAAAAGTTAAAATAAAAATATTATAAAAATTAAAATATTGTTAGAATATTATTTTTGTTTTAGAATTTAAAAAAGATTAATTATTTTTTGTATTTTGTTTAGAAATTTAGAAAAATTGTAATGATTAGAGGAAAAAGTTAAAAATTCGAAATTAAGTATTTGTGTTTGAGTGATGGTTTGGAATGAAACTATGAGAAATTTTCAGATGAAAGGAGATTAAATGATTTGTGTTCTCAAATGAGGGCTTAATGTACTCAATCCCTCACACTGAAGATTTGCTTGTGAGTTTGAATGGTGTCCTCTATTTCTTCTCCTTAGGAATGCTTTGATTAGGGACCCATGAATCTGACACGAAATAAGCGGATTTGAGTTTTATATAAATAGATTTGGATCAAAACGGGTTGACCCGATAAGACACTATTAATAAACGGGTCAACTCACAAAACCCACAATTAGCTCGTATAATACGAATAAATTCTATCTTTAAATTTTATAAATGCCTCATATGTATTTTTTTTTTTTTTTTAAATATGTGATATTACTATTAGTATTTGACTATGCTATATCTCAAACTATTAAACTTTTTTTTGTTAGTATATAATTTTCTTTTATGAAATATAAGTTTTCTTATATATTATTGGTTCAGATACTCATAATAAAATACTATATTATGAATCCAGGTGTATTGTGAATTATTTATATTGTTATCCTTATATTATATATGAGATTATGTTTAGTAGATTAAGAAAATAAATATATGGGTCAATTCAACCCATTTATATGAAATGGGTTGAAGCGGGTTAAACGAGTTAAATGGTTATATTCAGGTTAATACAATAAAAGTTAATTACTAAATGGGTTAAGCAGGTCATGTTATGTCACCTGTTAATTAAATGGATCGGATTCAGATTTTAAGGTCTGACCCATTTAATTAAACAGATTGGGTTCAAATTGACTCATATAATCTAATACTTATGACTTAACACAACATGAACGAGATCCAAGAACACGAATTGTCACCCCTAGCTTTGATGATACCCTTACTGGGATTCAACAAGTAAGGTTTTATTTTCCATTTTTTTCTTATATCGAAATTGCAATATATAAAGCTAGAGATACAAAAGGAAGATATAAGTCAATATTCCTTAACTTCCACTAGTAGGGAACTACCAAACTAGTAGACTGCAATACGTTGTAAGGAAAATGTTGTTGTGACCGAGAGTGCTGATTGATAGTGGTGTCGAACTGACATGGCATGCCAAATGACTATTTTTATATTAAAAAAAAAGAAGAAAAAAGAAAAAGAAGAAAACGAAAAAAGAGGTATGAGAAGTTGAAAACCCGACCCCCCAACTCAATTGAACACTAAACCATCTCCCTCATCCCTCCCTCCCTCTCTCTCTCTCCCTCCATCACTCACGGAATCATGTGAGAAGATAAAAAAAAGTGGTTGAGAAGACTCGAAAGTCATGTAAGAGATTATGCAGTAATCAACTGTCAAATCTCAAGCATCAACCATTTTTCAAAAACTGTAACATACCTCACAAGTTAAAATAGTAAAACATTTATTTGCTCTCTTAAAGGGGAGCTCCTCCAAGAAAATGAGAGGGAGAATGAGACAAAGATAGAGAAGTTTCTTTAACATTCGAGAATAATATTCCTAGAACCCCTGGCTCAATACATATAGTATGAATTCTTAGCAAGGCTACTCTCAAGCTCAAGCCCAATTATCGACTACACTACAAGTCCAACTAAACAGTAAAAAATATACTATAAAATGGAATTCACGTATCAAGCTATAAAGGGGCCCATGGGCCCTACTATCGATGATATTTGGGCTGGGTTTTGAAAACTGAAGTGTAACAAACCCTCCCCCTTCAAAGCACTGCCCACAAGGTGCAGTTTCAGCCCCCTTTTGTAACAAAGACAAGCTTCTTTTCACTGAAAAATGGTTTCCTTAATTTTGGTCTTCCTAAGAGCAATAACTAAACAAGGCTACATATCTTGCAAGGTAGGATATATTGAGCTCCATTTTGAGAGGCATTCCAAAATTATAGGAACCAGAATGTGTAACAACAACCCAACTTGTTCTTGATAACAATTTAGGTGCTAAAACTTCAAGAAAGCTTGGACCATAAATTTTTCGCAACCAACTAGAGAAATTGCAGACATGACTCTTAATTGCCATGTTTAGGGGAAGTAAAATATTTGTAGCACCCCTAGCTATGAAGTTCATGTTAATCTATTCAATCTCCCTTTCAACAGCTTCCTTAGTTGTTGATTCTAGTGATATTGAAAATTTATTAGTCTCTCCATTATAAGAATATTCTAGATTAAGCTCAGAAAGGGTTGCAAATAGTGCATTTTTTGTACCATCAAGTTGGTGCCTCGCATTTGCCTCTGATATCAACAATAAATAATATTGCCTTAGCAATCCTAACCATATGATTTGCTTGTAAATTGAATTTACACACTACATCCCCATCCACTATAGGGCCAACAGGCTTCCCAATCTCATCAACTATTACAAAATGAGGCAAGTACTGGTCCCTAGTTTTAAGTTTCTCCCTCAATTTCCTGACAGCTTCAACTTCATTGGCAACATCTACCATGGTCTTTGCAATAACAAGAATGTCACCATCACGAGTCGATGCTGCAATATAGCTTTTAAGATGCTTAATCACTTCGGAAAACTTGACAAATGATATGGAAATAAATCAACTCCATTGTTACTCCCAAAATTTAATCTCCAGCCAATCATTTGAAGAAATTTTGGGAAGCATGGCATTACTTTTTGGCTCCAAACTCCTAGCTCTCCAGAAAGTTAAACTAGCTCTGGGGAGCAACAATCCTGGATTAGTACATCGGCACTTTACATTTGGTCCCATTTTTTTCTATCACCTCAATCCTCATTATTCCACCATCCTTAAGGTGCTCATCCCCCACTCTCATGTCTTCACCAAAACCATCATAGTTCACATTGATGGTGCAGAAAGGTAAATCGAAATGGTCTATTTTTCTTCCTCTATCAAAGGGCCAATGAGGTGATATTATAAGGAACTTCAGGGCATAAGAGATCACTATAAGAAAATCCCAAGAATCCAACCGAATTTTTAGATATGTCCCATAATACCCAAAAACACCCCTAAGTGACATTTCATTGAGCAACTGACGTGCAATATCCCTGGCTTTTAGAATTTGCAAGCACGTAAGATTTCTCTACTCTTTACCACCAGAGAGTACAGGAGAAGTGATCAGCTTTTAATTTCGACTTCCAAGCGTAGAAGCTGTCAAAGTAATACAAGGGTAAATCCCGAGATCGAATTCACAGTGACAATGAAAATTAAGCAAACATTTCATATTCTCAAGACAACATATTATCGTTTATGGTGACAAGAAAATTTGATATGATAAGAAATCCCTAAACTAAAAGATCTAATAATGGACAAAAATAGTAAGAAATGAGAAATAAATTTCAAACTTGTAAGAATCAATAAAACAAACACTTGGGATGCAATTTTCGCGCACTGATTTGGTGATGGATTTACTTCTATTTTCATCTTCTCTCAATCATTCTCTCATTCCTAGAAATCATGGTTGGATAATATAGCAATGAACCACAATTTTTAGTCTAATAAAACTACTTGACAAATTATATGACAACTATAAAATAGTGAAAGAAAACCATCAAAGTCATGTTACTTGTTCAAGTATCAATTGTGTCTTTACGTCTACAATTGAGCTAAACCAAGAACAAATAACTCAAATTCTTTCTAGATGCAAATTGAAATATAATCCATCAAGTTAATCATCAAAAGCATAACATATTAAAGAAAATCCAACCCCAAACAATTATAGGTTACTCCTTGAATCCCAAGCTAAAAATCTAGCCTATCATCTCTAGATTAGCAAAATGCCCAAAAAGATTAAATTCCAACATCTCTAATTACTACTCTAAACAGAAATGCTGAATAAAAAATGCTCTCGAAAAATAATGCCGAAGACGCAAAAACAAAAGTATGGAGTCGAAAATCTCCTAAGAGGAAAAAAAAAAGTAGAAAAAAACCCCCTTTTCGTGCGTGCGTGAGCTGCATTCTTCAGACCCCTGTTTTGATCCTTGCCCGCGTGAGTCTGCTCTGTTGTGAGGCCACGATCCCTCTCTGCAATGCATTTCTGCGTCCCTGCAGTGCATTTCCGCGTGCTTGAAGCCTGTTGTCCGTGCGTGAAGCCCCTCAAGCCACGTTCCAGCCCCTGGGTTTTGCATCCTGCGTGAGCTGAGTTTCTAGTGCCTTCTTTTGATGTTGTGCCAGTTGGATAATTCCCAGAATACCCCATGTGTTTTAACATCTTTTCCATAATGCTCTACAACATAAATAAGATATAAAAGGAGTAAAATTTTAAGATATTAATTTTGGTGTGGACTAACTGCAATACAACTCTTTTCAAGTGTAAAATACCAAAATTTAACATTGAGTTAAGTACTAAAAATTACTACATAATTAAGTGCTTAATTCATTTTTTGGTTAAACAATTCATTCACTTTAGCAGCTTAATCATGTAGTTTTTGACACTTTATCAAGAAGCACTAATAACTTCAAATTTCTCAAGAGTATTCCCAACATTGACAAAATAATTTTCATAAATTTTTTCAACCAACATATAATCTTCATTTGGATACCAATTGAAATAGGTACCAGCATATTCATGGCACTTCTCTTTTGTACCTCACCACGATCAATGAGAATACTACCAAAATCTTCAACCAAGTTTTTTGTCAGCAATAAGCTTGTTGAGTGTTAGTATCCCCATTTTGTCATGCCAAGTACATCATTACCAACCATCTCTTCAATTGCAGTCATTCGCTTGGCGATAACACCCTACTGAGATAGCTCATGTGACCCAATAGCCCTTGTCATGGACAAGACAATGGCCATGGAAATGGGGATGCCTCCAATTAAGAGCACCAGACGATTATCAATTCCAATTAGATGTCCACACTCAAGAAACCATACGCAATCATCAGAATCTGGCAACCACCTAATTGCATACGTTTTAAGTGCTTCCCTAATCATGGTACCCTCCATTCTTCCCTTTGATTTCACAACAATCATTACTTGCTTGTAAGGATTAATGTCCAGCTCAAATATATCTTTGGCCCACCAATCCTTAGGAATAGACTCCATTTTCTCTGGGAACTTCATTCCATCCTCAATAATTATATCAAGCTCGAGCTCGAGCTCTCTGTGGCGCATTTCCTCAAACAACCCATACTCATTTCCTTCACAGGTATAAGCTCGGCCTTGATCATCAACAACCAAATAGACCCACCGATGGCCTCCTAAACAATTTTAACATTGGTAAACACCTTAACCTGGCTGGGAATACTCTCAATTGTGGTCTCTGGTGAGGTAGCTAGTGCAAATGTGTGGAATCCAAGTGGAGTAACTCGCTCCCACAACTAACTCATTATAAACCAGTCCCTCCCTCAATAAGGTTGCTCGGTAAATACTCCACCACTCATCATCACCTATTCTATGAAAGTATAGAGTTGAATCATCCACCCAGGATGACCATTCGCCATGTTCGACGACCTTGGCTCGCCGGATTTTATTAAGAGTCAAGTGAACATAGATGTCCGTCCTAAGCTCCTTGAACTTAACTAATTTTTCATCAGTGATTTGGTGTTTGTAAGAGATTGAGGGGGGGTCCCGTAACGAAAGGGAGAAGATGTCGAAGGCATAGTTGGGTCTAAGTTTCTGAACTGCTTCGCGAAACTCGAGATAAGTCATGGAGTGGATGAGGGCATAGAGTTATAGAGAGGCTATTGGTCTAGATCGATTGGGCGCCCAATAATTACTCCATCAGGGTCAAACTCCTATTTGGGGTGTTGGATGTTGGGGTGTTGGGAAGGCCAAGATAAGTAGTGTATCTTGCCGAGTGGTCGCCATGAGAGAGATAGTAAGGGAGCTGTGTAGGGATCTATGGATTTAGCTGAGGGTTTAGGAAGGTGCCGTTGGTTTGTATTGGTGTAGGAAAATAAGGCTGGTGGAGTTTATTTCTTAAGTATTCGGCCTTCCTCTTGGAAGTATTTGGCGTGGTCATTCTTGCTGGTGCCATTGTCGGCCTCTGCATCTGGACCTTCTTTACTTTTTGTAACTGTTGTTGGTTCTTCATCTTCCTACCTCGCACAAACCTCATACTCCAAATGGCTTAAATTTTCATGGAGGTTGTTCCGATATTCCTTTAATTTCTGCAAGATCACTTCGTAGCGTTGTTGATTTTGTTCCACCATCTCCTTGATTTTGAGTAATGATGCAGGATTTCTGCCATAGTTTTTGATAGCATATAAAGTCTCTCTGATACCAATTTATAACACACCTCACAAATTAAAATGGTAAAATATTGATTTGCTCTCTTGGGAGCTCTTCCAAGAATATTACATTCCCATTCAGTTGTGCACTATGTGCCCAAAGCTCTTCAGCCCGACTTAGATGTCGAACTCTACCAATTGCTTCAATTGCCAGTACGTAACCTTTAGACCTAACATGAGGGAGTTCTTTTACAGTACTCCAAGTTCTCTCTAGCTCCTTTCTTTTCCCTAAACATACATACAAGATGATTAGGACATCCAGTATTGACCAGTTATTTCCTATAATAGACACCTCCACAGACTCAACATAGGCTTTGGCCACAATGTTCAACCTTGCCAACTCTAAATAAGCCTTTTTCTTGTGAGAGTCCTCACCACCCCCACCTGTCTCAGTATCTGAAAAATCATAATCCAAAAATCCTGCTTATGAAGCTAAAACTTACCTCCTTTTCTCTGGCATTACTGCCCACAATTAAATTGACTACTGTTATAGTGGTTTTAGTTTCTAGAAATTTATTTTCCACGTGGGTTTTCCCACCACTACATTCATCCGCAAGTGAACAAAGACTGACTACCCACAAAGATTCTATCAACCTCCTCCTGAAAGCTCATTACGTCAGTTGACCTTAATCTAAACTCCACAAGTATATTTTTCTTTCTCCAATCCCAGTCCATCATCTGACGGGTTATGCCACTGGAAAAGCTCACTAAGGTCACAAAAATCCTAAGAAGTGGTCGTCTTCCCAATTTTTCTGTCAAGATTACACTGACAATAGCAGTTGGAACCTGGATGACTACCAGTGATACCGTCCCAATGCTACTTGAAAAACCAACTTTGACACATATAGAGCTTGCCTAAGATACAATCGCATTGGCTCCTCCACATTGGGGCAACAACATCAACCCAAGTCCAACAATGAGTAAATTGAACATGCTTACACTAAAACAAGTCCATGATTCATGTTTTCAATTTCTGTGGAAAGGACTCTGCAAATGAACATTGGGGAGCCCCATCAATGCTGACCTTCACAAACTGAGCGATTTATTTCCTTGCACTTTCAATCGAATCACTTCTGTGAATAACATTCTTGCCTATTTCAACTGCAAAGTCACCACGAATTGTTCCGAGGGCAAAGTCTGATGGGTTTGAGGCTTTAATAATTTTTCACCCAGTTGTCACTATACTCTTACCCTCCCCAACCATAGCAACAACAACACCAGAAGTAATGTAGTCAGCCAACCCACTGGAAAAGGGGTCTGTAGACAGATCTAATGCTTCTCAGCAAATGCATGGTCCACTATGATGAGATCTATTTGAACAAAACCCACACAACCCCTAAGTGACATTTCATCAAGCAACTGAGGTGAAATTTCCCTGTCTTCTAGCATTTGTAAGCACATAAAATTTATCCACTCTTTACCACTAGAGAGTACAAGAGAAACACTAATAACTTCAAATTTCTCAAAAATATTTCCAATATTAGCAAAATAATTTTCTCAAGTTTTCTCAACCAACATATAATCTTCATTTGGATACCAATTGAAATTCGAAATTGAAATATATACCAGCATATTTATGGCACTTCTCTTATGTACCTCACCATGATCATTGAGAATACCGCCAAAATCCTCAACCAAGTTTTTTTCAACAATAGTTCTAATGTCTGGAGGAGGATGAATAATTTCAATAGTTCTTGTATGGGTTCCAACTGTTGTGGGAGCCAAGCTAACTTTGTTATGCTTCTCATTTGATGGCTTTTCATCATTTTTCTCGTAGGACACTTGAGATGTGTTAAGATAGCCAAGATTCCGATCAGAAGGAGTAGGGAGGGGCAAGATTGACAAAGAACCTTTGTTGGCCCAAATCAGGATGCTCCGACCATAGATCTCGTCCAACTTCCACTTCATCTACCTCCTCTGTAGCATGAGTAGCCTCCATGTGTAGATTTCCAAAACCCTGGGTAGGAAGTCGCGATCGACTAGGGCCTCGAACATGCTAGACTTGCCGCTGCTCTAGCTCCCGACCATGGTGACCTATGGGAGTTCAATGGTTGACTGGCTCCTGAGCTGCGCGAATATTTCCAGGCTGTGGTTGGTGATCTAGTCGAGAGACTTCCACTGGAACAAAGGTTGGGCCAAAAGAGGGAAGAGCTTGGAGGGAAAGACGTCTATATTGTACTAATTCACAGCCAATCATTGATCCACCTTGTATTGTTGCACCATGGCTAGGGTACGACCATCCTTGATTGGGGTGTAACCGATCCGGTTTAGTCTGATTTTAGACATATTTTAGAACCAAACCGACATATACCAGTTTTGGAATTAATTTGAAGAACCAATACCGCACCAGTTACACCCCTAAACCTGTACTTCTGGTTTTACCTGTTCCGATCCAATTTGGTCTAGTTTTTTCGGTATATTATATAGTATATATATATTATAGTATATAATAATATAGTGATAATATATTGTAGTATATTATAATATATATTATAATTTTACTATAGATTATAGTGATATATTATAGTATATTATAATATAGAGATGTGCTACAGAGTAGCCACTATAGCAATGCACACATTGCAGGCTGCTTCTTTTTTTTTTTTAATCAAAACGTCCGTTTTGACTCCATTTGAAAATATGTTCCAATTTTTCATCCATATTCGAAATCATCCCGCGAGACCACCCTCCTCCCTCCACACTAACCCGCTTCAGCATCCTCTACCCAGCGCCTCTCAGCAACACCGTCTCCCTCATCAATGCGATCGAGCGGCGCTCCTCCATTTGCCCACCCCAACCTAGCATCTCCAACTCGTTGAACGGAGAAAACTAGCATGAATCCCGCGAAAGCCACCCTCATTCCTCATCACCAACCCCGAGTCGGAAAGATCTTTCCATTGCCACCTCGAGACGGCTTCCTCGTGGCTAACTCCACAACGCTCCTACATCTGCCCAGCGCTGCCACTCCCCGCGAGCTGATTCAATGGACCAAACCAGCGAGAAGTTCCAACAGCTAGCTCTCTTTTTTTGCTCAGCTTTATAGGTAAATATTGTACCATTTTCCCTTCCATACTATTATGTTCTTCATGTGTATATAAAGATTTCATTTTTGTGTTTTCTGATATGGGTATTGTGGCTTAGGGCATGGAGAAAATCAGTGTTCTTTCTAGAAAAACAAGGTTCGTAAACTATTGTTTTTTGTTAATACAACATGGATTTTGAAAACATGATTGGAACTTGTTTTTTTTTTGTAGGGATTTGTAAATAAATATGCTAATGATATAAACAATACTGCAAGTCAACCATGTATTTTTTTAATAGAATGCTCAACTCTACCTGACTAGGGACCTGCAGATGATTTCATTTAGCAACCATGAGTATGTGCTGGCTAACTTGCAAATGAGTTCGTATAACTACCTTATAAAATTAAAATTGAGGTGGCTTATGTGGAATATCATATATTTTTGACAATAAGAATTTGTAGAATGTAATATAGTTTTTTCTAATGTAGTCTGTTGTAATTCTTTTTGTGTACTTATAAAAATAAGTTGTGTTGCCTTTTATTGCTTTTGAAGTAAATTAACAACTACAGGTAACAAATAGATATTTTATAGATATTTTTTTATGGTAATTCTTTGTCCTTTTAAGTGCTTATATTTTCAGATTTTGCATTACGTATGAATGTGTTTAATCTTCCTTTTTCTTCTGTTGCCATCATGTTCTTCACTATAAAGTTTCGGAAGGCATTCTTAGTCTTAGTGTGATGGGGAGGAGGAAGATGGAATGCCACATAGGCCTTTGACGTTGACTTCGTAGTCATTAATGACGCCTCAAAATAGAGGTGGAAATCCAAACGTCTACCTTGTGAGTAGACATGTTGATGTCTTTTATTTTTTAATAAAGTTTGTTTGACGTGCTCATGAATCTAACTAATTGCATAATTGTAGCCTCCTTTTAATGTCAATATGCCCTACCCTCCGCCGAGTAATCCGATAGAATTTAGCCCATTTGATGATTCATTTCAGGTTTATTTATTTGAATTTTTAAAGTCCAGAAATTAAGATGTTAATTTGTTTAGAGTCATTCCATTTTTCCTAACAACGTGCTTGTTTGAGCAGATGCCACATTATATGCTCTACCATTCGTCGAGTAATCCGTAAGACCTGAGGCAAGAAATGCCCCCGGCGTCAACCGTGCCAACTGCTGTAGAAATTTGAACAAAATCTTAAAAGTACATCACGGATAACTGATGAAAGTTTTCCTAACTCCGATGAGAAGACACATTTCTTGAAGTTCGTGTAGAGGGTTTGGTGTAGTTTGTGGATGTGGGGGTGGTTAACATGTTTTTTGTCTTGTCATGTTCAACTTCTTTTTTTTTATTAAGTCTTTTTGCATACTATCGCAACTAGAGAAAGAAATTGCAGATGTTGGTAAGTTTGCATAATATTATTCATGAACTTACTCGACTGTTTTTTATTCAACAGAAATTCTTCTCTCTTTGTTTTGCTGCTATGTCAACTGACTCCATTGCTACTTCTTTCACATGCCAGTTTAAAGTTTATGTTTCATCACTAACTCCCTTAGCACCATTATGGCACGTATATATATGGGGGCCGGAAGATAAGTGTGCATATAATTTTTATTCCTCGAGTTAGATGCCATTTGAGTGTGTAATATGGCGGTGATTGATTTATGGGGAATTAATACACTAACAGAACCTGATGGCAGCAGTAAATTACTCATTCTCTTTGAAAACATTTGTATCGATTCTTCTAGATTCATGGGATTATGAAAAATATCTGGTTTTGGCATTCACAACAATTTTGCATTACGTATGACATAGTTTTTACGTTTATACTGCATGACATAAGATAGTTGTCTTAGCATTAGTTTAGAACTGACTCCATTGCTACTTCTTTCAATTTTCTTTTAAAATTCTAGATTTGGTGTTGTAATTTTGGCTAAATCTCAAATGGTTATCCAGGCTGTGAGCCATTGGAGGAGGACTTTGTATGCATGCACACTGATATGACTACAGATGTGGGGCTAGTGAAATGTTTTGGCAGAAATTCTATGCATACAGAAAAAGTGCTGGTGAAATTCAAGCAAAAATTCTAGATGATGCTACCTGTTTCATTTGTTACTTGGCTGGTCTTTGTAGAGGATGTATGAGGTTGTCCTCTTTGTTAATTAGCTAGTCTTTATAGTGGATGTATGAGGTTGTCCAGGCTGTGAGCCATTGGAGGAGGACTCTGTATGCATGCACACTGATATGACTACAGATGTGGGGCTGGTGAAATGTTTTGGCAGAAATTCTGTGTACAAAAAAAGAGCTGGTGAAATTCAAGCAAAAATTCTAGATGATGCTACCTGTTTCATTTGTTAATTAGCTGGTCTTTGTAGATGATGTATGAGGTTGCCTCTTTGTTAATTAGTTGGTCCTTTAAAGGATGTATGAGGTTGTCTCTTTGTTCATCTTGTCGAATTGTATTTATACATAAGTGAAAGATGTTTAGTGAAATATTCAGGATTGTTTTTTTTTCCTTCGACTGTTGAAATCAGATATTTTCTTTGGAAAACTAGATACAGTCTGTGTTGCAATCTTGATGTAGCCAATTCTTCTAGTTAGTTTTATTATGTTGGGTAACTAAATATGTTCTGATTGGGTGCCAAGATTATAAGGTAAAAGGAAACAAATTCAAGCTGCGACTAATTGCATATTTTTTAAAAAACGGGTACTATCAACCTAAGAATGCAAGTGAAGTTAGGTTCATGTTGCACCATTAGCAACAATGGAATCAAAACTGAAATCATTCATGAGATGTGCACAAGTTATTTTCATTACAAAGGTTAATTTAATGAACTTATAGATACACTTTTTGTACATCATGACCAAAACATAGGAGGAGTACCATTACAGTTGATCTATTCAATAACGATATATTCCATACAACGTGCTATTTACATACAGTTTATCCAACCAAACCAAAAGTATTACAATTGTGACAACCCAGTTTAATAAACTTGTCTACTACAACAGGGAGAATATTTTTCATCTGTATGGAAGATTCATAATCCAACTAGAAATGCTAGACTGCAAAGACTTTTCTTCCACCTGGCACGTCCATATCTTATGCATATGTTCATTAATTTTAAGCATAGCCTGAGCATAAGAAAATAAAAATCAAGCATAACTTCAATAGACCATATAGAATGCAGGAATGATGATCATCATACTTGGACCAGGTGTTGTGAAAACATAAACAAAAGCTCACCTCATGAAAGTGATACATTCTTTGATGTTTAATTAACAATTCCATCAGTGGCACTATAAAACATATCCATAAGCTTTGTCTTCCCTACAAAAACCGCAACAGTTATTAGTTACTTCAGTTAATTGTATTATTTTCAGTAAACCATTTTGAAACAAGTTAAATGGATAGAGAAAGTCAAAATGATTGTGAAGGCAAGAGGCTTAAATCCACAGCAACATATTTTGTAGTGATGAAAGAAGGCAAGAGGCTTATAATCATGCATCAGTTATCAACTTATCACCATACCCTAGCCATACCATTAACAAATTTCAATTCATTCCAACATGGTACTTTCCTTTTGGCAATAACATTTATTGAATTTCAACTCAATTAACTTGGACTCTTTAGAGTTCAATAATTGGCACAGGAGTCAAAACCATAAATTGCATGACTTGAAAATTCATGAAATACTTGGTCAATTTACATGCATGAATTTCATAGACTCGATTACACCAAATATTACAGAAGAAAGCAGTATACAATTACATAATCTTCATCAATCTATTAACATGAAGTTAGAAACTTTCTCCATCCTATACAAACAAGTTTAGTTTGAATATCCAGCACTCGTCCATGATAGAGACACTCATCAATCTTCACAACAAGAAAGTTTCACCAAATATGATAGCCAGACTTAAAGTAAACAGAGGGAAAAAAAATGTTTGCTTGGGCTTGTTGGTGGACTGAGATGCTCCCGACTACTCGTTGGTGGACTGAAATGGCACCGAGGGCTAGGGAACCGAGGCTGAGCTCGTGGTAGAGAGGGTTGAGGTCGGTGGCTGTGTTGGCTTCAATGGCTTTGAGGTTTGGGCTTAAGGCTTTGACGGCTTGGGGTCGAGGGGGCTCTGAGGTTCACTTGGGGCCTAAGGGGGCTTTGCTTCGATGGCTCTGACGTTCGGGCTTAGGGCTTTAAGGGCTTGGGGTCGAGGGGGCTTTGAGGTTGGCTTGGGTCGGGGGGGCTCTGAGGTTCGCTTGGGGTCGAGGAAACGGCACTGAGGGCTAGGGAACCGAGGCTGAGGTCGTGGTGGGGACGTCTGAGGTTGGTGGTTGTGTTGGCTTCGATGGCTCTAAGGTTCGGGCTTAGGGCTTGGGGTCGAGGTGGCTCTGAGGTTTGCTTGGGGTCAGGGGGGTTGTTTCTCTTGAATGAGGGAATGAGGGCTGAGAGCACGAGACCGGTTCGATGTGTTTTGATCTACACGTCATGTGTGCAATGGATGCAACCAAACAGTGGCTACTATGGAGATTAATTCTATAATATATAGTGATATATTATTAGTATAACTACCAATACAATAGACTATAGTGATAATATATAGTTATTTATATATGATTTTAAAATTTAATATTATATTAATTAGTAATTTATCATAAAATGTAAAATTATTTTATATATAATTATATTATAAAAAATATTTTATACAATATAAAAAATTAATATATATATGAACCGGTCTGGTGTTAGAAAAAAGAAAACTGGAACTGGACCGATTTCGACCGATTTTTTAAAAAATGGAACCAATATCGTACTGAACCGAACCCGGCACCAGATCAAACCCATCGGTTTTTTTTTCATCTTTAATCC
This sequence comes from Juglans regia, assembly GCF_001411555.2. NCBI lineage: Eukaryota > Viridiplantae > Streptophyta > Magnoliopsida > Fagales > Juglandaceae > Juglans > Juglans regia. Next base: position 7,577,013 of record NC_049916.1, read on the forward strand.
TTAAGCTGCTTTCAGGCGAAGATGAGGTGCTGCTGGTCGGGCGGAATACCCTGGATCTGAACCTTCACATTGTCAATAGTATCAGAGGACTCAACCTCGATGGTGATGGTCTTCTCAATTGGGGTTTCCATGAAGATCTACATAGTTTCCGGTTATTATGGGCACATAAGAGCAGCACCTGCTTTAGTAGGTGGAGGAGGCTTTGAAGGGATACTGATGGCTAGGCCTTCTCCTTTTATGATCAATTTATAGTTATTGTTAAGGATGACTGATAGAAAGAAAGGGAAGAGGGAATACTTTTTGGGAGGAAAGAAAGGAAACGAAAGTTGAAGAGGGAGATATGAGAATTTAGAAAATAATTTTCATTTCTAAAGGGATTTTTGGGAACAAAAGAAAGAGGAATCTCGTCAGAATCATCCTCCTTGGCTCGTTCTTCTTCTTCTTCTTCTTCCTGCATTGCACAAAACTAATGCTCCAAATGGTTGAATTTTTCTTCAAAATTCTTCATGAAATCATTTACACGTTGTTGGAGAATTTTGTGATTTTCCTGTATTTGTTCTATTGACTCTCTAATTTTATCGAGGGATACAAGAATTTTTAACATGATAGCACAATGACCGATGTTTCTCTAATATCAATTTGTAACATACCTCAAATTATTTGAAGAAAAGTATACTGAAATCACTCATTTCGAGGGGAGCACCTCCAGAGAAGAGAAGAGAGAAAGAAGATGATGAAAGGAAAAGAAAATAAGATTTTGATTAAGTTTCTGCATAAGATTTCGTAGAGCCTTTGACTCCTTACATATTAATATGAAGTCTTAACAATGTTGTCCCACATATAGGCCTATACTAAAAGCTCACTAAACAACTAAAATGAGAATTACTCTAAAGGCTCAAGCCCATTAACCCATCCAATTAAATAATAAAGACCCAAACATATAATGAAAATTAACTAAATAAACGAAGGTGGCCCATGGCAGCATATAAACCCAAAAATTGGGGCGTGGAGAAGACCTGAAAAGTAAAAAGATATTTGTTTTTATCTCATTTCACAACTTGGGAGTAGATTGGAGAAGAAGAATCCAATTCCAAGGCCAGACGCAGAAACCATGTATTGCTTATCCTGCCTTTCCATTACCAAACCTCTAGCTTTTGCTTCTCTCCCTCAAAATGACTCTCCTCCACCCATCCAAACCACTCATACTACGAAACCTCCCATGCGCAGACCAACGCCCTCTACTCTACCAAGAACGCAGCAGCGCAAAAGACAACAGCCCTCCATCGCCGAAATAGAACGCGCTATCGGTGCCGGAAGGTACCGCGACATTGATGCCAGGCATGTTCGTGTCCCGCTGCTTCTTCATTGTCCACAAATTCAGCATGTTTATTTTTTGGAGTTGATTTTTTTACATGTAATTGTCTGAAACTTGAAATTTCTTTGTTTTCTGTGTAACCAGGGAATTGAAGGAAGAACAGGAGGCTGAATTCGACTTCATTTCGTTGAGTTTTAGTGGCAAGTTTGAGGGGCCGGTCGAGAAGAAGCTCCGGGAGACGGGAGAGTGGCTAGACACTTGGACCGAGACCGAGTTTCGAGCCTCTGGTAATTAATCATTCATTCTTCAACATTATTCTTGTTATTTGTTGGTTCATAATTGGGAAGGAAAGAGAACAAACAAATTTTCAACTCTATTTACTAACTATTCACCAATCTCAATACAAATCATATCTTAATAAGTTCTTAATCAAAATCAATAACAACTATATCTCAAAGCTTTTCTATAAAATTATCAGACATTCTGAACATTTATCATTTTTTTAAGAGAAATGATACTTACAGTCGTGTCGTAAGTATGTAAGCGCCGCAATTGCTTTGAAAAAAATAAATAAATATAGAATTCACATGAAAATAAATTAATTTTTTATAAGTAAATTTCATTCTTTCTCAAAGCGACTGCACGGTATTTACACATTCTACAATTATACGTAACATTACTTTTTTTCCAATCCAAACATGCTGAGTGTGTCACTCGTGTACCATTTCATATCCAAGACATCTTAAAAAGACATTTCAAATACAATTTCATTGCCAATTGAAAAAATAAACACACCCAAAAAATTCATGTTTGATATATAATAAGATTCCTTAGGAGTGGAAATATACCAACACTTCAAAATATTGTTTCAGGAAAAAAGATCCTTATGGTTACATTTCAGTGGATACTACCAATTTGGATGTTCTTTCTTCTCATTGCCTGTGGGGTCATCAAGCTACCGTTCAGCAGCCCATTTATTGATGACCTGATTATGTGAACACGTTTCAATTCAAGTTTAAAGACTCCTATTTAACTGCTCTTCACAGTTTAACTAAAGGTACGTACTCTCTGCTATATAGCTAGGTATTAACTTGAAATTATAACACAGCAATATCATTAGTACTTATTCTCAATGGCATCTCCAGTAAGTGCTGAGTGGTGAATCAATTGCTTGAACGATGTAAATTCCTAGCTTGCTTTACGACTTTTTACATGTGGTCGTATTCATATACGCACCTTGCATGTCTAGCTGTGTACATGTCGATTCTCAACATATTTATTTGAGAGTTACTTCAATCTTATGTTACACAATGGCAAGTCATGCACTTTCGAAGTAGTACTATCAGAATTTTCTTTTCGGAGTTTCGTTGGATACTACACTCTCATCTCACTCCCACTCCCATCATACTTGTGTATTGACAAATATTACCCTAACCATTAGATCAACTTTTTATTTTTAAAATAAAATAATCAAAAGTTGACGGATAGTACCACATCATCACAGTAGGATAGAAACGAGACAAGGATGTAGTTTATAACATTTTCGTTTTATTAAGATCTCATTTCAGCATCTTGGCATTATGTGTTCTATAATCGGTGATCTTGCATGACATATTCAATATGATGGGCAACATGGCTATTGTGAAATCCCATGAAGAGCCTAAATGATGGGTCTGTCACTCATTGGTTGGAAAAATAGGTTTTTAGTTGTCGATGATAAGAACTTGAAGTTAACGTTTTGATTTTTGAGATTAGTTTTATTTTTTTGGATGTCGGGAACCTCTCGAGGGCAGGGTTCTTCGGACCCATTTTTGCAGAGTAAATCTCGATCCCATGTACCGCACTCTCGAAAGTTTTTTTACATGAATTGGTTAAATCGTTGGTTTTTCACCGGGAAGTATTGTCTCAAATGATTGTTTGCACTCATAAGGTGTTGAACCTTGGACCTTGAAGAGAGTAATATCCAAGACTGAGACCTTTACCACTTGGGCCAACCCCTTGGGTTATTATTAGAACTTTCGTGTGATATGGGTTCATCTTAAACAATAACATGCACGATTATTATTTATACATAAAAATGGATTGATATCGTCTTCCATTCTCTGTTCGAAATTGACGGTGAAATTCAAAAGCAGATGGACACTACAGAATTTAGAACTCTAAACAACAATATTAAATATTGTAGGATCGATACGTTAGGTCTAATTCATAAATGGAAAAAATGTCTAATCATGAAAAAACACAGAAGAGTTTGGTAGACTGTGATTATGCGCAAGTCTATTAATTCAAGACCGGAGTTCCCATATTATTTATAAACTTTTTTTACTGACAAATCAAATACATCGTTGATGTGAAAGTATGAGACATCAAGTTACATAAAAAATAAGAATAATATTATATACAATCGTGGAATACGTAAATATTATATAGTTATTTTGAAAAATAGTAAGGTCTATTATTAAAAAATTAATTTATTTTCACGTAGATCTTATATTTATTTACTTTTTTCAAAGCGACTGCACGATATTTACATACTTACGACTGTAAGTATAATTTTTTAAAAAATAATTATACTTTTAACTCTTTTATGTATAAATATAATGGGTCTTACAGTAAGTAGTGTGTTACACGCCAACTTGTAATTAACATGCTTTATTTTAAAAAAAAAAATTTATTTATCATCGTCTCAATCATCATCTCTTTACGTTGCAGAAATGATTGGAATATGAGTATAGAATAGTAAACAGTGTTGATTGAGAGAATGGTATGTTACACTTCTTCATTTTTAAAATGGTTCGTAGGATAGAATGAGTGCTAACATGTGTCCAAATGTGATTGGTGCTGATATTACCATGAGTGATACGTAAGCATAACAAGATAATTTAGGGATCGGTTTGAAATTGGACATAACCTCGAGGACTATATATAATGAATTTAACAAAAAAAATTATTTATTTCTTAAAGTGGAAGGGACGCAAGGCGATGTTGGTATATGAATCCCTACTCTGTGCTTTCGGATATCAATTGTTGAGGGCCCGAATTCATTTGCCTTGGTCCAGCAGAGGCCTGGCCTAGCAGAAGCTTTTCACACTTGAAGCCACGGTCACTCCTCGTTGGTCAAGTTCGCACGATTAAGATTGAGTAAAAATGTAAAAATTTGATTTTGAATTTGGCTTCACTCTGATTTTGACAAGATGGAGTTGGAGTTGAAGTTGTCGCTAGACCGGCTCCAACTTTGATCTGATTCAACTTCAACTTTATGCTCTGACTCCACCTCTGATTTTATGTTCCAATTCTGAATCCGACTTTGATATTATACATACGTTATAAAAATATGAATTTGTCTATATAACTAGAACTTATATAGTTAAATTTAATAATATACTAGTATGAGCTAATTATTATAAAACAATATACTTATACTATAAAATAAATTGATTAATGATAGTTTAATATATGTAAACATTATAGTATTACTACTATACATAATCAAGTATAGAAATAAGTTAGACACTAATATTTAAATAAGTCTTGTATAATAAGCTAATAAGACATCTATTAAATTACTAAAATAACATGTAATTAGACACTAGAAAGTCTAGTATATAATTAAGTTAGAAATAAGTTAGACATTAGGATAATAACATGTAATTAAACATTGTAGTACAAGTATTGCATAGAAATAAATAGGACACTAGTATAGAAATAACTAATAAGCCTAATATAATAAGTTAATAACACATAATATCATTTTACTTAAGAATAATAACATGTAATTAGACACTAGAAATAAGTCTAGTGTAGAAATAAGTTAGACACTAGTATAATATAATAACATGTAACATTATGTGTCTAATTAAATATAAAAATAATATGTAATACTATAGTATTATAACATATAATTAGACACTATAGTATAATTATATTATAAAAATAAGTAATATATTAGTATAAAAGTAAATGAAGAATAAATGATTTAGCTTTAGTTTTTAATTTTTTTTTTAAAAAAATTGATATTTGAAAGCCCACAAAAACATATTTTTTAATTGGGCTAAATATGAAGCTAAAAAAGGAAGCCCAAATCTAAAAGTCCAAATCCAACTTCGCTCCGACAAGTCGAAGTCGGATTTAAGAGAATTCAACTCTGACTAAGTCGGTGCTCACCCCTACACATGATACTAATTAATATTCATATCAAGAATCAATTAAAAAAGAGTTTTTCTACTTATAAGCCAGTGTATAAAGCACACTTTCCATACCATTGACATGACAAAACTTGATTTGTAACAAATTTAAATTTAAAATTTATCTTACAAATTAAGTTTTACCATATCAACGAAATAGAAGGTATGATTTACATACTAGTTTACAAATAGAGTTTTTCTTAAAAAATATTCTTTTCAAATAGATTCATCAACAAGGGTCAGAACAAATAAAAGGGCAAGTGCTTGGTTTTAATCCTTATAAAATAATCTTGTTATGGACGTGTTTCACCGCCACCACCTCACAATTACTTGCAACCAAAGAATAAGACGGCTTGGGGGTTCGAGGGAACACCTCCAATGCCTAAGTCAGTGACTGAAGATAATTCAATAATACCAATGAGTGCGATCTTCTTTACGTACTTGGGTTCTCCTTTTTATATAGAGCTTTTGAATCATTCTGTTGTTAAATGATAATGAGCATATTTGTTATTCAAATTCAAATTTGGAGATGAGGATTCATCCCTTAGTGTTTTCGAATGATAACCTTTTTATTCCTTGCCCCCGTTGGATAGTTATCCAATCAGTATTGGTTGTGGGCTGGATCCTCTTAACATCGAGTTGGGTTTTAGGTGGTGAGATAGGCTTCGGGCTTAAGTAAGGGCCCAGGCCCATGTGGGGCTTAACCGGTTGGAATATCCTCTCCAGTTACCCCGCGAAGTCTCATCATGCATGGCGTGATGGGACTTAAATCCATACGTGCGTATTTTCGCTTTTCGAGGTCCTTGTCAATGCGTTGTTTTGCCTTTGCACTTTTCGTACCTCAAACATCAACTCTATTTAAGGGTCTTGGGGTCTCGTTTTCCCTCATCTCTTGAATTCCTTGTTTTTTTGCACTTCTTGCTAACTTTATGGGTTCTTGTCTTCCGTCTGGATAACCTCTCGTTTTCTCGTGATTTCTCACCTCCATTAATGGCTTCTTCTTCCAAGGGTAAAGCCATGGTTTCTTCCCGCAGTCCTTCACCACCCCGCGACTCCTCTCCTCGAGTCGCTGTTGCTCCTCCGGTGTCTATATTCGTTGGCCATCAATGGTCCTCAAATGTCTCTTCTCGAGAACTCGAGAATGCCCGAAACAACTTCATCATCCCCGATTTCGTTCATTTGAGGGTGCCCACTCCAAACCAGAGGGCTATCGATGCAGAGGTATGACCATTTTTGTTGTTCTTTATCTTGCGATGTTTACCATGGGGCTTCGATTGACCTCCGTGTGCCTAGTCCGCCACGTGTTGGATGTTCTAGGGCTTGCTCCCGCCCAATTGGTGCCCAACGCTTGGAGGATCTTGGTGGCCTGTTGCGTTTTGTGGCGAAGGGTCTTAGAACCCGTAGGTGATGAGTATCCCTACTTAACAGCCCGTAAGTTTTTGTTGCTACATGGATTTAGGCGTTTGGAGGGGAACCTTTGTAGCTTTAGGTCCCATAGTAAATTGATTGAATTGGAACGCAAGTTTCCCATTAGGGCTTGTTGGTCCCCCGTTCTTGATGAGGATGATTTTGAAATGCTTCTTTCCCCCCTGTGAAGAAGCCCGCGTGCAATTAGTAAAGTCTTGGGCTCAGGCTCATCCCAACTCATGTTTTTCAGATGTGCTTTTAACTTCTAATAATATTGAGAGGTTTTTTATGGTTCCTAGTCGGGCTCATGTATCGGGTCGTGAGTATTTGGGTGCTCCCTCACCGGCAGGTGGTTTGAAAAGAAAAACCCATCCTGGTGCTGGCAATCAAAAGAAAAGAAAACTTAAGAGGGCTCGCATTTCCCCTTGTTTTGATGAATCCATCTCGTCGAGGCGTGATTTCTCGCCCCCTCCCTCGTCGAGTGAAGGTATTAAATTAGTTGCAGCAACCAAGCAAACCCGCATCGTAGGCGAGTGGAAGTGCTAAGTTAGTTGTTCCTCGAGAGCAACCGAGCAAACGGATGCCTAAGGCGAGTGAAAGTGCCAAATTTGCAGCGAAAGCTGCTGCCGAAGCTGCTGCTCAGGAAGGCGAGGACATTCATTTGGGGGAGGATGATGATGTTGTCCTTTTGAACCCCGATTTGCTCACAGTTCCTTCCTCTGCACCTGTGGACTTCCAATCTTTTGAGGTTCCTTCGCTTACAATTCCTATATCCACGCCTGCCACTACTCAGTCATTTGATGTTCCCATGGAATCTCCTTGAGTGCAACATGTTGAGGAGACTACAACATTGCTCAGTTCGCCCCTTGCTTCTACAGTTTCTGGCGGAGTTACTCACGACTTGCCCTTTGTGTTTCTAGCAGTTTCTCTTGCTAGTGGAAGCAAGGTTTCGATTCCCTCCCCGCAATTTAGCATTTCTCCTAGAGAAGATGACGAGCCATCCTTGATTGCTTCTGAGGAGGACCTTCAAATTAATCGGGCATCTCCTCATCGGGATGATGTTGAAGTGTGCTCAGGTCCTCATGTTGATACACCTGCCAGCATCCATTCTTTTATTCCTCCTAGGCCGACTAAGGGAGCTTCTCCTCGAGGGTTTTTTGTTAATCTCTTTCCACATTTTCAATCCTAGAGGTTCTTCTGGCTCTCGCCCATCGAGCTTTTCGCCATCCCCACATGCTCGCCGTGAGGAGGCTTTCAACGCCGTTGTTTAACATCTCAGAAATATTTTTGCACCGATAAATTCTTTGTGTTCATTTTGCCTTTCTGTATGCTTGAACATTAGTTCTAAGAAATTTTTTTTTAGGGGTTCGACCGCCTTATTGCCGACTTGGTGAAGGATAGGTTGCAACTAGAAGAGGAAAATCAATCTATGTATTCCTTCATTGGTCATACCTACACTGCTGTCTGCACGGCTCGTGCCAAGAAAGATCAAATGGCCAGTGAGTTGACCCACCTCATAGCTCGTTCCTACACGGCTGATAGCAAACTGGCTGTTCTCACTTCTCCGTGCCCAGGTTGATTCACTTCAGGAAGAGTTAGCCAGCTCGGCAGCGAACACTGATCATTATTGTCAAGAAGTGACGACAATTGGAAGGGATCAAGATGATCTTGCCATTTGCCTAAACCAAGCAAAGGCAATTGAGCAGGAGCGAGATGACTTGGCTGCTCGCCTATGCCAGGCAGAAGTGGCTGTACAAAAATAGGTCGACTTGGCTGCTCGCCTATGCCAAGTAGAATTGGTCGTGCAAGAGTGGGATGACTTGGCCACCCAGGTGGAGGCCTTTAACAAAGAACAAGATGAACTAGTTATTTGGGTGAAGCTCGCTTTGAAAGAGCGAGATGACTTGGTTGTCAGCTTTGATCGGGTGAAGGCAAAGCTTGAAGAGTTAGAGAAAAGCAAGTCTAACTATGCCTTTCGCCTGGTTTCCCTCGACAACGAGCGGCAAGAACTAATTGTGAAGTTGGGCATAGCAGAAGGGGTGAAAGCTGAGACCGAGAAGACTCTGATTGAGGTGAAGAGCCACCTCAAAGATTGTGATTGTCAGTACCTTCAACTTAATGAGGTTGTTGAGTCTGCCAAAAAGAAGATTTCTATTTTAGAGAAAAAGGTGTCTGGGCTGAGCCTTACTTTGGAGAATTCCCAACACAATCTTAATCGGGTTTTTCCTCAACTGGTAGCTGCTCCCAAAGTTCGATCGCGAGCCTAGGGTATAGGCTTCAAACTTGGTATCAAGCAGCTCCGTGAGCTCCTTGATGAATCGGAGACAAACTTGCATACTTTGGACTGGAAATCCATTCAAGCTAGCGAGGTTGCTCTTCATGTTTGTGACTCATTTGGTCGGGCTGAGATGTTGGATATTTTTCCTCGCCAATTCTAAGACTTGTATATTTTCAAGGTTTTGAAATCCGTAAAGGGAACAATTTAAACTTTTCTAATGCTTTGTACACAATGGAACTTTGTTTTTGGGATATTATGCATTCTTTATTATTTCCCAGTAATCTGTTCATCAAAGCAATTTGTTCACACTTGAACTTTTAACTGCCTTAGTCTGGGTGTAGGGAGAAAGCAACTTTTAAGTTGTAGGCTAGTGGGAGACTCCATCGACCACATCACCTTTTTGGTGAGAATGTGTTAATGAGAGATCCTTCGACCGCAGTGCTCTCTCTGGCAAGATCCTTTAAGTGTTAGGCTAGAAGGAGAGTTCTTCGACCACGTCGCCTTTGGTGAGAAGGTGTTAAGGGGAGATCCCTCGATCGTTTTATCTTTAAATGTTAGGCTAGGGGGAGAGTTCCTCAACCACGTCACTTTTGGCAAGAAGGTGTTAATGGGAGATCTCTCGATCATTTTACCTTTAAGTGTTAGGTTAGTGAGAGAGTTTATCGACCATGTCACCTTGGCGAGAAGATGTTAACGAGAGATCCTTCGACCGTTTTACCTTTAAGTTTTAGGCTAGTGGGAGAGTTCCTCGACCACGTCACCTTTGGCAAGAAGATGTTAACGGGAGATCCCTCGACCGTTTTACTTTTAAGTTTTAGGCTAGTGGCAGGGTTTCTCGACCACATCACTTTCGGCGAGAAGGTATTAATGGGAGATCTCTCGACCGTTTTACCTTTAAAGTTTTAGGTTAGTGGGAGAGTTCATCGACCACGTTAATTGAGGTTGTTGCAAAAAGTCAAGGATAAAGAAGGAAACATATGCAGGCATTTATTATTGAAAATGAAATCAACAAAGAAATTAATGAATCAAAAAATTGAAAAATTTATTACATATTTTTTCCTTAGACGTAGTACTTCCGTAGGCATTTTGCATTCCATGGATGGGGTAATTCATGCCCCGCGGCATCCTTGAGATGGTAAGCTCCCAGTCTATGACTTGCCACTACCACATAAGGGCCCTCCCATCGTGGGCCCAACTTTCCTTCTTCTCCTGTGGTAATACCAGTTTCCTTCATTACTAAATCACCAATTTTGAAAGATTTGGGCCTCACTCTTTTGTTGAAATATTGTTCTGCCTTCCTTTTAGAAGCTGTAACTCTGACCTCTGCATCCGTCCTTATTTCCTACCAATAGATCTAGGTTTTCTTCTAACCTTGCCGCATTTGTTTCTGGGTCAAAGCTTTCTCTCCTGTAGCTTGGTAACCCCACCTCCACTGGTACCATGGCCTCACTCCCATACGTCAGGGCGAAATGTGTTTCGCCTATTGAGGGTTTTAATGTTGTCATCATGTCATGTAAGCCCATAAAATCTCAGGGAGCTCGTCGGCCCACAGTCCCTTTCTATCACCCATCTTCTTTTTCGATATCCCGACAATGATTTTGTTGGTTGCTTTAACTTGTCTGCTAACCTGGGGGTGGCCTGGGGAAGAGTATTTGACTTTGATTCTTAACTTCGCACGCCATTGACAATAGTGTTCAGAATCGAACTATCTTCCGTTATCAGAAATGATACACTGAGGTATCCCGAATCTGCAAACTACGGCCTTCCACAGAAACTTCATCACACTTTGGGCTGTTGTTGTTGCCATCGTTTCAGCCTCCGCCCACTTCATAAAATAGTCAACGACTACGATGATGAACTTGGTTCCTTCTTTGCTGGGGGGCATAGGGCCTACTAGGTCTACCCCCATTGGGCGAAAGGCCACAGTGAAGTTATGGATCGCAACTCCTTGGGAGGTGCGCTTGGAACTGGCACATGAATCTGGCATTGGACACACTTTTTTCCAAACTCTTTTGCATCTTTTAGCGCGTTTGGCAAATAATATCCTGCCCTTACAATCTTTGTGGCGAGTGATCGCCCTCCTGAATGATTCTCGCATATCCCCTTGTGTATTTCTTTCATCACGTATTATGCTTCCTCCTTTGCTACACACCTTAGTAATAGGTTTGAAAAACCCTGCCTGTACAGTACCCCGTCTATTATAGTAAACCGGGCTGTCCTGCTTTTTAACTTCCTCGCCTCTTCCCGAGACAGGGGAAGATCACTCGTGTACAAATATTTTCTTATATTATCAGCCCATCCTGGCATACTCTCTCCAATTTACAAAATTTCCTCCCCTATAGTCGGGCTGCCTACAGTTCGAAGATCAACCTTCCATGGCCACACATCTTCTTACTTCGTTGAGGCTGCTCGTGCCAACCGATCAGCCTTGAAATTATCTCCTCGAGGTATTTTCTCGATACGAAAGTACTTGAGGCATTTGCACTGTTCTTGAACTTAGTGGAGATATTTTATTAGCTTGACTCCCCTTGCCAAATATTCCCCAGTGATTTGCCCGACTACTACCTGCGAATCAGCTTTCATTTCAATCTCCTCACCTATTAACACCTTTGTTATTGCTAAACCGGTGAGCACCGCTTCGTATTCAGCTTCGTTATTTGTAACTTTGAAATCTAATCGTACGGCATGGTACGACTCTTCCTCTTTCTTTTTCACCACGTACACACCAACTCCTCCCCCTGCTCGACAGGATGACCCATCCACATATACTTGCCATGGCTTCTTCTCGGGTGACTTAGGGATTTTGTCTCGAAAATTCAAAAATTCTACCACAATGTCCACCAGGATTTGCCCTTTCACAATGCTTTTAGGCACGTAGCTGATGTCATACTTGATTAGCTCGATAGACCAGTTGTCCCGAGGTGTCTGGATTTTGTAATACCTTCTGCAAAGGCTATGAGGTAATTACCTTTATCGGATGGAGTTAGAAATAAGGCCGTAGTCACATTGCTGCTACCACCACGACGAAGGCGACTAACTCAATCTTTGGATTCTTGGTCTCAGCTCCTCTCAGGGCCCTACTCACATAATACACTGGCTTCTGCTCCTTCCCTCTTCTTGTATCAATGCTGCTGATACTGCATCTGGGGTCACTACCAGGTACAACGACAGTGGCTCTCTTTGCTTGGTGTGACTGAGCAATGGCGGTTTAGTCAAATATTCCTTTAGTTGTGTAAATGCCTCTTTGCACTTAGAATCCCAATCTTGTGCTTTCTTAAGCACTTAAAGAAATGAAGACATTTATCTGTTGATCAGGATACAAACCTGCTAAGGGCTGCTATCCTTCTCGCCAATTTCTGCACTTCGTTTAGATTCATGGGTAGCTTCATCTCTATTATTGCTCTGAGTTTTTCAGGATTTGCTTCGATTCCTCTTTTTGACACCATAAATTTGAGGAATTTTCCCGATTGCACTCCGAAGGCACACTTGGTTGGATTGAGCTTCATCTAATATTATCGCAAAACTTGGAAGGCTTCACCGAGATCTTCTATATGCTAGGCAAACTCCTTGCTTTTCACCAGCAGATCGTCTATGCACACTTCCATATTCCTCTCAATCTGGTTCTTAAACATCTTGTTTACTAACCTCTGATAAGTTGTCCCAGCATTCTTCAAGCCGAAGGGCATCACCTTATAACAATACAATCATTGGTCTGTTATGAAAACGATCTTCTCTTGGTCAACTTTATTCGTTCTGATTTGGTTGTATCCTGAATAAGCATCCATAAAACTTAACATTTTATACCCTGTTGTTGCATCTACTATCAGATCTATTTGTGGGAGTGGAAAACTATCTTTTGGGCAAGCCTTTTTTAGATCCATGAAATCCACGCACATTCGCCGTTTTCCGTTGGACTTCTTCACCAATACCACGTTTGACAGCCATTTCGGATATTGTGCTTCTCTGATGAACCCAGCTGCCAATAACCTATCCACCTCTTCCGCGATTGTTTCGTACTTCTCAATGCTAAAGTTTATCTTCTTTTGTTTTACTGGGCACACCTTTGGGTCTATGCTCAATTTGTGGTTGATGATTTTATCACCTATCCCGAACTTATCCTTATGACTCTATGCGAACACGTCTTTATAGTCTAGGAGGAAGTCGATCCATTATTGCCTTTCCTTTCTTGTTAGCTTGGTTCCAATCTTCACATGACTCTCCGGGGGACCCTGCTAAAAAATGACCAACTCCAGGGGTTCATCTGCTTCCCTTTGCTTCATAGCATCTTCGTCTCTAGTCTCCAGTTCAGTCATCAATACTTGGGGCGGTGGTGGAAAGAGCACACCCGCCATTCTTCAGCTTCTACAATACTCACCTCTCCTTGTCCTTGCCTGTGTTCCTACACTTAGTAGTCTCTGGCTAGGACTTGTTTGCCTCGTACTTCACCTACCCCAGCCCTCGTCGGGAATTTCATTTTTAGATGATATGTCGAGGTGATTGCCTTTAATGCATTCAATGTAGATCGCCCAATAATTGCATTATATGCTGACTGGGTTTTTACTACTAAGAACTCAGTCATAGTAGTGGCGACATGAGGGTCCGTGCCTACAGATACTGGCAATGTAATAGATCCCATAGGTTGTATCGCGTCTTCGGTGAACCCTTTTAACGTAGTTGGTGCCGGTCGCAAATGATCTACACCAATCCCCATTTTGTTGTAGGCATTCCAGAATAGGATATCTGCTAAACTTTCATTATCAATCAGTATTCACCTCGTGGTAAAATTTGCCACCAGCATCGTTACCACCAATGTATCGTAGTGTGGATATACAACCCCTCGACAGTCCTCATCGCCAAAAAATATTGTGGGAGATAACTGTACTCGAGGTTGCTTGACAGGTCTTTCTACATTATAGAATTCTTCATATCTCGCCCACCTTGCATATGCTTTTCTTCCTGAGGAGGTTGGGCCACCTCCAGCATATCCGTCGGCGACTGTATGTATCTTGCCTAAAGGTGGGTTTCTTCGATTTGCATCTACTTTCAGTCTATGGTCACGAGCCTCCTTTCTCTTCTTGGTTATTCCCGTTGCCTAGGGCTTTCACTCCTCCATTTTTTTGTGCTCGGGCTTTCGATCACTTGCACCTCATTTTTAGATGATCAGGCGTTCCAACTCGCCACTGTCTCTCATATCTTCTATTTTTGTTTCAAGTTGTGGCAATCCTTGGTTCTATGTTTTATGATACGTGCAATATTTCTCGGTTTATTGTCTGTTGTTGTCGTCTTGTACTTCCTCTTTTGCTTTGTCCCGATTGTGCGCACTGGAGTAGTGTACATAATCGCCATTATGTCTTCTTAAATTATTATCGCGCCTTAGATCCTATTGGTATCTCCTTGTCTTTTGACCCCCATCTCGGTCTTTCCTTTGACCTCCTCTCGGTTCCCGTTCGCTCCGTCTTTCAGATCGGGCAGTTAGGGTGATAAGTGTGTCTTCAACATTAACAAAGTTGTCAGCCCTGTCTATGAATTCTCGCAATGTGGAAGGGGTTTTCCTGGCTAATTCAGCCATGAAAGGGCTCCTCGACCAAATACCTCTGAGCAATGCTACCATCATAATCTTCTAGTCTTGATCATCGGCTGTCATCTTGTCTTTATTGAAGCGTGTCAAATAAGCTTTCAAACTTTCATCCTCTCTCTGTTTGACGGTTAACAAATACGTGGCTGGCCTCCTGTGCCTTCTACTTGCCATGAGTTGGGTCAAGAATTGCCAGTTCGTTGAAACTGTCTATGGAACCCGGTTGTAGTGCTCTAAACCAACCTCTCGCCGACCCCTTTAAAGTCAAAGGGAAAACCCTACACGCAATTTCTCCCGGGAATCTGTGAAGCGTCATATGGGTTTTGAAAATTTCAAGATGCTCCACAAGATCTCTGGAGCCATTATATAGATCTACTGAAGGAACCTTGAACTTTGGAGGTAAAGACATTGCCATGATTTCTGCAGAGAACGACAGATTTATATAATGATCAGGCGTTCCAACTCGCCACTGTCTCTCATATCTTCTATTTTTGTTTCAAGTTGTGGCAATCCTTGGTTCTATGTTTTATGATACGTGCAATATTTCTCGGTTTATTGTCTGTTGTTGTCGTCTTGTACTTCCTCTTTTGCTTTGTCCCGATTGTGCGCACTGGAGTAGTGTACATAATCGCCATTATGTCTTCTTAAATTATTATCGCGCCTTAGATCCTATTGGTATCTCCTTGTCTTTTGACCCCCATCTCGGTCTTTCCTTTGACCTCCTCTCGGTTCCCGTTCGCTCCGTCTTTCAGATCGGGCAGTTAGGGTGATAAGTGTGTCTTCAACATTAACAAAGTTGTCAGCCCTGTCTATGAATTCTCGCAATGTGGAAGGGGTTTTCCTGGCTAATTCAGCCATGAAAGGGCTCCTCGACCAAATACCTCTGAGCAATGCTACCATCATAATCTTCTAGTCTTGATCATCGGCTGTCATCTTGTCTTTATTGAAGCGTGTCAAATAAGCTTTCAAACTTTCATCCTCTCTCTGTTTGACGGTTAACAAATACGTGGCTGGCCTCCTGTGCCTTCTACTTGCCATGAGTTGGGTCAAGAATTGCCAGTTCGTTGAAACTGTCTATGGAACCCGGTTGTAGTGCTCTAAACCAACCTCTCGCCGACCCCTTTAAAGTCAAAGGGAAAACCCTACACGCAATTTCTCCCGGGAATCTGTGAAGCGTCATATGGGTTTTGAAAATTTCAAGATGCTCCACAAGATCTCTGGAGCCATTATATAGATCTACTGAAGGAACCTTGAACTTTGGAGGTAAAGACATTGCCATGATTTCTGCAGAGAACGACAGATTTATATAATGATCAGGCGTTCCAACTCGCCACTGTCTCTCATATCTTCTATTTTTGTTTCAAGTTGTGGCAATCCTTGGTTCTATGTTTTATGATACGTGCAATATTTCTCGGTTTATTGTCTGTTGTTGTCGTCTTGTACTTCCTCTTTTGCTTTGTCCCGATTGTGCGCACTGGAGTAGTGTACATAATCGCCATTATGTCTTCTTAAATTATTATCGCGCCTTAGATCCTATTGGTATCTCCTTGTCTTTTGACCCCCATCTCGGTCTTTCCTTTGACCTCCTCTCGGTTCCCGTTCGCTCCGTCTTTCAGATCGGGCAGTTAGGGTGATAAGTGTGTCTTCAACATTAACAAAGTTGTCAGCCCTGTCTATGAATTCTCGCAATGTGGAAGGGGTTTTCCTGGCTAATTCAGCCATGAAAGGGCTCCTCGACCAAATACCTCTGAGCAATGCTACCATCATAATCTTCTAGTCTTGATCATCGGCTGTCATCTTGTCTTTATTGAAGCGTGTCAAATAAGCTTTCAAACTTTCATCCTCTCTCTGTTTGACGGTTAACAAATACGTGGCTGGCCTCCTGTGCCTTCTACTTGCCATGAGTTGGGTCAAGAATTGCCAGTTCGTTGAAACTGTCTATGGAACCCGGTTGTAGTGCTCTAAACCAACCTCTCGCCGACCCCTTTAAAGTCAAAGGGAAAACCCTACACGCAATTTCTCCCGGGAATCTGTGAAGCGTCATATGGGTTTTGAAAATTTCAAGATGCTCCACAAGATCTCTGGAGCCATTATATAGATCTACTGAAGGAACCTTGAACTTTGGAGGTAAAGACATTGCCATGATTTCTGCAGAGAACGACAGATTTGTGCTGGACAACAGCTGGTCGACTGAAGAGGATGTTCCTATCTTCTAGGCCATCTCCTCGTATTATCCATCAAACTGCGCAGGTCTTGGTGTAGTTTCTTCGTTTCCTCATCCTCTTGGTGGCCTTTACCGACGCCGGCACTATTTGCCTCCATCTCCACCCTGTCAACTTGACTGGGTGTCGCATCCTCTCCCAATGGTCCGTTTCATGCCTTGAGAACCTCGTTCTCATTCCTAAGCAAGTGCACCTCCGTTGTAAGTTTTTTTATTATCTCTTCCATTTCTGCAAGTCTTCACTCCTTGTTTTGCGAAGTTTCTCCCTGATCTCTAGTTGCTTGAAACCGAGTGGTAGTGGGCATGTGAAAAGCATGCTGATTGTGAGATGTTTAGATCTCACAGATGGGGCCCATGTGGGGCTTAATTGGTTGAAATATCCTCTCCAAACCTCATTAGAGCAATAATTTGCATCCAAATGTACTGGAGTAATCATACTTGATGCCAACCCTAGCTAATAGTTGGACGGGGTTAATCTTATAATTCCCCTTTAAAACAAAAAAAAAAAAAATGAAAAATGAAAAAAAAAAAATGATTCTATTTTATTTATAGGCTTTTCCATTAGTATTAATATCCCTCGGCCATCTTTTGCCTACTTGTGGTAGAAACATAAATCATTTCCTTGCATCGTTTTGGGTATACATTTAGGAGATACCTTTCTTTTTTTTTAGACTTTTGAATTGCTTTCTAAGTACTAATGGTTTTTGGACAGTGTTAGGTTGCGTTTGAATGTTGAGTTGAGTTGAATTGAGTTTTTTTTTTTATAAATAGTAGTGAGTTGAGATGATAAAATGAGCTTTGTGGAGTCCACCTAATATGAGTTTAAATGTGTTTGGATGTTAAGATGAATTTAGATATATTTATAAGAAGTTGAAAAATATTGTGAGTCTCGCATGTAAATAAGTGTTGAATTCAAAAAAGTTGTGGGTCTCACATATGAAGAGGTTTAAAGTTGAGATGAGTTTAGTAATTTGAAAGTTGAATGTTTGAATATTAGACTCGGGTTAAAATTAAACTAAACTGAGTTGATCTCAGTTGAGTCTAACAACCAAATTGAGCCTTAGAGTCTCTTTTTCATTTTTAATTCTCCTTCTTTTAACTTTTAGGCTTAATTAGAATTTTCAGCAAATCAGTACCCAATTAAACAATTGTTTTTGAGTTCTGCATACAATTATTTTTGTGTTCTCATTGCGTACTTCACTGATATGACTGGTCAAAACAGTTATTTTATATTAAAAAAATATAACGTAACCAATCACATTAGTTGAGTGCGCAATAAATACGTAAAAGTGACTGCACATAAATTTTTTGATTATTTTTAAGTCTAGTTTGGATTTATAATTCATCTCAACTCATCTTATTATTATCCACTACTATTCATCAACTTTAACTCACAAATTAACTAATTTGTGAGTTAAAGTTGATGAATAATATGATATTTTTTTTTTTGATAGCAAAGGAACCGAATAGTATGATATCTAAAGCATACGGATACGCATGCTTTAGATATCATAATAATTAAATTAGTTAATTTTAATTACATGGCATGCAGTGATAAGATGAAAGAATCAATTATCAACATGTAGTAATATCTAATAATTTTCCTTATTTCGGGATTGCGAACACGAGAATTTAGACCATAATCTTTGAAAATTATAAATTAAAACGCAATATTAGAAAAATATTCATTTATTTACTGCAATTTTAGAAAGGTTCCAAATCACTGTTTGGCTGTTATGACATGGTCCAGATCATAACCGATCTAATAAATAAAATATTATTATTATTATTCCTAACAAAAATCGTGACATGTAGGGGCGTCCTATAATTGAATGATTTATCTTATTAGAGTTATGTTATATATAATAATTTTTGAATATTTTTTCTACGTTCTATTGATGTGATTAATTAAATAATTTATTTTATATTAAAAAAAATAAGCAATCAATCGTATTAATAAAATGCATAAAGAGTACATAAAAGTAACTGTACATAAAGTTTTTAAAATTTATTATTTTTTAAATATAATATATTACTCTTAATTTAATTATGCATCAAATTATAGAGGTTTTGATAGATGATTTATAAATTTTACAAAGTCTCGTCTCTTTTTTCGGGTGCCCTACTATGAAATTGGCACGAGTCTTGGTATTGATTTAACCTATTTATTAATTAAGGAGTGATGCTTTTTTATTTTATTTTATCCTTTTATCTTTTGTTATTCCATTCGCAAACAACAATCAGAATCTAAGTTCCAGAAATATAAATTTATTAAAATTTTTGGCATCTCCATTTCTTTTAAAAAGTTTTTACAATTATTATATAAACCAAAATCAAAGTATTTTTCATTAATTAGCCATTGCGACGGGAAGATAGTGAAACAAGTTTTTAATTTCTCTTTTAAAAAATATGATCACAATTGAAATGTTAAAAAAAATAAAAATAAAACTCTAAATATAACCATAATCAAATACTAGATAAAAGTCTAATCTATTAAAAGTCAAACTCATAAAAACAACTGTCTCAACCATAAAAAGTCCTAATTATCTCATATAGAAATGATCCCGAGTATTTCTCTCGATGTCATTTTTTTTATTTAGTGATTAAGTAAGTATTTTTTAATAATATTATAAAATTTTTAAAATATTTAAGAATATAAAAAATACATAAAAAAAGATAAAAAAAAAAAGACATTTAACATTCTCAATGGGCAACACCGGAACCATTATTGGTGGCTCTAGCGCTGCCCTTATTTTAAGGGCAGCGCTACTAAAGTCCGTATTTATTAGAATACAGATTTAATAAATAAGATTTAATAAATTTTGCTTAACTAAGGGTTTTGCAAGCTTGTTCATATCAATTACTTATTGAATTATTCTACTCAATAGCTTTACATCATATATATGTAAATGTCGATATTTCTTTTTCATTTTTTTTATTTTTTTTTTGTGTATGGTGTAAGACTGCTTAATAGAATTTTTCTTACTTATTTCTCCTTTTTAATCGACTGAATATCCATTGAACATTCATCTCACTCAACTAAGCATTAGGCGAGATTGAGCGAAAGTTGGTGTTATAAGAGTTTTCTATTTCTAAGCCATTGTTATTCTCTAAACTCTTGAATGCTTTTGATAGCTATGCATGTGCATAAGTGGCTATGCAATCTTTTAATTTTAAAAATTTTATATGTAATCATTTTTATCTATTTTTTTAATATTTTATTAATAATTGATTGAATCATTTTTTATAATATAAAATAATTATTTTGACCAATTATTAGTGTAGTGCATAAAAAATACGTAAATAATTGTATATAGTTAATTTTTTTTTAATAATAAGCAGGGTATGTTCATTTAACTGTTTAATAAGATGCGGATGGAGGGTTCAATCGTGATTGAAATTAGATTGTAATTAGATTATTTCTTTCTATATTCAAGACTTTAACTAACTTTAGAAAAGAACAAGAAGAAAATAAAAAGAAGAATCAAAGAGTCCTAATTTGCAGGCTGTCCTTCTGTCCTGTGATCGATTCTTCTCTCTCTCTCAGGAGATAGAGAGAGAGAATCGAGGAGTGGAAACCACGTATTCCAATTCCTGCTAGACAGACACGCAGATTTCTCAGCGCTAAAAATGGGGACGCTACAGACTTGGAGAAAAGCCTATGGCGCCTTCAAAGACACCACCAAAGTCGGCCTCGCCCATGTCAACAGCGATTACGCGGTTTTTTTTTCCTCTCTCTCTCTCTCTGTTTTTTTTTTTCTTCTTCTTATTTTTGATTTTTTTCTTTTGCTTTATAATTCAATCCACGCTCTTCGGAGTTTCTTCCACAATTCTTCACGATTCGATTCGTTCTTTTTGAAATTTTGAGAAAAAAAAAATTGTCTTCCCCTAAAATTTAGGACTTGGATGTGGCCATAGTCAAAGCTACGAACCACGTGGAGTGCCCACCCAAAGAGAGACACCTCAGGAGTGAGTACAAATCCATTCCCAATTTATGTTTCTCTTTTTTCTTGTGTTTTTTGGTGGAGGAGGCGGGGAGGATGAGCTTTTCAAGTTTGGGGATTATATGCGATTGTTATTTCCACTTCTATTGCAGAGATTTTGGTTGCCACGTCCGCGATTCGACCCCGTGCCGACGTTGCTTACTGCGTTCGTGCACTTTCCCGTCGATTGGCAAAGACGCGTAACTGGACGGTATACTTCTGTGTATTTTACTGTGTATGGTTTAGAGGTGTTGGTTAATGTTTTCTGAGTTTGGCGGTATGGGTTGCTTTCTGGTTAAGTTGCTATCCGGTGATTTATGGGTTTTTTTAATTGATATATTTGTTATTGTTTGTATGTCTATCGCTTTACATTGCCTTCTTTAAATTGCTTAAGAAACTATGCGATTTAATCCCTCATCTAGCTATATTGTCGGAAATTTGCATGGCACATGATAAATGTTCGGAAATGAAGGCTTGCATTTTCTATCTGATGAGTTGTCTTGATCTAAATAGGATCCTACAAACTTCCACTCGCATGTTAAGTTAAATCTGTGGAGTCTTCCCCAAGACCATCAGGACCTAAGAAGTTATACGATTCTTTCCCTATGTTTTTCCCATGAAGCTATGTTGGACCTTTTTAACTGGATTTATATGATGCTTGCTGAACCTTTGCACTTGTTAACCATTTGAGGAATTCATTAATTAGGTGGATGCTATAGTTAGGGCCAATCTCAAGATTAGCATCACAATGATTATAAAAGACGTGACCATTTGTTTGCTGTGTCAGCCTTATTGGGTTTTGAGCTTCAATAACTAGTCCTTTTTATTTTAATGAAGTTTACTGTACATTTTGTGATATTTCGTCTTTTTCTTTTTTTTTTCATTCATCATGTTGATTGGATAGTAGAGGATTAAATGACTTTTATGAATTACACGTTTCATGCTATTCAACCTCATTTACAGAGTTTTGTTTTGAAATTCCATTGCTACTCTTTGAACAATTTTGGGCTTGGAAAAGTTGAGAACTTTTGTAAGCTTGTTCTATAAACGAGAAACGAACTACCCATGGGAAATTTGTCTAGGACTTCCAAAATTTTGCTCTTCAAATTTCTTAAAATGTTGTCTTAGAGTAGTTTTAAGGAAATAAAGGCATAATGGGTGTTGTTAATGGTTTGGGTTCAGTAATTATGTTGAAACCAAAGTATCATGCCAAAATTTATAGTTCAGTTGTGGAGCTTAAGTTTTGAAAATTTCCGATGTACTTTCCATTTTACAAACTTAGGATGAAGGTTGGCTTCAAGTTTTTTCGACTTAAAATGTCCATTGATTTTAAATAAATTAACAAGCAAATAGACCTAGTTTTTTCATTCATTGTGCAAATTCTCTTAAATGAGGCTTCTCCTAGAAAGGTTTTTGCTGCTCTAGAGTTTGCTTGCTCCATGCTCTATGCACTCAAACCTTGGGAAATTGCAACTCCAAGGAGTGGCGCGGTGGTATTGGGGTGAGTTGTATGAACCAAACGACCTGGGTTTGAAACTCCTCATGCACTTTTGGGGGCATTGGACTGGAGGAATTTTCCCTTGAATTACCGAAAGTGCATTTGTGAGAAATTCCATGCTAAGGGCCTCTGCATTTCCGGGATTAGATAGGACTTTGTCCTAGACACCTAGTGCCAATAGAAAAATATAGGAAATTGCTTGTGGCATGGGAGTTTGGCCTATTGCCAATGGTGCGTAAATTGTGTTTTCACCTTGTAACTCATTTTTGAGTTTTGATTTCAGTTATGCTATAAAGAGGACCTGCTTGTGCTATTGTATAACTTTTCCAATTTTTTTCTTGGTAATTTTTTAATCATGTGGATCTAGGAGCTCATTTGGGAGTGGCTTTAGTAATTTTTGAAACATTGGTGTAATGCCCCGGTCTCGTGTGGGTCGGAGAATTACTTCTTTTACTTCTTGTTACTTAAAATCATATTTCAACCATACAGTCATAGACTCCAAATTTTCAATGACTCATAGGACTCTCTGTTTCAAATCAACTACTCCAACATAATTATTCTAAATACCACAAAATCTCAAAATAAATATCAACTTTCCAAAATACCAAGTCGACAGGGCAAAACAAAACTACTGAATAAAATTCTCTATAACTAAAGTACCATCTTTGTACTTAATCCACTATGCTCACGTAGCCTTATACATACTTTCAATTCTTGATTCTCACCTGAAACATTCAAAACATCTGAAAATATTGTGGAGATAAGGGGTGAGTTATAACAACTCAGTAAGTAGAGAACATACACTAATATGTAGACATGAGCCTTTTCAGAGAGTTCAGAATGCAGTAATAAATCATTTCAGTTTCAATATGCAGATCTCAAAATGTGATCAAAATATCAGAGCAACATTTCAAATTGTTCATATTTAAAAACCCTTTGGCATAACATGGCTGAACATCATCATCTTATCATATTATTTCATATTAGATCGTATCGTATTATATCATATTACCATATAATCTCATATACCATGTTTAACCCCCATGGTAGGGTTGTGCTATCCTCGGTAACCAAACCAGGCAGTATCAGAATGTGAAATTTTCTCTTATTCATTCTCAGAGCCCTGAGTGTGTACACAGGAAAGAACACGTAGAAAAATCACTTTGTTTCCAAAGTGGGTGCACTCATATGAGAGATGTTGATACCAACTATATAACAGAATTAGAGCCATCGTATTAGAACTAGAAACATAATTAGATACAAAATCAGTACAGAATCATAAAGTCATGTCAAAGGTTTTTCAGATGCATATCATATCAAACATAGTGCTGAACATATTCATATCATTTTCACATAATCAAAAACGGATTCAGAACATCTTTATATAATATGTACAAAATTCTCAGCTTTCATATTCGCTCTTTTGCACATTTCAGAAACATCATGTCAAAATATTGCTTATGTCTACATTAGTCATGCAAGAAAACATTTTGTCTTTTATACAGATTTCATGAGTAATGTAGAACACATAACTGAGGTGGTTTTCATATTTCTTTTCAAACATGTCATGCATATTTTCATAAATCAACCTCAGTTCATTTCTCTTTATGCAAAGTCTAGTATAAAAATCCCGGACTTTTTAAAATTCTTTGAATTTCCTCACAATAGTGCCAAGAGAGTATCAATTGTCATCTATAAAATAGTCATTCAACTTGCATAAATTTCCCATGGAACACGCACTTCGCAATTCAATCTGAAATACTTAAAATAACCTATTTTAATTTCTCAAAACTTAAAATCTTCGAAACCCTAAAAATATCGTTTCTCCAAACATTTAAATTTTCATATAATTTCCCAAGCAATTGCACGGTTAAATCCTAAGATCATATTACTCCATAAATTGATCTTATAATATTGTCCATGCAAACATGTGAACTTGCCACCAAAATATACTCATTAAATCCTGATATCCACCGAACTAAAACCCAACTCAAAACATGGTTTAACTTAATAATTCAAGCCAAGTGGAAATATAACTTTGCCATGGATTATAGCTCGAGGACATAAAAGGAATTACATAGAACAAACTTTATGGTTTCAAGAGAAGACTGGACGATAGATGTAACTCGGCTCCCAGAATTGCAAGGACTTATTGGCTAATCGTATGTTGAGTAATACAATAACAAGTACCTTTTCGGAGAGCAATAGGTGGAGAGTCTGAAGCATTAGGTAACTTAGGATCTGAAGATGGGGGACAAGGTTGGTAGAGGCATGGGAGCCGGGAGTCGTAAGTGACTTGAGTACACCTGTAAAGGAACAAGGGAAGGCACTGAGGAGGGTTGGGTAAAAGTGGGTGAGTGTGTAGGAGAAAGGGTAAGAGTAGATAATGGTAGAGGATCACACTCAACAAGTGAAGATGTGTTCGAGAAATAAGGTATGGACTCAAAGAAGGTGACATCAACACTCATGAAGTAACCTCTAAGAACATGACTATAGCAGTGATATCCTTTCTGAGTCCGGGAATAACCAATAAAAAAACACTTGGTAGCACATGGATCAAGAGTATCAAAGCTTAGGCCAAGGTTATGAACATAGCAAACACACCCAAAGATTTTTGGAGGGAGAGAAAAAGATGGAGAGAAAGGGAACAAATGGAGAAGGGAGAGGAACCATCGAGGACTGATGAAGACATACGGTTAATAAGGTGACACGTAGTAAGAACACCATCACTCCAAAAACGTTTAGGAACATGCATGTGCAGTAAAAATGCTTGAGTTACATCTAACAAATGGCGATTTTTGCGTTCAACCATCCCCTTTTTTTGAGGTGTATAAGAGCATAAAGTTTGATGAACATTTCCTTTATTACTTAAGTAAGTAGCAAAGACATTAAATTGATTTTCTTTAGCATTGTCAGAACGCAAGACTTGGAACTTTTTGTCTAAATTAAGTTTTCATTTCTTCCGGTGACTTTGAATATGGAAAGAAGTTCAGATCGTGCCTTCATTAGAAACAACCATGTCATACGAGAATAGTTGTCAACAAATGTAACAAAATACTGAAACTTGTTTGATACAATATTGATTGGTCCTTATATATCAGAGTGAACCAATTCAAAAGGACTAGATGATTATCAACTTGAGGTACAAAAGACACACGATGGTGTTTGCTAAGCTGACATGCTTCACAAGGAAAAGAAGACACATTTCCAAGATTCCTAACTTGACGTTTCAAAAGAGTAAGAGATGGGTGTCCAAGGAGGCAGTGTCGTTCAAAAGTAGATGATGATGAGGATGTGAGGGCTTGAGTGGGTGACTGTTTGACATCAAGGTAATACAGACCACCAGCTTCATGCCCTGTGCCAATCTTCTTTCCCGTCTTGAGATCCTGAAAGATACATACAGAGGGATAAAAGGTCACAGAACATTGAAGATTTTGAGTAATATTACTAATGGACAGTAAACTAAAGAAAAAACTGGGAGCGTATAGAACAGATGACAAGGATATAGAATCAGTGAGGTTAGTGGATCCAATGCCTGTAACTTTAGCAAAAGAACCATTAGCAAGAGTAACACTCTTTGGAGATGTCATGGTATCTAACTTAGATAAAGAATAAGAGAAATTAGTCAGATGTTCATTAGCTCTTGAATCAATGATCCGTGGATCTTGAGTAGATGAGACAAGACATGCAGACTCTGGACCTGAATGGGCAAGAGTAGCTATGGAAGATGAAGCCGCCCGTGTGCGACCCAAAAGCTGATCATACTCATCCTTCAAAATGCTAATCATCTCTGGAGTCAGGTTGGAGCTCGTTGATGGTGACGTAGCATCTTGGCAAATGGCCTGATTAGTGGACCTAGATGGTCTACCATGTAGATCCCAACAATAGTCCAACAAGTGGTTAGTGCGATCACAATGGGTGCACTTATGAGATTCATGACCTCATGTGCGATTATCTCTGGCATTGTGTCCCCCACATGCACCTCTACCACCCCTGCCTCCACGCCCACCATGAGCAACATAGGAGGTAACTAAAACGGATCTCTCATTACTTTGATCAAAAGACAACTGAGATACTTGTCCAGATAATGTGGCAAGTTGAAGTCGGGAGAACACATAAGGAAATGAGGGAAGCTGTGGACTTGCCAAAATTTGTGAACACATCGACTCATACTCAGGTTTTAAGCCAACAAGAAACCGAACAATATTAAACTCTTCACGTTGTTGTAGCATATTTGAAACATCAGAAGTGATAGGTTAATACATTTTGAGTTCTTCACATATGCTCATCACTTGAGAATAATATTCTTCTAGGCCCAAAGCACCCTATTCCAGCCCAAAGAATTGCTGACACAACTCATAAATACGGGTTATGTTCCAAGCACCCAAATACATCTGTTTGAGATGCCTCCACACCTCTTGAACAGTGTCAAAATGTATTAAGTTAGTGCAAATATTAGGTTGAATACTTTTTTTTTTTTATAAGTAATATTAGGCTGAATACTGTTCAACATTAGGGATAAGATTTGAGCATCTTCTTGCTCCTATTGAGCAAATGTAGAACTAGTTGAGTCAGGCATTGGATCAACCAAGTGGGTACGAAGACCTTGCATTTCAAAAACATTTCAACAGATTTTGACCACAACATATAGTTTTTTTCATTCAACTTCACCGAAGTCATAGACATATTAAAGTTTGGTGCAAGAGACAGTGACTCAAATTTAGTTGCCATGGGGAAAAATATCACAATTTAACTTGGAGACAAAGAATCCACACAACTTAGATGAAAAACCGAGAAACACAATTTGGAAAAGTAGAAACCCAGCTTAAGTACCCAAGGTTCAAATCTGTATCGGGTGGAATCAACTTGTACCGGTCGAAACAGGCACGTATCAGCTCAGAATCGGCCTGTATCAGGTCTGAACCAGGATGTATTTGGCCTAAACCGACCTGTATTGAGTATCGTCGGTACTGGCTTCAAAAGTAACCTTAAATAGGGAATACGTTATCCTAAACAAGGATAAGTGAAGCTGGGTTTATCGCATTCTCGTTACCAAATGGGTGTTATACCACATATAGGAATAAGCTCTTACTCTAGGTTGGGGTCATATGCACTCGAGGATTGGATAGTTGAGACTTGCAACCAAACACCTCGAGACTTTGACATGCTGGCGACAAACAGGCCTTTCGGTAGCCGATGATGACGTAAAAATCCCTGGAGTGCACATACAACAATGGAGAGCTCGATTTTGGTGCCTAGTACCGGAGACGCCACCTAAAGAGCACCAGAAACACCTTGAGAAAATCTACCGGCCGCCGACAACGAAGAGGAAAAACCACCGGAGTGCATAGATGATGACGGTGATAACACCACTAACCACTCTGCTCCACTAACCACCACTAGCTCTGTCGCACAACCACCACCAAGTGACTACTCAACGCTTTAATACCATGTAGTCGTACATAGAATACTTCTGGTTATTCATTGATGTTCAACAGCATATACATACAACATACAAATGACAATTATACCCTCATAGTTACACTAATTACAACCATGTCCTCTTTACACTAATTACAACCATGTCCTCTAACATAAGACCAGAATTTGAATCATGTATATGTAGCCCAAATATTATGAATTTCTACTTATCTACTAGGGTGAACTGTTTTTCTATAACCGGTAACCAGGCTTTACAATTGCAAGTTGTGGGATGTCATATCTAAGGTTTATGAATAGAGATATCCCAAGGACAATGTTAAGGGGATGAGACTAGTTGTATGGTGACTACTAATTGCTTTTACTAATTGCTTTCCTGCCTGTTGGCCCTTGGTGGGGTTGAGATCAAGCTATACCTTTGCCCATCTTGAATTTATGTGCCTGATTCTATTTAGCAGGCTTATTATAGGTCTGTCTCCCTCAACTTATAAGGGTGCCACAATTGTCACACTCAGAAATAGAGTTAAACCTCTATTCCCCTCTCACTACACCTTGACCTTGTTTGCGTAGGGAAAAAAGAAGGAATGATGATACATGAAAGGATTAGCTGTTTTCTGGGTTATGGTCAATCCATGCTGTCTTTGGTTGATGTTTTGTGTGGTCTAGCCCTTTTGTGTTGTGTATACTGACCCTTATGTGTTGCTGTAACATGTGGTCTCTTGTTAGTTTGCTTATTTAATAATATTTTATTCCAAAGAAGGTTCTGGGTTTGTTAGAAGACATCGTATGACCTGTCATTGTTAGATGGGTGTTTATGCCAATTTGACTAGGATAACTTGCTGCTACATTGCCTTTTCATCGTGTTCCATGCATCCAACATTGTCCTAATGCATGGGCTTCTACATGTATGAGATATTTTGGTCTCATTGGATTTAGTTAGGGCATGTCATGGTGTTTCCAAGATTTGTTGCAATTCCTAGGACTAAAAGCTAGTATATTTACTGGTTAAGCTACTACATAATGATGGATAGGGAGACTCATTAGAATTTACAAATTGGTTCTTTGGACTCTTCATATTATTGTTCATTAAGGGATTTCATCTGTTTTTCATGCATTTGAACTATGGACCTGGACTATGTTAAAGTTCGATTTCGTAGTTTTCTTTTAGTGTGGTACGCTGTCTGGCAGTGTCTTATCTCTGAGTTGTATAATGTTTCTTTTAAAATGTGTGTATATTGAACTCATAGCACTCAACATTTCAAATTTGAGGTTATCTTTTTAATGTTTTATATTCAATGATTTACTTATCTCATGGATAAAATATGCTTATATTTTTACCGATCAAAAAAAAATATGCTTATATTTTTGTCAATCTCTTCTTTTTCAACAGGTGGCATTGAAAACGCTGATAGTCTTCCATAGACTATTGAGGGAGGGCGATCCTACTTTAAGGGAAGAACTTGTGAATTTTTCAGAGAGAGGGTGCATACTCCAGCTTTCTAATTTCAAGGACGATTCAAGTCCAATTGGTTAGTTTCGACATGGTTATCTCTCTTCTCTCTCTTTTGCTTGTTAATACTGGTTCTAACTAGTGTACTTAAACTATCATTCTATTAGTTCCCCACTTCTGAATTCTTAGTCTTCCCCTTACCTTTTCTTCAGCTTGGGATTGCTCTGCCTGGGTACGCACTTATGCATCGTTTTTGGAGGAACGACTTGAATGTTTTAGAGTTCTTAAGTATGATATCGAAGCTGAACGTCTACCAAGACCTTCCCAAGGGCAGGACAAGGTACTCTACTAAATATATATTCCTTTTTACTAAGATGGGAAAGTTACAAGAAAATAAAACTTTAAGCAGTCCTAATTACACTGCTTGCCTTGAAAGAACAAATAAGGGACGGTGAGCAAGTGAAGTTAGAGATGATTTGGGTTTGTACAGTCTCAAATGGGAGTTTGTTTTTTTCCCTTTGCCTTTTCTTTTAATTCAGCACCTTTAAATTATCTGTTAGGTTATTTCAATGGCAGTTGATTTATTAGGATTTGATGACAGTTGCTATGTGTTATGTGTTCATTTGCTTCTAGAAAATGCTGTTTTTCATTCACCTCATACCTGGATGTAATGGTATTAGTCTCTTAAAACTCCAAGCCCAAGTAACTATGTTTGGTGCATTGTACCCCTAGTTTTTTCCACACTGCAATGCAGTTGCTGTGTGTGTAGCCTCTTAGGATTATGATCAATTGACAGAGAGATTCTATTCCATTGATGCCAACCAGAAGTGCTATAGATTCCTTACATTTTATCTGTGTTCCCCATCCCCCTTGCAATAGAAACTTTGAAATGTAAACGGTCAAGTGCATCTGTGTCCTCTCTTAAGGCATAATTTAAAAGCATTGACCACTCATTTCAAGAATGTAATTGCTTCTGTCACTTTATTATTTTCCTTTTTCTTAAATTTTTCAAACTATTATTGGGGACCATCGTGTTTTGTATGGGTAAATTCAAGATTCTTTGTGACTGTAGTCTCCTGTTGGTGGGGACTTGTATTTTTTGAAATCAAGGAATTTGTAGTCTCATTTCGTTGATAAGAGTGTTTGTTGGATGTCCAATGTGAAATGTATGGGGCTGATAACGTTCATTGCTTCAGATTCATACCTCACTCTTACCCGCTCCTTACCTCTAGTTTTCTTCTTTCTTCTTTCACTAGCAGGGCTACAGCAGAACTAGGGATTTGGACAGTGAAGATCTTTTGGAGCAATTACCAGCTTTACAGCAACTGCTTTATCGTCTTCTTGGTTGCAGGGTATTTTTTTTTTTTTGCCCCGTGGATATTCTGTCTTCATATTTTTCTACACTTTTTGGTTTGGATATTTCTCGGTTATCTGTAGCATATTAACGTGGGCATAAGCAATTTGATTTATTTTCTGCTTTGACAGCCAGAAGGAGCAGCTGTTGGTAATTATATTATACAATATGCTCTGGCTTTGGTATGTGTGGCATTTTTGTCAGCTTAATTTTTTTTTTTGTGTATAAATTGTGCATTTGAATTTACACAGATCTATTTCTTGAGATGTTAAAAGGAATTTTGTTACAAATAGATTATGACGAGTCCAATTCATACTGTTATGCATGACCACCAAAAATGATTCAGCAGTTCCTGTATTTTCATGTGATTGTAGATGCATTCAAATGACTTACTAATACTTGTGAAATCTTTAGTTACATGTTGAGATTTAAAGCATGTCCTCCCCTTTCTGTCTCTCTCTCCTTTTGTTCCTTTTTTTCAGTTGGTGTGGCGTAGAGAGATTTTTTTCACAAGTGTTTATGGACTTGAGGAAAACAAAAGCGGACTCCCGTTTTTATGTTCCTGTACCCTAGCCTCTACTCTATCATTTATTCTGTCAAAGAAGAGCAAAATCATATAAATCTATTAGCCATATAATTCTAAGCGTTCTTCTTTGTTTTTGTTGCGCCCAAAGCATACAATGGATGGGTATATTTCTGCAGGGTATACTTTATTGCAGGAATTCAGTCCAACGCTTATTAAGAACTTTATCTGAATTTATTCATGACATTGTTTATATCTGCCATTTTCAGGTACTGAAAGAGAGTTTTAAAATTTACTGTGCCATTAATGATGGGATTATCAATCTTATTGATAAGGTGAATTGATTTGATCATTTGAGGGAGTGTTACTGGTTGGAACGCCATTTGTTGTTTATATTTTCCTCTGTAAAAAATCTGATCTGATTGCACTGATAAAAGATAACAATAATCTGATCTCATTGCAGTTTTTTGAAATGCCACGACATGAAGCTGCCACAGCCTTTGATGTTTATAAACGAGCTGGCCAGCAGGTGCGTTATTCCTTGGTTCTTAAAAACATGATGCCAAGTACTGATTCTTGGTTGATAGCTATATTTTTCAGTCTTACTGATTATGATAGATCTAAGGTCTTAAAAGTCAAGTTCAGAAACAAACCTAGTTTTTTGCTGCAGGCATCAAGCCTTTCTGACTTCTACACCATTTGCAAAGGATTGGAACTTGCTAGGAACTTCCAGTTTCCTGTTCTTAGAGAGGTATTGATGTTATTAGTGTCTTGGATGTTTGTTAATTTTGGGTTATTTACCTCTCAGTCATTTTTATTTATTCTATTAAGTAATTATGCTTACCTTTTGTAGCCTCCACAATCCTTTCTTACAACCATGGAAGAGTATATAAGAGAGGCACCCCGGGTGGTGACTGTTCCAAATGAGCCATTGGTGAGTCATTGTTTTATAACAAGCTAGAACATATAGTCCATCCTCTGAAAAGTGTAATACAGCTTTTGTTATTGGTTGGATTATATTCATTTATTACATTTGTAAGCAGACAGTCCGTGTTTTGTTCCCTTTGGATTTTCTTAATGTTTTATTGGCACTTATCAACCTAGAGATGTACCATTGCTGTATGAGGACATGCTTCAGAACTAATAAGTGGTCATTATGGCCAGCTTCAATTGACATACAGACCAGAAGAAGACTCTTTTGAAGAGACAAAAATATCCAGTGATGAACCTGAGTCAGCTGCTTCATTTAATGCTGCTGTACCTAATGTTGAGATTACCCAGACAATGACTCCTCAAAAAAACTTCGAAACTGGTGATCTACTGGTAAATCTTACGTTCCTAATTTCATTAATTCAGTTCATTTTTTGCAGATTTTATCCAGTTTTTTGTCACTGACACCCCTCCCCCACTTTTTTACTCTTTTTGGTTGACTTCAGGGATTGGATTATAACACTGCTGATGCATCCACAATCGAAGACAGAAATGCTTTGGCCCTAGCCATAGTTCCGTCAGATCCTGGTCACATTTTAGTTCTCGTTGCTTTTTAATAATACTACACAAGCCATTTTATATGGTCTTTTATTTACGTAGTATGGTGTTACTTCTCATCATTGCAGGCACTGCCCCAACATTTGACTCTAATGTTGTTCAAGCAAAAGATTTTGATGCCACTGGATGGGAACTTGCTCTGGTCACCACTCCAAGCAGCAACATTTCATCAGTTAATGAGAGGCAATTGGTAGGCCCTTATTGTCTGTGTCTACTATTTGTTCTTCATACCTTTTGTGGTCATTTTAGTGATGAGAAGTATTAGGTCTACACACAAAGAAGTTTACATGCTGATGTGGCTTAATGTGATACGTCAGATTTACTTTGCAATAAAAAGAGCTTTCCAATCTAATAAATCACATTAAACCACTTCAGCGTGTAAACTTCCCTTGTGTAAGATTTGTGTGTAAACCAAACATTTCTCTTTAGTGATATACAGAATCTTGACGTAGTAATTTTTCTCAATGGTTGATTAACTGTCTTAAAGAGTGTATGCATGGATATTTTTGGTATGGCTGTTGGCCAAGATATGTCTGCTTTTTGTATAGAGAATGAATAACACATACTTGGAAGTAAGATTTGTTATCTACTTTTTCTCTTCTATTTTTTTTTTCCTTTTCTATATGTGGGGACTTGGTTCTGTGTTAAGACATGCATCCCGGCTTGGTTATGTGAATCAGACATGGTGCAAGAATTTAGACTCTTACAGGGATTTTTGTTTGAATATTCGTGATCATACTACATGAGGCGTGTCTTGTTTAAATTTTTTTTTTCTTTTTTTTTTATCTAGTCAGGTATTAGAGACTGTAAGTTAATGAAAGTGCTTGCCCTTTATGTTCCCGAGTTTTTGGGTAAGGTTTTTTATGTTTTGGTCTGGCATCATATGGTTTTAACTGTTTCTTGCTTCCAATAAATGCCAGGCTGGTGGATTGGACACCCTCATTCTAAGCAGCTTGTATGATGAAGGAGCATATAGAGCTGCGCAACAGCCTGTTTATGGAGCACCAACCCCAAATCCATTCGAGGTACAAGATCCTTTTGCTCTTTCAAGTAGTATTGCTCCACCCCCTGCAGTTCAGATGGGAACGATGGCTCAACATCAGGCCAACCCCTTTGGTCCGTACCAACCTACCTTTCAGCAGCAGCCTCCACAGCACATAGTGATGGCCTCAACTAATCCTTTTGGTGATGCAGCATTTGGTGCATTTCCTGTGAATTCTGTTGCTCACCCACAAACTAGTAACCCATTTGGAACCACTGGCCTGATATAAAAACAATATTTGAACATAAAAAGAATGGTATGTTTGTCAGTGAAGCTGGGTTTCTATTTGGATATGAGTGCAGCAGTCTGCGTAGGATGTTTGTCCCACAGCCACAGGAGAAGTTTTTTTAGGGTGTGAATAGCCAAATTCATAATCATTAGCTGATACAATTGACATTTTTTGAAGTGATGTTGGCGGTATTTTAACTCATTTATTCTTTTCGGAAATCAAAGATATTGATATCCCTAATCTGAGCAACTTCTTTATCCTGTTTGTTTGGTTGGAGAACTGCTAGAAGTTTGTTCCATCAGACACCACTTTTATTTTAGAGGATAGAATTCTTATCCTAAGACTTGTATCCGATCAACACTCGAAAAGATGAAGCCATTAGTTTATTTCTAATGTTGAGGGCTGACTGTTAGAGCTCACTTTGCATTGTTGCTAATGCTTCGATTTAGTGCCTTTAGAAAACTATACACTAAATAAGAGTTCCTTTTGCAAAGTATATTCTCTATACTAATGTTCCAAATATGCTCAATCATTAGATGTAATTTCTGCAATTAAGTAGAAGTAAATAAAGAAAAATGGTTTTTTTGACATGAGAGAATGTAGGGCTCATGATTTGCAATGTTGCATATTATTAATGCCAAAATTTGTAAGCAGGTCAGAAGGGGAGAAATAGTCATTCTCGTTTTGCTATGATGATCTGGGCCTCGATTGGTGTGGTTTGGAGCCCCCAATGTGGTCCGGTGTGACTGTGCGTACGTCCATGACAGTGAATGTAAAATAAATACTGAGAATGTAAAAGAGAGGGAGATACACATATTTACGTGGTTAGGCATAAAGTCTGCATCTACGGGGTTTTTGGAGAGGGAATATCCACTATAATAAGCTTATTTACAGTTCCTCATCGCCTCTCATTTTTCACAGTACAATGAAAATCTTGAATATATTTGTTGGAGAGTCTGTTCTTGCTAGAGCCCTTTTCGAGAGGTTGAAGAAGTTGAATAAGTCGAAGTTTCCCTAAAGTCTTCTAGTTGTTTCCTTTTATTTGATCCATCTTTCTGCGTGCTCCTAGGGAGTGGTGAATATTGACCACCTTTCCCTTGCGTGTCTAACATCTTTATTTCCTTTCTGCTTTTTTCCTTCTCCTCCTATCATTTCTTGACTTTTCTTTTGACATCCTCCATCTCCTTGTCCCCCTTTGCTCTCTCTCTCTCCGCCTAGTGGTGGGCTTAGGTGGGCTAGGTCTGGTCTTGGGCTTGAATATTTTATCCCAAGTGGTGCTCGCGTGTATGTTATTTCTAAGAAATCAATTCTGATGGATACAAACTTGGATGTTCGAGTGGTGCCCGAGTGGGGCAATATATTCGGTGTCTCACGCTGTAGGAGCCAATTTTATAAATGAAACTCACATAAATTCAGAGAGAGACAAACCATAGTGTTTTAGCCGCTGTAGGCAATCTTTGCTTGACTGGAATTGACGACCGCTAGTTGATGTTCATTCTCTTGCTTGTTCTTCTTTTTTTTTTTTTTTTTTTTTATTCTTGTCTTTCTTTTATTCCTGCTCTCCCTCTTTTTCCTTTTTTATTTTGAGACGCTCATGGTAGAGGAAGCAGTTGCCCGCCCCTAGGGGCACCAAGTGAGATCTCGGGCTGAGGAGGTGGTTGTCGGAGTGAGAGGTGGCTGCCACTAAGTTGCTAATGCATTGGCTGAGTGCATGGCCATGGTGCATATGGCTGCTTGTTTGCCCGCGTGCAGTGGCTGGGACGTGCACTGGTCAAGGAGTTTGGCCGACAAGTTACTGGACAGCTTGCTTGGGTGAGGAAGAGATACCACAGATGAGGAGTTTGGCCGACAAGTTGCCGGGCAGCTTGGGTAAGGAGTTATGTTGACTCATAGTTGAGGAGTTTGGTTGATGAAGGTGAATTCGTGGGCGAGGAGTTTAGTAGCGAGTGGACGAGGAGTCAAAGGCCGTGGTGTATGGCTGAGGAGTTTTTTTGGCTGAGTGGCTTGTTGGTGACAAGATGTCGTTCGTGGTGGTCAGAAACCACCATGGTGCCTTCAGAAGATGTTGGGGGCGCTGGGTGCATTACCGAGGGGACTGACTGGGTAAGCCGAGGTGGTTAGCAATCACCCACCATCGATCCAGCAGAAAACGCTGGGTCCAAGTGGTGAATGCTGGCAGGAGTAAGGGGCTCACGGCGGTCTATCGTGGCCCTGGAGTGAACTAACAAATGCGCGACCAGTGGCCTCATTTGCCCGTCGTGAGCCTTGGCACTCCAACGACACCCTGGCGGGGACAAAAGATGCCGGTAGCCATGGTGGCGGTGGATGTGATGCCCGCCAGCTCATGTTGGTCACGGGGGAGGCCTCGCTAGGTGCGTGCTGCTTGCACTCGTTGTCTGCAATGTCGATCCGTGTGGGCACTCTTGCAGGGATAAAAAATGTCACTGGTCCAAGTGGTGACCACCTACTTATGAAGGGGGGCCCACGACTGCCTATCGTGGGCCTGTAGTGGATGCTGCGTGCATGGCCAGTGGCCACCTTTTGCCCACCTTGCGTCCGGGCGCACTGGTGACACCCTAGTAGGGACAAAGGATGTCGATGGCCTAAGTGGTTACTGCCTACATTCTTGCCGTGTCATGTTTGAACTGGGCCAAGGAGACCTCAACCATGTGTAGTCCTATGCACATGGCTGGCGCGACAAAGTTGCTGTCGTGGGGGGTGGTCTAGGACCACCCCTGAGTTGGTAGAAGACTCTAGTGGTCATGGTAGTTGCAAACTGCATTGGGAGGGGGGTCGTGGCTCGTGCATGGCACTGGACGTGCATGGTGTCACATGGCACTGTGCACTTAAGTGCACAGTGCTTGCCCATAGTGCACAAGCACGCATTGAGTGTATTTTTGTGCACAGTATTTTTACTATACACTTAAATACACAGTGCATTAGAATTACCAGGAGCCGCAAGCACTCACTGCCCAAGTAGCCGAGGAGTTTGGACTCCTGGCCTTACATATTGGGTGCATAAAGAGCCCTCGACTGCAGTGTACTTAATCGTCTTGGCGAGAAAAAATTTTCTCACCTGCTTTTCTGCAACAATGTTTTTCATAAAAATAAAGCTGAAAGGTTGAGAAAATTTTATCCAGTCGTACGGTGACCATTTAGTACGTAGGAAATTCTTCTTTCTCTCGCTTTTGGTGTAGAAATAAATTGATCCCATATACGACAACAACTGTTAATGCCTAAAATCGTACAACGGGCCGGAATGAGGGAAATGTTTAATAATTTCATATACTAGTATGTGAAAACTATATATGAAATAGATATATATTATGATATTATGTATGTATTAATAACTTTTGTAGACATATAATATATTGTTATTATGGATAAATATCAACTAGATAGATATTAATTATTTATAAATCTTAAAATCTTATAATTCAATAGAGGTTTTACTTATTAGTTGTACAAATTCAATATTAGATTTTTTTTATTTTTTATTTATCTAATTTTTAATTATCTAATCTTATTCAAAACATAAAAAAATAAACAACTCGAGCTTGAGCTCGAACAAAGAATAAATAAAAATCTCAAACACGGGCTTGAGTATTTTGAGTCGAGTTGAGCTTGGCAAGCCAAAGATCAACTCGGCTCGGCTCGATTATAGCCCTACTCATTGTACAATGGATATCTTGAATATATTTGGTGGAAAATCTATTTCGCTAGAGCCTCTTTCGAGAGGTTAAAGAAGTTGAAGAAGTTGAAGTCCCTCTAAAGTCGTCTAGCTGTTTCCTTTTATCTGACTCCTCTTTCTGCGTGCTCCTAGAGAGTAGTGAAGATTGACCGCCTTTTCCTTGCGTGTCTGACATCTTCCTTTCCTTTCCGCTTTTTTCCTTCCACTCCTATCCTTTCCTAGCTTTTCTTTTGACATCCTCCCTCTCATTATCCCCTCCTTGTCCCCCCCCCCCCCCCTTCTCTCTCTCTCTCTCCTACTTTTGGCCTTTAGGTGGGTTAGGCCTTGTCTTGGGTTTGGATATTTTATCCCCTTCACATATAGTATGGTTTATGTGGGTATAAATACTTAGAATATCTAAATAATTGTAAAATTATATATGAAAAGCCAACAAAGGAGGAGAATTAAGTGAAATATATTTAGATTATTGCTGATGTCTATTAAAAGAAATACTATTAGTAAGTCTTTTAACTATCATCCTTATAGCTTTTAATTGCTCTCTCCTCTCTAAGGTTCTCCTTAGTAGAGGTTGTCTTCTGTCTTAAGTTTAGGTTCACGGTCCTGCTAATGGTGTAGGTCTTGATTCTACTTTTTTTGGGCAGAAGATCGCACGTTAAGGTCAACTACAGTAGAAGTGATTATGGAAGATAAATCTGAGCAAGAGGAGGAGATTCATGTAGAAACAAATCTATAAGAAAATACTATAACCAAGGGCGAGAAGTGTTTGATTATCAAACTTCTAACAGATTGACACTACAATAGGCAAGCGCTTAAGCAAATGTTGTGGAAGATATGGAGACCGGTGAAGAAGACTCTTTTCAAGGACTTGGGACCAAAGCTGACTCTGGTGGAGTTTGAAGATCATAGAGACAAAGAACGTGTCAAACATGAAGGACCTTGAACTTTTGATAAACATTTATTACTGATGAAGGAACTTGAATGGGATTTGCATCTCACTAAGATAAGATTAACGAACGCCTCTTTCTAGGTAACTTTGTATGATTGGCCATTGAATACAATGAATGAATATGTGGGGAAGTTGATTGAGATGCAATCAAGATAGTGGAAGAGATTTACATAAAAAATAGGGATGTGGCTTGGGGGGAGTTTCTAAGAATCAGAGTTTGCATAGATATAATACAACCACTCTTGCGTGGTCAGAGAATCAACCTGGGGTCATCTGGCTCATGCCGGGTTAGATTAGTCTATAAATGGCTCCCAAATTTCTGTTATTATTATGGAAAGCTAGGTCATAGCCATCAGAATTGTGTTCCATGGCAGAGCAAAAAGGAACACTTTGAGGAAGATGGATTCCCGTATAGACAATGGATGTGATATGGTGGAGTAGCAGGGAGGGAATGAGAATGCCGCAACCAAAAGGCGGAGGCTGATTGGGATTTCTCTCAGATCAGGTCACCAACGATTGATAGGAGTTATGCATGATCATTTGCAAGAAAATGGGTGAATCAAATTGTCAACCTAGAGATGCAGAGATTCTGGATGTGATGGAGGATGATTACCAAAATAGGAATGGTAAGTTACAAGAAAGAGAGGAAGAAATTATAAGTGAAAGAAGGTAACAAAATCTAAAGGAGATCATAAAATCCGGGCTTGCACAAGGAAAGAAGAAGGATGTTATGGTTATGAATGGAGAGATGGCAAATAAGTGTGTGGAAGAGTTGACCAAAAAGAATGATTTGGCGTTCACACAAAATAATTATGTGATTTTTGGACAGAAGATACGAACTGGGCTTTAGAGGAGGGCTTGTTAGCCCAAATACTCAATAAGGCCTTACCCACTAGGGGAAGCGGTGGATGCAAATTAGGAAAGAAGCAATGGCACAGGTTCAACAGAAGACAAAAGCTCAGAAACATAAGAGAGATGTGGAAGGGAAGGAAGATGGTTCTGATAGTTATTCGAGAAGATGTCATAAATAGAGGAAGCTGGAGAATTATGAGGTGGAAGATACTCAGAATAGATTGGTGGAGGCTGGTTCCTAGCCTCGCCAGGAGCAATAAAAATCTCAAGTTGGAATTCTCATGTACTTGGGAACCCATAGGAAATTCATGCACTTCAGGACTTAGTCAGGAAGGAAGATCCTAAAGTTTTGTTCTTACAAGAGACAAAGATGAAGTCGAGAAAAATGGAGCAGTGGAAACTTAGATTGGGGTTTGAATGTTGCTTGGCAGTGGAGTGCGAAGGAAGGAGCGGTGGGTTAGCATTACTGTGGAAGAAGGAGATTCTGATGACAATAAAATTTTTTACAAAATTCCACATTGATGCTCTATTAAAGGAGGAGGGAGTTCCTGATAACGAATGGCACTTAACCAGTATTTATGGACACCTAGAAACAACAAGAAGGAACAAAACTTGGAGGCTAATAAGATCATTAAAAGGGACTGGGGATCATGCGTGGCTAGTGTTTGGTGATTTTAACGAGATTTTGACAGACATGAACATATGAGAGGAAGAGCAAGACTAAGGAGACATATGGCTGAATATAGATCATTGGTGGATGATTGTAAACTATAAGATATGGGACACATGAGACTTAAATGTACCAGGTGTAATAGAAGATGGCTGTAGTATAGCATCAGTGAACA
Organism: Juglans regia; assembly: GCF_001411555.2. Classification (NCBI taxonomy): domain Eukaryota; kingdom Viridiplantae; phylum Streptophyta; class Magnoliopsida; order Fagales; family Juglandaceae; genus Juglans; species Juglans regia. Next base: position 7,617,393 of record NC_049916.1, read on the forward strand.
ACTGGATAGATTTTTGGCTAACACTATGTGGTGTAATCTATTCCTGATGGCAAAGGTAGTACATCATACATCAACACACTCGAGTCATATTCCAATTGTATTGCATTTAAGTGTTGATATGAATGAAAGAAATGGGATGAGCTTAGACTCATGAAAGGATGAACTAGACACTACATACACGGGGGAAGTGATGGCTATGATGTAAGGGTTTAGCAATAAGTTGGAAGAGTGGAACAGGAAGAATTTTGGGCAAGTCCAAAAGCAGATCTAGCAATCAAGGAAAAGACTCCAACTAATTCAGGATTGTGACCCTTAATGCTTACTGATGAAAGAACAATAGTCTGTTCGAATATAACTACAAAGCTGGCCGAAGACGTAATAAATAATGTGGAGAGAAAGATCAAAAGCTATGCGGCTTAAGGAAGGGGACCAAAACAAAAAATACTTTCACACTAAAGCTTCCCATAAGAGGAGGAAAAATCTGATAATAGGTGTAAAACATGATCAAGGAGGATGGCAAGAAAGGGAGGGAAGAGATACGATGGTTGTGGAGTATTTTTAATCCCTCTTTACATCTCCAAGTCAAAGTGGGGAGTTAGAGTTTTTGGAAGGTTTAGCAGGGAGGATAATAGAAGGCATGAATAATGAGCTTACAAAAGAGTTCACAAAAGAAGAGGTCAATGTGGCGTTGAACCAAATGAACCCAACAAAATCACTAGGACTAGATGGAATGACACCTATATTTTTTCAAACGTACTGGCATATAGTGGCAAGTCTGTCTCTTTAGCTGTATTACTGGCATTGAAAGGTGGTAAGTTCTCCAGCTCCCTTAATCATACTTTCATTACTTTGATCCCAGAAAAGAAAAATTATGAGTGAGTGGCAGATTTTAGGCCAATCATTCTATATAATGTTGTGTACAAGTTGATATCAAAGGTACTAGCAAACAGACTGAATCATGTTCTCCTATCAGTTATTCTAGTTCCCAGATTGATTTTGTACTAGGAAGGTTAATAATTGACAATATTCTTGTAGCTTATGAAATAATTCATTTTCTAAGACAGAAAAGGGTTGGAAAGGCTAGCTATATGTCTTTGAAACTCGATATGAGTAAGGCCTATGATAGAATTGAGTAGGTTTTTTAAACTAGTTATGCAAAAGATGGGTTTTCAGGCCAAATGGATTGGGATCATCATGCTGTGTAAAATCTATGTCCTTTTTTATTCTGATAATTGGGGAACCAAAGGGTCTATTGATACCAACTAGAGGGTTAAGGCAGAGAAATCTTTTATTTCTATACATGTTCTTATTGTGCACTGAAGAGCTAATAGCACTTTTAGAAAAAGGTGAGGCTGATAAACATATCTATCTATAGAATCAACGTATGTGAGGGGCACCGAAAGTTAATCATCTATTATTTGCAGATAATAGTGTTTTGTTCTGCAAAGTAGATGTGCAAGAAAATACGAAGGTGCAAGAATTGCTAGAAAAGTATGAAAAGGCTTTAGGTTAGAAGATCAATAGTGACAACCTTCTATAGTTTTCAGCTGAAATGTTAATACTAAGCTGCATGAGGAATTCTTCAACAACACGAGATATATTTAGGCTTAACTTATGTGGTAGGCAGGTCGAAAAACAAAGCCTTCTCAGATATAAAATATAAGGTGTGGCTGGAACTCCAAAGATGGAAGGAGAAATTGCTGTCACAAGGGGGAAATGAAGTACTTATCAAGGCAGTTGCTCTATCGGTTCCAACCTATTTAATGAGTTGTTTCAAGTTGCCGAGCAACCTATGCACTGATTTAGAATCCATGATTTCAAGATTTTGGTGGGAACAAAACAACATGAACATAAGATACACTGGGTGGCAGATTAATAACTTTGTTGATTCCATTACTAAGAGCACTAGTAGTTGACACAACAAAGTTTGGTCAAAATTTGACTAGAGAATTCATTTTTATAAATTTTGCCTAGCCACTTTTCAACAACACCAAATAACTGACTCTTCAAATCTATCACTAATCTATTAAAATATTAATTTTGACATTTTCATTTATTCTAATTCTAATTGTAATTTGAATATTTATTCGTTATTAAAAAAATACACATTAATTTTTTAACATTGATATTAGATTTTAAAAGAAAAAATTGGCATAAACTAATCATAATATTGCAGAACTAGAACTTGAAGCACTTTACCAAGATGATGCTTTTGGGACGAAGAGGAATTTTCTAGAGTTATGAGCTTGCGCAAAATGAATAGCACGCAGGAGAGGAAATTTTTTATGCCAAAATAATATTTGGCTAGCAACTTAGACTCAACAAATTTGGCTAGAGAAAATGATCAAAGTTAAAAGTACTGTAACTTTGTTGAATCCACTACAATGAGTTTTTATGCAATCGAGTTAAGCTTTGGCTAAAGTATAACTTTGTTGAGTCCACTACTAGTGCTCTTGCCTCCTATAACCATATTTTCTACAAAATGTAAAACTTTAAGTTTAATTACATTTCCACCCTTTAGTATGCAAGCTATGGTAGAATGGTTTTTGCCTAGTATGTTACGTGGGCTTTGTGTTAAATTGGTTTTGTGTTCTAAATAGGGGTGGCCTGGTTATACTTGGTTACAAAAGCTGTTAAAATATTATAAGTGGGCTTGGACTCACATGGGCCTTATTTACAAGTTGTGCTTCATTTTATTGTAATTCAGATTCTATATTATTCTAAGTTGGACTTAGTTTTACTTGAATAATTATGTTAGTCCAAAATCTTTATTTATAGAAACTTTATTTTTTTCTATAAAAAATAATTAAGGATTTAAATTACAAATAAGTATTAACGTTACAATTAGATTTCAATAATAAATAGTAAATGTTTAATCTTTATTTTTTTTAAACACTTTTAAGTTCAATAACTATTGTATGAAACGAATTCCTAGTGTTTACAGTAATAGATTTCGATATACTTATGCTTTTAAAGTTGTAAATTACTTAAATGATATTAGTATTTATTAGATTTCTTGTAAGAGTGAATAGTTATGTTAATTATAGGAAAAAAAACCTATTTTAAGAATCAACTTATTTTAATAGAATTGAATATAGCCCAAGAATGCTATTAAATTATAATTTGAAAGTGAAAATATGTTATTAATTTTTTAAATAATTTAAGATATCACCATTCATTAATTTTTTTATTAAACAAAATATTTATTTGATTATTTTTCAGCAGTATGAATTTTATTAAGTGAGATATTAGGCCATGTTTTCCTAAACAGATTTAGTGACGTTTAATACTCCGTGTAGGTAATGAGCTAGAAAGTGAGATTTAGGAAGCAACGAAGCGAGGTACGTAACTTGATCATAAATTAGGAGTAGCACATTATTTAGTGAGATAGATTTTTATTAAAGCCAACTCTTGAAAGTCGGTGTTTATGTATCTCGCATGTCCCGATTTATGCAAACATGTCATTCAACATAGCACATGATCATGTTCTTTCGCATCATGTTCAGATTTAATAATTATAATTATGTACGTAGGGGTGTTCATCCGGGTTCCAACCCGGGAACCCGGGTAAACCCAGACCGGGACCCAGGTTTCAAACCCGGGCCGAGTTGGTCCGGGTCAGACCTGGGCCGGAACCCATGTGAATCCGGGTTCCGGGTTGAACTCGGAATTTTTTTTTTTTAATTTTTACAAAAGCTTTTTTATTATTAATTAGACTTCAAATATTTTGTCTCTATTTAGAATTTCAAATCATATTCTTAATAGAAAACCAATATAATCTTTTAGTCTTACTTCTTAATACAACATAAACCTATAAACAATTAATTAACTTTTTCACTAAATGTATGTAAAAATAAAAAAATCAATATTCATCATGTAAAATGCATGCAACATATAAGATGCAATCAACTACATATTAAATTGTTTGAACTAATTTGCTAAGAATATTACAAAATACATACATTGCTTTAATCAAACTCTAATACACAACAAATTGTTTGCAAAAAATCAAAAATTTTTCTAACAATTAGCTCTTCTTCCAACAATCACAGGATAGCTCTCTTGGCTAATCAGAAACTAGTATTTGATGTTGTTGCATGCCATATGGGAAAGGAGCATTTGTTACAACCTGTACAAACTAGAAGCAATATAAATAGGTGTACATAAACCTGACAAAAATAAAACTCTAAAAATCTGGATAGAACCACAATGACAATGACATCTCAATTTCATGCATGAATGGATTATCAATCAAACCTCTATCAAGTCCATTTTCCTTCAACCCCACCACTGTCTCCATCATGATTAATTAGAAGGCTTTGAGCATTTGGTGCTAACAACTCTAAATGCTGAGCTCAATCCCAACTAGATGCCATAAGAGGGAAAAAAAAACCTCCTTCCTTTCAATTGCAATCAGCCCTTAATTTATTGCAGCCTGGTTCAAACAACCACTATATATGGTCACCTATATAGTACATACTTACAAGAATCATCTATATATGGTCACCACTATATATATACTCCTGTATTTGCTTGACCTTTATATATTCAAACCCTCGATCCCATACAGTTCAGTGGAAAAGAAACTCAGCTAGCTATAAGGCAACCCAAAAGCCACATATATATAGGGTAGTTTGTTGTGAAAAATGATCTTTTTTACTTCTTATTAAACCTAGCTATGACAATGATGATCATTCGGTATAGAGCTAGTTCTATGAAAAAGGAAAAGAGTTTCACATAAAGAAACATCCTAGAAGATTAAAAAGAGAAGAAAAAGGAATGTTGGAAGTGTCAAACGATTATTGAATTTGGAAATCAACTAAAGAAAAGGAGGAAACATCTTTCATCAACTCCTCCAAGTCCCATTCCCCCATTCTAAGCTCTTGATCTACTTCCCAACAGTTTCCATACCATCTTTAGACGATGATGAGTCATGCAAAGAGAAATACAAACAAGCAAAGCCAAACCCAGAAATCTAATGGAGGTCCAGTACTCTACTGAACAACAAATAAAAGATATACAAAACAACACAAATCCAAAAGGAAAAGCAGAGGCTTAGAGCCCACAAGCCACGGAAACCAACGCCATTAACTCTGATTATCAACCAATACAGAATCCATAAACAACCCAAACCATTATCAACTAATTGATTACCCCATCCATTCCTCATGCACATAATCATAGTTGCACAGAGAGAGAGAGAGAGAGAGAGGGAGAGAGAGAGAGAACCCAAACAAGTGAACAATGCCCTAGAGGGAAAGGCCGACGGCGATAGAGATATAGCGACCGAGATGTGGCGACGACGAGCGGCGACAGTGATAGGGTCACGACTCACGGGGTCACGATGATGGAGGCAGGGACTTAGGGTTTCTGTGTTTTCTCTAGCTGTAGCGTAACGAGAGAGAGAGAGAGAGAGAGAGAGAGAGAGAGAGAGAGAGAGAGGGGGAGGGGGTGTATAACCGGTATCAAAACGGCGTCATTTTGATACCGGTTTTTATTAAACAAAAAAAGATCCGGGTTGATCCGAGTTTTTCAACCTGGGTTTCGTACCGAGCTGGGAAAAATTCCGGCCTGGATGAATATTCTTATATGTACGTATTATGTCATGCATCTCACGCTGCATAAGACATATAAGGTTTCTTAAGTTCAAATGCAAAATAAGATCAAAACAGTTTGATCAGATGACCATTCAGATTTATAGTACCAATGTAGTTTCAGAGTGGATGTGCAAGCCACATATTCAAGCATGGTCCACCATAGTATGCCAGAAAACTACCTCAGCGGCTCTTCTTACTGCTGCAGGATGTGGGGCCGGTGCACAACTTTACACACATGGTTAAGTGTTGGCCAGTCAGATAGATCAAATCAGTCAGTTAATTTAGATAAATCAAGACACATCATGCATAACATAAGCGTCAGTATATTCAGTCATGATTTTAAGCTTTCAGCATGAAAATTTTATGAAATAAAAACCTTACGTTTATTATGTTTATGTTGTGATGAGTTTCTTACTAAGTTCTCAACTCATTTTAGTTTTATTTTATGTTTTTAAACCATCCAAGTGAGGATGATGATCAGTGTGAGCAGGTGGGCTAGGCTTAGACGGAGCAGTTGGGTTTAGTTTCAGTCATTAATTCTTTAATTAGTTTGATTTATTTAATTATAAAATCCCTTGTCTGGCTATATTTATGTAAGTACGTGACATTCCTAACCTTAAGGAAGAGGGTGTTACAAATATGGTATCAGAGTCTAGGTCGAGAGGTTCTGCAGACTCTTTGAAAAGAAAAATAATATTTTATTAATTATAGGATAAAGTCACCAAGGATGCTCTTTGCCCGCTCGAGAGTTATTAGGGATATTTCAGATAAAGATAAGCTTCTTATTAGCTCTCAATAGATAGCACTTTGACGTTGTTGTTGTTCTCACAATTGTTATTATTATTGTTTTTATCGAAATACTAGTTAATAGTTACCTTAGAATATGATGCCTAACTCTAGGAAATCTCATGTAGCATGGATGTTTAGAACTTTATGAAAATTATGTGTACCATGAATTATGTGCCATTATGGTTAGGACTGTGTAATTAATTGAGGTAATTACTAGTGGATTGGTTATGAGCCCTAAGCATGCCAAGGTGTAGAGATTTTTATATACTTCTTTATTGGAAGAAAGATGGTGATGTTATTTAGGAAACTTTGATTTTAAGGTTTATGGTTTATCTCATTCATAAGGATGAGATGGGATGAAGTGAGAGAAAGTGATTTATGTAGCACAGTGTCTTACTTGTCAACAAGTCAAATCAGAGCATCAAAGACCCTCAGGTACGCTTCAGCCACTTCCTATACCAGTGTGGACTTGGGATGAGATCGGAATGAACTTTGTTTCTAGGTTTTCGAAGCACTAGGAGGTTAGGATGCATCGTGGGATATGGAGAGAGTTAGAGCCTTTTTCCCACCCCAAGTTCCTACATAAATTTTGAAGACTGCTCTTAGTCTAGGAGAGTAAGAAGATAAATTAATAGTCACTCGAAAAAGATAGAAAATATAGTGTGAAAAGTGCCTATATACTACTTAGCAACTAGGAAGAATAGAGAAGAAGGAGAGTGCTCTAATGCAGAGAGGATGAGGCGCATATAGAGGAATCTATGGAATATGCATATAAAAAATAAAGTGGAAGTGTTTACTGGAGAGCTTGTAAAGATGGTCTGCCAACAAAACACAATTTAAAAAAGAGGAAAGCCTCATTTAAGATAGATGCTAGTTTTGTAATGATGGGGTCGAAGAAACAACACATGCACTTTATTATTGTCCTACACTAAAGGATTGCTAGGTAAAACATATACCTTCTATACAAGGTTCAGGTGGTCCTAAGACTTTTGCTGATCATGCTCAACAAGTGAGAGAAGATGGGAGCAAGGATGATCTGGAAATATTATTTGTTATTACTTTAGGTTTTTAGTTTAGAAGGAACAAAATGGTTCATGAAAATAGGTGAGTGAAACCGGCCAGTGCAAGTGATTGATCATGCTTTATTTGTACAGAAGTCTCATAAGGAGTTTAAGTTAAAACCAAAACAAGTGGCACACACATACACGTATTGCTGGGAATATCCTCCTCAAGGAATGTTGAAGCTAAATGTTGATGTGGTCATGGTTTATGATCAAGAACAAGGATTGGAGTCATTCTTAGGGATGTTAAAGGGGAAGTGATAATGGCAGCTAACAAAAAGGAACATGAGGTTAAAGATCCTAAGGAGATTGAATTGTGGGCAATGGTCAGAGGCTTACAGCTAAGTGTCCACATGGGAATTACTAAACTTACCCTTGAAAGTGATTCCTTGTTGATGGTAAAGGAGATTCAAGCTAAAGAAGAGCCAATGTCTTTGTTAGGTAACATCATTAAGGGATTGTTTGGGAATAGGTTTCATCTCATCCCATTCCATCTCATCTCATTTCCTTCTCAAATATACTCAAACACAAACACTTTTTAATTTTAAATTTTCAAAATTTTCATCTAATCATTACAACTTTATCAAACTTTCAAACAAAATACAAAAAATAATACAACTTTTTCAAATCGCAAAACAAAAAAAATATTAAAAAATTATATTCTAACAATATTTAGCCTTATAATACTTTTATTTAATTTTTTCTCTTGCTTTTCCCAAAACCCAATAAACATCATAACTCTAACCATCTTATTACTATTCACAAGTCATTTCACTATTATTCACAGATTTCTCATCTCATACCATTCTTCAAGCATCCCTTAAAGCTTTGATGCAGCGTTTCAAACGTTGCAAAGTCCAGCCTGTAGGAAAATTGGGAATGAAATAGCTCATAGATTAGCAAGATATGCTTGGAATTTTGATAACATTAGTATGTGGTGGTATTCATTCCCAAATTTTATTTCTCAAGTTGTCTCAACGTTTGTAAGGTTTTTGATTCAATGAAGCACTTATTTATATATAAAAAAAAAAATTATAGAAAACAGGTTTTGAAACCAAAAATAGGATTCGAATAGTCATCTCAATGCAAGGAAAAATAAATATCCTCCCATGCAAGACCTACAATTAATAATCGTAATTAAAAACAAAATCATTAATTATTAGAATACCATCCGACTAAATTTCTTTATGACTTTTACAAACAAATAAATCTTATAGTGATAGAAGTTTCTGTACAGAAATAAGGTAAGAGCCGGTAGTCACACATATAGCAGCCCCGTCCTAAGTTTATTAATAAACTCTCACTTATGACGGAGGAATACCGTAAAAACATCATTACACTTGGAGTTTTACAAGATAAACTCTATAACCTAACCCAAAACCAAGTGTCAAAACAAGCCAAAAAAATCAAAATAAAACCAACAAAAATCAAATATAGCCTATTTTTATTTTATTTTTTTCACAAAGAAAACAACTTAGCCAAATCTTACATAAGGTAGTCCCAACTTATCAATCTTCAACATTCCTCAATAAATGAGGAAGATGAGAAAAATTATCCCATGTCGCACTAATACCTTCAGCACCCATCTTTGCCAAAAAATCAGCTGAAGCATTACCTTGTCTAGATACGTGGGAAATAGAATAGTTCAAATCTTCAAGGATACCAAAAATTTCCTCCCAAAAATCTTCAAAATACCAAAGTCCACAATGTGATTTATGAACCCACTGAACAACAATCATAGACTCTAATTCAATGTCAATATGAATTAAACCCAAATTCTTCACAAGACACAGACCAAAAAGGAGTCCCATCCCCTCAGCATAATTATTCGATCCCAAGCCTAAATGTTCTGAAAAAGCTCTAATCAAATTACCTTTGTCATCTCTAATAACCCCTCCAGCTCCTGCACGGCCAGGATTCCCTAAAGAACTTCCATCCACATTAAGTTTCATTCAGCCTCCCAAAGGTCGAATCCATTTCACAATGCATATAGATTTCCTTTTAGGCCTTTTTATTGGAATATGAAGACTTTGCAAAATCATCTCATCATCATGAGATAGCGAGGTACCGGGTTTCATTTTTTCTCCTACTCTCCCAACCCAAAACATAATATCTCTCCAAATTGAACTGAGAGACTCTTGACTACCCTCCATGCGGCATTTACATCTTCGTAGCCATAATCTCCAAGTGATGATAATAGGCATTAAACCCAAAATCTGTCCAAATTGGGAACGTCTAGAAGCCTTTCTGAACCACATAGATATAGTGTCATGCCAACTTTGAGAAGGAAAATATGGCATACCGACAAACATAGCAACCTTCTTCCATATTTCTCGTGCAAACTCCCCCTAGCCAGAACATGGTTTTGATCTTCATAACAACCAATCACACAATAATTACACTTGGAAGCTATAGCAATTCCCACATTAATCAATTTGTCATTAACACTTAAAGAGGAATTAAAAGCTTTCCAAGTAATGACATAAATTTTCTGAGGTAATGTATTATGCCAAAAGCCAATTTTTCCATTGTATTTTAGGAGACCGAACTCTCAATATGTCTCATGCACTATGAGTAGAGAAAGCACCATCTGAAGTCTCATTCCATACTAAAATGTCTTCACCAGTTTTGGCATTGCACAATGTACGCAGGATCATAGCCGCTTGTCGCTCCCCAACTAAACTTTGAAGCAAAGTAACATCCCACCCAGAATCAATTCAATGGTCCTTCACACGAAGATTGGGAGAATTAAAAATGGTAAACTTATCACAAAGCGGGCCCTCTTCTAGCCAATTATCCCTCCAAAAAGAGATATTTTCATCCTTTAGTTTCCATTTAGAGTTTCTAAGCACATCTGGCATACAAGACATAATTCTTTTCCAAAATCTACTTTCTTTTGCTTGCTTGACAATGGAAATATGATTATTTTTGACATATTCACCCCAAAAGAACTTCGACCAAAGGGAATTATCCTTTATGACTTTCCAGGCAAACTTCATATGAAGAGATTTTTTAACATCTTGAAGATCCCTTAGACCGAGTCCTCCTTCCTAGCATGGCTTGCAGATAGTCTTCCAAGAACACCAATGTTTCTTTTGTTTCCCCTCTCTAGAACCCCAAAAGAAATTATTCATGCATTTATGAACAGTGTGAAGAACTGAAATCGGAGCATGAACTATAGATAAAGTATGAATTGGAATACTTGCAAGGACATGCTTGATCAAAAGCAGCCGATCCCCAGTAGACAAAAAATTATTTTGCCATCCCCTACACGGCGTCAGATATTACTCAAGATGAATAGCCTTTAATCTTCCAGAAATAATGGGGATACCAAGATATTTGAAAGGCAAACGTTCCCTCAACAAAACCAGTGATATTGAGAGTAGATCGTCTTCTATGCAAATAGATACTTTTAGAAGATTTATCTTTGCTAACTCTTTGGCCCGACCAAACTTCATAGATGGCTAATATTTCAGAAATAGCTTTCATGGAAGCTTTATTCCCACTAGCAAAAATTACAATGTCATCAGCATAAAGGAGATGAGAGACAATAGGTGTACCTCGAGGATGATAGAATGGAAGAATCTTGCCATCCTGAAAAGATTTCTTGAGCATGTGAGATAGAATTTCCCCCACCATAATAAAAAGATATGGTGAAAGAGGATCTCATTGCCTCAATCCACGACCAACTGGGAAAAAACCTTTTGAAATACCATTCATCACCACAGAAAACCATAGGGAGTGAACACATTGATTTTTAAGGCCACAAGCCTTCACAGAAAAACCCAATTGTTTAAAGATGTGTAGCAGAAAATCCCAGTTGATACCAATGTTTTGAATACCGTACTGGAAGCCGTACCGGTCAAGGCACTGGAATGAAATATTTCGGTACCAGTACCGTTTCGTGTACCGTTTCGAGATAATATTTCGGTCATGATACCGTTTCGGTACCGGTACCATTTTGTGTACCGTTCCGGAATAATTTAAACCTGGATAAATTATATATATACAAGCATTAACTGTATTCCAAAATAACAACAAAATAAGTTATAAACTCAATACTTCTCAATACAAGTCTTAAGTTTGAAGTTACAACTAACATAAAGTTATAAATACCAACATTATCATGATAAAATCATTAACGTCATCACGCCATCAAAAATACTAATCCTCATCAAAAAGACAATAAGGATCAGGATTTGACATGTTAATCAAAATATTTTCATCAACGTCATCACCGTCATCAACATCAACACCAACATTATCATTGTCTTCCTCATTTAGTGAGGCTAATGGCTCCTCAATACTTGCCCAATCCAAATCTTCTCCATCAAGAAGCTCAGATTCTTCACCCACCCATTCTTCCATCAAATCAATGTTTTCAAGATTGATTAGATCTAAAGCATCTCTTCCCTTTTTTATGCTCCTGTCAAAATAAAATCAAACATAAGTGAAAATGTTATATATTTTTCAACAGTGAAAACATTAGAATTAAAAAAGTTTACCTCTCTCTCAGCTTCAAGTTATAATGAACAAATACTAAGTCATTCAAACGTTTATGCACTAAATACGTAATCTTCTACATTTGAAAGGGAGTAGTTACTAGTTAGGCCAATAGAGTGGAAATCAAATATAATCATGCCTCCACTTGCATATAGTAATTTGGTTGGCCGTGATGATCAGTACTACGCATACGCGGCAGTCAAAGTCATGTGCTCTCGGTAGAACAAATTAAATTTAAATACTAATTTCATACCGCACAGTACTATAAAATTACTATAGTATTAGCCAATTTTTTGTTGAAAAAAATAAATCAATTGCAACGATTTTTCGTCGTTAGTGAGTCATCGAAATTGTCTCAATCGATGAATGGCAACGAAATACTTTTTCCTCGCTAGCTAATAGTCAATTTTTTATAGGAGTTTTATTGTTGCTATTTGAATTTATAGTCCTCGCTAATGTCTTCCTATTAATATGCTTGGCAGGTTGCTATTTGAAAATACAATACGATAAAGAAGAAAGAAAAAAAAAAACAAAAATACTTTTACAGAGGCCAGTAGTCATGGAGGAAAAACCGAAAAACCGAAATTATGGAGGAAAAACCGAAAAAAAAAATGGAGGAAAAACCGAAAAAGAGCTTACCTTTGTGCATTTTAGACAAGCTGCTTGAATTTGAAGTTGGAAATTGCACTATCGCAGGGCTTGAGAGAAGAGATGACTCAGAGGAGAGCTTGAGAGTTGAGACTTAGGAGAGTTATACGGCTGAAATCAATTTTGGGCAAAAGAAGAAAAGTCAAAAGAGTTTTGTCAAAACCCTAAGATGTAAAAGTCTAATTTCCGAAATAGTCTCTAAGTATTTAATCAAATTACGAAATTGCCATCTAAAATTCAAAGCAAACGGCAGGCAGATTTTTGTACCGGCCGAAATATGTGTTTCAGCCGGAAAATCAAATACCGGCCGGTACACCCAGTATTTTGGTCGGTATGGAACGAAGACATAAATTGTACCGGCCAAGTGGCCGTTACGGAAAATACCAGCCGTACCGGCCAGTACGGTACGTTATTAAAAACACTGGTTGATACTATTATAGGCCTTAGCAATATCAATTTTCAACACCACATTGCCTCCCCGATTAGACTTATTAATACTATGAGTCATTTCCTGAGTCAAACTTATATTTTCAAAAATACTTCTTCCAGGAATAAAGGCACTATGTTCCTGAAAGATTAATTTTGAAAGAAAAGGAGAAAGCCGTCTAACCAAAATCTTGGAACATACATTATAAATCACAATGCACAGGCTAATCGGTCGGAACTTATCAAAACTTTTTGGGTTGTCCACCTTTGGAATCAAAACCAAAGACGTAGCTGAATAGTACCTTGGAAGAGAGATACCCTTGAAGAAATCTTGTACAGCATCCACCACGTCTTTACTAACAATATCCCAGTAAGATCGGAAGAAACCTGACCCAAAACCATCAGAGCCTGGATCGCTATCAACCGGGATAGAAAAGAGAGCCTCCTTTATTTCTTGGATCGAAGGGAGCTTGCAAAAATTAAGATTGTCAGAGACAAAAGACATCGGATTCACAAGATGAGACAAATCCAGTAAAGGGCCACTTCCCTTAACAACAAGGTATTCAAAGAAATAATTAATAGCCTCATTGTGAATATCTTTTGGAGAATAAAGTCTACGACCATCACAAAGAGACATCTCATGCACCATACTGTGGTTATGACTTTTCAACGCACGGAAAAACTGGATATTAGTATCAACATTTTTTAACTACACTTGTTTACATTGTTGAGCAAGCCGCGTGGATTCTCTTTGTTGCCAAATGTAACACCCCGTATTTTAGTGTATTTTTTTTTAATTGAAAGATTATTTGTTATTAATTTAAAATTTATTCTCTTGTTTTAAAATTGTTGGATTTTTAGCTGTGTTATTTTTATGATTTTAATTTTGTGAAAATTATTTTTGAAGTGCTTTCTCTAAATTAATTATTTTTATGCGTTTAAATTTCTTCTCAAATTAAATTAACTTGTTGTTGGGTTTAATTAATTATTTTCATGTTAATCACTGTGTTTGAAATATTTTATTTCACTAGCTGTTTTAAAATCGTTTCAGTTGGATCATTTTCGTGACCCAAGTTATGAGGATTGGACCTCATTTCTTTTTTCCCTATTTTTTCTTTTTCTTTTCTTTTTCTTTTCTTCTTTTCCTTCTTTTTTTTTCTTTTTCTTTTTTTTTTTTCTTTCCTTCTTTCTTTCTTCTCCCTCCCGCGCCTCTCTCTTTCTCTCTCTCCCGTGCGTCCGCCGTTTGCCCTCGACCCGCCGCCGTGCGCCGGCGGTGGTCAACACCGCCCGGCTTCCCAGCACCCCCACCCACCGGCGACCTCCCCCTCCGATTTCCAGCCCCAGCCGCGCCGCCGTTAGCCTCCACGCACCACACGAAGCCGCGGTATTCCTTGCGCCGCCGCGCCGCCATCGCGCCACCTCCGGCCACCATCTTCTCACCACATCATCCTCGACCTTCTAGCAACCCAATGGACCCAACCCCACCTCCGATCTGTCACCGGTGAAGCCCCACCATCAACATTTCCGTTTTGGGTGTTTTTGCACTTCAACCGCCTATTGCGCCGCCACCCACGGCCAACCACCACCACCACTAGTCTCACCGACATCCCTAAGTCCTACCCTATCAATCTCGGGTCTTCGTTTACACCCATTTAAAAGTGGGTTTTTGAGACCCACGGCCATAGTGCATTTGGCACTGTTTTGTTGCTGCGTTGCCGCTTCTAGCACCTCCGTGATCTTTCAAAAATTATATTATAGCATTGTAAGTATTTTTCCAAAGTACTTTTGAGATTTAAATGTATTTATGCTCTAATTCTTATTTACTGTGTTTTTGTTGGTTGTGTCGGATCGAGTCCGAGGGGTAAGAGGGGGTCGTTTGGATTGGTGGTTGAGAAAATTATTTTAGAAGAGAATTTAATTTTCTTTGTCTAGTACAGTTTAATTTTTGGAGGTATTAGTTTATATTCTATGTTATGGAGTTGTGAATGGGAAGAAGTGTGCTTTGTGTAGTATTGTTGGTTAAATTGTTAGTAATTGTTTGGGACTGCGAACTGTTGGAATAAGTGTGAGTTATTGGAATTTGAATTGGCATTGGTCTTTATGCTTGTATTGGACAATACTGAGATTGGTATAGAATATTTTGGGTCGAAGTGAGGGCTGTCCGGATTGTTATTTGGCTGTTGGAGTTGGTTAAACTTGCTGAATTATGATCTAGAGTTTGGGTCTTGAGTTATCTAAGATCAATTTTGTGTTGTTGGACTTTAATATTTAGTTTATATTATTTTTTATGAATAGGTAACGAGATGGATAGAGACTGTATTCAAGTCATAGATAATGCGCTGCAGGAGTCAGGTAAGCGGGGTTCCTATGCTGGGTTTTATACAAGCTAATAAGACTGAGGTTGATTTTATGAAAACTTGCATAATTTGTGTTGTGTTGGGAACTTATGAAAACAAAGATCAACCTTGGTCACTTACCTGCATTATTCATGAAATCCGTGTGAAAAAGGAAAATTATATTCTGACATGCATTGTGTAGACATGAGCTAAATTTTGTCATGTGGTTTCTGAAATCTGGAAAAAGAGCGATATTGGGAATATGAAAAGTTGTGCATTTATTTGTTCTGACTTTTGTGTTCAGCGTGTGTAAACTGTTCTGATTCTGTTTTGGTACTCTGTAATTTTTTGATATAATATCTGAAAACCTTTGGCATGGTGTACTGGTTTTCGTATCTGACTCTGTCTCTGCTTTGCTCTGCTCTGCTCTGTTATGCTCTGCTCTGTTTGGGTTGGTACCAACTTCTCTGTCTCTGAGTGCACCCACTTTGGAAACAAAGTGGTTTTATTGTGGTCTTTCCTGTGTGCACACTCGGGGCTCCGAGAAGAATAAAGAAAGATTTCACCTCTGTCTCTGCCTGGTTTGGCCACCGGGGTTAGCACAACCCTACCACGGGGGTGAAACATGGTCTCTGCTCTGTTTGATGCTCTGTTTTGATCTGATGATGATACTCAGTTTATGTTATGCCAAAGCACTAAGGGTTTTACTTGTCTTAAAACCATCGCTCTGTTACTTTTGAAAATATGTTATGTTCTGCATGTTAACTCTGGAAAATATTTTGTTCTGCATGTTCTACTTTGTAAATGCTCATGTTTGCACGCTAGCATATGATTTCTGCTTACTGAGTTGTTGATAACTCACCCCCTATCATTATAATATTTTTCAGATGATGTGGAGAGTCCAAATGAGGACCTGGATTAGATTGCTGTTTGTGTTTAAGCTGAAGAGATGTTGGTAGAAGAAGGACTTCTGGTGTTCTTAGTTTTAATCTCTTTGAGTTTTAGTAATATCTTGGGTTTCAGTGAGATTTATGAAATTATTGGTTAGGTTGTTATGACTACTGGAAGGTTATAGACCCCTTTGATTTATTATTATTGCATTAAAGATTGTGTGGAGTTTGTAATGAGATTATTGAGAAGATTTGAGATTGATTTCATTTATGAAGTTTTTGGAGATTATTCTTCGAATGTGTTGGGAGACATAATTATGAGTGACAAGTAGTAATTCTCCAAGCCACCCGGGTTTGGGGCGTTACACCAAAGGTTTAACTCCAAACGAGATGTCAATAAATCAAGTTCTTCACCTTCAGAGTGTCCATGTTGTAAAACTTCCTCTAATGCTTCTATACGTGCTTCTAACATATTGATATTCATATCAGTTCTGCCAATGGAGGTTTTATTCCATGCAATCAAACAACCCTTTGTTTTTTTTAATTTTCTCGCCAATCTAAAAAGACCCTTATCATATATCTCATCTTCTTCCCAAGCTTTTTTAACACAATAAAAAAAGGAGTCATGTGAAATCCTCATTTGCTGGAATTTAAAAGAAGAGAAACCATATTTGTCCATTACCTTATTCATCCAAATGATCATAGGAGCATGATCTGAAATTTTTCCGAGGCAAATACTGCATATGAGCAGTAGGAAAATCCAAAAGTGCAGTCAAATTCAAAAGTGTGCTGTCTAATCTTGCCCAACTACGAGACAATCTCGTATGACCATTACACCAAGATAAAATATTTCCAGAAGACCCTATTTCAGATAAGCCAGCAGATTCAATGAAGGAATTAAATTCTTCCATAGCTAGAAGAGCCCTGGGTCTTCCACCTCTTCTTTCAGAATCGGCTCGAATGATATTAAAATCTCCAGGAATTAGCCAAGAAAAACCACTCGACACCTTAGAAGCTAAAGTTGCCCAAAGGTCCCTGCATTCATGTTGAGTACATCGTGCATAAACAAAGGAAATGTATAAAGGAGTACCAGACTCAAAGTATTCCACTGTAAGATGTTGTGGGTCTCAATATCTAATTTAGACATGAGAAGCCTCTTTCCTTAAAATCCATAATTTAACATTTTTAGCTTCATTAGAAACCCCATTTAGAAAACAAATAAAACGTTGAAGGCTCCACATTCTACTATCAGATAGAAAAGGCTCAGCAATAGCAATAATACCAAGTTTAAATTTTCGGATCAATTTACATAGCCGCATTTTAGAGGTACCTAGACCTCGTAAGTTCCAATAAAGGAATGAACTTATCATAGATTAATTTTGAGAGGCCTGCTTCGGGACCTGTTAGAGCGCCTCATTTTCACAACTTCACTATTCCTGGATTTTTTTTCATTATCAGATGCATATATTTTTTCCTTACACATATGCGCTAGTTTATCCTCTCTGTCATTATCAAAGCCCATACAAATCTCTTGTACATCGTCCTTCTCTATAATATCTCCAGATATAACAAACTCTAGAACCTGGTCTTCATTTTGCAGATTTATGAAGCCATTAGTGTCAACATCTCTCTCCACAAGTCTATCAGATAGAGTATTTTCCTTATTTAAAAGAAAATTAGAAGCTATAACATTACCCAACGTATGATTCTCACCTACCTCATTCACACAAGAAGACACTAGCATCACGTGCTGCCCACTTGCTTTATTACCCTTCTGCTCCAGGACGTCCGTATGAAACGTCTTGTCCCCCATGATGTGAACACGAGCATGATTAATATTAGAGTGCCTCAGCTCACCCAACACCCCAGCGGAAGCATCCGAAGAATTCGTTCCATCACTGACACAATCTGCAGTCATAACATCACCATCCTCATGTACAATATTAGGCACAGGTAATTCTGGACCACCGTTCTGAACACCTGCTTCATTAACCTCTTCCACCCGGTCATGCGTATGAAACATCTTGTCCCCCATGATATCAGAAGGCCTCATCTCAACCAAAACCCCCATTGGATCATCAGAAAAATTTTGTCTAGCACCAACACCATCTTCATTTAAATTGATAACAGTATGACTCTGCAGAACCTCCTTCCTTATAGCAAGTGAACTAGATTCACCATTCTGAATGGTGTTAACCATATCAGTTTCATCCTCAACCTCCTCAATAATTAAAGGTTGATCCTGCATTTGAATAATCAATTTTTCTTTTCCTTTCTCACTAATCTCAAGTAAAGATTTCCCCGACTCCTTATTCAGGTATGAAACACCTTGCTCAATCCTAATAGCTTCAGTTTCCTTTTTCTCCTTACGCACCCATCGTTTACCATCCTTAGTACCATCCTGAATAGAAGTCCCACCTTTTTTTCTGCAGCCATTTGCATTTTGCAGAATTATGGCCTTGCACCTGACAGTGGCAACAAAAAGCTGGGAGATTCTCATATATCACATGCTGCAATCTACTACCAGGCTGATGAGGCGCTCCAATCCATATGGATTCAATCGGTTCAATAGCAGCATCCATTTCAACACATACACGGGCTCCATCTGTACGTGTTACACACCGAGTGCAATTGTCGCAACATACATACTTTCCAATCGACATTATAATATTCTAAAGAAAGGATTCATGATAGTCATTCGGAGGGAGATCAGGCAAGAATATCCACACAGGGACCACTAACGACTCCTTTTCTTCTGTATAATCCGGGAACCAATGGAAAATACGAAATGGAATACCATTAATATCACATGTTTCCCTAGAAAAAACCTTCTTAAAATCCAGTTCGTTTGAGAATCTGAGAAAAATCGATCTCGGTTTAGGCATAGCCAACACCATAGGTTGAGACTCTAATCCCCATCTGCTTCGAATAACAGATCTAATAATGTCCAGAGAGGGCCTTTGTTATAGGAATTTGAGAACCAGTGAGAAAGCAAAAGGAGAAGCAGATCGCGCAATCTCCTCTCTCGTAAAGCTAATATACGTTTCACCATCCAGATTTTTTGGAGGCCGCAAGGGGATCACAACCTCAGGGAGAGGCTGTGGTGTTTGCGCCACCATGTCAGCAAAGGACCGTCGAGAGGTTGACGAAGAAGAGCCCGTATGCCCCCCCCGCCAGCATATTCATGAAGAAAAACCAGAAGCAACAAAAATTCAAGACATCCACGTTAGCACTTTAGAAATAAGGTTATCTAGCCATTAGTATAGTGAAAATGGAAAAAAAAAAATGAATAACCGAAACAGTTTTAGTTAATCTCATTTGTAGAGGAAATCTTTCATGGGGGTATTTTGGGACTACCCAAAAACTACTCTAGCATAAGTTAATTTTAAAAGATCTTTTTAGAACTTTTTCTAAATCATAGTAGACTAATTTAAACATTAAAGATAATTAAGGTTATTGATTACTCATATCTATCTATATATATAAAGAGGCTATGAAACGGAATTTTTTTGTTTTAACAGAAATTTTTTGTTTTAACGGAATATGCTGGTTTTTATTAACTTTCTATCCGTTTGTAATAATTATAAGACACAGGGATACAATTGTATTTTCCTTTACATTCTGTTTATGGCTACTTTTATAATTTCTGTTAGTTTCTATTCTAATATTAATATCTTTAAATATGCTAATAAAACAGATTTATTATAACAATAAATCATGGATTCAATTTCCAATTTGAAAATACATTATAATAGGAAAATAGATTTATGTAGATTTGTCTTTTCCTATTCATTATAATAGGAAATCATTATAATAATTTACAAATAGCCTATCTTTCAATAGCTTTTAAGATATATATTGGGAATATATATATTGAATAGTAAAAGGTAGGAATAGAAGCAGAACGATGAAATTATTAATTATTGTGAGGATCGAAAATCAAAAAGCAAAAACAATACATGTGTTTTTTAACAATAAAAATATGGTTCATATTATATAAATATATAGTGCATTTATCTTTTTATTACAATATTATTAACTCTATTATTAAATCTAAAAATTTTGTGGAACAATATATTAATATAAGGAGTCTACAACTTTTGAAGAATGGATCGATGCAAGCTTATAAATTTATTGCAAATTTACTATAGAAAGACAACAGATGATCATGATCAGGAGTAATTAGAGTAATTGGGTAATTTACTAAAAGATCATCATGTGGACTCATTCTCGTGATTGCTAATTAATGATTATTTTTATAAGTCTATTATGTCATATCATGTCAGCCACTTTCATTACATATATATGTAAAAATACTGTTTAATTTATGTATATACAATTAGTCCAGTTTATATTAAAAAATAATCGAATTGAGATTGTTTTAGATTAGTTGAATGAAATATTATTAGGATATTATTTTTAATATTATTATTATTTTAGAATTGAAAAATTTTGAATTGTTTATTATATTTTGTATATGAATTTGAAAAAAATTATAATAATAAGATGAGATGAATTGAGGTGAGTTCTAAATACAAACAAGGCCTTTAAAGTGCCCAATCATGATCTCACCCTCATTTAATATATAAATAATAAATTAAAAAGCATTGTGGATAAATAATTGAAAAGCTATTCAAAATTATTTTTGTAGGAACATCTACCAATTATAGGACCATATTATAGCTTATATTAATGATCTTTTTTTATAATATATCAAAGTGTGTAATTATTTATAAATTACATGAACATTACATCGTTATTATATTAACCAAAAACATTACGTCCTTATTAATAAAAAATTAGTTCTTAACAAAACAAATTTATTTTCTTCTAGCAAATATTTGAGCGTAATGTTTTAACAAAGTTATCTGCAATAAGATTAATACAAATCCCATAAAAACATTATTTCAAAATATGAATCATTTTATGTTTCCACAAATAATTTATGCTCTAATTATTTGTTACTTGGAAACAATATTTCAATTTTGTTTAGAGAAGGTACAAATATGTTTTCCCTCCCAAGTTTAATTTCAAAATGATGCACATTTGGTCTTACCGGCTGCACTATCTTTTTTTTTTTTTTTTTCTACATATTCCAGAAATACTGTAGAGATAGATATTTGGTATGCAATGATCTATTTTGCTTGTGATGTTTATTTATAGGATCATGTTAAAGCTTCTATTAATGCTCTTTTTTTATAATATATCGCAACGTGTAATTATTTATAAATTACATAAACATTACATCGTTATTTAATTAACTTAAAACATTATGTCCTTATTAATAAAAAAAAAATTTAACAAAAAAATTAAACATAAATTAAGTAAACGTGCATTGCACGTTGCTTTCACCTAGTATTTATATTATATGAAGTAAGGAAAAATTCTAGAACATTGAAATCAGTGGATAAGAATTATTAATTACTTATTATGGAGTGCATAAGCATTTTACAATTATTTTGAAAGAGAGTGAGGTCTATAATTAAAAAAATAGTTTTTTTATGTGGGTTCCATATTTATTCATTTTTTTAAATGAATTATGTGGCGCTTACGTATTCTATGACTACAAATATTGTTTCTCATTTCTCAAATAATAATAATAAACAATTTTATAGGCTTATTTATTTACGCATTATTGATGTGAAAATCTAACTTATACACTAGCATAAAAGAATATTTGTATCTTAATTACTTTTTACGACTATAATAAATTTAATAATTTAATATATTTAGGTATGGATTTATAAGTAGCTAGCAAAGTTTCGAAAAAAAAAAAAAGTACAGCCAGCACCAGTACTCGGCTGCAGTTTTAAATTGAGCAAAAGGCCAAAGAAGAGAGAAGGTGCAAAAGAGAGTGCATGAAATACAATACAGAAATAGGAGGCAGGAAAGCGAAAGAGGTAAGGGAGGTTGGATGTCCCACCTCGATCTTCAAAGCTAGGGCTCTCAAATCATCATCATTCCAATCCATCCCACCCACCCACCCACCCACCATGATCTTTAACCTATTTCTTTGCTAGGAATTCTAAGTTCGTGGGATCCAATTATTTTATCACAGCTGTTTTTCATTAATTTATTCCTCATCATACAATATTTCTGTATCTTTGAATCATAACTACTGTTAGTGTGATTCCCTGTGGTACCTTTGTTTTCAAAGGCCAAGAGTGAAAAAAAAAAAAATAGTTGAAATTTAGATTGAAATGATACTTACTATTTCAATATTTATTTTACTTGCTTGTCAATTTTGACATTTTTTATAGAAGAGAAAATCTATTTAACACACCCAGCGTATATCGCTGATGTAGAAACTTTTCACGTTAACTATATTAATAAATGATCGGTCTTTTTATTTTTTTAAGTTATAATGAGTCTCACTATAAGTTGTATGCTGCATACCAGGTTTCTGTGTAACAAAACTCAATCATCTATTTACACGAAGCTGATTATATATGCACAAGACTGTTAAATTAGTAACTTTCACAGGTAAAAGAAAGGGCACACCCAGTCTCATCTCATTCCAACAAATACAAGAACTTTATATAAATGGCAAAACTCGTTTCTTTGTAAACAACAAATTCAATTTGCCATGTTTATCGATCTATATACATTCGAGGATCACTCACTTCCTGTCGTTGGCATATATATATATATATATATATATATATCACACGAGCCTCTTTGTAATGAAATTCGTCTTGCCCATATAAAAAAACAGTAAGAAGAAAATGCCAAAAAAGAATTGTGACGTGTCTTCAAAAATACTTATAATTAAAAGTACGTATACTCCTATTGAAACTATGGATTTTAATTTCATGATTGAATTGGATCAACTACATGATCATGATGATGATACTATGCATTTGTAAAGCTGAGAAAAATAATGGGATGGAGAAAGTAGCAGTGTGGTAATCCAGGCCAATTGATATGCATGATGCCTTTATCACCCGTACGTGTTAAAGATCTAGGCACATGGTTGAACTCCATTCATCATCTTGTTTGAAATCATGCTGATCAGGGTCTCTCAACCGATAGATCTGGTTTCAATAAGAACTGACTGAGCTTATCCCAGCTGAAATGGGATTTATTTTCTTGCTTTAGTCCTCCACCTATATGATAAAAGATGGTACGTATATACCTTCAAATGGAGAATTACCCATTACATTATGCTTTACATGCAAGATAGGGACTTAATACACATAGCAAACACAAAAAAAGAACAGAACAAATAGGGTCCATTTTTGTGTGGCAATGACCCAAATTAATCATAGCCTCTAGCTTATATATATGCTTAAAATCAAGGTATTATAAAGGTCATCATTGGAAAATGAAAATAGGGTCCATGGTATGATTATTAATGTACACGATTAAAGGGGAAAAAAAATTACTTTAGGATTTATATATCGTGTTTTAGGAATTAGGATGATCATGTCTGCTTTGTAACCACGTTAGCCCTGTCCAAGTGTTTTTTTCTTTTCTTGAATATGTGTGGCCGTCGCTGTCCAATTGAGTAAAAGGAAGGTACGTACCGATCGACAATATATGTCTTTGTTTGAAATTAATCAATCTATACATATGGTGTGTTCTTAGAATCAGTCAAATTTGGAATTGTTAATATATATATATATATAGAGAGAGAGAGAGAGAGAGAGAGAGTACCATTCAAACATTGGAACAATATAAAATTCATTGAATATCCGAGTAGTTTAAACAAATGTCTAGATTATATGTTTCAACATTGAATTTGGATCCCTTCATCGCTTTGCAAAATTGGCACTTTCACTTTTTTTAAAAAAAATTATATTTTATGTTAATATAAAAGATAGATCAAGTACAAAAGGAATGAGTGAGATGCTCTAAACAAAAACTCCATTACAATATATAGTGTTAGAAAATAAAATAGAGATGAAGGAAAAGACTGTAGGTTTGGGGCCTCAGAATAGACACAAAATTCTCATCTGATTTCATTTTATCTCATCTCATCTTATTTCCAAACATAATTCCAATACAAAATTACATTATAACTTTTTCAAACTAATCAGTACAAATTTTTTAAACTTACAAATAAAAAATAAAAAACAATTTCAATTTTTTCAAATCTCTAAACAAAAATAATATTAAAAAACTATATTCTTATAATATTTTAACTTTATAATATTTTTTATTCAACATTTTTCTCTCTCGTTTTTCAAAATCTAAAAATATTTTAACTTAAACTATCTCACTACTATTCACAAATTATTTTAATATTATTCATAAAATTCTCATCTCATTTCAAGCTCCAGATCTTGTAATTCTCTTACAGTCATAACCTAAAGAGTGGACTGCCCAAAGAAAGATGTTTTGGTGGGTCGAAGAGATATGGCTAGAACCGCAACTTACAAATGGGCATTTCAGTCGACTATTTTAATGCTTTTGTAATTAAGAGATTCTCACTTACATTACCTCAAATGGCTAGAACCCTTGTTTGGATAAGGTAAGAACACACAAGAAAGGGTGGGATCGGATGAATCAAATGTTCAGTAATTCCCAATTTTCATTTGATTTTGCATTGACACAAATTGTTATTGACATGTTTCGTA